>NW_023425354.1:7315390-7991224 GCF_014108415.1 Molossus molossus | reverse complement strand
TTCGGACTGGGGTGCTCGAGGCACTGAGCGGTGACTTAACAGCAAGTATAGCTGAAGTGTCGAGGGGCTTACGATCCAGGAAGCACCCCGTCTCACACATCACCCCTTGGGATGCACACACCGCCACGGCCTACAGGGGACGGCAGGTGTCCTTCACGTACCCGGTGAGCAGAGAGGGCAGGCGACAACGCATGTTTACAGCGTGGTCCACAGACCACATCTAATTACCTCATTAAAAATGCAGATTTCCTGACCTCCACCAGGCAGGCAGACGAAATTGGACTCCCGGATGGAAGCTGGTTTTACCTTGTCACCTAAGCAACCCGGTACCCTGAGTCTAAGAAGCAGAGGCCCAGTGGATTGGAGAAGTAGATTCTCAGTATCTCAGTGGGGTTAATTTGTTTGGTTTCTGCAACCACGAGCTCACTTATTTCCATTTTCACAGAGAATGAAATTGGGATTCCAACAGGTTAAGAAATGTGTCCAAAGTCACATCGGTGTCCAGTGCAAATTGGCAAGAATTTTAGAACAAATTAAAAATAAATGTATAACTAGAAGCGAGCAGAAAGAAAACCTGGATCTTCTGACTTGTGTGTATTTCCTGTTATTTCAGCCACACCAACCGCTGCCTTCGGCCATGGGGACCCGACCTTGCGTCGTCTGGAGGCCTGCAGCGTGCACACCAGCGTGCACACCAGCCACCCCCAGCTCACTTCCTGACGACAGGCCCCAATCGCGGTCCTGCCCCTCGGAACATGGTCCCACGCTGCCCACTCTCTACACAGACACTCAACTTGTTCTTAACCCAAGTCTTTGAGGCAGGCAAATCGGAAGGGTCACCATTCCAATAGCCAAAGTGTGAAGATATTAGTTGTACAAGGCACCATGGTAAATTCTTAATATATGTGTGAAATTAGACAGATGAACTCACTCATTTCTTAAAGCAAACCACCGAGGTAAACACGAGTATCACCTCCCGAAGACAGTGACCCCGTGTGACTTGCCCAGGTTCACAGGGCCCGAGGTGCGGAGCTGGCTGGGAAGAGAGGCTGCTCGACCCCGGAGGCAGCAGCTACGCCTGCTGCTCTCTGTCTGTGGGGCAGCGGGGGACCCGGTGCCCTGGGCTGGGGGAGACCGAGGGAGCTAAGTTTCAGTGGAAAGAAACCAAATTACCCCCAATGGTCCAGGATTGTTCCAGCAACCTAGAACCATAAACTAGCTTTTGCAAAAGGCATCTACCAGTACATTAAAAATAAGCCATCCCCTTTAAGATCCACCAGTCACATAATACAGATGATAATGACCAGGCGGCTGTGTCCATGATTTTCGTTTTCATCGATGAGGAAATTGAGGATCTGCGAGGTCAGCGGCTCTCCAACGTCCCAGCCCGCTCAGAGACAGCAGACATTAGCCAATCTTCATTAGTTGCAAATACAATTAATTTCTCGAAACGACCACGACACCTCGGTGGGATGCACCAGTGTGCGTTTAGGGCTCACAGGTCTGGGCTGGTGCTGATCTAGACCTGCTTCTGTAAGTCTGAGCGTCTGTGGACGGTTAGCTGTCCTCACTGACGGTTGGCTTCAGCTGGGACAGGTAGGCTCTGTTCCATTGTCGTATTGTCTGGCTTAGGAAAATTCTCGTGTCAATGCAGGAGGTGTGAGGGCACAGTGGAAATGATGTACACATGTCATTTCAAGTCTCTGCTTGCCTTCTCGGGACTCCAGTCAACTCATTGGCCCAAGCGAGCCCCCTGGGCAGACCCTGATCAGAACTGCAGGTTACCATGGATGCAGTGGACCCGCCTCCGTGGAGGGGCGGGGCAGCACTGCTTAGAGAGGACAAGGAGGGGGAAGAAATCACAGAAAGCCAGAGTGTCCAGTGTCAGTTCTCGCCTCCAAACTTTGAAGTCTCACCTTCCATTTTAGGAAACATTTGCTCCATTTACTAAATCTACAGAAACACATCATGTGGCTCAGTTAAGGGAAGTGGGGAATTTAAAAAGTGTGCATCATTTTTTAAAATTAGGTTCACCATGCTGGTAAGCATCACATTGAATGTGAGGATTCTTCGCTTATTTATAGATAAATACATGCAGGTCTTCTTAAGGAATAGCTGACAAACAAATTTATCTTTCATTGAATATATATGCAATTGAAATTAAATTTTATATTATAAATATATTTCATATTATAAATTATACATATGTTAAAAAGTGAGTTTGCGTTGGCAATATGAATATGGTTTAATGTATAAAACATCAACATATTAGTAATTTATAAAAGTTTAATATATTTGTAAATTTTCCCAAATTCATTTAGGACTAATTTGGATACAGGTAATGAAACATTAAAGTGGTTTGCTTTAGTTCAATTAGAAATCTATTTATTTTAGATAGAGATCTACTTTTTTAATGTGTATGAATGTGTAGGGTGAATATTGTTTAAGGATTAAAGTATCTTCCTCAAGAAGTTAAAATTCAAGTGTCACTATTTAAATAACACTTGTAGCTATTCTTCCTGGTTAAGACCAAAACTATTTCACCTTTTTCCCCTACTAGTTGTCCTCATGTCATACTCAAATGATCACTTTTCTTTTTTCTTTTCCTTTCCTTTCTTTTTTCTTTTATTTTTTCAGATAGAGTTAGAGGGAGAGAGAGAGAGAGAGAGAGAGAGAGAGAGAGAGAGAGAGAGAGAAACATCGATGTGAGAGAGATACATCAATTGGTTGCCTCCTGCATGACCCTGACCAGGGCTGGGGACCAAATTGCAACCAAGGCACATGCCTTTGACCGGAATCGAACCCTCGACTCTGGTTCGCGGGTGGATGGATGCTCTAACTGTGGAGCCAAACCAGCCAGGGCTCGGTAACTTTCCCAGTGGCTTGAGAAGAGTCCCTGAAGAGTCCACAGACAGTCACTGGACCTCACGCCCGGCAAGTGCTCATCATAGCAACCAAAACAACAAAAAGCTAAAGACAAACAAGCCCCCAAAGTAAATAAACACAGTGCTACTAATACAAACTCTTGTGAAATCTGTCAATCACAAACATGTCACACATTGTACTAAAGTATAGTTACAAAATAAAATATAAGTAGCAAATGGCTTCATTATAGTTGTTGACGTCTTAGGAATCTAAGATTACAAAGCTCTGGGTGTCTTATTTATTTATTTTTTTAATCCTCACCTGAGGATATTTATTCCATTTATTTTTGTTTAGAGAGAGTAGAAGGGAGGGCGGGAAGGAGAGGGGGAGAGAGAGAGAGAAACATGGATGTGAGAGAGACACATCATTTGGTTGTCTCCCACATGACCCTGACTGGGGCTGGGGATTGAACCTGCAACCCAGGTATGTGACCTTGACTAGGAATTGAATTGCGCCCTTTGGCCTGAGGGCTGATGTTCTAACCACTGGACTGCTCTGGCCAGGGCTGGATGTCTTTTTTTTCATTTTTAAATAAAACTGTTGTGAACAAATTACTATTGTTCTATTACAATGGGTCCCTTACCAGCCCACTATAAGAGGTCAATGTTTAAAATTTGGTGTTATGCCCTGGCCGGTCTGGCCCAGTGGTTGGAGCTTAGGGCACATACCTCAGTTGCAGTTTGTCCTCGGCCCTGGTTGGGGTCCTGTGGGCGGCAGCCAGCCAATGAGTCTCTCTCACATCGATGTTTCTCTCTCTCTTCCTCACTCTCTCCCTCCCGCTCTATCTGAAGAAAAATGCAAAAATGTCCTCGGATGAGGATAAAAAATAAAATAAAATGAAATAAAGTTTGGTGTTATAATGCTAACCTTTAAAATAAAAGCCCATTTTAAACATGTAAAGCGTATTTATGGCAACATCTAAATTCAAGAATTGCTTTTTTTTTTTTTTTGGTCAAAATGTCCTACTCTCCAGGTAAATGTCCTTTTTTTTTAATACTATAAGGAAACCCTATATGTTGTTCTATCTGACGATCTCTGGCTTATTCGAGGAAGCCTGTTTTCTTAATCCTGGAGGCAAAAGTAACTTCATTAACCTGCAGGTGGAGAAAAGTGAGTTATGAGAGTATGGGTTGGACAAAAGGCACCACCCGGAGGGTGACAGACTGGATCAGCTGCGGGTTTCCTGTCCCACATTCGGCGGCCCCTGCGTTCACTGCCTCCTAATGAGTAATCCAGTCTGCGTGTGGGACCTGCCCATCTGCTTGGGGAAAGCTTAATTATTCATCTCCAGTCCCTATCTGTCAACAACTGGTGATGTCTTGGGACCAACCTCCGTTCTCTGAAGTTACGGGCTTTCTTCGTGGCTTTGCAAACTCGGGAACTTCCCTGGTGAAACCCCAACCCCCTCCCGCCCCCCACGGAGGGCATGGGGAGCCTGCAGAGAGCTAACTGCTGCAGATCAGTAGGTGGCAGTTCGCATAACAAGGGGGCATACTGACGAGGCTTGTCTTGGGTGGTGGCGAGATGAGTGGACCTTCACACCTGCTCCCAGGACCTTAAAGTTTATGTAGAAGCCTTAACGGTGAGGGCGACATGCCATCCAGACGCACTCACCAGCACATGCAGCTCTCAAGGCTGCTCCTTAGAGATGGTGCCCACCGAGGGGACGGCGGTGGACCGAGGGGACGGCGGTGGAGCGTGGGGACGGCGGTGGACCGAGGGGACGGCGGTGGAGCGAGGGGACGGCGGTGGAGCGTGGGGACGGCGGTGGAGCGTGGGGACGGCGGTGGACCGAGGGGACGGCGGTGGACCGTACATGCCAAGGACGGGGGCGCGGGGGAGCCTCTGATTGTGCAGGTCAAGCTCTGGAGTCAACCAGTAGTCACAACCTTCTGATAACCTCCAACATCCTTATATTTGATTAGTATCCTCTGAGAACTTGTCAGAAAGGGTATGTGATTGAGGTGCCCTTATGTGACGTCTAGGGACTCAACTTTTCTTCAGGAGATGCCATCAGAAATGAGGCGGGTCCCATATCACCGATCTTCACACACACGGGAGTGTTTTTGTTGTTGATTTTTCCTCTCTAGGAACAGAACCGCACTACTGGACTTTATAAGCTGAAACCTTTCTTTTCTTTTCAACCCATCAATCCGTGTTTTGCCAAAAGTATCTGATTATATGCAATTACCAAGGGCAAACGTGCCCAAATGACTATTACAGGTAATCTGTTCTGTCACACACACACACACTCTCAAGCACACGCACTCTCGCACACACACTCACACACTTGAACACACTCGGACACACTCACACACACTCACACACTCACTCTCACACTTGGACACACTCGGACACACTCACACACTTTCGCACTCACACACACACACACACTCACAGTCAGTGCAGCAGAAAGCAGCCCACATTCTGTTGTTGTTTTGCTTGCTCACGTTGGCATACTTCTGAGACTGACTTCCCAGCACCAGCTGTGAGACCCAGGCTTACGTCAGGCCTGCGGCTCCTTGAACATGTTCGTGTCCCATCGGATGACCCGGCGCGCCCTCCGGAAGCGGAACGGCACACTTCTTCGAGTACCTCATTTTTCCCTAATCATAGGGCAGACAGAAGCAAAACGGTTCTATAAACTCAGGTGGTCATCTACCAAATCGAAATATTACATGTGAATGTGTGTTTGTTTCGCCTGCTTTCATAAACATTATCTGTGTGCTCCCCGGCTGGCATGTTTCATCTTCCTCGGTTCCCGGGGAAGTTTTCATTTCTTCCCCGAGGTGCCGGGCCACTGGCTGCACTATGGTTCTTCGTGACTGCGCCTGCCCACCCCACGCAGAAAGAGTTTACTTGGCACCAAGGACGGTCTGGCCCTTTGTCCGCTAAGCCCATGGACTGGCCTGTCTGAAAAGTGACGTGTACCTGGGCTTGTTGAGCCACAAGAGATCATCTATGCTGACAATGTGATTTATGGGGGGCTTGGGCCACATGGTATCCGCTGGCTCTCTGGAGGGGCTGAGGCCGAAGACGATCAGTCACCTGAGCAGGCAGCTCTGTCTCTGTGGCCACTCCTCAGTGTCTGCAGACACCCCAGCATGGGTGGGCTTCCCTGGTTGGCCACAAGCGGTGTGTGCAATCGCCCGCTGTCGCTGGAGAAACAAACACTGTCCCCTTGACTCCTCTGGGAGAGGACACCAGGAAGCTGATGCCTGGTGCCGACTGAACCCTGCCCCGGTGCCTCTTACCTTTGCCAGCTCTGACCTGCACCCTTCGCTGCGATGAACCGTAACCACAGCCCAACAGCTTTGCTAGGTTCGATGAGTCCTGCCAGCAAACTACTCTCTGAGGCCACCGGCAGGTGCTAGGGACTTTCCTAATCCACAGGGTGACATGAATGGCATCCCATGTCCTCTTACGGTTTGGTTTCCTCAATGGGGAGGGGGGACAGGCTCAGAAGAATGGAGGAATCCCGGGAAGAAACCCGAATTCTCTCCCTGTGAGACAGCACGGCGCCCTGTGTTCCCGGAGGGCGGGAGGCTCAATGCCCCCCACAACGCGTCCTGTTCTCCATAACTACTGCTCCTCTGACCTCCAGGAACACGTCCCCTCCTCTCTGGTGACAGCCTGCCCTCCGCTGGCCCCAGGCTTCCATCCTGAGGGCTCCCCCCATTCGGCCACACCTTTGTGACTAACTTGTAAGTAAACCTCATTGTTTTTTCTTCCTCCTGTGAGCCTGTCTTCTGCTAGCTGCCAGGACCCTGACGGATACAGACCATAGAACAAAACGTATGCAAAACTGTTGGCAGCCATGGATTTTGCGTACTGTGATTTTTTTTTAATTATAGTTGTACTGTCTTAGGTTTTGCAACAGAAACTTTAATACATGTGCGATCAGGGAAATATTTTGAACCAAGTAGTGACACCCCGGAGAGCTAGCTGTTCCCCTCAGACACCTCACTCCTTGAACAGCCCTTGCTCCATCTGGCCAACAAGGCTCCCTCACCATCACTTCTGGGTTATTTTGGCCACTGTCCCTTCCTTGCTTCTCATCCCCTGAAAACCCCTTAGAATTCCTGAGTGTCTATTTGCTGTTCATCCGGAGCGTTTCTTCGTATTCTGAGCCACGCCCAAACTTCTGATACACAGCAATGACAATATAATAACTACATCTTGTTTCAGGCCGCTCAGTTTGCCATGATGTCTCACACAGCAATAGATGACACACACGGATGACGGTGTTTTTCCGGAGCCAGGCACTGTCATTCTGATGGGTGTGCCGCGTTCTAATGATGCTTTGGGTCTTCTCTCGGCTCCTGGGTGTCTTCGGTATGAAAGCATGGTTCAAACCTTTGCCCCGATTTTTAACTCAAGTGTTTAGCTGTTGTTATTATTGAGTTGCAGGAATGTTTGAGATAAGTTCTGGTTATAAGTTCTTTCTCAAAGTCATAGCATGAAAATGTTTTCTCCTAGACTGTGGCTGGCATTTTTACTTTATTAAAGGTGTCTTTAAAAAAAAAAAAGTTTTTATTGATTTTAGAAAGAGAGAGAAAAGGAGATGGAGAGAGAGAGAGAAACATAGATGTGAGAGAGAAACACTGAACATCTGCCTCCTGCATGGCCCCTTGGGATCCAGCCAGCAACCCAGGCATGTGCCCCGACCGGGAGGCCAACCTGCGACCCTTCGGTGCCCAGGACCGCGTCCAAGCACACCGGCCAGGGCTGAAGGTGTCTTTTGATAGATCAAATAAGGCCTGAGAAGCTCCAGGTAACCGGGAGAGAGCTCAGAGCCAGCAGCTGGAGGACACGGTTTAGGTGACGGACATGGCGGTCCCGGGGCATCACGGCACTGTGATGGACCTCTGGCCACGGGTGAAGGCTCACCCGGGAAGTGGGTGCAGTGAGAGAGAGGGGAAGGAATCGAAAAGGGTTCCTCCATCTTTGGGTCTGGACACTCAGTTCAGGCTATCTCCTTGTGAAGCACACGGTATCTCCCCTCTAAGTAAGAGGAGGCGTTCTCCATGGTCCCTGTGACCCTGGAAAATCAGGCCAACATCAGTAGCCATTCCCCATCGTACCCACGTCACCTTCCCCCGTCCTGCCTGCTTCACTCGTTCCCGGGGGCAGCCGGACTCCCAGAGCTCTTTGATTTTACAGCTCCGGGCACAGAAGAGATTTCCCCAGATTTGGCATCAGGAGGCATATTCTTCAGCCTCAGCTTCATGCCATGGTGGGCAAACACATTCGCTTCTGAATTCAGTTTCCTCGTGTAGCAGGTGCCAGCAAGGTGTGGAGAGATTATCGTTCACGAGCGGGCATGGCATGACGACCATCGGCTGGTCTCTTCTTTCTCCGAAAAACGCCTCAGATGTTGCCGTTGCTTTGGTTCCCAGAGAGTGAAACCGCCGGCCGCTACTTTTCTGCATTCCTGCCTGGTCCTTCTTTTCCCAGTCTCTGATCCGCAGGTGAACTGTACTCCATCTCATAAATCTCATTTATCTGATGACTCCCGAATTTTATTTGACTTCCTGCTTCCCATGAAACTTGAAGGAGCTGTGTCCAGTTTTTCCTCCTTCGTTGTGAAATGGTCCTGACTGGTGCCAACGTATACTTGACTGTCACTGATGCTGTGACTTCGACGGGGTTCTCCCCTCCCCCCGGGCTGCCTTGGCCACGAATCCGGATTCTCCTTTCCAAGCCCACCTCTCTGAACAGCTCCTGCCCCCGACTGCTGCGGGGCTGACCTCGTCTCTGTTTCTGTGGCAGTTATAAATCTCCCGGTGGGACTTTATCATGGCTTTTCCATTTTTCCAAATAAAGTGTTCTTTTAGGACAATGCCATTCTTTGCTTTTTTCCCCCATTTCCACCACCATTGGTCTCTTGTCTTTTTCATCATAAAGGATAGAGAATCATCATAGCAGGTGTGAAGTAATATCTCATCGTGGCTTTAATTTGCATTTCCCTGAGGATTCGTCATGTTGAGCATCTTTTCACCTTGGTGTTGATGACTAGTATGTCTTCTTTGGAAAAAAATGTCGACTTAGGTCCTTTGACCCCCTTTTTAAAAATTTATTTTTCTTCATTGAGTTTTAGAGAGATAGAAACATCCATGAGAGAGAACACCGACTGGCCGCCTCCTGCATGCTCCCACTGGGGGTTTGGTCCACAACCTGGGCGTGCGCCCTGACCGGGAATCGAACCAGCAACCTCTTCGTGCCTGGGTCAATGCTCAACCACTGAGCCACACCGGCCGGGCTTTGGCCCTTTTTTTAATAGGGATATTTGTTATTTGTTTGTTTTGTCTTTGCTTTGGAATTCTAAGAGTACTGGATATATTTTGGAGATTAACCCTTTATTGTATATATGGTTTGCAACTATTTTCTCCCATTTCATAGGTTGCTTTTTGATTTTATTCATTGTTTGCTTTGATGTGCAGAAACTTTTTAGTTTGATGTAGTCCCACTTGGTTACTTTTGCTTGTGTTGCCTTTGTTTTTGGTGTCAAATCCAAAACTCATTGCCAAGACTAAAGTCTAGAAGCTTACCCTCTACATTTTCTTCCAGGAGTTTTACAGTCTCTGGTCTTCAATTTAAGACTCGCGTACATTTTGAGTTGATTTTTGCGTGTTGTGTATGATAAGGGTCCAGTTTCATGCTTTTGCATGTGACTGTCTAATTTTCCCAAGGCCATTTATTGAAGAGACTGTCTTTTCCTTATTAGGTGATATTGGCACCACTGTTGAAAATTAGTTGACCATATGTACATGGGTTTATTTCTGGGCTCTCTATTCCATTGATCTATGTGTCTGGCTTTGTTTTTGTTTTTGTTTTTTTATATTTTGTTCAGATAGAGTGGGAGAGAGAGAAACATCGACGTGAAAGGGACACATCGAGTGGTTGCCACCCTTATGACCCAACCAGGGCTGGGGACAAACTGCAACCGAGGTACGTGCTCTTAGTGGGAACCAAACCCGGGTCTCTCTGGACCGCAGACCGACGCTCTAACCACTGAGCCAAACTGGCCAGGGCTGTTTTTTTGTTTTTTTTTAAATCTTCACCTCAGGATATTTTTCCATTGACTTTCAGATAGAGTAAGAGAGAAGGAGAGAAACATTGATGTGAGAGAGACACCACACCAGTTGATTGCCTCCTGCACAACCCTACCAAAGCCAGAGACCAAACTGCAACTGAGGTACATGCCCTTGGCCGGAATCAAACCCAGGACTCTCTGATCCATGGGCTGACGCTCTAACTGCTGAACCAAACCAGCCAGGGCTGTGTGTTTTTATGCTAATACCAAACTGTTATGATCACTATAGCTTTATAAAATAGTTTGAAATAAAAAACTGTGATACCTACAGCTTTACTCTTTTTGCTCAAGTTTGCTTTAGCTATTAGGGGTGTTTCGTGATTTGAAAAAATGTTTAGACTTGTTTTATTCTACTTCTGTAAAAAGTGCCTTTGGAATTTTGATCGGGGTTGCATTGAATCTGTAGACCACTTTCAGTATCATAGACATTTCAACAATAATAATTCTTCTAATTCATAAACATGGGATATTTTCCATTTATTTGTGTCTTTTTCAATTTCTTTCATCAATGCTTTATAATGTTCAGTGTACAGATCTTTCATAACCTTGATTCATTTTATTCCTAAGTATTTTTTTTATGCTATGGTATATGAGATTGTTTTCTTAAATTTCTTTCTCAGATATTTCATTACGCATGCATAGAAACACACTGGTTTTTTGTATGGTGATTTTGCATTCTGCAACTTGACTGCATTCATTTATCACTTCTAGTAGGTTTTTATTTGGTAGAATATTTAAAGTTTTCTCTATATAAAAGCATGCCACCTGAGACAATTTCAGACCACTTTTCTTCTTCCTTTTATTTCTTTTTCTTGTCTAATTGCTCTGGCTAGAACTTTGAGTGCTTTGTTAATAGAATGGCAAGAGTGGGCACCCTTGTTTTGTTCCTGACCTTAGGGGACTGTTTTCATTTAGCATAATTATTCTGAGGTTCATCTGAGTTGTCAGCATGTATCAGTCAGTGGCTGGTTCTCGTTTATTATTGAATGATAACCCATCATAAGGATATGTCAGTAGTCGATGAACATTTGGTCTGTTTGTAGTTTGAGGCTATTTTCAATAATGCTGCTATGAATTTCCACGTACAAGTGTTTTTGTGGACATGTGCTTTCATTTGTCTTTGGTATACATCTAAAAGTGAAACTGTTTGATCATATTGGTACATTTACAGACATATTTTTAAAAAAAACTGCCAAACCATTTTCCAAATAGGTCACTTTTTAATTTTTTTTTTCAGGAGCCTCCAAATCTTTCAAAACTTTTGACTTTTCACTCTACCTTCAAAGGAAAGAAAAATATGATATACAGAGAGTTTTGTTATTCCTACACTTATATAAGTGTGTATCCTTAATACCAACAAACAAACCCGTGTTTTTTCACTGCTTTTCATTTTCTATAAACCAAAATCTGTAAGCTAACTTGGAGAAATCCCACAAAAATGAAATCTATTGCCATCCAATGATAACAAAGGGTTTTAATGCCAAAGAGCAAATAGCATGCGTAGGGAGGGCGGGGGAGACTAAGAAATGCCAAGAGTATTATGAAGTCTCACTTTCTAGTGACATAATCTCCTGGTCCCACTTAGATAATTCTCTCAAAGCATAAAGAATGCTTTCTCCTTTAAGATAAGGTAGAACTACCACAATCACCATTACTTATATATTTAAATATTTAACGTTTTATTTTATGCCTTTTTTTTTTAAAGGAAGAAAAAAGCAACAGTCTTCGAATGTTTAGTAGACATTAAGCAATGTTGTTGGATCTTGTTGGATGAATATGAAAACTGACATGTAGTCAGATGTGGTCTGTACAAAACATCCTTTGTTTTTACTAGGAAGTACCCTGTGCATTTCAATTATATCCTGGTACACACGAGTGTGATGGATTATTTAAAAATACCGTGTTGTCCAATCACTGTGCATGAACGATACACTAAATATCATCAGAACAAAAGGACCAGGGAAACCAGTTCCGGTAAATTAAGATCCACCTTCGATGCCATCCCACGAGCCACCTTCCCGTGAACTTGACTAGAACGATTATAAGGTTTTGTTTAACTTTTGGCCCAGGTGGTACGTATTTCACTAATAGCAGAAATAGAAACAACTCTCTCTTAAAGAAAAAAAAAAAAAAAGTATATAATTTTTTTTCTCATACTAACACAGTTTATGAAATAAATCAAAGGAGGAATGTGCTCATTTTGATTCCTGAACTTGTCCGGATATGTTGCTTTTGACAGGAAGCCCTCTTTATTGAAGGCCAAACTTGACCTAACATTGAGTGAGGCATTTGAGCAGATCATTCACGCTGCTGATGGGCGATGTTGAACTTGGCAGAGAAAGGCTTCCCCCCGCGGCCCTGCGGAAAAGCGAAGGCGCTTCTGAAGATTCGGGAGGAGAAGCGCCCGGGCTGGGGAAGCTGGGCACACTGCCCCTGAGACACTCGCCTTTGCTCAGAAGCGCATGGTGGCCTCACTTTATCGTCGTCGAATGACTGCCCCTGGAGAGGTGGGCATCACTGTCATCTCGGAGATGTTTTGCAAATATTTCTTTCCTTGGCCAAGCCACAAATTCAATTTGTGCCCAGTTCAATCCTCATAAAACAGTGTCTTTGACAAATGATTGTTTTTCTCCTCCTCAACCCTGAGAAATGCCAGACGGGGCTATTTTCACTTTTGGTGGGAAATGTTCCATTTAGACTGACGCACAGTTATGGGGCGGGGGTCCCCATGTTCTTTTCTTCTCACGCGGCTAAACTTCACAGGGCTGCGACGGGGACCTGGTCAGCACCATCGGCGTAGCTGCCTTCGTGTGCGGGGACCTGGTCAGCACCATCGGCGTAGCTGCCTTCGTGTGCGGGGACCTGGTCAGCACCATCGGCGTAGCTGCCTTCGTGTGCGGGGACCTGGTCAGCACCATCGGCGCAGCTGCCTTCGTGTGCGCCAGGCACGCTGCTTGAAGGGGACCCTTCATTTGCTCTACCAGCGCAGGTACTATTGTTAGTTTGATTTACCACAGTAAATGAGGGGGAAACTGAGGCTAAGTTTCATGCTCACCACTTCTGATCATCCTTTGTAAGTGCTGAATAATAAGACTGTGGTCATTTTAAAAATTGTTTTATTTTTTATTTTTATTTTTTTGTTCAGATAGAGTGGGAGGGAGAGAGAGGAAGAGAGAGAGAGAGAAACATCAATGTGAAAGGGACACACTGAGTGGCTGCCACCCACACGACCAACCAGGGCCGAGGACAAACTGCAACCGAGGTACGTGCCCTTAGCGGGAACTGAACCCGGGTCTCTTTGGACTGCAGGCCGACGCTCTAACCACTGAGCCAAACCGGCCAGGGCTAAAAATTGTTTTAATATCTTTGTGGATAACAAGCAAAACACCGAGTGTCCTTAGAATTTATGTAGGAAATTAATTTTTTAAATGTTGGATATGGAGGAGGGGGGTCAATAAGGGGAATAGGGGGAACATCTGTAATACTTTCAATAATGAAGATTTTAAAAAATGTTGGATATCCAAAATATATTAATAGCATAACTATAGGCTGTTTTAAAAAATTCTTTGGTCTGGCTGGTATAGCTCAGTGGTTGAGTGTCGACCCATGCACCAAGAGGTCACCTGTTCAATTCCTGGTCAGGGCACATGCCCAGGTTGTGGGCCCGATCCCCAGTGGGGGGCATGCAGGAGGCGGCCAATCGATGTTCTCTCTCATCGATGTTTCTCTCTCTCCCTCTCCTTTCCTCTCTCTCTAAAATCAATAAAGAAAAAAATTTTTTTTAAATGCTTAGTATAGGTAGAGATATACATACATACATACATACATACATAGCGAGAATGAACTCCTAGATTATTGTGTAAAATGCCAGGCAGTCCATAAATGATCGGTGAAATTAAAAAGACAAAATGCCTGATATATATATATATATATATATATATATATATATAGCAGGAAAGTAAAATAATTTTGAAAAACAATGACCCCCCAACTTGTTACCATGGCGATGAAGATAAATCCTGATTGGTTGGTCAGCAGTCATCGTCCAGACTCAAAGAGGAATCCCGGGGATAAATGAGACGAAGCTGTTTGACTCTCTAGCCTATTTATCAACCTTGTCTCACAATTTTCTGTCGGCCCCTTTGTTGATCCCTACACCACACACCAGAAAGCACCTGTGGGACACTTTACAGAGTCCTTCGGAGCGATCACCAGCATCCCCATGCCCGTGCTTCTACCTTCCATACATTCTGAACGGCTTCCTCATGCCTACCCCACCCCAGGTGAGCGACCTCTTTCTCCCCAGAAGTAAACTAGGAATCATTGACCTGAGGTCACAGTGTGAAACACTAGCCACTCTTGTTTAGAATAGGGGTCCGTACAGATTTCCTATAAAGGTCCAGGTTAAAAAAAGATTGAATAGAGGGACATGTAGTCCGAGTCTGCCACACACGACCCATAAACAGACAAGCTTGTTGCTGCTTCAATGAAACATGATTTGTAAACACAGACAGCACCCCTGGCCGGTTTGGCTCAGCGATTAGAGCGGCAGCCCGCGGACCAACGAGCCGCAGGTTCGATTCCGGTCAGGGGCATGTACTTTGGTTGCAGTTCACCCCAGCCCTGGCCTGGGTCGTGTGGGAGGCAAGCAGTCGGTGTGTCTCTCTCACATTGATGTTTCTCTCTCTCTCTCTCTCTCTCTCTGCCTCCCTCCCTCCCACTCTATCTGAAGATAAATGGAAAAATATCCTCAGGTAAGGATTTAAAAAACAAATAAATAAAATTAAAAAAATGAAAGTAAACATAGACAGCAGGCCAGGTTGGGCCCAAGGCCCTGGTTTGAAACAAGGGACCATGTGATTCTGTACCAGGTCCTTTGTAGAACCTTTATGTCATTGTCACAGTCATGCCCAGGTCGGGGTGCCTCCCACACTCCAGGTCCTCACTGCAGAACCCCGGCCTTTCCACAGTCTTGTCTAGACGTCCTTGGGTAGTTCTGTCCGGCAGTACCAGGAGATCGGTCACCCGCACTATAGCCTCCTCCCCGAATGCTATTTTTGTGAGAAAATGTGTTATCTCTGGCTCGTCACGGCTGGGGTCATCAAGGACAATTAGTGCAATCTTTCCCCTGACGAATACTGCCCCAGGCCCCCGTCGGGGAGACCGTCCCAGCTGCACGGCCGGCCGTCTGTCCGCACAGGGCCTGTCTGTGGCTCTCGGCCTGTGTGTTTAATAGGTGGCTGCACTCTGCCCCGCAGCTCGGATTTTTAAAAATTAAAGGCCTGCAGTTGTTCGCTTCAGACGCAGGTCCAAACAGTAAACACGGCCACCTCTTTAACAGCCCCTTCCTGGGCACTGGAACGGCCTGCGTGACGGAGCGGGCGCGGCGTGTCCGTGGCCTAAGCAGCACGTGGTAGGAGCTGGAGCGCAGGTACCGGGGGCTGTCTTTGTCTTTCCTGTTTTTAAAGCAAGACGTCTGTAGTATTCAAGAAATAGCTGAACTCTGTCGGATTCCAGAAACTCTTGTAAGTGGAACGCCAAAAGAGATAAATTGTTTTTATCAGATGCCGCAATAGTTGGCGCAGAGGGGAAATTCTAGCTGGCAAAGAACTTTTCAAATGAGGGGCTTGGGTAAAGCGTACACTTCCACATTGATTTCAGATCGCGAGTGCTAAGAAGATTAATGTTCAGTGCACGTGTGACTGAACATAGCCACCCGAGTCTGTGCACAAATAAGGGGGCACAGTAATGATCAGTTCTCCTATGAGCACTTTTTCTTATCCTCACCTCAGTCATTCTTCCATTTTTTGTTCAGATAGAGTGGGAGGGAGGGAGAGGAAGAGAGAGAGAGAGAGAGGAACATCGACATGAAAGGGACACATCGAGTGGCTGCCACGTGCACGACCAACCAGGGCTGGGGACAAACTGCAACCGAGGTACATGCCCTTAGCGGGAACCAAACCCGGGTCTCTCTGGACCACAGGCCGACGCTCTAACCGCCTAGACAAACCGGCCAGGGCTCCTATGAGCTCTTAAGACAGCATTTCTGAGTGGTTGGTGCTGGTTCTTCGTACAATAAATAAACCTGAACACCTACTGTGCGCTAGGCATTGTGCACGGCACTTGGAAGGCCGTGTTATACAAAATAGCAGGACAGCAACTCATAGAAGGTCGACATCTGAACACAGGTATTAAAAATGGCAGATAATTCATCGACTACAGTGGCGCCTGGGAAAAACTACTGGCGAGGCTGGGTGTTAGCCGGAGTTACACCCTTGCGTGGGTGTGAGCTGCCCCGGTGGCTGCCCGGAGTCTCCTGGACGGCACATCGGCCTTGAGAAGAGAGGAGACACGTCTGAGGGAAGCAGAGTGGATCTGTGTAGCGGGAACAGAGAGAAAGAAGGAGGGAACAGACGCAAACACTCCTGAGAGAGCTAGGAGACAAGTTCTTAAGGGTTTGGGTAACACAGGAAGGACTTAACATTTCATCGGCAGACTATTTTTCTTTCTTCCTTCAAGAATGGATTTCCCAAAGACACGCTGGTGATACTGTGTGTTAGTTTCTCGAAAGAAATACACCTGGTGATGTTTAGGTTTGGTTTGGAATTTTGGACTTGGATACAGTAACGTCGAAACCAATCTTTACATCATTTGGTATAACATTTACACCACAGCTTCTCTGTTCTGTAGAATGAATTGGGTTAACTAGTAAACGTGTATCTCAGAGAAGGTGTGAGGGACAACGAACATACTGGCTGAGGGACAGTGCCTTGTG
This sequence comes from Molossus molossus, assembly GCF_014108415.1. Taxonomy (NCBI): domain Eukaryota; kingdom Metazoa; phylum Chordata; class Mammalia; order Chiroptera; family Molossidae; genus Molossus; species Molossus molossus. Next base: position 7,974,428 of record NW_023425354.1, on the reverse strand, counting down.
CAGAGTCACCCCTGAACACACGGATGATCCAGATTTTTTATCACAATAAACTCTGTAACCACAAAACATTTGAAACAATGAAATCAACTAAGTGCAGTAGAACAAGACATTTCTCTAGGGAAATAAAATAATCCACTAAAAAAATTCTACATAATAAGGTTTATTGTTTCGGAACAAAGGAGAAAGAGAATTCACCAGTCTTATAGTGATTTTGATTTGTTTTTTTTTTTGCAAACGATTCTGGTTTGTACATCTTTACAGTGACAACCATTCCTTTATTTTTGTACAGGTGTTCACTTAATGTTGCTTTCTACATTTCAAAAGATTCTACGTCGTTGCAATGTATAATTATGGCAAACAGTCCATCCCTAAGTAATTAATTGTGTTATTTCGGATGATGTGTCAGTATTGGGAGATTGAGAAAGTTGTTTGAAAAGGAAAAGGTTGTCTGCCCCAGGCTTGAATGTATGCTTGAATCACTCAGGTTAAGCAAAAAGAAATACCGCATTGACATGAAGTTGTTGGGACAGTGCAGGCCGCATTCACCTCTAAGATTCGGCAGTGCCACAATAAAATGGAGTTAAATGTCAGAAATCTGAAGATCTGCTCAAACCACTTATCTCAAGACTACCAATTCTTCTCAATACACGTTACTTTTTAAAAGAAATTGTAGGTCCAAAGCACTTGATTAGAAAACATAGAGTTCCACTAGAAGTCCCTCCCACGAAAAACATCCCATACCACCGTGGTCTATTTGTTACAACTGATCAACCTACATGGACACACTATTGACATCTGAAATCCAGAGTTTAGATTAGGGTTCACTCTTGGTGTGGTACATCCGATGGGTTTGCACAAATGTGTAACGATAGTTTTATTCAGTATCATATGGAATTGTCTCGTCGCCCTAAAAATTCTCTGGGCCCAGCTATCCATCCCACCCTCCACCCCAATCCTAATCTTTTACATTTTCCAGAATGTCACAGAGTTCAAATTACACAGTATGTAGCCCTTTCGGACTGGCTGCTTTTACTTACACACCTTTATGTTTATACTGTATCTTTTCATCGCTTCATAATTCCTTTCTTGTTAGCACTGAATAACATTCCCTCGTCTGGTGTAACACCATTTATTTATCCATTCGCCCACTGAATGACATCTTGGGTGCTTCTCAGTTTTGCAAATTAGAAATAAAGCTGCTGTAAACATTCAAGTGCAGGGTTGGTAGGGATGTAGGTTTTCAACTCATTTGGGTAAATATCAAGGAGTGGAATTGCTGGGTCATATAGGAAGTGTGTTTAGTTTTGCAAGAAATCGGCAAACTACCTTGCAACGTGGCCGTGCCACCTTGTGTTCCCACCAGCAATAAATGAGAGTCCCCACTCCACACCCTCGCCAGCCTGTGGTGTTGGCAGGGTTTTGGATTTTTCACTATTTCTACAGATGTGTAGCCATCCTAATTACGGTTTTTTAAACAGTAAAAGAACAAAACAAAAAGTAGTCCTGCTTCGGCAAGGGACTGAAAGGCTTTTGCCAAGTTTCTTTCTTCATACTTTCTGTTTGTTTTCACCAAGAGCTCCAAAAGTATTAATAATGCAGCGGAACACCATTTCCTGTCACACAGGATCAAAGTTTTATCATGACTATGGATGAAGAGAGAGGAAAAAATTTATAAAACTTGCAATTGGCTCACTGCACAGTGGGATCTCTCTCTCTCTTACTCTCTCTCCCTTTCTCTGGCTCTCCGGGCCCCACCCATCATCCTTCCTTCTGCTTCCCACTGAAACTCCTCTTGTCAAGATCTCCAACGACTCCTTGCCAACTCCAGACCAGTCATCTGTCGTCTTCCTAACCCTGGCAGGTCCCCTCGGCTACACTTTCCTCTGACTGTCATCCCACGGAACCTCTACATTCTGTGTCCCTCACCGCCCTGCCCCCAACCAAATCTAAATATTGGAATCAAAGGGATTTGGCCAGAGAGTATCTACTCTCCACTAAGTACCCTTTTCCTCTAAGTAATCTCATCCAATCCCATGGATTTAAAAGTTTCTATCTGCTGATGCTTTCGAAATTTATAGCTTCAGTTCTGAACCCTCCCTGAACTCCAGACTCATAAATCCAACTCTAAAACTTAAAATACACAGAACAGAACAATTCATGCCTAAATCTTCCCTTTTACCCACCCTTATCCACACCCTAAATGCAATAGTCTATGGTCTCATAATTCTCAGCGAGGGGCGCCTCTCTCTGTACACCGACTTGGGCCAAAAAAGTTCAAAGTCTACCTTCCTTTCTTAAGAGGAAGTTCTTGTAGCTCTATTTTCCAAACATCCCAGATCCTCCTGTCCATCATCGCCTTCCTCCGCAGCAGCCGTGTGGCTCACCTGGACGGCTCCTGTCGCCTCCTGGTCTCGCCACCCCCTCTGTTTCAATGCGGTGCCTTCTTCACACAGCGACGCCACGGAGCCGTGTGACATGATGTCAGAAAGGAACTCACCCTGCCCCGGTGCCACCGAAACGTCAATGTCAGGCAAACACATGCAGTTTTCCCAAAGAAACCCCTGACCGCTGGCTCCAGGTATCTGGAACGTTTGTCACCCACTCTGAACAAGAAAGAGCCCAGAAGAAAGAGCATTTGGGAAGAGATGCGGGGAAGGACGGCTTCGCCTCCTGCCCAGCAGAGCCTCCAGGGGGACGAGGAAGTTGCAGTAGAAGCGGCGCGGCGCCCGGCAAGAATGTAGCGGCCAACAGGGAGGGAGACGTCAACACCCCGGTCAAAGGGAAGGCAGGAGGCCTGGGCCCACAGCAGAATTGCACGGAAGGTTCCGTTTCGATCATGTTTTAGGCTCCACGAAGGTAGACAGTCTCGTCCACCTGCAAGGCCAGTCAAGAGCACCCCCTTTCCAGCGCAGGCAGGCTCCCCACACGGTGCCAGTCTGACTGCAGCCGGGAGAGAAGCAAGCACCAGGGTTTGGATGGTTGCACGGGGCTGGGCAGCCTCCTGAGCTGAAATTCTGTTTGCGATTGGAAGTCATTACGGGGCTGTTTGTTACGAGAGCAGAAGGGTCTTGGGCCTGCCGAGTGTTCGCCCGAGGCCAGGGCAAGAGTATTCCCGCCGAGAGCATCTTGGAGAGAAGGTGGGAGCAGCGCATGAGGGCATCTGGCTTTGTTATCAGCTACGCTTGTTCGGAAAAGTGGTTGTGGCCCTGGTCAGGTTGCTCAGTTGGTGAGAGGGTCATCCTGGTACACCAAGGTTGGATGCTCCATCCCTGGTCAGGGCACACACGAGAATGCAGAAATAAGGAGCAACAAATCTGTGTTTCTCTCTCTCTCTCTCTCCCCCTTCCTCTCTCTCTAAAATGAATGAAAAAAAAAAAAGGATTAAAAAATGCAGTTATGGGGTCGATCAAAAATATAAATAAGATCATATTACTCCTCTGTATTCCCTTCAAAGTCTTCCATTCTATTGAGAAAACTATCCAATTTCTTCCGCCGTGTTTAGAATAAAATCTAAATAAGGTCTCTCTTGAAGCCTTCGGGGTCCTACACACGGGGCCCTGGGGGACTCGCCCAGTCCCTCTCCGAACACGTTCCCCTTCGCTGACTTCTCCAGTCCTACGGCTCTTCCCACTCTGTGAACATGTCGAACTTATTCTTTCCTCGGGGACTTTCCGCCTGCTGACCCTTGACTCTGGAATCTTCTTCCTCTCTACACTTGTAAACCTGAGCCTCCGTTTCTTTGACCTGTCGAAGTGCCCCTCTTTCGGAGAGATCTTCCTAGACCGTAGGATCTAGCGTCACTGTCCACCTGCACGCACGGCCCGTCACTCGCTGTTCTCATAGCACTGTGACAACACAGACCCCGTCTGCCGTGCCCGGGCCGGCTGGCTGGCGGTCTGCTCCCGCCAGACCCTGCCACGTCCTTGCTGTGGTCCCAGCAGCCAGAATGATGCCTGGGCCACAGTAGACACTCCATAACTTTTTATTTTAAAATAGGAATACATGAGTCAATGTACAGAACTGGAAAGTGAGATTGACTCATGATTTTTTTCCAGCACAAGTTACTGTAGAATAGCTCTCCTTTTTACTGCCTACCCTCACGGACCGAATCGTGCCCCTGTCCTAAACTGCGTGCGTGGGAGCTGTGAAAATTGATAAGCAGGAACCTCATTTGAAATGGAGTGGGGAGGGGAGAACGGAGAACTCCTACTCACCCGCATGTCACCCCGGGCACATGCCACCCGTGCCTCTCGCCACCAGTGATCCTACTTCACTACGTCAGCGGGAGGGACAAGAGTCGCCCAGGCATGGCTCAGCCCCCCCGGGACTCAGCTGCTTCCAACTTTTCCTCTCGCCCGGCGGGCTCTCCGTGTACCACCCTGCCCACGTCCACAGCAGGGGTTCCTGTCCTTTGTTACAACGTTCCTCGTTGGCTGTTAGAACACAGGCCCCCAGCTGTAATTCCTTACTGTGCTGCAGCAATATCGGCCTGTTTAACTGTTTAAGGACAACAGAACCCTAACCCTCGGCACTTCAAACTGGGACGATCAGACCTTTAAAGAGGTGATTCAGTTCAAAGGAGGCCATTAAAGCGGACCCTACTCCCATCCGACTGTCCTTAGAGGAAGAGGGGATTAGGAAATGTGGGGAGACACCAGACGACACCAGACACGGAGGGGCAACGATACGAAGACGCACGAGAGGGTGACCCTCTGCAAGCGAAGGCCAGAGGCCCGAAATACTCCCTCGCCTTACGGCCACCAGCAGAAACCAACCTTGATCATGCACGTCCAGCCTCCAGGACCATGAGAAAATACATGTTGTTGTTTAAGCTACCTAATCCTTGGTGTTTTGTTACGGCAGCCCTAGCAGACTAATACACTGTCCCTCCCTATTCTCTCCATCGACATGACGGGTCCAGTCTACAAAGGAGCGATCAAAGGGGATTAATCACCAATGACTTCCTCATCACCATCATGAGAAATAGGGGACATGTAAGGACCTCTCTTAGGTTAGAAGAAAAAGTTTTTTTTTTTTTTTGGCTACAAGTGACTAACAAATTAACTTTTTAGGAAAACCTATTTTTATTGTGATAAAGAGATATAGATGTATCATAAAGGGTATAATTTCAACCACTTTAAGTGGACAGTTTAATGGCATTAAGTGCATTCACGCTGTTGCTCACCACCACCGTCCGCCTCTAGAACGTTCTCATCTTGCTAAACAGAAACTGTACTCACTGAACACTGACTCGCCATCCTCCCTCCCCCCAGCCCCTGGTCGCCACCACCCTACTTCCCCTCTCTGTGACTTTGACTATTCTGGGTGGTCTCGTGTCCGTCAAGTCACTCGATATTTGTCCTTTCGTGGCTGGTTTATCTCACTTAGCACAGTGTCCTCGGGGTTCCTTCCTGTTGCAGCGTACGTCAGAGTCTCTACCCTCTTTAAGGCTGACTAAGACACATGGTATGCATGTCCTCTATGCAGTTTATCCAGCAGTCGGTGGACATTTGGGTGGATTCCGCTTTGGGCTATTAAGAACAATGCTGCCAGGGACACAGGTGCACGAACACCTGTTTGAGTCTGCGATCGATCCTCTGTCGTACGTATCTAGGGGTGACACTGCTGTGTGATACGGTCATTTTACGTTTACTTTTTGGAGGAACCACCCCGCGCTTTTCCACAGGGGCACGCTGAGCTGTAACCATTCAATAATAATCATAAGTGTGTGTGATCTATTTCCTCTGTGTCGGGACCTTGGCTGAGGTGTCTTACCTATCTGCAATGTCGTTTTCAATTCTCACGTGAGACAGGTCCTTTCATTGTCCTCGTCTGACAGAGGAGGCCGAGTTTCCCAAAGGGACGCAAGAGTAAGGTGCAGAGCGTGGACATGAGCTCGGGGGGCTGCCTCCACGTGACCACAGCCCACTGCATTCCGTCCCTGGCTGCAGCCACTGCAACAAGGTTGTTCAGAGAGACGAGTGACCATCCAACTCCCCTTGTAAATGTTTTCATCCTACAAGCAGGTGGCATGACAACATGGCACACAGTAATTTCTAGAGCCCAGAGAAACTCTGGGAATCATGCAAGGTAAAGCCCAAGAAAACAGGATTTGTATAGCTCGTGTTTTGCCGGGGGGAAAGAAAATGATGAATTTTTGTTTTGTTTGTACGCGGTGGATTATTCTAGGCACGATTCTGTCAGTACCCGGCCTTTTCCGATGGAAGGTCACTTTCTGAACTTTCTTCTGATTTACAGGGCCGGTAGAGTGGAAAAGGCAGAGGAATAACTGTTTCTTAGAAGAATGACAAATGAGCCAGGGTGTGGACACATGTCATGGAGGGTGAAAAAAAGCAAAACAAGGAGCCTTACCAGGTAACCACCGATGAGATTCCTTATTCCTGCAAATGCAACCAAAGTAAACCCTCCTGCGGGAGTCTCCAGACAAATAGGGGGCTCCTGTTAACCTGGGCAAGGCTTTCTTCCACACTTTCAACAAGGTTACTGCATCAAATTATACCGAGACTCAGACAATACGCCAGTAATAAGCAGCTCGAAGAGGAAATCCCAGTTTATATGACTCACTGTTTTGAGCAAATATTAACATTGGCTAGCCAACCCTTCCCTTTGTATCACTTTTCCAGATCACCAGAAAGTTATATAATACTTCAAAGTAGCCAACACAGGCAGAAGAAACTTGATAAACTACTTGGATTACTGGTCTCATTACCAACAGCCTCCATTGATTTCGACTCAGGACTTCCCTGAGACACAGAAGAAGACATACATTGTTTCCGAGCACACCGGGCTGGCCGGGCTCTGAGAAGGATCTAGAGGGCACTTCTGTCCACCCGTCTGAAATCAGCCCCTGGAGTCTCCCAGGAAACAAGTTTTGCAAATGTCAGAGCTCATTCCTGGGACGGTTTTACCGTTGTCGCGACATACATAACAAGGTCCTCAGCAATGACACACCGAAATCATGTAAGTTTCTCTGCTGAGATGGGAAAACTCACGTTCTGGTGGAAATTACAAAATAATAGTGCCATTATTCAGCAAACTGAAGCCACATGCAAAATGATAACCTGACTGACCTTAAGAGAAAGGGTGAAATGAGACGAGCTGTAAACTCAGTCCTTCCCAGACCCAAATCTTGACGGTGCTTCATTTTCCAGGAGAGTCCAACTTCTGTTTTACTTCTATGCTCGCACATGGAAATACCAGTGACTCAGTGCCCCTTCCACTCTGATCGAGGTGTGAGATACGCAGACATGTTCCCGTGGAAGACCGGGTGAGCTGGGGGGTGCACCGCAGCAGGTCATGGATATGGGGCATGGAGTGCCAGGTCCCACAGGACGCAGCGACCCCCCATCGCCGGGATTTCACTGTGTTCGTATGTGCCAGCGTTGTTCAGAAATGCCAGTAGGTCACAATGGCTCAAGCACACGCTATGTCTGCGGAATCCCGCGTGGCCGCGGCAAGAGCGAGCATTCGTGGGCGCGTGCGTTGGCAGAACGGAGGGTTTGCAGGGCAGAATGAAGAGAGCCAGGCAAGGGGCACTGCCTGGCGCGGGGGTAAAGAAGCAGCAAGAAGCAAGAACACGCACTTGAATTAGTAACCTTGGAAATCACCTAGCACAGTGAATTCTCCAACACAGAGTCCATGAGAGCCAACATGATGGAAAAACAAGCCGTGCCTGGCCGGTGTGGCTCAGCGGTTGAGCGTCAACCCGTGCACCAAGAGGTCGCCGATGTGATTCTCAGATTGTGGGCCCGATCCCCAGTTGGGGGCGCACAGGAGGCGGCCAATCGATGTTCTCTCTCATCCATGTTTCTATCTCTCTCTCCCTCTCCCCTTTTCTCTAAATCCAATAAAGAAAAACATTTAAGAAAGAAAAAGCAAGCCGTACGTGTGCATATGTGTGCATATAATAACATCAAGAGTAGCGTATATACCCTAGGTTGCCAAGTGTGTATATGCAGAGTACTTCCAGGTGGAACCATTCCACGCAGATATTGTCGAAGGCACGACTTCCAGAAAGAATGCAACACATCGGAGAGGAGGGGGAAAGCAGGGAGAACAGGGGAAGGTCAGCTGGGCCACGCCGGCCTTTGCTGCTCACTTCCGGACCCCCTTAGCCTAGACTTCTCTTCCCGCACCCGAGTTAGCTTTGATCCTCAACGCTCCCTTCGATGCCACTTGCTTTAAAAACAGGGGAAAAAAAAAAAAAAAGTCTATTGATTTCTTTCTCATGGTGAGTCTGTTCCCCAGTCCCTTACAGCTAATCAGTTCCCACCTCCTCCGACTTATCTTATCGGGCTTTCTAATTTCCTCCATTAAAGAGATGTCTGACTCTGCAGTTGCTGAAATCTCGCAGTCTGGGCACAGAAGGAGATTAAGCGGAGTCCCGGAGCCCCTTGATCTTCTCGACTTCCCCTGGTTGAGGGCGTGTTTCTGTTTGCGGAGCGAGATAGAGGGGGTGCAGACGAGGCAAGAACTGGACCTTGGAAGATGCAAAGGATTAAGAGATTTGCCTTGTGTATACAGTAGGTGACAAGACCCCACGTGGGAGACTATACAGGGTTCTTCCACTATAGCTCATTATACTCGGTTTATGAAAAACCAGGGCTTGGATGATGTCGGAGGGTGTAACCAGACGCCAGCCCTTTTAAAGGGTGGTGGTTAGCTGAAGTGTTTCTGACAGCTAAATAAATATTTTCTAAATAAAAATGCACCGTATGTTTTAAATGGACTATCAGACCCATTTTTAGCTGTGAGGATTGCTACTCTGGGCTGCCCCGGCTGCCAGGCTCTGCTCTAAGCAGAAGCTGCTATTTCGTGACTGTGGCCAGCTGGAGCTGCTGCGGCCCAGGGGACGGCCCCGTGGCGACGGCCTGCAGGGCCGGGAGCTGCACGGAGCAACGTAGACGGAGGGGGAGTCGGTTCCCGAGCCTTGTGCAATGCGGGTCCGATCCCAGGGGGGAGGCTGAGTAGTCACCTGGAGTTGCAGAGAGGCACACGGGGAGGAAAGGAGAGTCCCAGGCAAAGACAGAATCCCTTGTCACCCAGAAACCCGTCCCAAGAACGGTAAGACACGTGGGACCCGCCAAACGTGGGCGCACTGCGTGTTCTTCCACGAGATCAAACAGAAAGAGGAATTGCAAAACAGAAGTGGCAGGGGCGAGACAGCAAGGCTACTAGAAAAATGTCCAAAACTGACGAAGGACACGGTCAGGCTCCTGAAAGACCAGGCTGACTTGAGAACACGTCTATGAAAAGTGGGTTTATGATCATAGGAGCAGGGTCCACACCCCGAGTAAGACCTTCAGACAGCGGGAAAGTGACTGTCCACTGCCCGCACCCCAGAGGACACACCGCTCAGTTTCTCGTGGAGTTTTCTGGAAGTTTTCTGCGCTCGTGCAAAGCCTGGTGGACAGCAGGGTTTCCCCAACGGAGACAGTTTTGGCCCCTGTGAAAAGCTGTCTTCAAGTTGGGAAAACAGAAGGTAAAGAAGTATTTGCGTAAACGACCTCTACAATATTTGGAGCAAGGTAAACCGTACTACACAGTGCAGTGATCTCAAAGCGACTGTCAGAAATCTCTAGATTCGGGAAGGACAGGAGACAAGTAAATTCTCTTGATTTCAAAGTGAGGGACTGGATACTTTCAGAGCAAAACATGCTGTAATCACAACATGGTGTATAGATGGAAAACGTGTAATCAACACTAGAAATGAATACGGGTAATAAAGAATACAACATGTGAAGAGACTTCCTTTTATATTTCCCTGAAACAAAAAATGTAGGTCAGGAGGAAATATGAACAAAGCGATTTTATTCAACAAACTATTTGGTCGCTTTTCATGCTAGAACCATTAGGATGGTGGAGACATTTATAGAGGATAATATTAGGTCACTTCTATCGGAATGATTTGTAATAACTAAGGAGTGTCAAGCAAGAATGTCCAAGTAAAAGGGTCTACATTTAGTGAACAATGCAAACCCTTATCCTCAGGACATTTGTTTTGTTACTTTTATGACCACAATAATAAACAACTTTTAGAAAAGTAACATTGATGACATTTTAAATTAGTTCAATGGCAGGACAATCAATTTACAATAAAATTTTTCTCGTGTATTTGGCCCTTAACGATGTTCCTTGCATTTCAATGCATTTGTATGTTTAACCTGTTAACCGGGGAATTCCCTGGGAATTCCCTTTTTACTGTATGCAACGTTTGTATTTATACGTCCCCGCTCGGTTAACAGGTTAATAATCGCAAAACCCTATTGCTATAGTAATCGAATCAGAAACCAAGGCACAGAGAGGTTAAGTAACTTGCCCAGAGTCACACAGTGAATACGTGGGGATCTGAACTATAAGCACAGGTTGTCCGGCTCCAGAGTCGGTGCCATCAATCACACTGCTTACTGCCTCTAGCAGGTAATAGCAGCACACATAATGAAGTCAAACTTTGTAATTATTTCCACAGGCCAGAATTACCATGACAAGCTTATCAGAGACGAACGTGAAGTCAAACACCAGACTCCACAAAGTCCACTGTCCCAGTGACACAGCCTGGGTGTTACCCCCTAGGACGGGCAGATCAGTGCTCAGGGCCTGACCACAGTTCCAGCCTCCCCCAGGTCTGCTCAGCTAATGCCAGGCGTGAGCCAGCGCCGAGGAGGTCAGTGCTTGGATTAGCAACCCCTGCCCACCAGCAGAGCAGGGTGCGGGAGTACCCTCTGATCCTGTGCCCAGTTTCAAGTGGCCTTTGGGGACCCGAGTGACAACCAAGCCAGACCGTTGCTGAACCTTTCCAACATGACTAAGTCGATTGCTAAGCATCTGAGGGCTCACCAAGAGGACGGACTTGGATTTCTGAAAAGTTAAGTAGCGACCAATTAACCACGCCTAATGTGCGCCAGCAGGGACTCCTCCTTACGTGCACCCCGGGGCTCCGGGGCATGCCGGTGTGCAAAGGAAAGGAAGCTGGCACGAGGAAGGTGCAGGAACAGGAGAGCGCTGATGGGCTGTCCCTTGAAGGGCTTACCCGCAGTCAAAAACCATAGAGGTGGCAGCCTTGGTTCCCATTCAGGCTTTGAAATGACAGGAGCAGGAATCTGGGGGTGGGACATAGCCACAAGATCTGTAAACCAGGATGGAAACTATGTTTCCTCCCACGTGTCCATCTGCTTGGCACGCCGGCTGGCTGCTGGAGCGGTGTTCCGGAAGCGGCTGAGGCTGCAGCCCCGCCCGACGGGGTGTTGCAGCTGATTACGGATCACCCACATGCGTCTCCTCCCCCAGCTAACAGCACTGCTTGCCCTGAGCTTTGGGCACAGAAGATCATGTTCTCAGGAAGTAACTCTCTGGGCAGAAAGGGATCCCAGGGACTTTCTGGAAAGATGTATATAGTAAGTAAGGACGGGTGCTAAGTAAAAGTTGGGCAGGCTCTCAGGACAGAGCTCCCAGGAGTTAGAGCAGAGAAGGACAAGGAACATTCCTAATGACATCAGCGGATGCATGTGGCCGGTCTGGGGAGCTGAGCTCGATCCGAACAAGCCCATTGGTTCCACAGGCCCACCTCCTGGGCCCCGTGTCCTCAGTGAAGGATGTAACACATTTAGTCGCCGAATATCCTGTCACATGAATGAAGTGCTGGTGCAATTCTTACAAGAGTGTGAAAATAGCTTTCCCACATTCTTTAAGTACAACTTTCCATTCTTATTTTATTTCAAATATATCCTACTATCAAATACTTCAGAAACTTTAAACACACATTTAAAAGTAAAAGGAAGGAGAAGACTCCTACAAGAAGGAAACGAGACGCTCCTTTGATAAGGCAAACATGAGTGGATACACACAAAAATATTTAGACTTGTCACCACAGTGGTCTCACAAAGCTGTCTATATCGTTCTTTTGGGCCATTTATGTTTCTAGGCTGAAATATTTACTTAGAAAATGTTTTTCTTTTTCACCCCACAGCTCATCCTAAAAATTCAAATTCAGAAAATTAAGGAGGGGCTGGCTTCTGGCACCTTCACAGAACCTACATTTGGAAACCTGACATGAGGTTTGTTAGTGTGTCTTACCTGCTTCTTCACGAGACTCAAAGGCCAGGCCAGTACCATCAAAGCTTCTGTTACCGAGATCTTATTCATACATACTTTTCTCTTGGTCGTAGAGGATTCCAAACGTATTTTGCTATTACAGTTCAGTTGTGAATGAAGCTTAATTGCAGTAATAATAGAAATGAGTCCCCAAGAAGCATCATATGGCTTTTAATAATCCCATTGACAGAACGAGATTTGATGTCATGGTTTAATGAGTGGTTGTTCTTTTTTTCCCCTGAGAAAAGGAGTCATGTCTCTTGTGTTCGGAAGGACTCCCCTGCACCTCCTCCTCACAGAACGTGGGAAAGCATCCGTGCATGGTATGAATCAAGGGGCCTGCAGCAGCGAACACGAAGAAGGAAAGAGAAAAGGTGAGTGAATTCAAAGGTAAAAAAGAGACGATGCTTTCTGGAAATTAGGGACCTGCGGTGAGTTTCCCCTTGGTGACGCTGGCCATGTTCCTTTCTTAGAGTGACTTCTAGAGCAAAGAAAGGTCAAGTTCATATTACATAGGAGAAAGAGACAGAGACACAGAGAGAAAAATGGAAGATGGAAGGAAGGAAGGAAGGAAGGAAGGAAGGAAGGAAGGAAGGAAGGAAGGAAGGAAGGAGTGCTAAGAAAGGAGGATGCTTATGGCTGGAGGAATGATTTTCTGTATTTTAGCTTTGTTTTTTAAATGAGGCTGTCCCAAACTTCTGCTCTTCTCTTTCTTTTGTAAATCCTCACCTGCGGATATTTTTCTATTTATCTTCAGATAGAGTGGGAGGGAGGGGGAGAGAGAAACATCTATGTGAGAGGGACACGTCGACAGGTTGCCTCCCGCACAACCCCGACCGGGGCCAGGGAGCGAACTGCAACCGAGGTACGTGCCCTTGACCGGAATCGAACCCGCGACTCTTCGGTCCACGGGCCGATGCTCTAACTGCTGAGCCAAACCGGCCAGGGCTCGTCTGCTCTTTGTTTCAGCTCTTTTTTGCCCTAGTCCTGTCTTCTCCATTCCTTTGGGGCGGGGGGCCTCATTCACAGCCCCACCCCCACCCGGTACGTGAGAGACCATCATCACGAGACAGTAACTCAGGAAGGCAGAACGACCCTCTCTGAGCCGGTGGGGACCCAGAACCCTTAAAGCCAGCCTGCCCATAGACCCCCCCCTCTGTCCCAGGGTCATCAAATCACTTCTTTTCTGAAGGCTTTCCAGGTTTCTGAGCGCCACAGTAAAAGGCTAAAACCTCTGTACTAATACCTCTGGGAGTCAGAGTGCTTTAAGCCATTATCACAAACACCTAAAAGGAAGTACTTGAAAAATGAGAGCGAGATGAAAACCTGATGGGGTGCGGAATGAAATGCCCAGGAAGGGGAAGGAGAGGCACCGAATGAGGAGAGAGGGTGCCAAGACAAATCCCACCTCCCCGCCAAACGCCCCGGCGGTGCCCGGCGCAGCGAGCGGCCTCCGCTCTGCCCAGCTCTCTGAAACCAAGCCTTTCGCTGGGAATACGGCAGAAAGGCCGATACGGAGTCGCAGCTGATGTATTCATATGTATTCATATATGCACTCGCTGAAACATAATCAAAACCTTCCCATCTCCATTTGGCAGTGGGTTCGGCTCTCTGCAGCCTGCTCCTTCCTGGAGCCTGTTTGTGCCGGTGGACTCCTTGGCAACGGGGCGTCCTCTGAGCCCACGTGGTCGCGGCGATTCGAGACCGCGCCAGTGTTTTCTGATGCAACCAAGTGTAACAATGTTGTATCCTAGTAAACATGGAAATGGAGCGAGGGAAACATGACTCTGCTTCTGAAAATAATACACTGGATTGGGACGCGGGTGGGAGCCCGGAGCCAGCTTGAAGCCTTCGGTTAGCACCGGGCGTCTTACGTTCTGTTTGCCTCCACGGCGGAAACATCGGCCAGAAGAACAGGACCCGGCCATGCAGAACCTAGGACGCAGCCCTCCGGCTGAACGGCCTTCAGATCGGGCAGACGCCAGAACGGGCTGAAAGCGATCTGATCTTGGGGTGTCCCAACTGCCCCTCCTGTGTAAGAAAGGCTGGATTTGATTCCCCTGCTGTACAAATGTCTCCCCTTTCCACACGGATCTTTCTGGCTGGGTGGCAAAGAGGAAGGACCTTCTTCTGGTCATTAAATCACTCACCAAACTGACCTGAGGAGGCCTCCGACATCTCCAGGCATCTGTTGCTTCATGTAGAAAATAAAAGAATTGCCCTGGCCGGTTTGGCTCAGTGGTTAGAGCGTCAGCCTCCAGACCAGAGGGGCCCGGGTTCAGGGCCTGCTAAGGGCACGTACCTCGGTTGCAGTTTGTCTCCAGCCTGGTTGGGGTGGTGTGGGTGGCAACCAGTAGATGTGTCTCTCTCACATCAATGTTTCTTTCTCTCTCCCTCTCTCCCTCTTGCTCTATCTGAAGATAAATGCAAAAATGTCCTCAGGTGAGGATAAAAAAAAGAAAATAAAAGAATCATTTAGAGTAGGTAATGCTAAACACTGGAGACGACGAAACGCTAAAGAAATCAACTTCAAAACTGTAGTTTAATTCCTTTTGGAATTTTGCACAGTTTTATGGTTTTTTGCTTAAAGGAAAGACTTCTTCCATATCAGAGAACATACTAAATTTCTCTCTCTCTCTCTCTCTTTGTTTTGTTATTGTGTTAAGAAGACTTAACATTTACCCTCTCTCTAAACAGATTTTTTTAAAGTGTTCCATAGAGTAGTATTGTCCTCTGCGGGCATCACACTGTGTGTCGGATCTCTCGAACTTAGGCACCCTGCTTAACTGAAACCTTAGACATGTCGATCAGCAAGTCCCCGTGCTCACCTCCTCCCAGGTCCTGACAACCACCGTTCTGTTCTCTGTAAGGGGAATCACACGGTATTTGCTTCTCTGTGACCGGTTTATTTCTCTCCACTTAGTATCCTCAGGTTTGCTCTGGGTTGTCACATACTGAAGAATTTCCTTCTGTTTAAGGCAGAATAATATTTCATGGCGTGTGCATACAGCATTTCTGTCCCCACCCTCCCAGGGATGGGCCTTTAGGCTGTTTGTACATCCGGGCCATTGCAAAGGGCATAGGGGTGCTGACAGCTTTGCAAGGTCCCGATTTCTTTTTTTTCCAGATAGACTGAGAGGGAGAGAAACATCCATGTGAGAGAGACACATCGACTGGTTGCCACCCACAGCACCCCAACCGGGCCGGAGACAAACCGCAACCGAGGTACATGCCTTAGCAGGAACCGAACCCGGGTCTCTCTGGTCCGCGGGCCGACGCTCTAACTGCTAAGCCAAGCCGGCCAGGGCAGGAACACGAGGTTTTAGAAACAGACGTAGACAGAGAGGCTGAGGAATGTGGCTCACGGCTCACAGGTCTTAGGCCACAGAGGCAGCCTTCAAACCCCGGGGGCAGGCACAGACTGTTGCAGAAGAAAATGATTCACTTCGATTTTTAAACCATGTTTAGAGTGTTCATCTTTTACTCCGAAGTGACACTGAACAATAAAATATCAGATTAAAAGATTCTGGTGGAGTTGAATTACATTTCGAATACGCCCGATGGATGAAAACACGTCTCTCGCGTGTGCCGTCGCTCACTCAGCCCGTTTGCAAAAGCCGGAGATAGGAAGTGGACTTCTGAATGTCAGACGTAAGGATTGACACCGTGGGCCTGGGATTCTCAGCCAGCATGCTACCCAGTCTAGACCTGTGCTTAAGGTAGACTTTTTGAACTGAAGCCCTCTTAGAAGAACACTCTGAGGCTTAAGTCAATACATGGTGATTAAATGCCTTGGCGTTTTTAAGTATTTTACTAAACATGAGAGATTAAGAAAACCAGGCATCATAAATCTCCTCGTCCCTGGCCCACATATGGTCTAATAATAGACTTCAGGATTGGAAACATCTTAATTCTTTCAACCGGAGGAAGATGAACTCATCATTGAACTGCACGCTCTTGGTTCAGACCCCGTGTCTGTGCACTTCCACTACGGACCCGGAGGCATTTTAAGGGTGCACGAAGCAGAACCGGGTGTTTTACAAGTTAAGACTTTCTCCCGGAAGATCGATGCGGTGGAGGGGAATGTGCCAAGTGTCCTCATGTAGCTGGTCCTCTCTCAAAGCTGTGATGGGGAAAGAAGCCCAGTAGACACCGGGGGTTGGGGTTTCACTGTATACAAGGCTGTGGTCATGTGCTGCTCAGCAGTCATTACAGGTTAGTCAAGGTGCTGCTGGTCAGTTTCTCCCACTGTCTCTTTTCTTCTTTCCATTCCTAATTGGAGAAATGGTCTCAGTCCAACTCCACAGCAACAAGCCTGACGCAGAACAATGGAAACAAAGTAACGACTTGTTCTAGAAGGAAGTCTCTTTTGATGGCAGCGTCGTTATAATTTGGAAAATTAAAAGCCTGTAGCAGAGACTTGCGCAGGCAGAATTGTCCCTGCTAGGACTAAGCTCCCATAAGGCGTGCACGGTGGTCCTCTGTTGTTACAGGCGTTTCATCCCTACCTCGGTACCGGTCTAAAGCTGAGTGGGTGTGAAGGGGGAAGGGATGGCCCCTCATTTATAAGAATTCACCACACCACTGTGGCTGATTGTCAAATCATACCTTGTACGCGTCCTTCTCCTTTTCCAGTTACTCCAAACATAACTTGCTGTGCCCACTACAGCCGTGGGTCACCCTCCTTCCCGCTCTCCTGCGTTAGAAAGGCTCAATTCCACAGCCCCCCCCAAAACAGGGCTTGTGTTCTACGCGCACTATTTGCATAACAGATTGCGAAAAACATAGGTCTAAAATGACTGATAATTGCCCAGTATCACTCCCTTTGTTTTGACAGGTCCAGGGTGGAAAGTAGACCCTCGTTTCCATCGGCGGAGTCAGAAACAACCCTCCGTTGCAGGAGAACGGGCCGGGGTGAGCTCTCACAGAGAAGTGGAACAGAAGTGATGATGATGTAGGCTGCAGGTTCAAATTAATTCATCGCCCTCTTTCCAGATATTTGTCAAGTTAGGATTTCAGTTCAAATGATAGCTACTAACTAACCAAATTCCGTATACTTAACCCCCTCTACTTTTTGTAAAGAGGCTGATGCCAAACCTTTCTGGTCTGGACTGTTTCATTTAACCCTCAAATATAGCCCTAGAGAGGCTCGCTTTGGAAACAACAAAAATAGCCCAGGCCGTCTACCGCAAAATAGAACGTTTCTGCCACCGGTCTGGTCCTCTGCTGACCAACTGGGTCTGTTCGGGGTGGGACCTGGAGGGCGGAAAGAGGGAAGGGAGACGCTTTTTCCTAATTTCAGAAAATGAGTCTCTTCCCCACTGCAGAGAAATACGGTGGAAGAAACAGCGAGCTGGCCCTGGACAGATGTGAGAGTCTTATGTAAACCTGTCTGATTTCCCAACTGCCTGAGTTCCTTCCCTTGCCCGAGCAATTGCCCCAAGATCTGTAAGAGGACAGGATGGTACAGATTACAATGAATAAATAAAAGAAAGAAAGAAAAGGGGGGAAAAGTGCAACCCTGCGTTTCCTTATTTGTGAGATTCGCATTACGAAATCCCTCCGGGGCTGAGCCCGGTGCCAGGGCGCCGCTCGGGGCGAGGAGGTCTGTCAGGACAGGAGCCCTCCTGTGACGGAGGCTGCCCTTCGGACGCCAGCGGAACCTCCTTCGGCTTAACGACTCTGACAAGGGGCCGAGGACAGGCTCTCATCATTTCCCACAAAGGTCTCATTGACAAGCTTTGTGATTTTTGTTCGAAAGCACTTCCTACCAAGGAGCCAGACTTTGAAGTGAATTCTTTGTTCAGTCATGCTTGTTACGGTTACTGGGAGGGAAAAAGACGGGGAGAACCTTACTACTGCATGGTTGGTTCTCTGCACCTAAAAGTTGTAAGAAGGCTTTTGCTTCAGGGACAGTCAGAGAGTGAATCCTTCTCCAAAGCCCTTTACACCACGCCTGTGATTGCTAAACTGAAGTGGCTGATGCAGTTCTCTGTGTTCACAGTGTTTGCCCAGTGTGTGTGTGTGTGATTGAATGTGGTGTGTATGAGTGTGTGAGTGTGGTGTGCATGTGGGGTGTGCATATGAGTGTGTGTGGGGTGTGTATGTGGTGTGCGTGGGGGGTGTATGTGGGGTGTGTATGTGGTGTGTGTGCATGGGTATGTGTAGTGCGTGGTTGTGTGGGTGACGTGTGTGTGGTGTGTGTGGTGTGTGAGCATATGTGTGAGTGTGTGTGGTGTATGTGTGGTGTGTGAGTATATGTGTGAGTGTGTGTGTGACTGTGTGGTGTGTGTGTGGCTGTGTGTGGTGTGTGTGTGGTGTGTGTGGTGTGGTGTGTGTGTGGTGTGTGTGGTGTGGTGTGTGGTGTGTGAGTGTGTGTGGTGTGTGTGGTGTGTGTGTGGTGTGTGAGTGTGTGTGGAGTGTGTGTGGTGTGTGTGTGAGTGTGTGTGTGTGGTGTGTGTGGTGTGTGTGTGGTGTGTGAGTGTGTGTGGAGTGTGTGTGGTGTGTGTGTGGTGTGTGTGTGGTGTGTGTGTGAGTGTGTGTGTGTGGTGTGTGTGGTGTGTGTGTGGTGTGTGGTGTGTGTGTGGTGTGTGTGGTGTGTGTGGTGTGTGTGTGTGGTGTGTGTGGTATGTGTGTATGTGGTGTGTGTGAGTGTGTGTGTGTGTGTGGTATGTGAGTATATGTGTGAGTGTGTGGTGTGTGTGTGTGGTGTGTGTGTGTGGTGTGTGTGTGGTGTGTGTGAGTGTGTGTGTGTGGTGAGTGTGTGTGTGAGTGTGTGTGTGGTGTGTGAGTGTGTGTGAGTGTGTGTGTGTGGTGTGTGTGTGTGAGTGTGTGTGGTGTGTGTGGTGTGTGAGTGTGTGTGGTGTGTGTGTGTGGTGTGTGTGTGAGAGTGTGTGTGGTGTGTGTGGTGTGTGTGGTGTGTGTGTGGTGTGTGTGTGTGGTGTGTGGTGTGTGTGTGGTGTGTGTGGTGTGTGTGTGTGGTGTGTGTGGTATGTGTGTATGTGGTGTGTGTGAGTGTGTGTGAGTGTGTGTGGTATGTGAGTATATGTGTGAGTGTGTGGTGTGTGTGTGGTGTGTGTGTGGTGTGTGTGTGGTGTGTGTGATGTGTGTGTGTGTGTGTATGAGTGTGTGTGGTGTGTGTGTGTGGTGTGTGTGTGGGGTGTGTGTGGTGTGTGAGCATATGTGTGAGTGTGTGTGGTGTGTGGTGTGTGTGTGGTGTGTGTGAGTGTGTATGGTGTGTGTGTGGTGTGTGAGTGTGTGTGGTGTGTGGTGTGTGTGGTGTTTGTGGTGTGTGAGTGTGTGTGGTGTGTGTATGGTGTGTGTGTGGTGTGTGAGTGTGTGTGGTGTGTGTGTGGTGTGTGTGTGGTGTGTGTGTGAGTGTGTGTGGTGTGTGTGTGTGTGGTGTGTGAGTGTGGTGTGTGAGTGTGGTGTGTGTGAGTGTTTGGTGTGTGGTGTGTGTGTGAGTGTGTGTGGTGTGTGTGTGTGTGTGTGGTGTGTGTGTGGTGTGTGTGAGTGTGTGTGGTGTGTGTGGTGTGTGTGTGTGGTGTGTGTGAGTGTGTGTGGTGTGTGTGGTGTGTGTGGTGGGTGTGGTGTGTGTGTGTGGTGTGTGTGGTATGTGTGTATGTGGTGTGTGTGAGTGTGTGTGAGTGTGTGTGGTATGTGAGTATATGTGTGAGTGTGTGTGTGTGGTGTGTGTGTGGTGTGTGTGTGGTGTGTGTGATGTGTGTGTGTGTGTGTGTATGAGTGTGTGTGGTGTGTGTGTGTGGTGTGTGAGTGTGTGGGGTGTGTGTGGGGTGTGAGCATATGTGTGAGTGTGTGTGGTGTGTGGTGTGTGTGTGGTGTGTGTGAGTGTGTGTGGTGTGTGTGTGGTGTGTGAGTGTGTGTGGTGTGTGGTGTGTGTGGTGTTTGTGGTGTGTGAGTGTGTGTGGTGTGTGTATGGTGTGTGTGTGGTGTGTGGTGTGTGAGTGTGTGTGGTGTGTGTGTGGTGTGTGTGTGTGGTGTGTGTGTGAGTGTGTGTGGTGTGTGTGTGTGTGGTGTGTGAGTGTGGTGTGTGAGTGTGGTGTGTGTGAGTGTTTGGTGTGTGGTGTGTGTGTGAGTGTGTGTGGTGTGTGTGTGTGTGTGGTGTGTGTGTGAGTGTGGTGTGTGTGTGGTGTGTGTGAGTGTGTGTGAGTGTGTGTGGTGTGTGTGGTGTGTGTGGTGTGTGTGTGTGGTGTGTGTGAGTGTGTGTGGTGTGTGTGAGTGTGTGTGGTGTGTGTGGTGTGTGTGGTGTGTGTGTGTGGTGTGTGTGAGTGTGTGTGGTGTGTGTGTGGTGTGTGGTGTGTGTGTGTACTGGTGCTAGTCCGTGTGGAAACTGAGAGCGCAGTTCTGTGACAACCTTCACTTCAGTTTCCAGCTCTGTGTCTCTGGGATCTCCCAAACTCCTACCATTTCGAAGCCAGGCTTGCAATCATCCCGCTGCTCCGTCTGTCTCTCTCGTGTAACTCTGTTCGCATGGATCTGGACATCCCGACAGCTTGCCGTCGCCAGTCTAAGGGAAGCTTCATGCAAGCCGCCGTGACACTGGGCGTTTCTAACTTCTGGAGAGTCCTGGCTGTCGTGTTTCCCTCAGGCCTGTACTCCGGGCAGCGACTTGCCGCGTGTCCAGGGCTGGTTTCCTCGGGGACGACTTGCTCTCTCCCGGTCGTGGCGGCCGGTGGCCTGGCAACGGTCTCCCTGCTCCCTGCACCGGCCGCTGCCCACAGCTGCTGTCGAGCTGCCAGCGCTCCGTGTCCCATGCCAACACCAGCCAAGGAATCGCGCGTGTCAGGAAAGGGTCCCACGGAAGACATGTGTCCTCTGGTGGCTGAAGGTGGGCGGTGGCCTTCCGGTGGCACTTCGTGAACGGCCGCATTTTCGACTGCAGACATTACAAAGTCGCCACGGGAGATTTCCTGGTGGGACCTCTGCTCCTTCAGCCAATGCACTCGATGTATGTGACTTCTTATTAACTTTCTTTTCATATTGAACTTTATATTGTAAACGACCTCCTTTTATTGTTATCCACCAAGGAGCAGTTTCTTGGCGTAGAATGAGGGAGAAACATTGCCAAACACTTTCTGGCACTGGTTAAAACTGATAGAGCAACCCAGCGAAGAGCCATCGGAGTTACTTCCAGCGCCGGTTCCTGGGCTGTTTCCTCCGCACGGACGTCACCACGGCGGGGTCCCCCTGAATGCAGTGCATCATCACCTGGGGGCTGCGGCTTCCAGATTTAAAATAACTCGTGAATCACGAGTTTTCTCTAACTCTCTTTCTTTCTCTTGCTTCTTTTCCATGTAGCTATTTTTTTTATTTTTATCCTCACCCGAGGATATTTTTCCATTTTTTGTACAGATAGAGTGGGAGGGAGAGAGAGGAAGAGAGAGTGAGAGAAACATCGACATGAAGGGACACATCGAGTGGCCGCCACCCGCACGACCAACCACGGCCGGGGACAAACTGCAACCGAAGTACGTGCCCTCAGCGGGAACCTAACCCGGGTCTCTCCAGACCGCAGGCCGACGCTCTAACCGCTGAGCCAAACCGGCCAGGGCTCCATGTAGCTATTTTTTAAAAACCAATTGAAATGCAGACTCAAAGAAGAGTCTGTGTTGTTTTTAAACAGGCTGCAGTAAGAATACACGGTCAAAGACAGAAACTGGACAGAGCCAAGCACATTTAATATTAAGAATATGTGTGCCGTTAAGTACGTCCCGAGGAATCGAACACTAAACCGAAGCCCCTGGGGGTGCTAGGGGCGACGGGTGAATGGCAGAGCGGGTTCTCAGAGCAGTTCCGATACCGGGTGCGTCCCCGTGTGGCCGGTACCAATGTCGCCCGCGGCCAAGGCTGCTGGCCTTCACCGTCTTGCCCAGCACACGTGTTCAGGTGTTTGCCCTGCGGAAGCCCGAGGCCTGGGTGCTGAAGCAGAGCGGCTGAACGGAAAGTCCGGTCCCCTTTTCCAGGGTGTGACGCTGGCTACATCAACTCTGTCCCCGTCTCCGCTAGGCTCGGGGCCAGTCATAGCAGCTACTTTTAGGAGCCTTCTGAGGATCGAATAAGAAAATGCCTGGGGCCCTGGCTGGTTTGGCGTAGCGGTTAGAGTTGTCCCAAGAACCAAAGAATCGTGGGTTCGATTCTGATCAAGGGCACGTATCTCAGTTACGATTCAATTCCCAGTCCTGGTTGGAGTCCCACGGGAAGCAACCAATCGATGTGTCTCTCTCACGTCGATGTTTCTCTCTCTCCCTTCCTCCCACTCTATCCAAAAATCAATGGGAAAAATATCCTCGGGTGAGGATCAAAAAAAGAAGAAAATGTACGGGAAGCACACAGTGGGGACAATGATCACACCATGCTGGGAACATCGGTGACTGTCTTCAGTCCTAAAGTGCCCTGTGATTTCTGTTCATTAAGAAGCCTCTCTTTTTTTCCGACGACAATCAAAATGATGCTCAGGGAAATCTGAATTCATTCACACCTCCACCAATTATTCTAACTGGGGTTCTCAGAAGGGCCTCCCCCTACAGAACCTCTAAGCTTGTGCTGTGGTCACTCTGGGGACTTTGACGGCCATACAGAAAGTGTGGACTGGACATGGACGGGAAAGAGAGAGGTGAGCGACTGAGGGCACACGCAAAGGGGAGGTATCTCGGGAACACGGAGCTGCAGTGAGCTCCAAGGGGGAGAAGACCCAACCTACATCTCTGCTGAGGGGCTGAGACTCCAGTTCATCAGGGACTCTTGGGTACCAGGAAAAGCAAGTCTTCTCTGGAAGAAACGTGTCCAGTTTTGACCTCGAGAGAGATCAAGGTCTCCCAGTGAGCTCACCGTCAATATCACCAAGCTCACAACAAGGCGAATCTCTGAGAATGAAATCACAGGCACAAACCACAGCAAGATTGGCTGAGTATGTAGGTGCCCAGAAAAAACATGGACGGCGGCCCCAACTCAGGTGGCCCTCAAGGACAACATGGAAAGGAAAGAAAGATGACCTCGTGGGCAGAACGTTGTCCAAGGCATCTTGTCATCCACTTTGCGAGAACAGAAAAACGGCCTGGTGTAAGAACACGCCGTCTCTAGGGCTGTGGTAAGTGGCCGGGCTGAGTGGACAATGACCACAAAAAGAGAGATTCTGTGGAGCTCACCTTCACGTCAGGCAAAGAGCAACTCACACTGTAAAAGAAACACCAAGTTGACAGAGCGAGAGAGCCAGTAGATGCCAGCCAGCCTCTGACACCCTTGGACACCCTTGGACACCCGGCACCTGAGCAGAGGTTTACATACAGGGTAACGCTGACGGCTCAGACACAGCTAGTCACAGACGCAACAGCAAGGGCTGCCGTGCCCCGTGCTGATTCCGCTGCTGCTGGTGGGTGGATGACCTGCTGGCCACAGAGGCCACGGCTATGGCCCCCTCCCTACTGCAGTCAAATCCCTCCCATCAGCCAGCCACTGGTGACCAGCTGGAAAGGGCAATGTCTGGTCTTGGCTTACATGGACTCGTAGTCTGGAGACGGGTTTGCATTTTCTGCCTCCTGCGGCTCAGCCATCACCAACCTCCCAGGTCTCACAGAGTGTCCAGTCTATTGGCATGGGATCCCACATGACGTCGCATTTGGCAAAGGGACATGTTTTACAGCAAACGAGGTGTGGCAATGGGCACAAGACCATGGGACGCACTGGTCTTAAAATATATCACACTGTGCAGAAGCGGTTGGGTTAAAAGAGCAAGACCTCTTGAAGGTTCAGCCCAGGCACCAGGTTGGAGAGGACACCCTGTGAAGATGGGGCACCATCTCTCAGGTTGTCTGATACATCTTCAGCCAGTGGCTCCTCTATGGTGCTGTGTTCCCAGCACATGGACTACCTGGGCTTGGGAACCAAGGGCAGAAGCAGGGGTGGCCCCGTCTATGGGTCTGGTGACCCCTGAGGAGAACATGCGCCTCCTGCCCCGCAGGTTCAGGCCCTGTGATCTGGACGTCCGGGTTCTGTCGGCAGGGAACACAGTAGGACTTGCACTAACATAAAAGCCAAAGCTGGACCTATCACTTTGGGATCTTCATGACCATCAGCTGCAGACACAGAGAGTCGTTCCCACGCGGAGATAAAATCACTGATCAAAAAGGGTCGGGAGGGATAGGTTTGCCACCGGGACGTGTCTGGGTGTCCTCATGCCATTTTTAACTAGAAGTGGTTAAGCACCCCAACCCAACAGTGATGGCAAACCCGAAGGCTCAGCCACCTCAAGGATGAGCATCTGCGTCACTCTACTGGGTAAGCCACCCAGACAACCCAAATGCTAGAGGAGGAGAGAGAAGCCCAGAAAGGGTGGCGGTGGGAAGGGGTAACTCCGTTACTGCCCTGGGACCATCTGCAGCAGCAGGGACTCCAGCGAATCTCACCAACACCTTTGTCCAGCGTCGCTGAGGCTGGAAGGGGCGCTGGGGGGCTTGGGACATGAGATGAACTGAAGTCTGATTCATCCCCTCCCCGGGCCAAGTACTCCACAATCAAGGTAATACACACACTGTATGACCTAACGTGTCCAGGTAGCTTCGGTCTTCAAGGACATCCTTGCAGTGACTTTTTTTTATTTAAAAATCTGGGTTTGCTTTCTGCTCAAATGCAGGGAGTTGTCTTTTACCAAGTCGTCCTCCCCGAGTGTTCCTGACAATCTTGCTAAGAACCGCGTTCGCGTCGCCCCAGTTCTCCAGCCAGCCGCCTGGGGTCAGACAGCCCGTAGGCGCCCGGTCGCTGCCTGCACGTGTCTGCGTCCCAGCAGGCTTCCGTCATGCCAGTGCCGCGGCCTGTGTGAGGCTGAGTCTAGCTCCTGAGACGTGCGCTGCAGGTCACAAACAGCTCATCTGAAGCTGACACACACAAAGCAGGGGTCGATCGGCTTCCATACGGGAAGGCCAGCCACAGCCCGGCTGCAGGAGGGATGCCCAGCCACTCCGAGTGTCATCGCCACAGGGCCTCTTCGCTGTTTTTTTCCGCCTTTAGGGCGTTCGCTTCATCCCCTGTCTGCCTGCCTTCCATTCCCGCTCCCCTTGACCCCGTGGTCGTGGAATTCTGCCAGCAGGGGACAACGCCACGTTTCCTCGTTCTTCTCGAACAGGAAAGAGAGTGTTTGACCCAGCATTCCGAAGTGTGGCACCAAGACCCGCCCTGACCGGCTGGCTGAAGTCAATACCTTCTAGAGAATGAATGTCTGTGTCCCACCCAAATTCACAGGTTGGAACCTAATCTCCACTGTGATGGTACTGGGAGGCGGGGCCTGGGAGGGGATCAGGTCACCAGGGTGGAGACCTCGTGAAAGAGACGAATGCCCTCTAAGGGACCCTGGGGAGCTCCCTCCCCTCTCCTGCCATGGGAGCACCCAGGAAGACGAGTACCATCGAGAGACCCAGAAGTGGGCTCTCACCAGACACCCAGAGCTGCCAGCACCCTGACCTTGGACTTCCCAGAACCCCGAAAAGCAGATTTCTATGGCTAAGAAGCCCAAACGGACTAAGACAGTACCCAGCTCTGAACCAGAGGGTGTGGCCAAAGAATCACGTATCCAGATGGGCTGAACCAACCAGGACCCACCTCCTGTGTCCACAGGAACTGAATAAAGGCGCACCTGGTCGTTGTTGGAACGTGGGAACAGATGCCATGTCATCAGAACCCACGATGTTCACCGGAGGCACCTCGGTTCCCAGTCCTACAAGGCCCTCCCCTTACTCCTCAGGGAGCCGAAGACTGAACAAACAACAGGACACAGATCACTTACAATGAAAAATCAAAGAAAATGTAAAAATGAATGAGACAGGGCTGCTGCTGGACTCCACAGGCCAATCTCTACTCCCTAGAAAACGCTCGGGTGCCAGTTCTTCCCAAACCCTGGGACATCCCGTGAAAATGCTGACTCTGCAGTGGGGCCCGAGGGTCCGCAACGCTAACAAGCTCCCAGGTGATGTGAAGATGCGGGTCTGAGGACCATCGGCCGCTTCTCTCGTGTCCCCGGCCCACCGCCTGCTCACCTGGGGAGGAGGCAGCTTCCCTCCTCTCCTAAGTCACTGGTCTCCACTTCCTTGGACCCCATGGAAACACAAGGCCCTAAAATGAAACACTGGGCAACACTTGAACTTCACCTCCAAGGAAGACACTCTGCATTATTGGGAGAAGAGCTGAGCTCCACGTGTTTCCAATGTTTCCCTGCTGAGTGAAGAACAACTGCTCTACCCAAGCAGATGCAAGGAGCCCTGTGCAACTTTGTGTCTTTTCCAAAAACAAAGGTGCCTATTTCTGCCATTATAAACCCTAAACTTCTGCAGCTAGAAGGAAAACGGAAATGCTACCCACATTGAAAACTGCCCAAGCAAACGCTTTAAAGTGGCATTTCCACACTTAGAGCTTTCAAGAATTTTAAATGATAGGATCTAGTCTTAATAAGGACGGACACACACACACACTTACTAGGACAAATTATGCCAATAGCTCCTGGCATATTTACTTCTCTCTTTTTCTTTTCTTTTCTTTTTTTTTTTTTTTTGAGGCTCTGGGTGGCTGGCCTGGGGATCTAAACAGCATTTATAGTGACATTTCTATTTGCATTTCAATTCTAAACAACTAACTTCCCAGCTTTTCAAACACAATGTACGTGCCCAGAGAAGACCAGTCCGCAGGAAGAGAACTACAACACAGGCCACGGGGATGCACCCGCGCCCAGGGGCACACGGGAGGGCCACTGAGGATGGTACGGGAAACAGATTACCAGCTTTCTCCAGAGGAGGTGAGTGTGTGACTAATATGAGGACCCAGCGGTATTAGCTCATGGGCATTCTATCTGCCCTGCTTATTGAAAGCAAGTGTGTTGATATTTGCTTTTCTTGCAGATCATATTTAGTTAGCAACAGAGAAAAAGACTTCTCTTCTTACATAAGGCTAAGCTGGGGAGGAAATGGGATTCCCGGGGGGAGCTCCGCATCGAATCTGGAGCCCGCAGAAACGCGTTTCCAGGCGTGGATGGCACTTCTTGATTCATGAGACTCTCCCAGTGTTCCACCTTTGTCTGTAATTAAAGGGCCAGAAGCTAGTTTTATATATAACTCCAGGCAACTGTAAAATATAAGTATATTTCCCCTCTGTTGGCATGAATGGAATAATTTGTCCCATAATCACATTGGTCTCTGTGAGCTCTTGAAGTTTTATTAAGGTGTAACTTCTGAGTCACACGATTACTTGGTTATTAAGCTTGGGTCTCATAGTACTTTTTAAAAATATGAATCCTAACTTTGTGTAACTTTAAAGAATGCAAAGGACTGCAGACCCATCATGATGGGAATCTCCAAGTCCAAGCATCCCTACGCCTCTGGTTCTGCACACGGTGGACAGGGTCGAGAAGCAGAGAAACACCTGGGTGAGAGCACAGCTATGAAAGTGGTGCTGTCGCTGACGAGTCTTGGGAAAGATGCCTCAGGTAGCTGTATCCCAGTTTTCTCCACCGGAAAATAAGGGCAATGACAGTGCCTTCGTTCGAGATGTTGTTGGAATAAATGGTTAGTGAATGTGAAGACCTTAGAAGAGAAACTGGTGTCCGGTAAGCACTCAATAAATGTCAGAGACGGTTCTCACCGCGGTTCAGTGTTCTCCACGGGGGGTGGGTTTACCCTAGAGGGGACATCTGGCAACATCGGGAGGCCTATCTGATTGTCAGGACTGCAGGTGGGAACTGCTGTTGGCACCTACGGGGTCGAGGCCAGGGATGCTGTTAAACATCCTGCAGTGGATGGGACAGTCCCGACCCATCACCACCACCAACAACGAATTAGCCAGCATGGTGTCAATGGCCCCAGGGTGAGAAACCATGCCAGGGCATACAATGTTTCTGGTATATCAAGTGTACATCTCAGGAAGAAGTTCAAGAAATGAGTGAAAACATGGGACAACCACGACTCTTATTTTCTCTCACCCCATTCTCTTGCCTCTCTTAGGTATAATATAGAGAACAGCCCACAGGTCCCCAGGGAACGACTCTGAAATTTCACAAACTTAACACGCCCATGGAGCTGACACCCGGCTCAGAAGTTAGGATAGTACCAGAACCCCAGATACGTCCTTAACCAAAGAGACTCGTTGTCCCTGTCCTGAAAGGTCACAGGAGATGTTTTGTACGCATGGTATTACTCTTGCTCACATATCATAGCTTTGAAATGTATGCACATTGGTGCAAAGAGTTCGAATCGGTTCCCTCACTGCTGTAACGCCCCACGGCATGAACGCAGCTCTAGACGTTCTGGTCCCCGTTCCATTCTTCACAAGCGATTTGGTAGCTTTCCGCTGGGGTAACTAGGAATAGCACCGCGTGGACACTCCAGGGCACACCCTTTGCTGTACAAATGCCTGAATTTCTGTCGGACGTACCCAATAACCTTCGGAAAGCGACAGAAAACCCAGGCATGACTTGCCAGTACAGCCCACACAAAGCCCAAGGTCCTTTAAGTGGACACACTCCCAGATTGCCTGAGGTAGCGCCGGCTTGTGCCTGTGTGTCTTGGCATGTGTCTTCACTTTCAGAAGGGTCCCACTATGGACAATAAAGATATCTTTGTGGCGTCTCGCCTGATTCCCCCCCACTTATTTTCCTCTTTTGTAAAATATGGTTTTATTGATTCTTTAGAGAAAGAGAGAGAAACATCACTGTGAAAGGGAAACATCAATCAGCTGCCTCCTGAACGCCCCCTACTGGGGATCGAGCCTGCAACACGGGCACGTGCTCTGACTGGGGATCGAACTCACAACCTTGGCATGTTGGGATGAAGCTCTAACCAACTGAGCTACTCAGCCGGGCCCTATCCTGACTCTTCACCTGCAATTCTCCCATTGCAGACTCCGGCCCAGCCACACTGTCCTCCTTCTGGTTTCCAAAGAAGCCACCCATTGTTCCTGCCTCAGGACCTGCTGTATACCTGCATCCCTCCAGTCTGGGGGTGGCGACGTGACCTCATCTTTCAGTTCTGAGTGCAAGGGTCAGCTCCCGGGAGAGGCACCGGCTGGTCAGGCCACGCGTGTTCTTGACGTCCCTCCCCGGGCTCGCATCCGCTCTGCCTGCACACTCCTGGCTTCCTAGCAGTGGTCACTCCAAGCACTTGTCTGTGTGGAGGGTTTGCTGTAGTCCTGAGGGGCAGAGCTAGGCAGTGACGCACAGTATTGAGACTGTGAAGGCTGGAGCCAGACAGTCACAGACACGTCACAACTCTGCCACGCGCTCCCCACCAGACATTGGGCCAGCCGTGGAACCTCTCTGTACCTCCGTCTCTGTATCTGGGGATATTTCCCGGAGCACCTACTTCATCATGGTGTGAGAATCATCGTAAGATCCAATACAAGTTCAAAGAAACAGCTCGGAACAGTGGCCGGTGAATGCTCAGCGCTGGCCACGTGCTCTCCGTGCTGCCCTCCCCTGACTCACCAAGGTTGCTGTATGATCCCGTCTCCCCGACGTAGGCCCCTGCCTCTCCCCACCCCGTCGATTCCCTGCAAGATTAAAAGTGTTTCGATGTAATGATAAGCTCTATCAGTCCAGGGCTCAAACCCTCAGATGGCTTCGATCTGCCCCGCTCACCTGTGGCCCAAAGTCCCTGCTAGGGTCCCCAGGGCCGCAGGCTCCTCCCTCCCTGACTTATCTCCTGGCTTCTCCTCCAGCCCAGGGACCCTCTGATGTTCCCCTGACATGCTAACAGTGCCCGCAGGGGGCTCTGATGTCTGAATGCTCCCTCTGCTTGGAATAATCCTCCCAGGATACCCACCTGGTTCAGTGTCCACCCCTGCAGTGACTTTCCAGTTAACTGTCACCCGCTCAGACAGGGTTTCCCGGCCACAACACCTACAGAGGCACCCTCAGCCTACAGTGCCCCACCCTCGCTGCTCTCCCTTCTAGCACCCACCGCCTGAAAAGCACCTATTCATTTGGCTTGTACGGGTCCCCCTAGAATAAAAGCTCCGTGAACAGGACATCAGCTGGCAGGGAGTCGGCGTGGTTTATAGACATAAGGCGTCACTATCATCACAGTGTTACAATGACCGCCGTGGTGACCTCATCTGAGCACACATGTCCGCGGGCCTGGATGCTGGGTGCCTCTTAGACCTTATCTAACCAATGCTGCTATCGAATTGGTGTCACTACTAACCCCATTTTACTTATAAAGAAACCGAGAGTGACAAGGGTCAAGCGACCAGTCACACAGCTTGTCCCTGCCAGCCTGGGCTCCTCCACATCCCGGCCCAACTTCTCCTCATCAGGCCGGGCGGACCCTTGGGAGGCTCCCCCTGATCCCTGGTCTTCCCGGGGACCAGGTACAAATGCGGGTGAGGAAGCAGGAGCTGTTATAAGAGCACATCAGCCCCCTGACTCCTCCTGGGCTTCAGGGTCTAATTGCTGGTGGCCAACAGGCAGGCAGTGGCTCGGCCTGTCTTGTCACCGTAATTACGCGAAGGCAGGGCGCGGGGAACGTGGCAGAGGGGCTGAATTCAGAACCCTCCGCACAGGAGACGCTCAGGTTCGGAAAGAGCCTTGAATTTATCTCCATTTTAATGTCTTTCCACATTTGAAAATATTAGTTGAAAAGGGGGATTTGAGAAGGCAGCCGGCCAAAGTAAACACTCAGCACAGTTATACTAGAATTTTATTACGCTCCAGTTCACAGACGTGTTCGCTGCGCTGCGTGTCCAGCGACCGGTGACTCACCGCTTGTGTCTGAGAAGGAGACACACAGGGTGGAAAAAACATCCATTTCTCTGTCTGCCTGTGTATTTTAACAGGCAGGACAGTTGCCTCATGCACGTATGATAACAAAGCGGTAAAAAAAAAAAAAAAAAAAAATACCCGACACACACAAAAACCCTGGTTTCAGTATTGAATTAACTTCATTTTTTTATGCCACCATGACAAAGATTTTTTTTTTCTGGTATGTGCCAGACATTTATATTTTCATATTGTCATGGAGACCGAATGTGAGTCAAATGAGTGTGCACATTATTACGGAATAGCCCGTCTCCCGGGAGCGTGTTCGCCGCGCTCTGGGCCGTGGGTGGGACGGATTAAAGAAGGCAGCGCGGCGGGGTCTGTGTGAGGACCAGCGCGCACAGGAGGGTGACTTCGCCGTGTACGTGACCGAGACGTTCTGGAAGGGTGGGGCGTGAGCCAGGACGACAGGCGACTCTCATAGGTCGGGCTGCCTGCCCCTGGGGAAATTGTGTTTTTTTTCTAAGAAACACTAGGGCTAACATAGGAGTCACTGAAGGGTAATAGCAGCTAATCTCCTAGCTCCTCGAGAAATAACGAGTGCAGGTGAGTCCTCAGTTTCCCCATCTGTAAATTTGCATTCATTTATCTAAAATGTAAAGTTTCACCCAGTTGGTGTGGCTCAGTGGTTGAGCATTGACCCATGCACCAGGAGGTCGCCGGTTCGATTCCCGGTCAGGGCACATGCCCAGGTTGTGGGTCTGATCCCCAGTGCGGGGCATGCAGGAGGCGGCCAATCGATGTTCTCTCTCACTGATGTTTCTCTCTCTCTCCCTCTCCTTTTCTCTCTCTCAAATCAATAAAGAATAAATAAATAAAATGCAGTTTCTTCTCTAAAGACAAAAATGATGAAGCAGAGGAAGCAGGCAGGCCCATGGACCGATTTTTCTACCAATTTCAAAACCACTGGTGCACCCTGGCTGGTTTGGCTCAGCGGCTAGAGCATCAGCCTGTGGACCAATGCATCATGGGTTTGATTCCGGCCAAGGGCACGTACCTCGGTTGTGATTCGTCCCTGGCCCTGGTTGGGGTCGTGCGGGAGGCACCACTCAACGTGTCTCTTTCACGTCAATATTTCTCTGTCTCTCTCTCCCTCTCATTCTGTCTGAACAAAAGATGGAAAAATGTCCTCAGGTGAGGATTAAAAAAAAAAAAAACCACCTGTGCCTGCCCCCCGCCCCCCGAGTTTACACCTGGGCAGAGTGAGACCATTTCAGGCGCGGGGAGTAGGGGGCAAAGTGCCTGACCTTCCAAGTCCATGGGGGGACACCTTCTCAGACCGACCTGGATGAAAGTCGCAGAATGCCTTTGTTTTCCCGTGAGTTTTTTTTCCTTTTGGAACGTGAACTTTTATTTTAGGATAATTTCCGGTATACGGAAAAGCTGAATCTACAGAATGAGTGCTCTTGCCCGTTTCCTTTAGGGTTATCATCTCAGGTGACTGAAGTGTGGCAACACGAGAGACCGGCACACGCGTTAATTAGGTTTCACCCGTCTTTCCATCCTTGTTCCCAGGTCCCCTTTCTGTCCTGGGACCCAACCCAAGACACCTCGTGGCACTTGGTGGCTGTTCCTCTTTACGCGGGGCTAGCATGTGGCAGCCTGCAGCGCCCACTGGGTTGGACAAGCCGGCCCTGAGCCCTAGACCTGGCTGTCACTACGGAGCCGGGTGACCTTGAGCTCCTTGCCCTTGCAGAGCTTGTGAGCTCCCTCCAAGCGCATTCTCTGCAATGTGAGGACCAGGCACATTCTCTGCAATGTGAGGACCAGGCA
Source organism: Molossus molossus (assembly GCF_014108415.1). Lineage (NCBI taxonomy): Eukaryota > Metazoa > Chordata > Mammalia > Chiroptera > Molossidae > Molossus > Molossus molossus. The sequence goes on along the minus strand of NW_023425354.1, from coordinate 7,941,736 downwards.
CGCTGTGTGCCAGCCGGACGGGACACGGATGAGACCTGGGCCGTGTCTGTCTGTGCCACTGCGGATTCTGAAGGACGGCAACCATTTCCTCGTTCCCCTCCTGGCCTCCGTGTGCATCCGCCCAGCTGGAGTGTGCTCCGCCATTCAGGAAGGAATCCCCCCATCCGTCAAGCTCTGGAAAAGGGGTGATGCTGCACAGGAAAACCAGGCAGCTGATCACTCAGAGGTCTGAAGGCACCTGCCTTTGCGCTGACGTGGACCGGCCTTGGGGCAGAGGGAAAGGGAGGGGATTGTGCCTGCAGGAGATGCCAGAGGAATGGAACCTTTTAGCTACTGTGTCTCTCCCTTCGTGCCCCCGCCCCCCACTCTCCTGTCCCCTACGCCTCCTCTGTGCCTGCCTCTTCCAGCTTCTGCTTGGTCCCTCTCCCTCAGCAGGACACCGGCCCTGCAAGCTTGCAAAAGCCAAACAAAACCAGGACTCACAAATATGTAAGTGTTTTCCTTAGCTCGTGGCATAAATCAAAAAAAAAAAAAAAAAAGGAGAGAGAGAAAATTCTGTTAGCACAGGGCTCAGGAGTGTTTATTTTTTTGCCAGCTGCAACATGCTACCCGCACAGGGGATCACCTAAAACCAGTTATGGTTTAGGTTGGAGGGGTTGTCAAACTTCAGCTGCGGGCTTGGCCTCTCTCAATGAATTACGACCTTGTCAGGGACCTATTTTTTTTAAATCAATGCAGGTTTTCTATCAAATCAAATACCTGCACACTAAATTATATTTTTGGTGCCAGGCTGGCTCTCCACTTTTTTTTTTTTCCCCTTTGCTAGTTTTTTCCAGTCTCCTCCACCCCCCGCCCCCCACCCCAACTCCTTACTGTGATACAGACAGTTTTTGTCCATGAGAAGAAATTGAAAAGCAAGCCTTCCATTGGGGGCGAGGGGATGCTGTCCCTTGCCATTGAGGGGCACGCACCACCAGTGTTTATAAGCTACCTCAGAGGCGTCCATGACAACAGTGTTCCTACAGACTGACAGACGCGAGGGGGCCCCTTGGGACCACCCATCCAGCGGCTGTGAGGACATTTGCTTTGGAAGGGACGTGCTCTGACCTGCTTTTCAAAAACCTCTGGTGGAGGTGGGCCTGGGATGGGAGTTTAAGAGGCTTCTACGATAGGAGCTGGGATGAAGAGTTAACTATTCAGATCATTTAAATACAATTTTGAGACGCCCCTTCCCATCTGGGGACTCTGTCAATGTGAACAGATTTTAGAGCATCAAGAAATGTTTCTTCCTTTCTCTCTTCTTACCGCCCCCTCTCTCTCTCTGATCCTTTCTCCCTTTTCCTCTCTTTTCTTCTCTTCCTTTCGTTCTTCAATTTCTTCTTTTAAACTAAGACAGAGACTCCCCTGAGCTGGACGCCTGCTCCTCCCAGGAAGTCAGGGGCTCGTTTCAGACGTGCGTTCGTCTCCTGAACAGGGAGCTCCATGGAGATACCACGGGAGCAGGCGCTGCGAGACTCCTGGGGTCGTGGCAAGGGTGCTCTTCCAGCGAAGGGGTCGCCACACCTCCAAGGCCACTTGGGGCAAGGCCGTGGGGCAGGCTCCGTGTTGGCACCGGAGGCAGACCCTTGTGTGGCCCGGACGCCTTTATTTGGTGGTTTTTCAATGAAATGCCACACATAGTTCAGAGCAGATGTAAAGAATCATCCAGTGAGTTGCAAAGTGCTATCGGTAGCCACGGGGATGGATGAGATACCAACCAGTGACGTTTGTGTCTTCCCGGCCCGAATCCAGTACCTTCTGGCTGGGCGCTGGGCGTTCCCGGTAGGCTGTCCTGATGCCCATGCGTCCTCACTGAGTGGCTCACTCGGCAGCCTCTCGCCCCCCGTTCAGCCGAAGCCCCTCACGCACGACCATCTGCACCGCTGCAGGCGCGCAGGAAAGCTCCCCCCAGACCGTCCCGGTCGCGAGCGATTTCCCTCCCTTGAGGACTTCAGGGTGGAAAGAACCAAGAACCCTTCCGGGTGGGCAAAGCAGAGGAGGAGGCTCACTGACAGATGAAGGTCCAAAAGCCACACGCGTGTATTGGATGGAACTGAAGGTGCCAGGGGCCCCCCTGCTTCGACCGCTCATTTCTTCCCGAGGTTCTTAGCCCAGTTGGACGATTCCTTCGCTCATGTCTTACAGGGCCCACATTTCTAGGTGAGCCGCTCTAGGACACAAGCAGGACTAGGACACGACACCTAGCCGGAAGGATGTGAGCCACCTGCCATCAAACAAAACAGAGTGCTGATTGGACAGGTCACTGTTCAAACATCCAATGGCCTCGTCCCAGTGTTTCTGGAGAAGACCATCCACCTTTGGAATCCACAGCCCATCTGACTTGGATGGAATTCATCTTGGTCTCAGCATGGCCAGTATGGCTCAGTGGTTGAGCGTCGACCCATGCACCAAGAGGTCGCTGGTTCGATTCCTGGTCAGGGCACATGCCCAGGTTGAGGGCCCGATCCCCAGTGCGGGGCATGCAGGAGGCGGCCAATCGATGTTCTCTCTCATCGATGTTTTTATCTCTCCCTCTCCCTTCCTCTCTCTCTAAAATCAATAAAGAAAAAAGAATTAATCTTGGTCTCAGGTTCAGGGACGAGCCACGATGGGTCTAAGTTCACTGAGGAGTCCCGGCCTCCCGATTTTAGGAACCGACTCGGAGGTGGGGCTAAGACCGACTTCTCACTAATGAGAACACAGTTGGGTACAGAGACTAGAGTCCGGATTCCACAAGAGGTGGCCTGGAGTTTGCTTTATGTGAAGTCCAAGACCACTAATCCAAGAATTTTAAAGAGTAAAGAATGCCTGTAAAACTTTCACCTCGGATCCAGGCACAGGGTGAGAGATCACGAAATAGTAGCCAGGAAGATAAATACATGTACGTGTCTCCCTTCTCACAATTAACGGGATTTAGCGATTGATTGGATTGAGGAGGATCCAGTGGAAAAATTTTAAGTACATCTTAGGGATTTTTGTTGTTGTTGTTTTCGGTTTTGTTTTTATTAGGTCAACTGAATCATGTTCTACTGGGCATCTGTGATAGAGAAAATACAAGTGAACATTCATCCATGAGAGAAGCAAATTCTTGAGCTAATGAAGGCAGGCATTGTGTCCAGGCAGTTTCATTGCGTGGGAAGGGACACTGGGTACCGCATTCCCTCGTTTTCTGGGTTTCGTCCAGGGTCATCCTCATGAAAAAGTCACCAAGCACTCCGGGAACTAAATTATTTCTCCAATCTCTCCTAGCTAGCCTTTGGATTTCTTTTTTATTTCAAATCATTTCTTTTTTTCCTTTATTGATTTTAGAGAGAGGAAGTGAGAGGAAGAGAGAGAGAAACATCGATGAGAGAGAACATCGACTGGCCACACTGGGGATCGGGCCCACAACCTGGGCGTGTATCCTGACCAGGAATCGAACCGGTGACTTCTTGGTGCAGGGGTCGATGCTCAGCCACCGCGCCACACTGGTTGGACCAGGTTTTGGATTTCTCAGTCTGGTATTTCTAAAGAGGGACGCATCTCTTTGGAAACTAACAAGGAAAGAAGACAGTATCCTGGGATGCTCCTCGCTCCCGGGGAGATTTCACATCCCTGTTAATGAGGAGACACCGGGGGGGGGCATTGCTATCCCTAACTGAAGAACAACTGAAATCTGCAAACAATTATCCACATTTCATTTCCACTTGGGACTGGGCGCTTTTGAAGCGCCATGAATATAAGCATCACACAGTTCATAGGTTATTTCTCTTCTGGGAGTTTTATCAAAAGGGAAAAATAGAATTGGGTTGCGGACTGTGGCAGCTTGGCACGGAGCGCGAGGCAGTGAAGATAAATTTAATTTTATTATGCTCATTATTAAATAAAGATCTGTGGAAACAGTGAGGGTGTATTTGTGATAGAAATTATAAGAAATGTATGTAAATAACCGTGTCGATTTTATGCATCCCTGAGGCTGGAGGGAAGGCTCCGCGGTGGCTGGCGGTGCCGCAGTCCGAGTGGACGCGCAGTCCGAGTAGACGGGCCCCAGGGCGAGAGACGGTGCTGGGACCTAACAGTCATCAGGACGGGGGACAGAGAGATGGGCGGCAGCAGGCTCATTGGGCCAAGTGCCGCTATCCAGCTCTCTGGGTCTACGGGTATCTTTCCGTACAGACTATTCAGTTGCTTGTTATACAGTCGGATTGACTGGCGATAATTCAGAATCATCAGATCATCAGTGTTTCTCCACTCCAGTTGCTGTGTGAGTGACTTTATAAAAAACACTCCCAGGGAAAAAGAAAAAAAAAAAAAACCCTCTCCCCACCCAAGTAGTGAGGGTCATTGGTTTATTTTCCCTGTTACTAATACCAACTTTATGGCACATTTTTGCCTGCTTAAGAAAAAAAAAAAAGCGGTCTATATGAATCTATCCAGTATATTATTTATAGTGTTGCGGCCAGATCTCTCGATGATAAAAATGTAAAACCTTCCTGTAAAAATTCCTTATTTAAAATAAAAATCGCTTGTTCCTCCCGTTCAGATTAGCTCTGATTTTGCTCCCTAACCGCCAGACCCTGCAAACCTCAGGGACACTAGTCAATAGACCAGTCTTCAGCATGCTCTACTCAAGCCCTGCTTTAAATCCACCTTTGCTGTTGCCAACGGACCTGCCCGCCCCCGCCAGGCTAATGAACCGATAGGGCACTAATCCTTGGCACCTCCGGTACCCAATGCCTGCTCTCCGGGTCCCCCAGCCAGGAAGCGTGGCCACACGGCGACGTTGAGTGTGCTTGATTTCACTTTAAAATCTTCACTCTGGGATTAAATCGTTGAGATAAAACATCTGGATGGCAAGGGCGTCCCCGGGGAACGAAAGTTATAGTTCTCGAGAATACATATTGCCCATAATAGGGTCTTGTTATTTCTACATTAGCGCTGCCCCAGCCGGTGCCTGCCGTTAGCATGTCAGTCTCCTGACACGTCATTAATAAACAGGTGACTTCAGAACTGATTTCCACCTAGTGTCATGTTGGAAACCACCTGGGTTTTCCTTTCCACTGACATTAAAGGGCCAGGCGGGAGGGAGGCCGTGATTATTAAACTGGGACTAATTGAACTGAATAATGGATCGGGACAGCGAAAACAAATGCAGAGGCAGAAAGCTGAAAAAAAAAAAAAAAGTGCCGGCCAATGGATAGGTCTAGATTTACTAACGAAAAAGCGACAGTCCCCTCCCCTTCCTCTCGCCAGGCACCCATCAGGGATTATTCTGAATCTGTGTCCACTCCTCCTGGCAAGGTCCAAACACCACCAAGGAAGCAAGCATCGGGGCAAAGCTGTCCTGTTTAACTCGGGACGTGTGAAATTAGCTCACCGACCTGCGTCTGTACTCACTGAACTGTACATTAGCATTCGTGTTAGATGCCGTTACAGATTAGGTACCTTCGCCAGGGCGGGCCCTGGTTACAGCTGGCCTGTCGCGCACGCTGAAGGTGTAGGACGGACAGACAGAACCCTGCTCAGGGACCGGACACGGACCCGGAGGGAGCTCCACCTAGGCTTTTTAAATTCCTGATATTACCATCGCGTCAGCTTCGTTCCTACCACATTGGGAAGTCGCTGGGAACTGCTAGCCCTGCCTTCATTCGCATCATCAGAAAGGGGTCTGGCCCTGGCCCGGTAGCTCAGCTGATTAGAACATCATCCCAGTACATCAAGGTTGCAGGTTCAATCCCTGGTCAGGGCACATACAAGCAGTAGCCAACAAATGCATAAATAAGTGGAACAACAAATTGATGTTTTTCTCTCTCTCTCTCTTCCTTCCTCTAAAAAAAAAAAAAAAAAATCAATAAATAAATTTTAGAAAGAGAAAAAATCTATCTAGGGGGTTTTCTGGGGGCTTCTCAGTCATGTGATATATTTCTGGAGGAATTTTTTTCTCTTCTTTATCGATTTTTAGAGAGAGTGAAAGGGAGAAGGAGAGAGAGATAGAAACATGATGAGAGAGAACATCGACTGGCCGCCTCCTGCATGCCCCCCACTGGGGATCGGGCCCACAGCCTGGCATGTGTCCTGACCGGGAATCGAACCGGCGAGCTCCTGGTGCAGGGGTCGACACAACCACTGAGCCACACTGGCCGGACTCTGGAGAAATTTTCAACATTCTTCATAAAACAAGGCTACTACTCATCATTTAATATCTTGGGCTGTGACTTCTGCTCATGTGAAATTTCAACCGCAACAGGGAACCCAATGCATGTAGAGTTTGGTCCGGCATTGGTGACGTCCTGCCCATTGGTGCGCAGCAGACAGGAGCAAGAAAGGTGTTCTGTTTGACCCTCCCCACAATTTTCCCGTCCACGGGGACCTCTGTTCCTTCTTCCAGTCTGGTTTTTACTTGAAACCTACTCTGCGTGGTTCAGGGACCGTCCTAAGCTGACACTGGGCGGTTAAGGAGGCTGATGCCAGACTTCCCTCAGTTTTGTGTTTCCAGGACAGCCATGGTAAGAAACGGTTCCGTGCACGTACAGACATGGAAGCCCACTGGCCCTCCAGCCCCAGATGCAGTGGGAACCCTGCGCGCCCACTGGCCCTCCAGCCCCAGATGCAGTGAGAACCCTGCGCGCCCACTGGCCCTCCAGCCCCAGATGCAGTGAGAACCCTGCGCGCCCACTGGCCCTCCAGCCCCAGATGCAGTGAGAACCCTGCGCGCCCACTGGCCCTCCAGCCCCAGATGCAGTGGGAACCCTGCGCGCCCACTGGCCCTCCAGCCCCGTTGCATCATCTCTGTCCTCTAGTGGAGGGAAAACAGCGCCATACAGCACAGGGACGACGCTCGTCTACGGTCATGACGACCTGCTGTCAGCCACAGACGTGGCGGTGGGGCAGCTCGAGTGCTTGCAGAGAAATACCTGAAGACGGGAAACCATCTGAACTACGCTCCCTCTGCCCACTCCCGCTCATGTTCTGGTTACACGCTTCCCTCTGCACAGTGCCTCCCAGGACGTGTGCTCACACTCGAAATAATACGAGCCATTCAATGATCAACGAGGGGAAAGAACCGACGCTCCTGACACGAGACGCCCCAACGTATGTACCAAGTGCAGCCCTTCTCTAGACTAGTGGTTCTCACCTGGTACTGACTGTACCCCAGACCAGGAGCCAGGTGGCAATATCGGGACACATTGGGTTGTCACAGCGGGGCGACGGGGTGGGGCGAGGCTGCCTACAGGTAGAGGGGAAAGGGCAGAGAGATGCTGAGGCACAGGACAACCCCCACACCAGAGCATTATCTGGTCCCACGTGTCACTGCTGCCAAGGCAGAGAAAGCTGCTGGGGACGCTGGCAGAGGCACCGATAAGCGACGAGCTCGTGAGACCCCGGGAGCCGGAACGGCTTCTACGGGCCACGGACATTTCATCTGAGCCCTGCCCTGTTCCAGTCCCAAAGCAAAATGTTAGCTCTTCCACATCTCCAGGGAAGCTAGAAGCATAAAGCTTTGGGTGAAATGTAAATTTCTTAAAATATTTATCCATCCATAAGTGGCTACATTTTTGACATTATTATAGGGTTTCTCAGTGTTCCATTTTATTAAAAAATATTTATTTGGTTTCTAAGATTACTGCTTTTCTGACCACAGAAAATTCAATTACTGAAAACTGCAGCTATCAAATTGGTTGAAATAAATAGCCTTTTATCCGAAGCTGGCAACGATGGGGTTGCTTTTAATATGTAGCCATTTAAAAAAAAATAAAATAAAAATAAGAAAACATTTCCATCGCCGGCTGACGGGCGGCAGGGTCAGAAGCCAAGCCGTCTCTTACATCATCAGGTTTTATTTAAAGTAGGACGAGAAGAGAGCGGGGGGGCAGTTGAAGGAAAGAAGTCATCATGAGAGTAATTCACCATTATTTTTCCTCCTTTGTTTTACAAGACAGGAGAAATGTGAGCCCCTTTGCCAGTGGAAATCACTTTCTCCTGCTTTCTCTCTGTCTCGGTTTGAAATGTTTAGTAATATCCAGGAAATGTGGTAAGTGAGATGTACAGTCGTGGGCTCCCAATATCAAGGCTAATTATGTGCTAAGCTACGGATGGCAGCATTATTGCCAGGGAACCGCAGAGGAGCCTGGACCAGCGTGCCGACATCTTCCTCTCATTTGCGTCTCATTTGCATTTTAATCTTCAACACATTTTTTTTTCTCTCTTGCATTTCTGAAAAGAACACTCGTTCCTAGTTCCTCCATGAAAACCAATCAACCCCCAAGAAGAGGCAACTGAGGAAACCAGTCGAACCACACTGTGACCCTCCCTGCGAATTATATTTACCAGTATTTCCACCTTGACCCCGCTGCCCCCTTGTCTAGGCTCTCCCACTTCGGGGAGACCCAAATGCGTGCCCTTCGAGCCGATGGCTGCAGGACGCAAAGTACAACATCCTTGGGAATGTGAATCTGTGGAGAAAATCAGTGATGCTTAGAGCCACTATCCAGAGTACCGCTTGTCCCCTTTCAGACGATTTGCTGAGAATTACGAGATCGTGCATTAGAAGAGGCTCTTGCCCGATGGCAATTGGGAGACCCAGGTTTGCTGGCTGTCCTGTTATTAATCCGTTGGGCGAACTTCCCCAAGTCCTGAGTCCAAATGCCCATCGCTGGATGAGTGGATAAAAAGCTGTGATAGCCCTGGCCGGTTTGGCTCAGCGGTTAGAGCGTCAGCCTGCGGTCCACAGAGACCCGGGTTCAGTTCCCGCTAAGGGCATGTACCTTGGCTGCAGTTTGTCCCCGGCCCTGGTTGGGTCGTGTGGGTGGCGGCCACTCGATGTGTACCTTTCACATTGATGTTTCTCTCTCTTCCTCTCTCTCCTTCCCGCTCTATCTGAGTAAAAAATGGAAAAATGTCCTCGGGTGAGGATAAAAAAAAAAAAAAAGCTGTGGTACATTTACACAATGGAATACTGCTGGGCTGTAAGGAAAGAAAGAACCTTTACTCTTTGAGACAGCATGGAGGGACCTGGGGGTTATTATGCTAAGTGAAATAGCTAGTCAGAGAAAGACAATATCACATGATCTCACTTATATGTGGAATCTAAGGAACAAAACCAACTGATGAACAAAATAGGACCAGAGGCATGGATACATGGAACAGACTAACAGATCTCAGAGGGGAGGGAGGGAGGGAGGACAGGAAGAGGTCAATCAAAGGATATATACGCATATATGCATAACCCATTGACACAGACAATAATGAATACATTCATATATATGTAAAACCTCACTGAGACACAGTTTCTTTATCTGTAAAATGAAGCAGTTGGAAGAAAGGGTCCAAGACTCTCCCTACACCTGTAATTCCTCACCCATCCGGAGAGGCTTCTATTCGGTTCCCCCGGGTCAGTACCAGCTCCAGGCTAAAGACAGGCTGCCCCTCGCAAGACGCATCACTGTGCACATGAGGGATTCTGTGTTTGTGTGAACGCTGTTGCCAAGGGCGGTGATAATGTGAGTCTCTTCTTTTGCCATTTTATTTTTACCAGAAGCGCTCCTTTAGGATGAAGATGCATGATGCTAATCTCAGCTTTGGAAACCGAGCCTGCCTTTGGACAGAGTGTGTGTTTAAATAGATCTGCACGGACACTGGCTAGAAGGGATGGACTTCACCACACCCTCTCCCTTCCCCCCTCATCCTCTCCCTCCCTCCCTCCCTCCCTCTCTCTCACACACTCACACACACACACACAAAACCACCACCACCCTGAAATGACTCTTCTTCTTGGTGGGTGGGAAGGGGTTGGCGGAGGAGGGTTAACCACAGTGAGCGCACGGTGTCCGTGACAAAGCGCACGGCACCCAGGGAAGACGGCCGCTGAGCCGTGGTGAGCCAGGCGGAGCAGGGGAGGCTGACGCGCGGAGGACTTCCCTGAAAAGTAAAAAGAAAACACCGCGGCTCCCTCTCCGTCTTCTCGTCCCCCTGGGCGAGGAGAGAACCACAGGCTCCCAGATTTTAGTGTCTGGTTTTGTGGTCTCACTGAGGCTAAGGTGACGATAGACAATAATGGGCCAGGGGCCTCCCATTTTGAAAATTCTTTACTGTTTTCCTTCATCCTATGTACTGCATTAGAGTTGTGGGTGCTGGATAAAAAGTCTCATTTTTGCAGCTAATCCCACCTGTCCGAACCTTGCCTGGCTTGTTGCAGACCATAGCTGGGAAGGCCATGCCAAGAACGTCTTTGACAGGTCAGAAAGATGAGCAGGGGACATAGCTAGTCCTGGGAGTTCAGGGTGGGTGGAGATGCCTTTACAGATTTTTAAACCGTGAGTCCAAAACCTGTCCCACCCATGCAGAATGAGTCCACTGTCACTGGGTCTCTATCCCAGCCCACTGGCTTGAGATGAGGGGCTGATGTCTTCCTGTCAAAGGGCAAAGGGCATCAAAGGATGGAATTTAAAACATCTTTAAAGAGCACGGGGTCAGCAGATCTTCGCTAACAGCTTCTGTTAGCGGGACTGCCAGCATGGACCCTGTGCTCCTGGTGGGGCGACTGCGGCTGATGATGGACAGCTCTGCGATGATGGACAGCTCTGCGATGATGGACAGCTCTGTGATGATGGGGCCTGACAGTACAATCCCCATCATGGCAGGATCCTGCAAGGGTGAAAAGAGGCAGGGAGGGGGACGATGCTCTATATCTGAAGTCCTTTTAGCTCTAAACAAACGAGTAGCTGCAACGCCCAGCTGGTGACCACGGTTACCGTGATGTCACCACCGAGTTTTCAAGTGAACGTCTGATGGGCACATACATTTAAGATGCACAGAGAAACTCCCAGTAATGGGCAGACTAGCAAATGGCAGGAAGGCTAAGCGTGTGGTGGAGGAGGGCAAGTCATGGAAGAAAACACTTTAAATCTAGGTCTCTATCCACCAGAAGGGAAGATTATTGAAGTAGCTGTCGGAAACCACAGACTGGCGCCCAGGGTGAACTGGTGAAGGGCTGGAAAGTACTCTCACCAGACAGAGGAGGAGCACAGAGCAGTTTTAGGGCAGTAAGATTCTCTACGATGCTGACGATGACTGATGAGTATACATTATTACGCATCACGTCCAAACCTACCGAATGCACAACGCCCAAGCGAACCCTGAGGGAACTACAGACTTGGGGTGACCATGATGTGTAACATAGGCACCCCTCTGGTGGGGGATGCTGACACAGGGGAGCAAAGGGTAGATGGGAGCTCTCTTCTGCTTTCCTCTTGATTTTTACGGTGGACAGGAAGCTACTCTAAAAAATAAAAAAAAGTAAAAAAAAAAAAAAAAAAATCAAGTAGGCGACCTGCATCTTTTAGACAAAATCCAGCTATTTAGGAAGAAGACGCAAGACCCATCTTGTGGGATTTGCTTACATCTTGGATGTACACTGGCAAATCTTAGTAGAAACTAGGCCATGGAGGGGAAAACGTGGGTTGAGAAGGACCCCACACATTAAAATCACCAGAAAAAAGAAAGGACTAAATTCTTCATTGTGTGCTGCCTACGTAAACCTAGCTTTTGCAATAATGATGGAAAGGAAACATCTTTCCATTTTAAGAATGATTACCGGTTGCATGCAATTAGTTACACTAAAAAAAACAAAAAAAAATCTAGCTCATTTTGACAAACCCGTTGGTCACCTACCAGGTGCCAAGCGTGAAGCCTGTAGGGTGCGGGCATTCAAACATGAGCCTTGTCCTCAAAGCAGGTCTGCTCTTAGATGTTTGCCATCTGTTTTCTTCCAATGCTTCCTGTCTCCTTTCACAAATAGGATAGTTATGGAATAGGAAAATCAAGCAATCACCCAGAAGACATATTTAACTTTGTTCTGTTTTTTGGAAATCAAAGATTTAGGGCTGGGGGTGGATATAAAACCCTATTTTCATTCGCGTTATTGCCCTGAAAATGTTTTTGCGTGTTTGTTGAGAAAGCTTTAAGCACAGCACGGCGAGACGAGGGCGAGCTCACGGGGCGTAGTCAGCTGTTGAGTCCGCACGGCAGGGAGCGGTTTGAACGTGCAGACCAGGGAAACACAGACTCCCACTCTGATCTGTCGATATGATTTCCAAGTTCATCTGGTGGCTGCTTAACGAAATCCAACCGCTGCGCATTTGAGACATAATTATGTGGAAGTAGGAAGAAAGTCTGTAATTCATACCAGGGCCTACCTTGTGTTAGCTTCCAAGAGACCTGACCCTTTCCCCAGCCTCTCTGACCAAGCCAACTCGACTCCTTCCCCAGTCACATCGGGCGCTCCGGGGTCCACTGGAAACATGGTTTATGGGTAATGTATCTATAATGGACTCTCCACTCAAAACCAAGAAAGTAGTAGCATAGCCATCAGAAATCAGTCCATAAAATCTGCAGTTACCTTCTTTTTTTTCTTACAGGGGGCAGGAAGCTAATGGATTTGAAATTGCAGAAGCGGACCACAGACCTTTTTAATAAATGAAAATAAAATTGAGTCTCAGGTTTATGTTGATCTATAGAACTGTGAGTCCCCGAGTCCTCCCACTGTTTCCCTCAGGGTTGATTTCTAGCCTAAACCACCCAACATTTATAGCTGATAAGTGTCTACTGAAGGGTAATAAAATACAGTGTGTGTAGTTGTAGAGAATGTAACTTATCACTTTCATCAAAAGCTCCCTGAAAATGTGTTTATCTAAAAGGCTTGTATGTTTGTGTATATTTCAAATATCTCGGCCGTTGGATTGAGCTCCTTGGGCATTTAAAAGCTATTCCTTGAAAAGGCTTCTTTGGAAACTGTTTAGCTGTGGGTTAATGGTTACATTTCCTTGGATTGGAGATACCCTCCAGGTTACAGAATTCATACAAATATAGACAAATGAGACATTGACTATTGCCCAATTTTATTTTCTCACTAAATCAAGATAAAGAGTTAAAGCCCAATTCATAAAGGAAAAAAAAAAATCTTTATGTGGGTGTTAGGTGATTTTCAACTCTGGCACAACGGACGCGGGGGCTTTCCAGGCAGGCAGTTGCCCAGCGGGGAAAAACGTCAAGACGCTGATGGAGGTTTAGAAGGCTTGGGAGTAGCTACGGACTATGACTGCACGTCCCTGTTCAAAGCCAGCCTCGCGGCACGAGGTTTACAGCTGGGGGTGGATGGTCCTATCTGAAGACGATCCTAGATCACTCAAGAAACATACACGAAGCACATTTTCCCAAAGACTGTACGAGTTGTAGATGTCCCCATCACACACTGAGGTTTTCCGCGAGGAAGGGGCTCACTGAGTTATCAGGGATGGAACTGTTGTTAAGGGAGTTGGGCAGTAATCTATTTTCTCTGTGTGTATTCCCTGCCTGGAAGGGGAGTAGTCCATGTACACTTAGATTAGTTCTCAAACGGCGCATGCAACGTCTCACAAAAAGTGAGGGTGTTCGTGGTTCAGAAACGTCTGCTTCATCTGCAGATGCCCCGTGTCCAGAACGTCGGGCCATTGACCGAGCGGTCGCTGTTTCACACCGACAGTTTATGAACGGGTTTGGATGCAGCATGATCAGGAAAAAGCCCCGATGCAGAATGCCTTCCCCCGAAACAGTTGTGGGGATCACAGGGCAGCTGTGCTCTTTCTCATCCAACTTGTTAGTCACAGTTTACTCTTGACTTTTTTTTTTCCCTCTGCTGAGAGTTTGGAAAACTCATGCCTCCTGTTAACATGATGGCTTCGACTTCTGGGCCGAATCGACCTAGAAGGACGCCAACAACGCCAGTCCGGTGGTGTCGCACGAACCTTTTGACATGGAAGGCTTTTTCACCCAGTGTGAGCAAAAGATCGTAGTGAGCGAGCTGTGGCCACTCTCGCTTGGGGCCGTTCTGTTCACGAAGACACTCCTGGCAGGGCAAAGCGACCCTGCTTCACACAGGAAAGAGTGTGGTGTTTGCGACGGGCGCTCAATAAATGTTTATCGTTGGCTGATCATTCGACATCCTCTCTAGTTCCACAAGCGCAGGAAGAAGGGCGAGCTGAGATTTTAAACTTGGATTGAGATGTCACCTCACACCTGTCAGCATGGCTATCGTCAATAAATCAACAAACAAGTGCTGGGAGGACGTGGATAAAGGGAACCCTCCTGCACCGGTGGTGGGAACGCAGACTGGTGCAGCCACGTGGAAAACAGTTGCCTCAAACAACATTAGAAATGGAACTGCCTTATGACCCAGCGACTCCAAAGAAACCCCAGACACTTATTTGAAAGACTATATGCACCTCTATGTTCATTGCAGTGTTACTTACAATAGCCAAGACTTGGAAGCAGCCCAGGTGTCCATCAGCAGAGGAGTGGATTAAAAAGCGGTGGTACCTCTACATAATGGAATACTACTCAGCCATACAAAAGAAGAAAATCTTACCCTTTGCAACAGAATGCATGGACCTGGAGAATATTATGCTAAGTGCAATCAGTCAGTCAGAGAGACAAGTACCGCATGATTTTACTGATATGTAGAATCTAATGAACCAAATAAACTAACAAAATAGAAAGAGACTCATAGAGAACAGGCTGACAGCTGACAGAAGGGTGGGGGGTTGCAGGGCTAGGTGAAAAAGGTGAAGGGATTAGAAAAAAAAAACCCCATAGACACAAAGAAAGGTATGGTGATTACCAGAGGGGGTGGGGGGCGGGGGGAGACAGAAGAGGATGGATATGCAGGGATAAATGGTGATGGAAGGAGACTTGACTTGGGGTGGTGAACACATAATACAATATACTGATGATGCGTTATAGAATTGTACACTTTAAACTTATAAAATGTTATTAACCAATGTCACCCCAATAAATTCAATAAAAAGGAAAAAGAATGGAACAGTAATTCATATTAATCTAAGCAACTACACTAATCATTTCTTTATTTTTCCACAAGGGCACGTATTAACATTAAGATATTGGTATCTAATTATTCTAGTGTGTTTTAAAAATAGAGACACCAGAACACTAAAATACAACTTGTAATATTACAAATAATCATCTCTGATAGCATTCATTTATTCCACGGTCTTGCCAAGTGCACAGCTGTGAGTGATGGAACCAAGACTGACGTTCATGTCTTCAGGCTTTAGCTCGTGTGCCAAACTGTATTAAACCTGAAACAAAATCCCAGATTGGGCCACTGGAAAAGGAAGCTGCATAAACAAGGGTACAGAGTTCCAGTTCCAGGCGAACTCGAGGTTAAAGCCAACCAGTAGTGAGTGTGAGACGTTAACCCAGATGCCATGTAGCGCCTTTCTTCTTTGGGAAGAAAAGAATGTATGCCCAAACAGGGTCTCAGCTTCTGTAATAGGTGATAATAAATGCAGAGAGGTCCCATCTACATTGCTTGTAATTCCATCCGAGGTCCCTCACATGAGTGTGCAAAGTGCAGTAGTTGGGTAAAGGAAATACAGTGGAGGCAGAGATCACTGCATTGTTATCTGGAAACCTGGTAATAATAGCAAACCTCTTTAACGGCCATGCAGCAGAACGCTACATAACTAGAGACTTCTATCTCTACTCATTAAAACCAGTCCTACGAGAGATACATACCCCTTGTGGTCCTTTTCTACTGTGGTTCCTGTGTCTGTGTGTCCCAAGATTCCATTTGATGTGTTGATTCCAATAGACATATGAATTTCAGTGACTATACTCTGAACCCTAAGAAACAAGAGACCTACTAAGGATTCCTGGTGTCTAACGAGGCTCAAATTTTCTTAAAAACAGAGCCTAGCAGCCATTTCTACACAGGAGCCTCTCACACAAACGACACTGCAGGGAGCAGCCTGCACTGAACTGCCTGCCTGCACTGTTTCAGAACCAGCTTTATAACGGAGTTCCTGGAATCCTATTTCTACCAATAAGACTGAGGCGTTCCCCATCCAATCAGAGCTACGAAGCTGTATCCCCATCAGCTTATTCACAGCCCAATCAGAGAGGCTCTATTCGGGCCAATCAGGACAGTGCCTTTTGGACCAATCAAATTGTGAGGATTTCGAGTTCTCATTTGCATGAGGATGGGCCAATCAGGGACTAGGGGTGGAGACTTCTCTCCTATATAAGTCAGTTCTCCTCTGGCTCTGAGAGCTGATTCTCCTTTTTCCCCAGAGACTGCGTTTCCCCACTAAAGCTGAAACATCAAAGAAGTCTCATGGGAACAGAATGGAGCGGACCAACACGAGCCAGCACAGAGCAGTATGGAGCAGAGCAGAACTCTCTAGCTGGAGAGGGGCCTGGCCCCAGGGTCCTGTATCACAATTGAGCTGTTTGGCATTGAATAAAGTTCTCTTCCTCACCACACCCCAAATTGTGGATTCTTGTTGGCAGTGACTGGTGCTAACAACCATCGTTGACAATATGAATTTCAATAGCTGACAAATTACTACTATATGTGAATTGAAGCATCCAATGGAAACTTGGAAGCAGCTAAGAGCTAGAATTATCCCGTGTAAATAGTGAAGTTATAATTCTTTCATTTTCAGTGGGGGATCGGAAGCTAAATGGAACATCATTCCCAATCTTACGACCTATTTATTAATTAACGGAAACAAACCAGCCAAAAAAACATTTTCTGAAAATTTGAAATAACTTCATGCAAATCCACCAGTCACACTCTTGCTTTCTTTTTGAAATAATTCCCTGTTTTCTGAATTTCAAGACATAGTACTAAAGAAATGACCTTTGCACTGAGCAAAATGTTCAGAGGATGAATCTTTTTCAAAAGGCCAATGAGCCAACATTAATATACAAGTGCCATCGCCATAGAATGCTGCCAATCTTTTTTAAAATTTTAGAATTCTAAGCAAATTATATGCATGCCTGGGTTGAGTTTTGAAGTCTTTGTTTTTCTCTTTTTCCCCGTTCCCTTCCCTTTCTCTGCTGCTTCATGCCACCCTCCCCGGTCAGTTTCATCCTGAACCTAGGTGCCCCAAGTAAAAACCTTTGTGCCAAGGGCATTTCAAAGAACAGGGTCCCGCTTTGATTCTAAAGACACTCTTACAACTTATTTTTATAAAGTCAAGCCAAACCAAATGGAACTCATTTCAATAGCTGACAAATTCCCGAAATAGCCCATATTATAAATTGTGTCTCCCGTAATATATTCAGCTTCTTCCGAAAGAAAGGAAATAAGAGATAGAATCCATTTTAGCCCGTGAGGATGTATCCAAATACTTTTAATTTTAGAATCAGGCTGCTAAACAAATTAAAAGTCTGAAACCCTCTGCGATGTTGGGCGTACGCATGCACGGGGTGGTGCCCACAGGAAACTCCCGCCTTTCTGTGAGCTGGATGAAGCACCTTGCCTGGGGGGATGGAGGTGGAAAAACAACTGCATTTCTCTAATTTAGGGATTCCCTCCACCCCACAGGATGTGGAAGGTTTGGATTCTGACCCTCTTCCACAGGCGGAGGGAGGAACAGTGGAAGTCCGTTTAAAAGGACCGTCAGGGAGTCTTGCTGCAGATAAAATCAAATGCTCTGACATTAGCAACAAAAGCAGCCAAGTTTCCTGGTTTCTCTGCCCCGTGGGCTGTCAAGGGATCCTAGCAGGATTCGCTTTCTCCATGCCTGATGCCTTGGGCTGGTGCACACACCCCAGAGACGATTGTTGTTCATGTGTATCGTAGCCACGGTTTTGAAAATGTTAGCCTCCTGGAGACCAACAGCTACTGGAATTCCCAACTCTGATTACACTGTTGATTTATAGAGCTTTGGCTGGCCCGACGGGCCGTCGCTTTCCCCAAGAAAATGATAATATCTGTGCTAATCACTTCCCGAATAAATTGACTTTCTGGCCAATCTCTCACCCTTTTAGGTGTCTCAAGTCTTGCGTGATTTGCACCTTTCATCTCTTCTTCGTAGCTTGCCAGCTGGCTCTATGCAGTCTTGCAACAAACTGGTGCTCATAAGACATCTTCAGTGAAAATGTAAAATGTGAGTTTGTTGGCGGGGGGAGTAATAAATGAACTTTATCTGGGAATTAAATGGATGTGATCACTCTATAATAATTCTTAGACTCCGTCGAAATAGACTAATTTCTTTGAGACAGGTAAAACCCTCTTGTAATTCCTGGAGAATAGGCAAGTCAGTGCAGGCTTGGCCAATGATCTCCAGTCTGTATTATGCCTCGTACTTAACAGGGATTGTGACCCCCGCCTCCCCCAAGGGCCAGTGTTAAAGTTTTGATACAGAGCCGCGATGCAGACTTAGCATCCCAGAACCCAGAGAGGGCAGCCTGATGTGACAGTTCGCAAAGATTTGTTTTTTTCCAGCTTCTCAGCCAATCAGATGTCAGCCATGTAATCGGCTAAACTGAGGACCAGACAGCTATGCAGGGAACCCTAGCCACATGCCTTCTATAATACACTCTGTAAGAGAAGCAATAACCTCTCTAATAAATCTACCGCGAGCACGTCTCTGCCGCCATCGGCAACTGCAGGTACTCACTTTAAGAATCGAAATCGTTATTTTAAAAGTACATATAGAGATTCCTTTCTAGTACAGCTCTAATACGTGCATGAACTCAATGCCAGCCTTTGACAGCGAAATTTAGTTTTAGGTCACTCAATTTATGCCTCTGAGGGGCACAAATTCCCCAGAAGATTAAACTTTCATTAAGTTCTTTCTTTTATTTCCTGCCTTTGCACCCATCATCTCGAAAGTTCCATAACTGATGTCTTACTGTGGTCGTAAAATGGCTGGGCTTGAACTTTAGGGACCTGTCAAACACCTCTCCCTCTCCACCCCCCAATAAAAAACCTTTTAGAGAACGGTACTTAAGTCGACAGCCTCCCTGGTCACCCTGCCCAGCCTACGTCAAGGAGAATGTGCCCAGAAGAGATGGAGAAGGGAATGTGCACTTTGACAATCACTCTGTGAGGCCCACATCCCACATGCCCTGCCCCCCACCCCCCTATTGTTATGACTAGACAAGGGATCATACTGAATAGATTAACCAGTCAGTGACTTGGGACACCTACTGCTAGGAATGCCATTGCGCTCCCAGTGAAAGGGGATAAAAACGTCTCCCCTCCACCCCTGATCCCCTGCTCTGTGGCAATATTTCTGCCACAGAAATACTTGGCTGTCAGCTCCAGCCAAGCAGCCCTGGATGGGCGCAGTAGTTCGTTGTCAGAATGAAAAATGGTTCCGTGCAAAAGGTCTCCAGGCTGCGGTGCTAACAGTCAAGGAGCCCTAAGTCAGGCATTTGACAGAGAACTTTGGTCTTGCTGTTAAATACCACTTAATACTGTCCTGTCTGATAATCCCTGCTGTTTCACCACTGTGCGCTCACGGCCTTGCCAGGGCAGAATGCCGTTTAGACAGGAGGAAAATGGCCAGATGTCGTACATTTGCTTGGGAGCAAAGAAAATCCATCTCTTTGCATCCAATGAAAATAATAATGCTTCAGGGGGAAAAAAAAAAAAAAAGAGGAGAGACAATTGCAAATCCATTATAGCCTTGATTCATCATGAGAATTCACAGCCGAGAGAGAAATGAAATTCTATCTGAGGTTAGCTATATCGGTGACGAGAAGCTTGATAGAGACATGAGAACTCCAGACAGCGCCTTTTCCTTAAATAGTTGGCTGGTAGTGAGAAAATTCAAACTAGTTGCTTGGATCTGGGCATTCAGTAATAAATCGCCTTTTTCACGCAGTGCGTGGATTTTGACTTAGAATTGTGTACCGGCTCATATATTCATTGAGTGGTTTGTTGTTGTTCTTTTCCTTTATCATTGTTACAATCAAAAGTATAAAGGACAAAACTAATAATGTAACTTGCTTTTTTGTTGTTTTAAAAGTGAGATTTAATTATGTGAGCACAAAATCTCTTACCTAGAGCCATAGGTGATAGGTATTATGATCTTCTGTGCAAAAGATAACATCAAAATAGGCTAAATTCCAACCAGATTTTCATACTTTCCTGATGGTTTCTTAGATAATATGCTTAAAATATGACTATGGATATGCCTAACTTGTAATCTTTAGAAGGAAGCATTGAAATGAACAACCAGGGTTTATGAAGAAATAAAACCTCTTTCATTTTGAAGGGAACAAAAGTTTATTACCATAATGGACCAAAAGAGGAAGTAGAAGCATATTAAATGGAAATTTCTGTGTCGCTGAGGATGTTCCGATGGCCGAGGGGGCTTTTCATTTCTGAGGCAGAGGCTACAATCTATTTCTGGTATACTACTTCTTAGGATGCTAAAATACTGAATACCTGCATGGAGGTGATATGCTTTTGAAGGCACAAAGATATGGAATGATTTTCTTCTTGGTCTATCCATTCTTTTAGAATCACCTTGATTCCCTAGCTTGGAGATTGATACCACATCCTTTTATGTATTAATTTTGTTTACGTTATTCAAGGATAATTAAGACACAGCAGGAGAACTGGATACCCTTGGGACGATAACAGATACAAAATCGGCTATCGTAAGTGGGTGCGGGAGATCGGAGATGGCTCTCGTTAGGCATTCAAACCTGAATCTCGTTCACTGAATGTCTTTGACTGACACAGTCCCAATGACATGGGCATGTTTCAACACATCCTTGCTTACTCTCCTCACTACACCTCAAACCTCAAACAACCAAAGAAACAACCAAAAAAGCAAAACAGATACTTGTTGTGTATCTTGAAATCTTATGTGAATTCCTAAAATAGTTCACTTATAAGGTCTTATGACCTTGTCACTTCCTATCATATATAATAGCAATTTTCAAAATATGCCATATTTTCCCCATGAGTCTGTATGTCCCTGGACATTAGCACTGGCATCTGACTCATGTTTTCATCCAGAACCACGGCCAGCAGGTAGCTTGCTTCCAGCAACATTCAGTATCGTACATCTTCTAAAATATGTTAATACGTATTCTTAAAAAGAGAAGGAATTTTTCTTTGCCTACATGAAAAATAAATCGAGTTTCAAGAAGAAAGATAACTTCTTTTCTGTTATTCATTTAATGACCTATTTATAACCCCACATTACAGTCCGAGATTAACTTAAAGAATTATTCATTTTCCACTCATATTTCGTAAAACCATTTTCTTTCAAAACTCTCCAACAGGATTTTTTTTTTAAAAAGACCTTTTTAAAAAAATTTTTTTAGCTATTTATCACACTTTTTGGAAAGCATGTGATTTTGTCCTCTAAGTATTTGTGCTGTGTGCACTCATGAATAATGTTGTCAGTGGAAGCTGTATCATGAGCTGTGTCCTCCTTTGGATCATAAAGACAGAGTTCTTTGGTTCAAGTTGAATAGTAGGTGTGATCATCATACCAGACTTATTTTCTCAAGTTACTTGTAAAGAACAAATTTATAAAAATGTTGTTTTTAAAAAAATTTTTTTTCCTTTATTGATTTGAGAGAGAGAGAAAGGGAGACGGAGAGAGAGACAGAAACATTGATGAGAGAGAACATCGATTGGCTGCCTCCTGTATGCTCCCAGCTGGGGATCAGGCCCACAACCTGGGCATGCGCCCTGACTGGGAATCGAACCGGTGACCTCTTGGTGCATCAGTTGACGCTCAGCCACTGAACCACACCGGCTGGGCCAAGGACATCGTTTTTAATTCTTTTATAACTTATTCTCTCAAAACGTAATATTAATTCCTTTACTTACAAGTTAATGTTTTTCCAAATTACTAACTGCATTTAAAAAAAAAAAAAAAACAACACTAATAAAGTACCCTATTATAGATGAGGTTTTTGCAAAGATTGAAAATTTCATATGTCTTGTATTTTTCATTGGACAGAGGGTTTTGTCAATAAAACTGTCCTACAGTCAGGCATATTTATGAAGTTCCCTCTTAGATCTTACATTCCCCTTAGGACATCAGACTTTAAAATGCTCTCAGAGATCCTGCTGTAAGAAAATAATGACTAAAGCCCCGGCCGTGTGGCTTGGTTGGTTGGAGCATCATCCCGATATGACAAGTGGTGGGTTTGATCCCTGGTCCGGGCACACACACGAATGAACCGATGAGTGCCTGCATGGGTGGACGGAGGATGCTTCTCTCTCTCTCCCTCCCTTCCTCTCTCGAAAATCAATAAAATCTAAAAAAAAAAAAAAAAGATGAAATTTAACCATTTCTTCAGTCATATCTCACAGGATTTTTGTGAGGAATAAAAATACTGTGTGTCTGCCTGGACGATGTGGGTCAGTGGATTGAGCGTCGCCCCGTGGACTGAGAGGTCCTAGTTCAATTCCCGGTCAGGGCACATGCCCGGGTTGTGGCTTGATCCCCAGTAGGGGGCGCGCAGGAGGCAGCCGATCCATGTTTCTCACACTGATGTTTCTCTCTCTCTCTCCCCCTTCCGCTCTCTCTAAGAAATCAATAAAAACGTATTTTAAAAAATGGTGTGTGTCAGGTGTCTGGTATAGAACATACCTCCAACAAACAGTAGCTATCAGTTTCCAATTGGCGACTGTTCCGTGAATGGCCATTGAGGAAGTGACGCTCTGGGCATCCAGAGAGTACACTCCGAGTGCTGCATGGTTGGCTTCCACGGAGCAGGCTGGGCTACTTAACCACCCGCATCCTTTGGTGAGCGTGATATTTTCCGGCCCCTGTGTTCCCGTGAGGAAACTGAGATCCGTGGATGTTGGGTTACGGATGTGTCAAGAAAGCGGTGGGTGCCGCCAGGTCTCACACTGACTGCGCACGGACCTGCTGTCCGAGGGGCACCTGACGCCAAGCCTGCCACATTCCTCTAGATGACCGTGTTTAAAACGTGTCACACTGATGCCACGTTGGAAACCAACGCAGGATAACCGCAGAGTAGATACATTTGAATCAATACCCACTGTGGACGGGAGCATCTCTATTTCTCGCTTGGCCCCTGAAGACCTTCAGTAAAAATGACAGCTGGGATCAAGTATTCCCAGTTACATCCAAACACGGCTTGTTTTCCTTCCTGGCCGGGTTCCCCGGCGCCCTGGGCCTCCGGACCTGTGAGCAGAGGGACGAGCAGGCCTGGGCACCGTCTGCCCGCACACCTGACTCACCTGGACTGAGTCAGCACGCGCTCTCACCCCGGCCCTGCCTCCGCCCTCCCCAGACTGCTTCGCCGCTGGCTCCTCGCTTGTGTTTATGATGTACACAATTACTATCTGGGACTCGCTAATTAGATTTCCCCCAAGATAATGTCAAATTAAAACCTCAGTTCATATAAACATCCCAGGATGCACCAGCCAAAGCTTGGGCCCTGCTCTGAGAACTAGCAGCTCTTGTTTGTCCTCTAACCATCCTCTTATCGCGGCCGGAGAGACCTCCTCCAGCGGGGACTGCCCTGAGCACTCACACTTGAGTCAACAACCCTGTGCTGAGCTCAGGGTGTTCCCTGGCTTGGCGCTCAGTCTTATTACCAATGAGATCCAGTGCTGGGCAGACCGAAGGGAAGAAGACCTCTGCAGCCCGGCCCCGGCAGCATCCTCCCAGTCAGTCCCCGGGTGCTTTAGCCCCCTGGCACGTAAAGCTGTCAGGGATCACCTTGGGATTGACCACCAGCTCTGCTGTGCCACACTGGTTGGGTCACTTCAGTCGAGTCTCGGGTCTAGTCCGCAGCTTCCCCGTTTGCGCGATGAGGGTGCCCGACCTCGTTCGTTTGGGACACGGGCCTGCAGGCGGCACGCCCTGGACAACGTCAACCCTTGCTCGCGGCTGTTTCTGGGGCAGATGCTGCGGGGACTAAGGGGAAGGTCGCCCAAGCCTCCCCGCGTCCTATCGACACCAGGAAGAAGACTGAAGCCAGCCTTGCCTCAGATCTCCGAGAGGGTTTCCGGAGGCAGGTCAGGAGCTGAGCTTGAAGCCCCACACGGACCTCGCAGTGCCCAGCGTGATGGCACGTACCTGAGAGGCCGCGTCAGAGACGCGCGTGGCAGGGAGCAGTGGTCAGTACAGAGCGCGCGGGTCCTGTCATCGAGCCGAATGCCACCTGCAACCCTCCAAGCCTCCGTGACCTTGGCCAAGTGACTTCCTTTCCTCAGACTTCAGTCGCCTCCTTTTTTTTTTAGATATATAATATTCCCCTTCTCAGGTTATTATTATTATTTTTTCCTTTTTATTGATTTTAGAGAGAGAGGAATTAAGAGAGAGAAAGAGAAAGACACATCGATGAGACAGAACATTGACTGGCTGCCTCCTGCATGCCCCCCACTGGGGATCCGGCCCACAACCTGACCAGGAATCGAACTGGTGACCTCTTGGTGCATGGGTCAATGCTCAACCACGGAGCCACACCGGCCAGACTTAGGGTATTATTAAAATTAAATGAGGTACTGTTTCTAAACCATTTAAATCCTTGTTCCCACAAGCTAGTGAGCAATACTGTTAATATTTTTAATCTTACACCCCCTCTTCCCTACACTGGTGTCTTCATTTCGTGATACAGATGACAGTAGAAATATGTTTCAGGCATGAGGAAGAAAGAGGAAAAGCTGTGAGTAGAACCAATGGAAAATAAGTGCTTAAAAGCCAAATTATTTCTAAGCCTAAAAATAGTACCACGGAAAACAGTACGTCCAGAGGGCATCTATTACTCTTCGAGGTTCGTATCGTAGGGGACAAAGACCATATTTCCGACAAAGCATTCACTGTTGCGACTGTAAGAGGTGGAAAGAGGCCCATCCGGTGTGGCTCACTGGTTGAGCACTGGCCCCTGCACCAAGAGGTCACCGGTTCGATTCCTGATCAGGGCACCTGCCCAGGTTGTGAGCCCGATCCCCAGTGGGGGGCGTGCAGGAGGCGGCCAATCGATGTTCTCTCTCATCGATGTTTCTATCTCTCTCTCTCACTTCTTCTGTCTCTAAAATCAATTTAAAAAAAAAAGTGTTGGACAGAGGTTCCGAGACCAGCTCACAGCCCTGTCTTCCTCTCATGTACCCTCCCATACTGTGCGGTTCCACCTCACTGGCTCAGATAACTTCACGCTTCCACAAAAGTCCTTCATGATCTCAAACAAGACTGTTTCAGAGACACGTCGAAGATATCTCTGGCTGACAATGCCTCAACTCTGATCTGAAGCCTTCTGGGTCCCTTAACGGGAAGGAAGGGTCACACCTTGAAAGTATCTGTGGCTGAATCTCTTTTCCAAGACGGTAAAAGCACCAAGGACTTGGACCCTGAGTCCCACCAGGGTCCCTTCTAGTTAAATGGGACCCTCAGGAGACAGGAGCCCACAGACCGGCCGCACCGGGAACTCCATCCTGACGCCTTGGCTCCACTGGGCACCCGCTGGATGGAGAAGGACCGGGCGCGTCAGCTCTGACCCCGGGCCCCATCCGCAACGTGTCACCCACCTCTTCTGGAGGGAGAGCCTGGTCTCCGCTGAACCCCTGCCAGAGGCAGAGTCCCCACATCTCACCAGTGGTAAAATGTCTGGATTGCAAAACTCAGACCCTTCCACATGATTTCCAAACAACAGAACCCGCGGCCTCCGTTCTCTCCTGTTAGCTGGGTTTCAGTTGAGGGCACCTTTTCCGTCAGAATTGTGTGTCGTACAAGCCTCACTCACCACAGTCCTGCATCCTGGGTGATACAGTCCTCGTTTTGTCCCGTAGAAAATCAAGCCCAAGTGAGCGGATGTCACAGACGCATAGCTCGGTGGGCAGGTTACAGTCTAAGCTCAAGTCTGACAGTCTTTCTAACCTCCCATCGTTGCCTTTAAACCCGCACTTCCTTCATTCTCTCCCCGCAAACCATCCGCGTGGGTGTGAGACTGCACGCTTCCGAGTCCGCAGCCTGGCTGTCAGGTTAAGGGTCTGCAGTCTGTGCCCGGACCACTGTACGCAGCAACGGTCCGTCATCTCAGGGAGGGACTGTCCGTGAGCTGAAGCAGACAGGGAGGTCTCAGGGGCTTTCCCCGTAGAGAAGGAGCACAGACACGACCTGCCAGGATGTACAGCGCCGTACCAAGCCCCTGAGACCAGGAGTTCTCAACCAGGGGTGATTCTGCCCCTTCGGGAAACATCTGACTTCGAGGGACGTATTTCTGAAGGTCACAATGGCGGGTGGTGGCTCACATCAAGAGGGTAGTGCCAGCGATACTGTTCCACATCCTGCAAGGGACAGGGCAGCCCTCGGCCCCCGAAAGGCTGATCCATTTAAAATGTGAATGGAGCTGCCCTGGCTAGTTTGGCTCAGTGATTGAGCGTCGGCCTGTAGACCAGAGAGCCCCGGGTTCGGTTCCCGCTAGGGGCATGTACCACAAAAAAAAGAAAGAAAAGAAAATGTGAATGGAGCAGAGAAATCCTGCCAGGGGCCATGACTCCTTGAAAAAAAAGGACTACGAGAAAATGAGAGGAACTCAAACGTTTGTGAATGAATGAATGAATAAGTGAATGAATGAATGGATGAAAGAAGAAAAGGGAACAGATGGCCCACTGATGAAATAACTATGTCTGGTAGCACCGATGAGACCTGGAAAAGGGGCCTTAAACTCTATCTAGATTGGTGCACATCTTAATTAGCATATACAATGTATGCATGTAATTACACATCAGTTAATTCAATGAAAGCAGACGAGAAATACACACCACCCCCCACTCTCTGACTCTATCATGGTAGCGTGTGCAGCCAACACATTTTCACATTAAAAAATTATGTAAATCACGTAAAGTTTTCCATACTTATTCTTCTCTTTCTTTTTTTTTCAAATTTCTCCAGACCTACGTCTTTTTAGGGTGCCCTTTGGCCTCAGCTTTAATTTTAAGGCACAAACCGCCCCCACGCAGGGTCCGCTGTCATGAACATTGCTTGTGTTGGATTCTCTCTCCTTCCCCTCTCCTGTAATGAGGTGCTGGCCATGTCCTCAGCAGACATTAGCCAACCGAGAAGCGCAAAGAGGGAGGGGAACAAACCGAGCAGGTCCACCTGTCAGGCCCTATCCGGACGTGGACGGCCAGCCAGCCACCTCACTGCCTGGTACGATCGGTATTACCACAGTGCATGTCCTCATGCCGGGTTTCATTACAGTAAACCCCGGTTTCACCGAGGCATTTTCCCACGAGAACATTTTAATTAATTTATTCATTGCAAATGAAGCTACAGGTGTTTGAGTGGGTTGGTGGCGGTGGTGTGTGTGTGTCTGTGCACCGGAGCACATGCGTGTGAGTGTATCTACCTCCCTGGCCCAACCAGTCCAGGCCAGTTAGCAGCCCGGCGACGGGTTCCCAGGCAAGTCTGTGCGGGTGACGTGTCATGTGACGGAAGAGTCCTGTCCGGGCTGCACAGCTCCGCAGGGAGAGAGCGCTGTCATATCAGGCTCTGGCTTCTCGGCACCTGGACTCTGGGGACAGAGGTCGGCGGCAGTCTCTTTAGGGACTGGGGTGCTCTTCCTGACTGTGGTCAAATGTTTCGATTTCTTTGCCCATGTTTTCTCTTTATGCCAAAGGAGGGCTGACCTCTCCTGCCGGTGTTAGCACCTTGCTAATGATTTTCAGATCGCGTTTCTAACCTGGGGAGAGACCGGGCAGGGGCCCCTGCTCAGTCAGCAGAAACCTCTGCAGCTGGGTTTTGGGGCCTCAACAAAGTGCCATTAAACCAGGCAGGCAGAGATTTGGACAAGGCCACCTCTCAGGAAGGAATGGGCATGGAAGACAGAGCCAAGAATTTGGAGCTGATCTTTAATCCCTGTTCTGCACTCAATTAAAGATTGAGCAACTCACCTCCATGCTGCGGAGTCTCGTTTTGCCTATTAATAAAATGGCAATAAAAACAGCCACCTTTTGGACCATGTGAAGATCAGCCAAAGGTGGGGCTGTCAGACACACAGTAGGCACTCAGTCCACGTCTACTGTTTCGTAATAGCATCACTGTTCCTCTTCCATAAGCCCCACAGGAACTAGAGGCTCATCTCCCTTCTCAGCGCAATAGTTTCCATTAAAAATAATAACACTTCGTGTCCATCTGTAAAATGGAATTATGCAAAAATAATGAAAGCTGAGCCACTCGGTTCTGTGTTTCCCTTCCCTTCTCGGGCCAGCCGATGGATGGGACTTACTATGGTTGATCGGGTATCTGTTGGTTTCTCTGCCTGATTTAAATTAAATTGTGAATCCTTCCAGGGAAGAGCTGGGTGTTTTCCGCGCTGCGTCCTCCCTCGCCTCTGCCCTGCGTTAGGGACTGTTGACGTCTCAGTACAGCTCTCTGAAGCTTTACTGATGATACGTTTTGGGGTCATCCTTAAAAGTATATGGAGTAGTAACATCACGCAGTTTAATTAGGAACCCTTCAGTCACATTACCAACAGGGCCCATAACGTTTCTAGTGTCCTGCATCTACAATTTAACCTCAAATGGGGACTGTAATTTAAAACAAAAAATTGAATTAATAAATTATAAAAGTAATGAAAGTCATGGAGGACAATTTTAGCATTTATGTTGTAGGGATGAAATCCAGTATGGCACAATCATATATTCAGTGTGTTTTCCTTTTCAAAAGCTTATTGCTAATTAAAATAAACGTTGGATTCCTGAGGTTTACTGGAACATTATTGCTTTTTTTTTTCCCAAAAAAAAAAAAAAAAGGCAAGCATGTGTGTGTGAGAGAGAAAATGAGCGAGAGAGAGAGAGATAAAAGTTAATTAATAGAATTTGGCCTTCATCCAAAGCATACTGCATGAGTTTGAGGTATTTGAGGTTGGGTAACTCAGGTTGGCTGGTATGAGAAACACACCTGTCAAGATGGGTCTTGTCATGAAATGCCACTCACCGGGAGGGCCCAGAGCATCTCAGCAGCATCACCATGACTTTCAAAAATGTGCCATTTCCTGGGTGACACCACTACGTGTCTGGGTCCTGATTGGGCAATGTTCTGTATTGATCACAGTGCCTCCCGCCTTCTGAGATCAGCTTGGGAAGTTGAGCGGTGAGTGAAGTCGTTAGTTCCCCTTGGAGCTGATTTATATCTCCAGCATTTCCCACCACCGTTTCTGACATGGAGCTGGGAAAGTTTGATTGGGTTTGAAGTACCCTATCTGGTACTATTTATAATCTTAGTCCCCTTTTACTACAGGGCCTGAAACTAATTGCACATAAAAATCCTCAGTAAGTGTCTCAATTAAAATAGTTATTTTTATGGCGAGAGCTGGGTTTCCCAAAGGGTGATCCATAAAACGCGGGTGCCATGAGATGCTCCTCAGAAAGGGATTTATTGTTCAAATAAATTAGAAGGGAAACAGCCCAGGGTTCTCCCTCTTCTTTGCATATTGCTAGATTTCCATGGTAGCATATAGTCTTTTTCTTTATCCTCACCCGAGGACATTTTTGCATTTATCTTTAGATAGAGCAGGAGGGAGAGAGAGAGGAAGAGAGAGATAGAGAAACATGGATGTGAGAGAGACACATCAAGTGTTCCCACCCACACAGCCCCAACTGGGGTTGGGGACAAACTGCAACCGAGGTACGTGCCCTTAGCGGGAACCGAACCCGGGACTCTCCGGTCTGCGGGTCGATGCTCTAACCGCTGAACCAAACCGGCCAGGGCATGTTCTTTATCATCAAAGCACCTAGCTCAGTGCAGAGCAAATAGGACACATGTTGCATTTCATTGATAAATGAAATTACTGAAGGCTCAGAAACTCCTGTAGTAAAGAAACTCATTTAGATTTGCTCAACCAGGAAGTTGTAAGATGTTCTCTGGGGGATCAGGTCAGTCTTCTCTCAGGATACAATATTCAGTAGTTAATGTCATCTGAATGTACACCTTCTTCAGAGCAATGTTTAAAGCAGTTGTCTTCATTTAAGTTGAAAAAAAGCACAATCTAAGACAGCGGTTCTCAACCTGAAGGTCGAACAACCCTTTCACAGAGGTCGCCTAAGACCATCGGAAAACACACATTTCCGATGGTCTTAGGAACCGAGACCCCGCTCCTCTGTCCGTCTCCAGGCGGGTCCGCCCCAGGCAGATACGCCCACAGACAGCATGAGGACCTGTGTTAAAGGGTCGCGGCATCAGGAAGGCTGAGAACCACTGATAAGAGATGGCATTATATAGGCATCAGACTAACAAAGCATCTAAAATGCACACATTTTAAATCTTAATCTGACTCAGGAGTCAGAACGAGGAGGGTGCCTATAAAAATGAAAATTCTTGAGTCCTATGAGAGTTCCAATGAGTTAAAATATCAGTTTCTCAAACTTTTGGACATAGTGATTTCACAGTGCTGTGGAGGACCTGGCGCTCTCTGACTTGCCTTTGCAGGAGCTGATAGTTAGATTTTCAGGAATTTTGAGAGTGAGTTGATATCCTATTGGTAGCTTGAAGTCAAACTACAGTAGGAGTATTTACACCATGGCAATGGGAAAATGCTGCAACTCAAGGCCTTTTCACTCCCAGAGATCAAGATGTTAATCATTTTCAAGCACACATACACGAGGACAAAAAAAGAATATGAAGAAAGCAGCTTCCGTGTATACATTAAACATGTATCAATGTTCTGTAAAGTAGAGAAAAAGCAAAACAGAATAACAAGCATAGAAAGCTTCCAGAAATGAAGAGAAATGCAACTGTGCATTGCAGTTGAAAAACAGAAACTAAAAATTTGAAAAGGAGAGAAATACAATGACGACTGCAGTCCCCCGCTGTATTAGTGAGCTGGAATTAGTACCTGTATAAACCCAAGAGTCCGAGAGTATCTATCTAATATCTTTGTTGGTGACAAAGACATATATTGAATAATTGCTAGTGTTTTTTTGGGAAAAATACAAAATGACATACACATGCTAAAATGTTAGGGTGATCCTTGAAGAATCAAGAAGACACAAAGCCTAACTTTCAAAACAGTAGTAGAGCAAAACCAATTTTTTAAAAATTAATTAATCTGGTAAGTCAGAAAAGGGACACAAAATAATTAAATACAAAATTAGATGGTAAAACACAAGCCATGACACGAGTAGACACAATAAATATGAATTTTAAATTTGCCTATTAAAAAACAGAATCTCAGATTGGACTTACAAAAATCTTCTAAATATGTCATTTTGGGGGGAAAAAACATGTTTCATAGAATGACAAAAAATTAAAACAATAGATAAAAAATATATAGAGTTGGCAAATACTAACCATAAGGAAGACTGTATAGCAACATAAATATAGAAAAATAGATTTTAATGAATATTATGCATAGGATATAAGGAAACTACTTTTTTTTCCATTAATAACTTTGTCATAATAACTATACCATAAACTATGACAATAGAAACTACTATAAATCTAAATGTAAGCCTTAAAATATGTACAGCAATAATAGAATTTAAAAAATGACAACTCTTCAATTGCCTTTAGAATTGTAAAGCACTTTCCTTAAAAAAATCTGACTGGTAAAAATTCATAATCACAGGATTTGAAAAATACATAATTAAAAGCCTGATTTGATTCTTCGTACTTGACATTTAAAAAGATCCATCACTTTGAGCATGCATAAAATATTGACCAAAATAATTGATCTGAGGGCCCCAAGGGGTATTAATAAATTTAAAACATTACATAATGCCACATTCTTTGACCATAGTAAAATAACGTAGAAATCGTTTAAAAAGGAATCCCAAACCTACTATTTAGAATCTAAAAATCAAACTTTTATATAAATCATGAACACGGAACACCCAATACAATAGCAAAATGCTTGAACGGAAATAAATAAAACACTACAAACCATGAGGAGTGGAATAAAACTCCAGCTGTAAGATAGCAGGGTGGAGGCAACTACGCTTCTTTTACTTCTTGGAAAATCATGCCCAAAACAAGAAACCCGAAGGCCTCACACAGGTTCAAGGGCTGCCAACCCCCTGATGGGCCAGCGGGCCCGGGGAGACTCGGAGTACACCTGCCACCTCGTTCCCTCTGAGAAGCCAGCAGGACAGGCTTGGCCAAAGAAGGTGGGCAGCCAGGAAGGGAACAACCTTTACCAATTGTTTGGAGCCATTAAAACCGGGTAGTAGTTGGACTGGTAATGGGAACTTCTTGCATCTGTTTGGCAAGACAGAATAACGGGGTTACAAACAAGTAGGAAACAGACAGATATATACCCCATATTTGCAGGAAGCAGCCAGCAAATGAGGCAGGAGAGAGAGTGAGCTTAAGTCATGAGCAGACCTGCAGCTGGATGTCTCTCTCCTGCCCTCTCTCTCACTCCCCCACCCAACCACACGTGGTCATAATGAGCTTTACTGTCCACTGGTGAGAATTCCCTCCTCCGGGGAGCACGGTGCGGGCTCATTTCCACTGCCCCGCACCCCTCCTGCAGGAAGTGCCCCCTGGGCAACTGAGAACATGCAAAGATAATCTAGAATGACGCAGAGGCCACCATGACTGTCTGCCTGTGTAAAGGTGGGTGTCCGTCGACGTGAAGGCTGTTGTCTGCTGTAAAAGGAAAGGACACCTGTTGTTCCAGATGAGGGAACTCAAGGGAAGTATTTCCCTGGGGCCCTTCTTTGAAAAAATGGCTAGAGGTGGACGCGACAACCGAGAGACCATCGAAAAATCCTGGCGAAAATATTAGCCATGAGTATTGACTCTGTTTACCTGTAAAACAACTATGGACTTAGAATTAATAGAACGCAATGTAATGCATGTAATATAAATACTATACCTGTCAATGGACCAACCTATATATATGCGGTGTAATATATAGAATATTATATGATATGTATATTACACTTAAAAAAAAATTTCTCACCCAAGGATATTTCTCCAAATGTCTTCAGATAGAGTGAGGGTGGGGGGAGGGGAGAGAGAGGGGAGAGAGAGAGAGAGAGAGAGAGAGAGAAACATCAATGTGAGAGAGACACATTGATCTTTTGCCTCCCGCATGACCAGGACCAGGCAGGGGATGAACTGCAACCAAGGTATGTGCCTTTGGCAGAAATCGAAACTGCGACTCGCGACTCTTTGGTCCACGGGCCGATGCTCTAACCACTGAACAACAAAGCAGGGCTGTATATTATATATTTAGTATGACATATATAATTGCATAAATATATACGTGTGTGTGTGTGTATGTTCAAGACAGATAAGATGTCAAAAAAATTTTAGAAGAGGAACAGGGACAGAAGTTACAAGATTCTGTCATATGCTGACCTTTTATACCTGTAGTTTAAAAGATATTATTTAAAATAATATTAAAGAGTCCTGGCCAATTTAGCTCAGTGGTTAGAGCGTCGGCCCTCGGACCAAAGAGTCTCGGCTTTAATTCCAATCAAGGGCACGTATCTCAGTTACAGTTCGATCCCTGACCCTGGTCGGGGTCATGGGGGAGGCAACCAATTGATGTGTCTCTCTCACGTTGATGTTTCTCTCTCTCTCTCTCTCTCTCTCCCTCCCTCCCTCCCACTCTATCTGAAAAGCAATGGAAAAATATCCTCAGGTGAGAATTAAAAAATAAATTAATAAAATAACATGAAACAAGTAACAGTATAAACATTATATGCAGCAGTGCAGACGTAAATACGAAAGGAAGAGCAGAGATGATTGCACCCACATTCTGTACTAAGGCAGAGGCGGGGAGAGCAGGCAAGAAGGAGAAAGCAGCGAGTACATTTCAGTTGCTCGCCCCCAGGTGCTCTCGAGGAGTGGGAGTGGGGAGCAACAGCACGTTCCGGAGCCCCCCGGCATGAGGACGGGCAAGCGAGACGAACTGACGAGAACATGCACACGCCACGCACCGCCGGGCCAGGAAGGCACAGGCCACGGACAAGCCACAACAAAGGCAGCAGCAGCAATAACATAAAAAGCAGAACACACGTTATGGCGTATACGCTTAGACCTTATCAGTAAATGTAAATTGTATAAAACTGGGAAGGCCCAAAGGAAATAAAAAGGCATCTCCCAGACCAGATTTCAACTCCACACCGTAGGACTCTCTGCAGATTGCATGTCGATGTCACGGAAAAGTGACACCGGAATGAAGGGAGTTGCCAGGGGAAGAAGGGAGCCAGGGCGGGTGGTGGCTGAAAATAAAAATGTGGACCGAGGAATAATAAGCAAATGAGTGATCAAAGGAGAGAGAGATTCTAATCTTAATATAAACAGGGTTGAATTCAGTGGGAAAAGCATTAAGGAAGACTACACAGGGAATATGAGATTTTTCAGTCCACAGTGCATGAATAAGTGTGCACGGGAAAACAGACTGACAGGTTTCCTAAGGAAAAAGCTATAGGAGCCCTGGCTAGTTTGGCTCAGCAGTTAGGGCATCGGCCTTCAGACCGAAGGGTCTCAGGTTCAATTCTCGGTCAAGGGCACCTACCTGGGTTGCAGGTTCAGCCTTGGCCCTGGTCGGGGTCATGCAGGAGGCAATCAACTGATGTGTCTCTGTCACATGGATGTTTTCTCTTTCTCTCTCCCTCCCTCCCTACCTCCCTCATCCACTTCCACTCTGTCTAAAAATCAGAGGGAAAAAATATCCTTGGGTGAGGATTAACCAAAAAATACAGAGAAAAGCAACAAGAAATAGAAAAGTACACAGAATCTCAATACTAGTAGATTTCAACTCTCTGCTCCTGCTCATGACAGATACAGTGGATAAAGATAAGTATGAAAATTGAAAACTGTAAAATCATATAGAGAAGGGAGAGCTACAAAGCTCTATAAGATGCTCACAGCTAGCAATATATGGAGCCACAGTGAAACTACAATCCATTCTAAGAAAGCAGAAATAGGACAGACAGTTGGACAGAAAACATTTCCTCATCAAAATAAAAAGGGTATAGTAGGTGGGCAGGGATTGAGCACAAAAAAAAAAAAAAAGTGAAAAAGAAATAATTCATGGGTATGGAAACAGTGTGGTGATGGTGGGTGGGGAGGAGGACTGGGTGGAAGTAGGAGAGGAACAAATGGGGGTAAAAAAATAAATTAAAATAAAATATGGAAAAAAAGAAAAAGATAGTAACCAAATAAAGGGGAAAATGAGAAAAATTATAAACATTTATCAAATAGTAAAAATAAATGCAAGATTACAGAAAATCTAGATGTAAATATAATGAAATGCATATTAACCAACTAAAACCAATAGTAGAATTTGCAAGATTCAGTTAAAGTACTTAAGAAAAATAATTTTCTTAGCATTAGTATTAAAACTGATAAAAATGAAGAAAAAAAATTGAAGCTTGTAGTTCAAGAAGAAAATGCATAATAAAGGAAATACAAATAGATTTAAAAGGAGGAATTTAAAAAATAAAAGCACTTATTAATAAATTTAGTAACATAAAATAGAAATATTATAACCTTAAAATAGCTTTCAATTATTGCATAATTAATCTATGCAAGCATTATTTTAAATGGCTTCAATTTGAATTTACAGTCCTTAACAATAAGAATCAAGAAAATTGAAACTATTTTTTGAATAGACAAAATACATTATTGGAAAGAATAATTAAGGGGAAATGGAGAAAAAGTACAAATACAAGAAAATCAGCTACAAACGGACTAAAAATTACAAATAGAAATTTTTTTAAAAATTAGAAAGTATATAATGAGCATTTTCTGAGAATTTGAAATCTTAGATTACAAGGTTACTTTTTCTTTTGCTTTTTAATTGAGGTATAATTGACATATAACATTCTATTAGTTTTGGGTATACAATAATACAATGGTTCCATTAAGAATACCTTTTAAGAAAAAAAGTATGAATTACCAAAATTGACTCAAGAAGAAATGAAAATATCAAAATGTGTTAATGAAATGGAAATGGTCATGAAAAATAACACCCACTCCTGGGAAAAAACCCAACAACGTGATACAGCTCTGGCAACATAGAGATCACCTAAATTCCCATATACAAAATACACAAGTATAGTCATCTTTTGAAAACTGCTCCAGGCAATAATAAAAAAGTTAAAAGTTACTTGATTCATCATGATGTGGTAAAACTTCGTACCAAAACTAAATGAAGATAGTAAAAAAAAGAAAAATGTATACATTAATATATTTTATGAGATATTTTAAAAATTGTTTTAGGATAGCAAATTTAATCCATATTAAATATAATCACCCCATAGGACATATCCCAGGAATAAAAGTACAGTAGACATTTGGAAAATATTAAAATAGGAGGCAATATTCTGGTGTGAACTGAAGAGGGTTTCTCTTGGTTTGAGTACACAGAACTTCTAGATAAAACATTTAATAATAATTTTGTTTTTTTTTTATCCTCACTCGAGGACATTTTTCCATTTTTTGTTCAGGTAGAGTGGGAGGGAGAGAGAGGAACAGAGAGAGAGAGAGAAACATCGATGTGAAAGGAACACATCGAGTGGCTGCCACCCGCACAACCGACCAGGGCCGGGGACAAACTGCAACTGAGGTACGTGCCCCTAGCGGGAACCGAACCCGGGTCTCTCAGGACCGCAGGCCGACGCTCTAACCGCTGAGCAAAACCGGCCAGGGCTAATAATAATAATAATACATAGTTCACAGCTACACTTCAAAGAGTAAGATTTGTGTGTGAAGTGATTTGGGTACAATAAAGAAAATTTTAAGAAAAAATAAGATAAGAAGCAGGGCAGTATGGATGAACTAACACTACGGCGGCTTAGAGACTAAGTGCTGGAATTTCCAAGCCCAGTAAAAAGCAGAAGCCATCTGGACCCACCAGGCTGGACAGAGCTCGGCTTCTACTTCTCCGGAAACCACCTATCAGTGAAAAGCTAGGGACTCCCAACTCCTTCCACTTGCCCTGATCAGTGGGGAGAAAGTTAGCCATTTGGTAGGGAGCCTTGACTGGGAAAATATTAATGTGTGTCCAAGACCTTAAAATCTTATGCATGGCACAGTCAACTGTACTGTACCTGAATGTGTGGGAAGACTTCTCCATAAAATTAACGACAAATAAACGAACAAACTCGTAAAAATCCCTGACTTGAGAAGTCCCTAGAGCTCCAGCAGAAAACAAAATATGCAGGGAGGACATTTTCACCCTTAGACACTCACTCCCTTAACTATGTTTTTATAAGAGCAACAAACATTGCATAGTGCATGAGGATTTGTGTACATAATGAAATCTATATAACAAAACTGGCCTTACAAAGTAGTGAAGATAAAATGAGTCATTGAATGAAGGTTACTGGGACAATTTACATACACACACACACACACACACACACACACACTAGAGAAGTCTGTGTACTCAAACCAAGAGAAACCCTCTTCAGTTCACACCAGAATATTGCCTCCTATTTTAATATTTTCCAAATGTCTACTGTACTTTTATTCCTGGGATATGTCCTATGGGGTGATTATATTTAATATGGATTAAATTTGCTATTCTAAAACAATTTTTAAAATATCTCATAAAATATATTAATGTATACATTTTTCTTTTTTTTACTATCTTCATTTAGTTTTGGTACGAAGTTTTACCACATCATGATGAATCAAGTAACTTTTAACTTTTTTATTATTGCCTGGAGCAGTTTTCAAAAGATGACTATACTTGTGTATTTTGTATATGGGAATTTAGGTGATCTCTACATTGCCAGAGTTGTATCACGTTGTTGGGTTTTTTCCCAGGAGTGGGTGTTATTTTTCATGACCATTTCCATTTCATTAACACATTTTGATATTTTCATTTCTTCTTGAGTCAATTTTGGTAATTCATACTTTTTTTCTTAAAAGGTATTCTTAATGGAACCATTGTATTATTGTATACCCAAAACGAATAGAATGTTATATGTCAATTATACCTCAATTAAAAAGCAAAAGAAAAAGTAACCTTGTAATCTAAGATTTCAAAATTCTCAGAAAATGCTCATAAGTCAAAGAACTCAATTAAAAGTGGGTAAAATAGTGTAATAAGTAGTTCACAAAAGAAGCAATCTGAATGACCATAAGCATATAAGAAAGTGCTCGACACACTCAAATAATTTAGAAAAATGCAAACTAGCAGAATATCGCCCTGGCCGGCTTGGCTCAGCGGTTGGAGCGTCGGCCTGCGGTACAGAGAGACCCGGGTTCAGTTCCCGCTAAGGGCACGTACCTCGGTTGCAGTTTGTCCCCGGCCCTGGTTGGTCGTGTGGGTGGCAGCCACTTGATGTGTCCCTTCACATCGATGTTTCTCTCTCTCTCTCTTCCTCTCTCTCCCTCCCGCTCTATCTGAACAAAAAATGGAAAAAATGTCCTCGGGTGAGGATAAAAAACAAACAAACAAACTAGCAGAATATCATTTTACCCTTACAGACTGGGAAGTCATACATGAAGTAGAAGGTCTGATGACACCAGTTGCTGGAGGTGATGTGGACAATGCCCACGGGGAGAGATCATGCCTGCCCTGAAGGACCAAGTTATTTTTATTCCGCCCTAAATGCCCTCTCCCCACCATGTCCTTTGGCCTAGCATGTATCGCCAGACCCACTCAAGAATCACTATCTAAGACCTCCGTCCTCTGAGATAATACTTGCATTTTTAATAGCCCACCTGTAAACTATTTGCATTTCCACCTCCCATCTCCAGCCAGACGGAGGCATCAACATGACTCCAAAGCTATGCCGGAACCACACAATTCATGGAAGAAGACCCGTTCCCCGGACAGTGCTCTGTACTGGCTCGTGGCTTTGGAAATATATTTCAGACCGTAAGCATACACCCATAGATCAGGAATGGCATTTCATATACAGACCACCTCTGTGGCAAACTCCCTTTGGCAGGTGACAGGGCCGCTAGGTAAACGGCCGCCTTCTCCCTAGGAAGGAGGGGATGAGCGCGAACCCCCCACCGCCGCCCAGGCCTCTGGACACACCCATTGCGTCCAGTTGCCGTGGTGCTGAGCTTGTGTTTTATAACAGACCCACGTGGAAAGGGTTTTTCCACGCTGAGATCGAAATGGGTGGGATTGGTTTGGTTGGATTTTAACTAGTTTTCCTTCGCATGCGAGAGCTCTGGCTCTCGCCGGAGAAAAGTCTGCCGTCATGAGATGCATTTCGTGTGGAGAGGGGGAAATAAACTTTTTCGTCTTCTTTTTAAATGTTTTTTCCATGCCTGTAAACACTCCATTTCATCTGGCAGAGACGTTGTTCGTGACCGAAGGCTTATAGGCAAAACAGGTTTGGACCCACAGGAAATAAAGAGTCCTCTTGTCTTTCCTGCGGGGCGCCGACCCGCTGATTGAGAGGAGGATTTTGTCCACGACAGCTGTCCCCAAGGGGGCCGGCCCCAGGTGGGGCAGGTATGATTTACAGGCGAAATCCCCGGGGACCCAGGCACGGCCGTCACTCTCCGCAGGCGCTGCTCTTAAAGGGGTTTGTATCTGTGAATCCTTGGCAGGGAAAGAAAATAATAACAGAGAATAACTTCCTGTGCTCTCTGCGCCTTCTCCCGGGGATGACAGTAACGTGTGCGAGACGAGCTGATGTGGCAGGGAGATGTTTTCACAGGCTGGTGGTTACCGCTGTATCAAAGTCGGACGGGGAACAGTTTTTCTGCCTTAATCACTCTCCTGGGCAGAAGACAGAGCCGCGCAGGTGTGTCTATCTCCTCGGGGGCTTGATTATCTCATGATAACCACATCCTCTGTGTTCCCTTCTTGCTATTTTTTTTTCCTCCAGGTTCAGATACAAAGAAGTGATTTAGGTGATGGGATTGACTGACAAAAAACTGTCAGCCCGTCTGCACCGTGACGTTCTGAAGGACAATGTGGACCTGCCACAGGTTTGGTCGCGCCTCGGCCAGTGTCAGCAAATTGAACGCTTCCTGGACGAACTCGGCTCTGCAGGGGCGGCTGTGTTTGCATGGCCAGTGCCCTTTCCACGGGGGACCTGAAACCCGAGGCTCACAGGCCCGCGCTGCTCGCGGGGTGCAGGGCCCTGAGTGCGCAAAGCTACTCCAGTCCACGGTCGCCAGCCGAGGCCTCGTGGTGGCTTCTGGAAGGTCAGCTGCTATAGCCAGATGAACCGGGTGGTGGATCAAACGCAACAATGGGGTGTCTCTTACTTTAGGCTGAGACAGGGCAAGCTCAAGGCCGGAAGTTTGTAAGAACGGATGAGTCACTTGTGGACTGATTTCCTGACCGACGCTCCGGTAAAGCAATGGTCAGTGTTTCAGTCTGGTTTAATTCAAAGTCAGACATGAGGGTGGTCGTGGTTCTAGCTGTTTTGTGGACGGAGTGCTTTGAAAAGCCTGCTCATCAGTATGATCCTCCATGGTACTTTAGAGACCAAAATTAAATCTGGGGTTGCGAAGAAATGAACACTGACTTAGCCAGATTGTTTTCCACCTGAAGTAGGAGGAGGGCAGGGGTGATGTTCTAATTATAGCCCTGTTTAATGAAGAGGGGTGAAGGCGCCCTCGGTCCAGCTCCTGCGTTCTCTCGGGTGCACACTCTAGATCTTAAATGCTGAATAAGCAGTTCTCTGGTAAATAAATGATCTGTTTATTTTTTTCTCACTGAATTTCTAATCATTAAGAACTCTCATTTTTATCTTTAAAAAAATAAACGCCCGCGACTGTTTTGAAGACATACTCTGTGCTAAGACATACTCTATTCTGGGAGCAGGGGATGCATTAGTGATGTGAAATCTGCTCACAGTCTTTTCTTTTTCCTTTATTGATTTTAGAGAGAAAGGAAGGGAGAGGGAGAGAGAGAGAGAAACATCGATGAGAGAGAACATAGATTGGCCACCTCCTGCATGCCCCCCACTGGGGATGTGGCCCACAACCTGGGGCATGTGCCCTCACCAGGAATCAAACTGGCGACCTCTTGGTGCATAGATATGATGCTCAACCACTGAGCCACACTGGCCGGGCTGCTCATAGACGTTAAATATCCTATTCTAGTCAGTGAAATACTGGGATAGGGTCGGGGTTAAGTTACTGCCTCAATGGTGGGTAGTTCTTTGCAGCAACAAGATGTCCTGACAGCAGACTGATTTCCTGGCCGCTTTCCTGGACCCGTGTGCAAAACTGCACAGGACAGAGAAGCAAAGCTTTGCAAAAACCCAACCGAGCATCGGTGGGACCATCTACGGTGATGCAACTCAGCCCTAATGCATGTGAGCAGAACCATTTTATATGACATCTATGCAAATATATGACTCTTCAAATGGTTTCATGCTCAAGGTTTCCCTTCTCCAAGAGAATCCTTGCATTTTCCATGTTCCTCATACCCTTGTATAATTACACCCTCACCTTTATACACGATGTCTCCATAAATACATGTTAGTGCTACTAACAAATAATACTAACTAAAAATACTAATTATGACAACTAATAATATCATCACTATGAACACATTCTCCCTTTGTCTCAAAACAGAGAGTTTTGGGTTTTTCCCTGGTATACAAAATAATAACAAGAGCAACAAATATTTCAGGTAGTCACCTACTTGGGCAACATGGATCTGGAGATGGATATGATGTTAAGGGGGAGCCTCTCCCTCAGTGGACAAAAAGTTCAGCTGGAAAAAAGTTACTGTCACAAGAAAGTAACCTGACTAGGAAATGTGAACCAGGGCAGGAGAAATTGCCACCTGGGTCCTTGCAAGGGGGTAGCTGAAGGGCCACAAGAAGTATTTCTCTTTGTGCAAAGAGCTACACTTGAAATAGGAGTAACATTTAACTGTTATGTATCTGAATTTGATGAGCAGGATCCAATCAGTTTATGGTGGAAGAGACACAGGTATACATTCATTTTACTACATGAACATTGCTGCCAAACATGGCTACTATATTTTTGTAAAGAACAGAAACAATGTTATAGTTTATCTTTCTGATTTTCCAGTAAGTCCAGGTTCTTGATGGTAAAATGACTCCATGCAAAGACATATTAAGTTTTCATTTATTTTTCCTGCACTATTCCTGAACACCTGAATGAAACATTTCATCAATGGAAAGTTAATCTCCCCAGAACTGGATGCCTCAAGCATTATGAGAAATTGGACACTCTTTTGGATTTAGTCAACCACATAGGAGCATTGTGTACAAAACGGTTAGGATACAGACTTGATCTCCAAGCCCAGAGTTTGATCCCTAGTTGAAATAATCAAGGTACTTTGCTTTTCTTTTTCTCATTTGTATGGGTTCAAATCACTGGCTTACTCAATTTTCACCCAGAGCTTAATATACCGAGGAATGCCCAAGGCGTAAAACTTCAGAAGTGAAATGATTATTTCTGATGACAAATGTTCTTAATGACATCAGAAAGGTGGCCATTGTGTAAATTCCGTGTCTCCGGAAATGCATCTGGGTATGACTGGATTTGTGCACAACTATTGATACAACCTCCTTATTATTTTTCATTGAGGTTTTTTTCCCCAATCACACATACAAAAAATTTAGCTTAACACAGTGAATTTTTTTATTGTTGTTGTTAATCCTCACCTGAGAATATCTTTCTCATTAATTTTTTTTTTTTTTTTAGAGAGTGGAAGGGAGGGAGGGGTCTGGGGGAGAGAGAGAGAAACATCAATGTGAGAGACACAACCAAAGTACATAGCCTTGACCAGGGAATCAAACCTGCGACCCTTCAGTTCATGGGCCAATGCCGTAACCATTGAGTACACTGGCCAGCGTGAGACAGGGATTTAAATTGTTTAAATCCTTTTGTTTTTTGTGAGCAGCTCCATTCAAAATCATCTTTTAAATTTTAAGATAGTATACAGAAGTTTGCAGACCTTCCTCGGAGGTGAAATAAGCAGGCGAATTCAAGATTAATAGCCATAGCCCAACCAGTGTGGCTCAGTGGTTGAGCGTCAACCCATGCTCCAAGAGGTCACCAGTTCAATTCCCGGTCAGGGCACGTGCCCAGGGTGTGGGCCCAATCCCCAGAGGGGGGCGTGCAGAAGGCGGCCATTCCCTGTTCTCGCTCATCAATGTTTCCACCTTTCTCTCCCTCTCCATTCCTCTCTCTCTAAAAGCAATAAAGGACAAAAAAGATTAATAGCCACAGTACTGGTCGTATTCAAAGAGCGGTGGAGACCGCAATGTACAGCTGTAGGACAGTCACACTGACCGGCAGTCACACTGCCAGGTGCGCCCCTGCTCGGGAGGGAGCTCTTAGTAGGAGGGGAGTGGAGGGTGCCGGAAAGCGCTGAGGACTGTAGTTCGAGAAACGGAAGGAGTGGACTAGACATCACCATCTTGGCTTCATTCCCGCTTTATATTAAATAGTAGGTGGAACAGAAAAAATGATGCTTGTAAAACATTTTCAGGGTATAAAAAAAAAAAAATCAGTATAACCATGATCCGGGCTCCCACCCCACTGTTTAAGAAACAGTACGTTGTCATTGTTTTTCCGCAGTGATGTAGCTATTTCAAGGATATTGAATCACGCTCCTGTTGACATACTTATTTGTAAGATTGTAAAAATATGTTATTGAAATAGGTTTGGGGCCTGGCCGGAGTGGCTCAGTGGACTGAGCGTCGTCCCATGGACTGAGAGGTCCTGGTGTGATTCTGTGCAAGGTACACGCCCGGGTTGTGGGCTCGCTCCCCAGTAGGGGCGTGTAGAAGGCAGCTGATAGATGTTTGTCTCTCACATCAATGTTTCTTTTTTTTTTTTTTTTTTAATCCTCACCTGAGGACATTTTTGCATTTATCTTCAGACAGAGCTGGACGGAGAGAGGGAGGAAGAGAGAGAGAGAAACATTGATGTGAGTGAGAGACATCGAGTGGCTGCCACCCACACGACCCCAACCAGGGCCGGGGACAAACTGCAACCGAGGTACATGCCCTTAGTGGGAACCGAACCGGGGTCTCTCTGGTCCGCAGGCCGACGCTCTAACCGCTGAGCCAAATCAGCCAGGGCTTTCACATCAATGTTTCTATCTCTCTCTCTCTCCAAAAAAATCAATAATAGCACATATACATATATGTATGAAGAAAATGGATTTTTGCTTTAGCGAAACCCTGGCATACCATCAATACGTACTTCCACAAGCGAGCAGTGAAGATCCTTAGGTCCTAAGCAAGTCAAACGTGACTTCATTTCCGGAGCAGTTCACCGAAATCTACCTCACGATTGTGCTAATCACTCCTTCTGATGAGCACGGACCCCCACACCCCCATATCCCCAGGGCACGCAGACCTCGCTGGCGCTGCACTCGGAAGGCTTCACGTCGGGGCGGCGTCAGAACCCAGGCTCTCTGCCGACCGCTGTCCTGCAGTGTGTCCGCAGTGTCACCCCGCACCGTCCCGCAGGTACAGCCCCGCACAGGAAAGCAGCCTTCTCTACTTTAACGCTCTCCGCCGGATTCTGCGCTCAAGTCGGGGAGCAGTGGGTTTTCCCTGGTGCTGCCCCCGCGGGGGCTCCATCGAGCGAGCCGGGGCTCTGGAAGCACAGCAGGGCTGGCTGGAAATGAAGACAACGGCGAAGTGCAGCAGAGCGTCCTGCTTACTTTCAGCCGGGAGGCGGGCAGCACAACCTGCTCAGCCACAGCCTGGGTTTGGGACCCATTATGAACGTCATTAGCAGAAAGGTGGTTTTTAAAAGCACCTTTTTTGAAAAAAGTAATCACTGGGCATGAAGGGGGAAGAAAAAAAAAAGCGTCATTTCAGGGATCGTTCCAGGAATGGGCAGACCTCTTAATTTATTTTAACTACTGGGCAGGGATATCTCAAAGACACTGTCTCTGGGTCCGCTGGCTTCCGGAAGAAACCCGGCAGCATTGTATCTTCAGCTCTTTCCTTGGGGAACCTCGGCCGTGAAGTCCTTCCGCCACCCTTTCAGTGGGTCTAAGTGTGAGTAACTGCACATTATCCTGCCTCCATAAACAACCTGGAGTTACTACAGATGGAGACAACACATTCTGTGGGGTTACGTGGAAA
The DNA here is from genome assembly GCF_014108415.1 of Molossus molossus. NCBI lineage: Eukaryota > Metazoa > Chordata > Mammalia > Chiroptera > Molossidae > Molossus > Molossus molossus. Next base: position 7,896,945 of record NW_023425354.1, on the reverse strand, counting down.
TGTACAGTGGAAATCTTGTAAAACTATGCACAGGCGTTATACCTAATGGGCAGTCTCCACTTGAGAAGGCAAATGGGACATTTGTCTTGCACTTGGGTCCCTTCTGTAGGACAGCTGGAATAGGCTTACTCTCAAAAGTCACTGAAGAACCGTAGAAAACAACAAACAAACAAACAAACAAAACAGGAAAAGAGAGTTGAGGTCTATCTAGTTTGGTTTAAGGTCACCCTTAGAGTCAAAAGGAAGGGGTGATTTCACAGATGGTCTTGACCCCATGGACTCATGTCTGGTAGAAGTGACTTTTTAATAGAACGGCAGTACAAAGTTACAATACTAACTTTTTTAAATCTCTGGGAAACACTGAAAAGCCAAACATCATTGCATTGTAGCTTTAACATAGAAGGGGGATCAACTGATCATTAAATAAATGTGCCCCATTTTATTTTATTATTTAAAAAATTTTTATTGATTGATTTTGAGAGAGAGAGAGAAAGGGAGGGAGGGGAGAGGTGGGGAGAGGCAGAGAGACAGAGAGAGAGAGAGAGACTGATTTACGACTCCGCCCACCCATTTATTCATTGGTTGATTCTTGTATGTGTCCTGACCCAGGCTGGTACTTTGTCACACTGAGCTACTCGGCCGGAGCCCCATTCAGACTGCAAAGTATTCGGGGTAGCTAGGGTAGAGAACTGTACCAACAACTCTGAACCAGAGAGGCACAGAGCACGCATCGCTGGGTGGGGGCATCACTGACTATCAGGGTGAGGAGTCAGGAGACGCATCACGGAGGGAGCCAGACCGGCAAATAAGCGCCACAGAAGAAACCCCGTGACAAGCAGTGGGGACAACTGGTGACTAGCACACCTGAGATCCTCCCTGAGGATGTCCTGAGAGCCGTAGGCAGAACAGTGAGGGACAGAGCGAGGCAAGTTGCGTCCTTGTTACCACGTAACTGAAACCCCAGCTCTGCCCCACGCCAGTGCGGTGGAGATGTCAGAAGTTAAAATGAGAAGATGAGAGTAACTCCTCTTTGAAGAAGTTACAGAATACATTCTGAATTACATATTTAAATAAGGACATGTATGTATGTAATGATTGTTAACTTTAATGACCATCATAACAACCAGACCACAGAGTCTTAGAGCTGGGGGGAACCTTAAAACTCACAGAGGATACTAGTCTCCAAATTCTTTCCTTGCTCAGCCAAACCCTTAATCAAAGTTAGTCCTAGTTAGAAGTTTACTATTCACACCTGGTCTGAATAGAATTCCTCTAGTATCAGAAGTCAGCAGAGGCGTCTCTCCCAGGAACTCACTAAAAAAAAAAACATTGTAACTTCTCCCACACACCTCCAAGACATCCCTGTCCCCTGCACAGAGAGGACCCTCATTCGTTAATTCCTTCTTCTACAGATGGAGAAGCTGAAATCCAGGAAAACTGCTGTTCATTCAACAAGTACATGCTAAGAGTTAAATTGCTCAGAAAAACAGAATCCAATTAACTAACAACAGAGTGAATGCCGGGCCCCCAACACCTGGACTCCCTCAGAACTCGGCCTCCCTCTGTTTCCCCGCTGCTTCCCCTATGGTCATGCAAAGACAGCCCGAGGAGAAAAGCAAAGTCTTCAGTAGTTTACAGGGGAGAATGTTGCTGAGCACTGATTGGACACCGAGGCTGCATCTCCGCGCATAGACCACTGTCTTTGATGCAAAGGGAGGAACACCGTCTCCGGCAGGGAATGAAGGGCCATCCACCTACACGGGTTATGGGAGGAAGACTGCTACTCAGATGTAGCCCCACTCACGAAAGGAATTCAGCTCTCTACAACCTGCCTTGATATATTTGGCACTCAAATAAATTTGTTTTTAAATCACGTTCCTTCTCTAAAAAAAAGCAAATAAACTTTCTATTTGTGTCTTTTAAGATCTCTATTCTAACAGAAAACATGGTGAAAATAATGGTCAGGTATGTTTTGTGTATAACACCATAAAGGCAAACACATCTGAGAAGGAGTGTCTGGACCCTCTCTGACTTAGGGCATGCTAACAACAGGAGTACATTTCAACAAATGTTTAATGCCTACCATACGTCCAGTTAAAACCCAACAGGAAATTCTCCGGACTGAACAAGCAATGGGCAATATGTTTTCTCCACCTCCTGTTTCTCCCTAGGAACATCTCCCAGGAGAACGTATGCTTTGGTTTCTAAGGGATCAAGAGCCAGTAATTAGAAGATTCAGAATGTGCCCGGCTAGTGTGCCTAGTGGATTGAGCGTTGTCCCATGGACTGAGAGGTCCTGGTTCGATTCCAGGTCAGGGCACATGCCCGGGTTGTGGGCTTGGTCCCCAGTAGGGAGCATGCAGGAGGCAGCCGATTGATGTTTCTATCTCACGTCGATGTTTCTCACATGATGTTTCTCTCTCACATCTATCTCTCTCTCCCTTCTTCTCTCTCTCAAAAAATCAATAAAAACGTATTTTTTTAAAAAAGAAAAGGTTCAGAATGCACTAGAAAAGTGAACATAGAACAAAAACAAGCAGAAGAGAACAAAAATGCCCTTGACCTCTCACTGACCTCGGATTCCAACATAACTGCACTTTTACATCTTCTTTCTTAATCTGAGTTTTCTGTTTTCAACAAATATCCAAACAGCTAAAAGGTCATGTGACACCAATATACATTTAAAGTTATTTTTGCTGATAAATACTTGTAAAACAATTGTTTATGGTAAAAAAAAAAATAATGATGACATAAAAGTTCTAAAACTAGAACAAGATCACTGAGAGACTGAATGGAAATCTCCCTTTCTCAGCTTCTATGCATGCACACACATACACATTGTTTTCAGAATTCTGGGATTAGAGCATTTCTCCATGACACCAATAAATCAATAACATGGTACAAAGAGTTCTGGGCTGGGACCTAGATCCGTGATCCAGATACTGCTGTGTGGCGTTAGCTAGACGGGGGACCCAAGCAATTCTCACCACCTCTCGGGTATCAGTTTCCTCTTTGGTGAAACAATAAATTTGGACTGAGTACATTCAAGATCCTTCTAGGTTGAAAATTATTGGAGGCTCGTTATATTATTAAAGTGAGGGCTATCGTGTGGGTTAAAGCGTAGCGTGCACGCTGGAAGAATGAGATACCAGTAGCTCTCACGCATGACGCCCTGATGAACAGCATCCCACGGACCTGGGTAAGAAAGAACGTACAGACGCAGAAAGAGAATCTCGAAGAGGCCATGGGGAGCTCGATCAGAGGCCAAGAAGAGAAAAGCATTGCTTGAGACTTCCGATGGAGAGGACCGCTGGGCAAGGTCATGGACTGTCACCATGTCACCACATGGACGAGAGAGCTCACGGCTGCCACCAGCTCAGCAGGCCAGAGATGGGCAGTTAGAACCGCCCTTCCAAAGTGGTTCAGCTCGGGTCGGGTTCTCGAAGTGACACGTGAACATTCTCATATTTGCAACAGGTTTTTTTTTTTTCCTATCTGTTTACTTAATTCTATACTGATGAATCACTTCCTTAGGGATGAAATCACTGAAAATTCCATAAAGGGTTGGGTAGCTTTTATTTTGGGAAAATTATCCAAGGCCTCCAGCGAGGGAGCACTGCTCCTTGGAGGTGCAGGTGGTATTTTGGGAATGTGGGTGGAGGTGACGGCTTGGGACACCTGCCTTCCCTCTGCAAGCTTCAGCATGGCGCTGGGGAGAAGGGCCGGGGCCCAGCTGGAAATCCCCTCGACCTACCACTCAGAAATGTTCTCTGGGCAGGTTAGGTAAGAGTGAAGTCATATTTAAAGAGCTAACTAACAGACCGTCCTATCTCTCCTGTATCAGAGCTCCATGAGAGAAGGGCTCTAACTCCGGATGTTAGCCACTTTTATCTAGTTGCATCTCACACACACAGGTATCCGTATCCTTTTGATATGCTTCAAACACCCGGGGACTAAGGAAAGACGATCTGGGTGTGCCCTCCCAGGTGTTCTGGCTCTGTGGGAAGGTCGGTAACTGTTATCCACACACCTGCAGAATTTCCCCAGAATTTTGAATTTCAGACTGACTTAATCCATTTCTTCGTTTTTGCATTGCAACAAACGAGAGCTGGTCAGAGATTGCCATATTCTGCCTCAGGACCGTTGGAATTGCGACGAGAGCCTTCCGGGAAGGAAGTAGCAAAGGTGACCAAGACTGGACCCTGGCGAAGGAAGGCAGGTCTCCCAGGGAACCTGGGCAGCTCGTGGCTTTCCAACCAAGACCGATGACTGCAGACCGTCCCGTCCCCCGGCTTGACATGTGCCCCTAAACGTTTGGGCTTAGTTGATGTCCTTTGCAAAGGATCTCTTATAAGCATCATTTATTTTTGTTGTATAGATGTACTGCCAAGAAGAAAATAACTGGGCTTGTCAATTTCCATTATCTTGAAATGATAAAACACTGGATTTCTAGGAATAGAATACAATATGCAAATTATTTTATCTTGCGTGTTTAAATTATTTAAACACCCATGTTGGAGACGCTTTTTTTATGGCTTAAAATAATTTTTAAAATATGTATGTAAAATGACTCACTTCTCACTCCTGCCTCACCCATAGTCACTGTTCCACAGTTCTCAACCTTCTTTTCTAGGTTGTGTACAGTTCTACTTCTTTGCAAACAAGTAGAAGCAAATACAAAAATATAAATTATTTTTTATTTTTACTTTGTTGTGGTAAGAACATTTAACATGAAATCTACTCTCCTAACACCTTTTATGTGTACAATACTGTACAGCAAATGCCTAGGACTTATTCCTCCACGTGATTGAAATGTCAGACCCACTGAGAAGCAACTCACCTTCCTCTTTTTCCCGCCCCTATCGCTTCACACCTGTTGGGAAGCCCGCAAGCACAAAAACAAACGACAGGTGTTAGTGAGGCTGTGGGGACCCCGGAACCCTGTAAGCTGTTGGTGAGAACACAAGCTGGTACAGACAGACACCATGGAAAACAGCAATGGAGGGTTATCCAGAATTAAAGACACAACCACCATGTAATTCGGCATTTCTACTTCGGGGTACTTGTCCAAAAGAATTGAAATCAGAACCTCAAAGGCACGGGAGCCCGCCCGTGTTCGCTGACGCACTATTCGCAACAGGCAACAGTGGATGCAACTGAAACACCGATCAGTGGATGAATGGATAAAGAAAACGTGACATATATCTATAATGGAAAATTATTCCGCCTTAAAAAGTAAAGGCAATCCTGCTGGATACAGCAACAATGAACCTTGAGGACATTATGTTCAGTGAAATCAGCCAGTCTCAAAGGGACAAATATGACATGATTCCACTTACCGGAGGTCTAAAATAGTTGGTTTAAATTCATAAAACCGAGCAGAAAGATGAGAGAGTTTACTTCCTCCTTTTCTTACACAAATGGCAATGCAGAATATATACTGTACTGCACCTTGCTGTTTTTCACTTAATATATCCTGGGTATTTTTTCAAATTGGGGTATAGAGTGTCATTTATTTTCATCTTTTTACTGCTCTAGGGTATGTTCAATGTAATTATGTATTCAGATACAAATGGATCTTGGATGGTTTCTGTTTATTTGTAATAAAAAGTTTGCATATGTCCAGGTAAATAGACAAGATAACTTCTCCTAAGTCATATTTCTGAGTCAGAGAAGCCCATTAATTTCTAATAGGATAAATATTGCCAATTCATACATTTTTGAAGACAGTTTTAAGTATTTGAGATACAAGTATGTATATGTTTTTGTTCTTAGCACAGAGTCTAGCGAAAAAATAAAATTTGATCCAGTTTATATAACTTGCACAGAGCTAATCATCAAAATTGTTTTGGGGGAGCTTTTAAAATATAGATTTCTGGTTTCACCCTCTGGAAGGTTTGAATTTTGGGGTCTGGAATGGGTCCCAGAAATCTATATTTGAACTCGCTCAGGGAAAGGTAATTTTGATCAGAGTGGTTTTAAGATCTTAGGTCTTAGGCACTTAAACTTTTGAGGTTACAACCCACACAAGTATAAAATACAATAAAATGACCAACATGCCCTGTTACTACAACTAAAGGATTTATATAATTTTCTTTTTGATATTTTAATTTTGATTTTATAAATTTAACATTTTGGAACCAACAACTATTTTGTCCATTATCAAATTGTTTAACAAGGTTTTTGCTAGAGTGTAGATCCCATGCCCTCAGCACGAGATGGTTGAGATTCCTACTGGGACACCTCGGGACTGCTCTCGTCCAGAGGTAGCACAGTCACGGCTGCAAAGTTTTAAACCTTTATTTAGCATCTCTCTGTCAAACATGACACCCAGGATTTCAGATTCATCATTTTATTTGCTCTGTGTAGTCTTATGGAAGAGGTGAAATGCAGAAAAGTGTCGAGGCCTGGTCCGTCACCCAGCAAGGGGGCCTCTAAGAGGGTCTGGCTACAGACCATTGCGTTCCAGGGAATCAGAAAACGTTTGAAATAAATCTTGGGAGAAATAGCGTTGTTGCATTTCATTACCAGCCCCGAGAAGTCTGCAATTCGGTGCCTAGTTATTGTTAACTGGTACGTAATGTGTCTACATGGCAATCTATGACAAACGTTGCGGGGATTTCATTGTGAAGAGATTTGTGTTGGTATTGGCTGGAGCTGGACTAATCCGCTGGGGAGGAAGTCACTGTGATGTCTGAATGGACATAGGTTTCACTTCTCCTGGGGCCAGATGGGCTTCTTCAGCAAATGTGCCACGGATTTCACACCCCGCTTCAGAGCTTCTCAGCAAGGAGAGAGGACTGTGCAAAAAGGAGCCAATGGGTTGATGGAATTAACCTCCCTGTCCCGGGTCCCGGGTTGTAAAAACCGAGATACATGCTCTCCTGATGGTAACTTGGTTTGTCCATGAATAAAAAAACCACGATCAAATGTCTGTGTGGGACTTTGCTCATATTCTCCCTAATCCTCACTTGATTTTGCAAACACACGTAGGAAAGGAATAAGGGGTTCCAGGGCCCACTGTGCTGACGCACCCATTCACGGTATCTGATAGCTAATACCTGGAACACCAAAGACTCTCCTCTGTGTTTTTGTTCTTTTTACTTTCTTTTGTAAAGCAAAATGGACTGTGCAGACCTACTGTCGGGGCCCCCGTACATGCTAACACTAATTATTTAGGAATGCAGAACCCCAAATCATACGAGAGATCTTTGATCATAAGAATCACAAATTACTGGTTTCTCGTCAAAGGAACCTCCCAGAGCACCCAGTCTCTATGACAGCAAGTTACTGGGACAAACAGAGCTTGGCCTTTGGGTTCTCTATATTTAGCCCAGAAAAAAAGTGAGTGTTTTTTGTTCATTTTGTTTTGAGGAATTTTCTACGTATCGGTGCATATATTTTCATAAAATAAACACCTGGCTCAGCGTTTCCAGTGCCAACCCCTGAACACACGCTTTATCCCGGCACCTCCCTTCCCCAAGGAGACAAGCGGCAATTATCCCGATGTCAAAAACCCTCATTCCTGGGAGTTCAGAAACATCACAGAAATCGAAAGATCCTGTCATCTCTCGTCGAGAGTCACTCATAATTAAACTACCAACACATGGCAGATACTGTTGGAGAGCCTACGGTGTATAAGTCACCCGGGCACAGAGAATCAGCTTCAGAGAGGATCAGTGACCATGTCTCCTTCTCCACGGCTCCGTGCAAGGGTGGCGACGCCTAACCGAGAAGTCCTCTTGCAACGCAGAAGGCCGCGGAGACTCCCCGGCAAGCATACAGGGACACACTGGGTGGAAACTTTTAAAATTCCATACTGTTTACTCAGGCAGAACCAACAATTTCAAAATGAACAGTGACAGATCAATTTTTAATGGTAAGTCTATTCTTTTTCTCTATTGTGAATACTACTTTTTAGAAGACCGTGAAAATTCTGTTGACGTTTGAAAAGTAAGTGATTAATTGTAGCAGAACGAACATTCTGAGGGCCGCCTCCAGTTAGGAAGGCGATACCAGGCATGGGCCCTGGTGATAATATTATTGGCACACCAGAACACTGCCTTTCTTTTTCTTTCTTTTTTTTAATCCTCACCCGAGGACATTTTTTCATTTTTTGTTCAGATAGAGTGGGAGGGGGAGAGAGGAAGAGAGAGAGAGAAACATTGACGTGAAAGGGACACATTGAAGGGTTGCCACCCACACAACCCAACCAGGGCCGAGGACAAACTGCAACTGAGGTACATGCCCTTAGCAGGAACCGAACCCGGGTCTCTCTGGACCGCAGGCTGACGCTCTAACTGCTGAGCCAAACTGGCCAGGGCATACTTGCCTTTTTATATATATATATATATATATATATATATATATATATATATATATATTTTTTTTTTTTTTTTTTTTTCCTTTATTGATTTTAGAGAGAGGGGAAGGGAAAGGGAAAGAGAGACAGAAACATCGATGAGAAAGAACATCGATTGGCCGCCTCCTGCATGCCCTCCACTGGGGATCAGGCCCACAACCTGGGCATGTGCCCTGAGCAGGAATTAAACTGGCAACATCTTGGTGCATGGGTCAACACTCAACCACTGAGCCACACGGCCAGGCTGCCTTTTTTTTTTAATCCACTAAATGTTCAAGATCCTAGGTGTGCCAGTGATGAACTGATACACATTGGTGGTACAATGGGTTATGGGGGTGCCCTTCTGAAGACACAGCAATCCATTCAACTAAAATCTAAGTACATCTCAGGAGCGAAACCGCATCATCTTACAGCTCTGAGTTGTAACATGGGCCCAAAGGGCCAAATGATGTGTACAGCTTGTGATTTCCAATATCCTCCTAACTTTGCAGAAAGATAGTACAAAGCAGTCACTGTGTATCAAAGCACACATGTAAAAAACATTAGTGTTTTATATATATATATTTTTTTAATATGTTTTTATTGATTCGAAAGAGAGAGGAAGGGAGAGGGAGAGAGAGAAACATTGATCAGCTGCTTCCTGCACGCTGCCTGCTGGGGATCGAGCCCAAAACCCCAGCATGTGCCCTGACCGGGAATCGAACCAGAACCTCTTGGTGCAGGGGATGACGCTTCACCAATTGAGCCACACTGGTCGGGCAAAAATGTTAGTATTAATGCAATACAGCAATGTCATCTGAACTTCTAGTTTTATGAAAACGGGACATTTGGAACAGTGCCATAAATTACGAGATGAGCTTTCATAATATTCAGCTGTCCAGATCAAAGGATTGGGAGGTGGCCGCTATGTGGACACATCTCAGAACCCTGGACACATAGTCCAACTGTCTCACTTTCTTTCTTTTTTTTTTTTTTATCCTCACCCGAGGACATTTTTCCATTTTTTGTACAGATAGAGTGGGAGGGAGAGAGGGAGGAAGAGAGAGAGAGAGGGAAACATCGATGTGAAAGGGACACATCGAGTGGCTGCCACCCGCATGACCAACCAGGGCCGGGGACAAACTGCAACCAAGGTACGTGCCCTTAGCGGGAACCGAACCCGGGTCTCTCAGGACCGCAGGCGGACGCTCTAACCGCTGAGCCAAACTGGCCAGGGCTCTCACTTTCTTTCTAGTCCTACCACGTTCTAATGGTTCCGTATACAATATTTAGCCACGAGGCAGGGCCCGGTGACCCAGTCCAAGAAGGAACCAAAACTTTGAATCACGTGCTTCTCGATGCCACGCGTGGGCCACTGAAGGAACGTGACGTGGAACAGAGGTCTGTAAAATCCACGTTTCATGTTCTTAGTTCAGGAGAGAGAGAGGAAAACTGGAACAGCGGTTTGATGGAAAAGGACAACTCAGGGAAAAACCAGCTTAGCACCTGGATGAAGACTCAGCCACCAGACCGGCTGGTGCCAGTCGGGACACGGAATCTCTCTGGGCCGCAGGAGCTCCGGACCCAATGCACCCGCCACACCTGCCTTCAAGCTGGGCTGGAGGGAAGCAGGGTGTGTTCAAGAAGTGTGACCCCGAGAGTTCCGTGGGGGGACCCAGCTCTCTCTCCCTTTCTCTCCCTCCCTCCCTTCATTTCTCCCCTCCGTGGGCCGATCCGTGGGAGAATCACTCCAGAACAGTGGGTTTCAGCCTTCCTAACGCCACGACCCTTTAATACAGCTCCTCGTGTTGTGCTGGCCCCCAACCATAAAATCATTTATGTTGCTAGTTCATAACTGTAATTTTGCCACTGTTATGAATCGCCATGGGAAATATGTGTTTTCTGATGGTCTTAGGTGACCCTGTGAAAGGGTCGTTCGACCCCCAAAGAAGTTGCGACCCACAGGTTGAGAACCACTGCTCTAGAACAAATCCGTGCTCAGTGCTGGGCGCAATGCAGTGATACTACAGCAGTGCTCACTGACCCCAGTAACAGTTTAGTTTGAGTTTAGGAGTTCCTGAAATATGAAAAGTATGTAAATTGAAGCTGTCCAGTCTGTGAATTCCTAGGAGTTGTAGTGTGGTTTGTCAGAGGAGATTTTCTGACATGGTCGTAGTCTGTTTGCTTGTTTCAGCCAGAGCCCTGGCAAACACAGACAAGTGTCCTTGTTCAGTTTTACTTTTTTTCTCACCTTCTGAAGCTGCCGCCCTTCAAGGAGCCCAGCTTTAGGGAGAGGGCTCAGTTCTAGCACACTGCCTTGTAACTGTCTCTGAGGGACCTCAACCCAAGTTCAAAGTTACTGGATCTGATAAACCCCTCTCTCAGCTTCTGGAGTCTCATGTGATGACTACACGGCTTTCTCTTTCCAGTTTGTTTCTTTAACTAGACCATGTTCTTCTCTATTTTGCAAGCGCAGCCTACCCACCGCCCATAAAATAAAATAAAAAAGCAATGGTGTCCCATTTACCCAGAATTTACGGATGAGGATAACGGGACATTCTGGATCATTGCAATTTACCATTTTGTTCATAATAGGTGTGATTTTCATAGCTCAGCATCCCCCCTGGATGAAAGACCCTCGGAATTCCTGGCGGGGGTGAACGCATGTCCCCTAGGCGCTCTGACGACATTTCTCAAGCAGAACCTTGGGCTGCGTCCAGTTGACTGCGGCAGCCTTTGGTGGGCTCAGCTGCCGCCAGGCCTGGATGCAGAGATCAGGCCCACCTGGTACTCTCTTCCACGTCTGAACTTGTAGACTGTTATTTTCTCTTTCCTGCAGGGCCAGGCCGCCATGTCCTGCTCCTCCCTCTCCCAGTGTTCTTCACACATCCTGTCCCTGGAGAGACGTCACAGGCAGTCTGGAGAGACACCATGCTCTGTGTGACAGAGCCTGCTTACACAGGATGCCAACAGATGGCAACATTTTATCATCATTACACAATCCAGAGCCCCTTCCTCTGTGGCCTCGAGGGGGGGGGGGGCGGGCAGGAGGAGTCGGCCCTTTGGTGTGACACATGTCACCGAAGCTTCACCCCCCATTAACCGTGCTGTTGTTTGTGATTGTTAAGCTGCGTGTCTCGCCGTGTGTCACATTCTTGACTGGTACAAGGGTCCATTAGTAAGTAGCATCTGAGCACCATGAGTCATAGAAGGCCCCGTTCTTGGAAAAATAAACACTGCACATTGGGCTGAGATTAGAGCCACTGGCTGGTGGTGAACTGGATGGCGTTTCATGTAAAAGGCTGTTCCTGTGATTCATCAAGGCCTTTGCCCCCCTCCACCCCCATCAATACCCAAGAAATCCACGTAACTGCTGCGTAGCTGGTCCCATTCACAAACGCAAGCCGGGCACCCACACTGCCCCGGGGGCTGGGCAGGGCTGGGTAGGAGAGGGTACGAGGGGAAAAGGTGAGCCAGAAGTTTCGACACTCTCAGCAGCTCTTACGCAACCGAATTCGTGATTTCAAGTAACCTAGATGTTTTATTTTTGGTTATATTTTCCAGAGACGTTTTCCTTATCAGTCCCTGCTTCCTGTCATTCTCTTTATTTGTAAATCACACTCCCTTCCCTGACTTCTTCTCCCTCTCTTTCTTTCGTCCCTACATGTTCGGTTTGTCCATATCACCCTTCAGGGGGTCCCTGTCTCTTCACAACTTGCGTATCCAAACCCTGATCCACGGCACTCGGGCCCAGGAAAGGCTTCTGGTTCTTTGGAGTTGGTATCGAGGGGGCCTGGCGGCTTTGCCAACACCACCTCCCCAGGAACTGAAGGCAAAGAGCAAACATTCCCTCCAGCTGCCACCCCACCGGCTGCCGCCAGCATTCCAATCGCAAGTCCTCTCCTGGTGAAGAGCCAGCCTGAGACCGAAGAAATGCAGTTCAGCGTGGGTTTAGGGGGGGCGTGGGGTCTCTCTAGCTACATGCCACTTTGGAGGCTGCGTTGCAGTCCTTGGGCCCCTTAGCAGCGTTCACGGTGCGTGTTTCTCTTTTCTGACTTCTTCTCACGTTGCTGTGAAATTCGGGCGTTTCTTCCAGGAAGGAGGGGGGGAGGTCGCAGGCACTGCTGGGAGGCACGAGGGCGAGGCGGGCGGACATCTCCACACACCATCTACCCGCTCGCTCCAGGGTCATGACCACGGAGTCAAACAACCCAGGGTCAGAGGGGAGAAACCAGATGGGGACCCCGGCTCCAGATCCCAGCCGTTCTCTCCAAACCCGGTTCAGACGGCGGCGTCCGTGAAAGCACATTTCCGAGGGCAGCTCCTACATAAACACTCATTCCTCCGGCCGAGAGAAGTGCGTTCCGGGGGCGCACTGCCATCAGACGCGGTGTTACTGAGTCGCCCTCGTCGCTGTTAGAATTCATGCTGATGGAAACCATGCTCCATAAAACGCCCAGTGCAGGTCCGCTGGGCAGCGCCGCGGGCCAGGCTCGAGCCCGAGCTCCTTGGGCCATAAAACGACACCGACGGCCAGCGACACGCCGCGTGTGTTTCCCTGGATCGGGCTCTCTCTCTCTGCGCGGATTTTCCTCGTGTTGAAAGGGGACCCCTGGTCAAAAGTCAGCCACAAAGCTGCAGAGGGCTTTGATAGTCAGTGGAGTGGATCCCGCTGCACCGGCCGCGCAGCACGGCGGGCCTCCGGCTGGACGGACCTCCCTCCGCGAGCCCCTGGGGCGCATCCGTCTCAGGGGCCCCGCGGGGCCTGCGCAGCCAATGGCGCCCCCCCGCTCCACGCTGCCGGGGTCCCCAGTTGCCCTTTTCCACAGGTATTGCTAAAGCAAATAGCAGACGGTATTTACTGGGTGTGATGCTTTCAATCACATTAATCTAGCCAGTAAAAAAATTTATGGCCCATAAAAATTCCACCCTGACATGGCTGATTGGAGGGGAGGCTGCAGGATGGAAACTGAGGCCACGCCCCCGCCCCGAGCTAGACTGTCACAGACCTGGGAGGAAGTGGGAGTCGGGATGGAGAAAGACAGGAAAATCTCTGGGGTTGTTAAAACTCACTCAAGGGTAGATGGATAAAACTCTTAAATCGTTTAATAAGTCCAAACTCTTGGAGTTGGGAGGGTGACGGACTGAACACCTACTTTGAAAAGCTACCTGGGGAGGGTATTGCTGTAGTGCTGCTTCCATTAAAAAAATATCCCGGGTTCCTCCTAGTCCTACGATTCCATTATTATTTTTTGCTCATCGTAAAATAAATATTTTTAAATGCAATGCAAAGAAATGAGCCAGAAGGGTGCGTGGGTGGGGACTCGTCATCTGGTGTGGAGCCAGTGGGGAGAGCAGCTTCGGACGGCCGTCTTTCTCCCGGTTGATTAGCACGTGGTTTACCCCGATCCAGAAGGGCGGTAACTAAGCTCGATTAACATCTGTGAGTCATTCCTCCTTTTCCCAATCCACGGCGACAGTCCCCAGACTACAGGGTTTCAAGCACACTCTAAAGCCTACTGTTCCGTGGCTTCTCCCTTGAGTGGGCAAGCTGATCCAATTATTTATTAATGATCCCAGACCACACATGGCAATGAGGATGTTATTTTAATGAATTTATATTGGAAGTCCTGCCACTGGAAATGAGTACCTGATTAGTTGATTGTGACTAATGTTTCAAGTAGCTTATCCAATATCCATAGCCTTTTTTCCCCCTTAGTAATGGAACCCCATAATTAATCTGCGTGGCCATGTGCCCACCCTAAAGGCTCTATTTGCAGAATCCCTTGTTGCCAAGAGTGGTCAATAAGACGGAGTTTGAATTTGTGAGACGTCTGAGAAACCCTAAGAGGGGGTCAGGTAGTGGGCTGATGCATTTTCGCCCTTTTCAAACTTTCTTCTATTTCCTGCCTGAAGCCAAGTCGCACTAGCTAGACCTTCAGTTGTCACCTTGGACTTAAAGAGTGAAGCCTCATGCTCTAAGAGGTAGGAGGATGGGCAGAAAGGGGGAAGGGAGTTAAGAACTACAAACTCCTTCACAATAAGTCATGGGGCTGTAATGCACAGCAGAGCAAATACAGTTAATGATCAATATCATAATAACTGTGCCCAGTGACAGATGGTTACCAGACTTCTTGTGGTGAGCACGTTGTAAGGTATATACATGCTGAATCACTACACTGCAAAACTAAAACTAGTATAATATTGCATCCCAACTATAATTAAAACGAAACCTAAGAAATGAAACACAGGAGGAAGAGAGAGAGCAAAGGAGAGAAACCTGGGTCCCCGATGCCTTGATCATACATTCTGATCCCTCGATTGCCTTCCTCCCAACTGCTTGCTTTTGAGAGAAAAAGAAACCTGTGTTGTTGAAGCGAATATCATTCCAGTCTCAACGCTCAGTTTCCAACCAGAACCAAAGCCCTGGAGATCTCCAGAAGGAATTCTTTATAGTCTCCTGCTCTCGACAAATGCACATGCAAGTCTCCCAAACAGATTGACAATCTTATTTGAAATGTTTTCTGGTGATAGGCAATTTCCTCCAAAAGCAGTGCTTGACACACAACCTCTTACAGCTAAGACACACTTTTTTTTTTTTTAGTACTTGCCCTAACGGGAAACGAACCCAAGGCTCTCTGGTCCGCAGACCAACGCTCAACCGATGAGCCAAACCGGTCAGGGCCAAGACACAGTTTTAAAACATTTGCTGAAGCCTGGCTGCAGCACGGAGGGCTGACGAGGTCATGGGTGTTATTGCTGGAAGGATCGTGCCTTTGGGTTTGAGCTATCTTACGTAATATTTGTGACTATAATGTGAGGAAGACAATATCAACCTGGTAAAAAACAGTGACTTGATGGCAAAGCATATATGCAAAGTAGACATAACATAGCAGATACCCGAGAAATTCTCTTCTCTTCGGCCTTTCACTTCTTAGTTTGAAATTCTATACTCTGAGTGCATTGGCTTATATCCTTTCATTCATCCTTGGAGACCAATACAAACATTCTTCGACCAGCAAACATTTCAGCGACCACTGTATTTACTCCTCCCTGTTTCTCCAGTTGAACACCCCTACCTTCCTTCCAACGTCCTCCTCTCTGTATGACTACTGAATGGAGACTCACCATATTAAAATTAAAAAGCAAGAGAAAAACAAACAAAACCCACCGATTTCTCAGCTTGCTTTCATTATATAGGTATACATGTATATACATGTATAAACATTTGAATAGAAGGGCAGGGAAAAGGGATAGGCTAAAATGAGCCCATTCACTCTCATTCCAACAGCTGACTTTCCCTTAACACATATTTTCTCGGTGAGATCTACCATCCCTAAAGGCCAAGGCATATGATTGCCTCTGCTGATATATATATATATGTATTTTGTTGTTGTTAATATACCTGAGTATATTTTTGCATTGATTTTTAGATAGAGTGGAACAGAGGAAAGGGGAGAGAGAAAAATATCAATATGAAAGAAACATATCGATTGGTTGCCTCCCCCACGACCGTGACCAGGGCCAGGCCTTGAACCAGCAACCCTTTGGTTTGAGGGCCGATGCCCTAACCACGAAGCCACACCAGCCAGGGCTGATTTTGATGGCAGTGCCACCATCTACACAAATTGTCAAGCGCTCATTACAATCTCTCTGAAATCATACATTGATAAATTAAGTCACACTTGACTACTGTTATTCAAATGTATAATCCAGCCCATAGTGGTAAAGGGTGAAAACATGGATTCAGACAGACCCACTTGTCTGCATGTCCCTGGATAAATTAATCAACCTCTTTTAATTAATTAAGGGTAGATGCCCCCTAAGGTTCTCGTGAGGAGGATGAGACAACGCGTGTAGAGAACACAGAAAAGTGCCTGACATACAGGACCCTCCAGTACTGGTCTTGATGAGCATCCTCTTCCTCCTAACTCTCACGGTTACGAACTTGCATCCATCACCTCCCTGACACCACAGCCAGAGTTTATTTCCAGTACTTAAATAAAGACCATATCAAAGTCCTCTGCCTCTTGTCTCTCTAGCAATTTCAAAGTGTTCTCTTTTAGGAAGAGATGGGACAACGAAGCAATGAATTGAGGTTTATGAAAAATCTACGTAGGTCGCTTCAAGTTAGAGATGATGAAATGCCACTCTCATCACACTTGGGTATGACTGTGTAGAAGGGCAAGCAGTCGCAGTAAACAGACCTGGTCTGAAACCCAGCCCCACATTCAGTCACTATGTGACTTGAGCTGGTCGACTAACCTCTCTGAGTTTCACCTAGTATATGCCCCTCCCTCTATTTCTTAGAAAAATGGCATGGATTTACATATGTAAAGTACCTAAAAATCTGTAACGTGGCAGTCACACCAGAGACATTAGCTTTCTTCCGCCTGTTCTGTTTTTTTGCATGTCCTTGTCCACCAACAAGCTGTTTGTATCAAAGAGGAAGAATGAAGAGATCATTCCGATGAAGAAGTAAGGAATGTGATGGGAGGAGGAGGGAAGAGGAGGAGTGAGGAGAGATGGGGAAAGAGGAAGAAGGGGCACAAGGGGGATGGAGGAGGAGGACTGAGGAGAGGAGAAGGAAGGGAAATATGGGGAGGGTGGGGGAGAAGCAGAAGGAGGAGGAAGGGGTCCTAGGTAGCCAACACTCTCAAGAGTGGAGAAGAGAACAGAGGTGCAGGAAAAAGAAAGAGGTGGAAGTTGTGAGATAAAAGAAAACTCAGGGGAACATCTGTAATACTTTCAACAGTAAAGACTAAAGGGGTATGTGCCAAGGCATGGAACTGGTTTGGAGAAACATGAATGCCCCCCAAAAGTCTATGTTGTAACAGTGCCTACATCTCTTCTCTGCTCTCAGTATTAAAACCAAAACCTTGTTGGCTTAAAGAAATGTGGCTGGTTTGGCTCGGTGGTTAAAGCGTCAGCCCGCGGGCCAATGAGTCTCAGGTTTGATTCTGGCCAAGGGCACGTACCTTGGTTGCAGTCCATCCCCAGCCCTGGTTGGGTCGTGTGGCAGGCAACCACTCAATGTGTCCCTCTCATGTTGATGTTTCTCTCTCTCTCTCCCTCCCTCCCGCTCTATCTGAAGATAAATAGAAAAATATCCATGGGTGAGGATGAAAATAAATAAATAAAAAAAATAAAATAAAGGAACGTGGTTGAAGGCAGGGGAAGGGAGGTCAAATGGAAAGTGTTCGCCATTCTGTTGACTTTCCCACTAAAGTTATTGAATAACCTTCCACTTTAGCTCCAAGTCTATGTAATTTATAATAAACACACACATGAGTCTTAAGAGTTATCAGGGCATTTGCTAATAATTTATGGTCCTCTGTTCTGGAGCAGAAGGCTATGGAACGTGCTGACGATGAGATTGCGTGGACGGCCGAGTTGCCAGATAAATACAAATGCCCTGTATTTGCATTTGCCAAATCGGGCCACCCTAGGCCTGAGGTAGGCGGGAGCTCTTTGGGACAGCAACTGGAAAGAAGCGTTGGCCTCCAAAGCACTGGATTGAATCCCAGAGTTTTTGTTGTTGTTGTTAGTTTTAACATGTACATATTCCTTGCTTCATCCACATTCCTCATCACCCTCTTGGGTTCATAGTAGGACTCGCTAAAAATGCGAATTGATTGATTCATTGATAGATAACAGAAAACAGCCAAGCCCAAGCCAAAGTCAATAAGGCTTCTGCTTTGAAGGCTTCATTTCATGGGCCAGCTTTGCCTGTCGCCATTTGGAACCCATACTTGTGCAATTGCAAAATGTAATGCCTTTTACAACGCAGGTACCTTTTAAAGTCCCACTCTGCTAACTCTCGGGTTATTATTCATGCTTATATCTTAATGGATTCCACAAATCAATTTTTCATTTTTTCTGGGTGACTATGGCTGATACTTACAAATGAGTATCATTTACTCCACAGCTCCTTATGGAGCCAAAGCCCAACGCTATAAATACAGAACACCTCTGTTGGTGCCCCGCTCCCGCCCCCGCCTCCCCAGCATGTAATGGATTTCTCTTTTCACAGTGTTAAAAGGATCAGTAAATCACTGGGTCACCCATTGATATGAAAGTCTTTACATTTACATAAAATCATGATTGTTGTAAGCCAATGGCAGAAGAAAAATACAAAAGAGCAAATAAATCAAGCAAAAATCATAACAGGTTTTCACAAAGTATGGGTGGAGTGGAAAAAGTGATCTCGGGTTAATTAAAGCACACTTAGTCATGACAGGCAGGCGGCAGAGGTTTTACAAAGTCGGATTGGGGCTGAGTTTCACACAGACACACGCACACGCACGCGTATACACACACACACACACTCTTTAAGGTGTTAATTTCCATCACATCATTTTGTGCTGACTTCCCACGAGAAAAACTTGCTGAATCTTGACCTTGGTGTGGAATATTAAAATCACACTCTCTTTGGAAGGCCCAACTGCCATGAAACACATTCCTTGTGTAGTCACAGAAGGGCATCTCTGTGCTGGTGACAGATGTTCAAGATCTAGGTGTATATTGCCCAGGGGGAAAAGGGCATGATTATCTGATAAGTCTAGGTTCCCTTTATATCAGGAACATCGCATTTTATGTCTATGTGTTGACTCATAACGTTACCTGGGCTTTAAACATTCTAATCCCTACAATCTCCAATGTTTCTAAACTCGAACCATTCCAATGTAATGACTCAAGTCAATTCTCTCATCCATGGTGCCCAAAATTTCTCCTTCCATCATTAGTCACTACACTTATCATTGATGCTGTACAATTATGTACTTTAACACTCGATTATCTAATTCCTTGCATTATTTTATCTTTTCTTATGCATACACCTCCTTCTCCAAGTTACTGGATATACACGCCCTGAGGACTCATACCTCTCTGGGGTATTTAGGGACTGACAACCATCCATGAAGAGTTATAGGCACCATATTTCAGAATGATGCAACGCTAAGGTTGCATCATTCTTATTTTTAGGAAACCAGTCACACCTTAGAATGAAGGGAGAAGCTTAAGAAATTAATTTCTGGTCAATGACGCACCACATAGACAACTATGGCCCTCCAAAATTATAATGGAGCTGAATTTCCTGTAAGAAATGGAACAGGGTGTTGTTCAGGAGGATTTTTAAAAATATGTTTCCATTGATTTTTTTAGAGAGAGGGGAAGGGAGATAGAGATAGAAACATTGATGTGAGAGAGAAACTTCTATCAGCTGCCTCCTGCACACCCTCTACTGGGGATCGAGGCTGCAACCCAGGCATGTGCCCTAACTGGGAATTGAACCGGGGCCTCTCAGTCCATGGGACGACGCACAACCCACTGAGCCACACTGGCCGGGCTGAGGATTTTTTCCCCTGAAAGGAGCAATATCTGTGGGGCTTGGCGACAGATTCCATCTTGCTCATAGCACCTCGATTCTGAGTGCACGGATGACATCACAGAGGAGCCTGTCCCCCAGTGCTACGCCATCAAGGCGCACCAGAGCCCTCCCAGACGCAGCTCGATGGTCTCAGAGTGCCCTGTAGTAGACTCTTCATTGGAGCCCTAAGGTCCTGTACAAGGGCACAGGGCCGGGAGAGCTACCTTCACAAGTATTAGCACCACTGCTGCTCGGGGGAAGCTGTCTGCGGTCACGTGAAGCCAGCCTGTCCCTGTCCTCTGGGGAGACTTCCAGGTCGTAGTGATGTAAGGAATAGACCGGTACGGTTTTGTCTATCAGTTCAATCCCAGAGAGAACCCTTGGTGCCAGAGAGGGTCCAGGGGACCAAAAACAAAGTCCTTCAGCTTGGAGGCCATGCAAGAAAGAAAAAATAAGGTCTTCTTTCCAGATCAACTGATAAAATTCAGCTGGAATGATCTGGGCCGATATACAAAGCTTCCTTCCAACCGGAGTACCCGATAGCAAGGACCACCTGTTACTATCCTTGAATCCCAAACACTCGCAAACTGCTCCGGGCTCTAGGGCAAGCGGAGAGTGGCAGGTCCAGAATAAGTGTGTGCGTGTGCGTGCGTGTGCGTGTGCGTGTGAGAGAGAGAGAGAGAGGTGGCCCAGCTGCCCCCAGCAGCCACCTCTCCTGAGAGCTTGTTAGCAGTACTGTTTCAGGTGACGCCCCAGACCGCCTCCATCAAAATCTGCATTTCAATAGATCCCAGGGTGATTTGCATGCGCATTAAAATCTGAGAGCTACTTAGAGCACCAGGGTATTGTCTAAGTAGGAGGAATTCCTGGTACCAATTTTCCCTTTTAGCCTGGGCACGTTCTGCCTTTGCCATGGAGACTAAGGGGGGCTGTCGCCTCCGCTCCACTGGACGTCAATAGTGATGAAAAGGGCTACCAGTGTTTGAACAGGATCCCACACTGTAAATATCCTCCCGCCTTTGCTTGTATTGCCCTTTCCCCAGGCCAATGGGGAAGCCCCAAAGGAAGTTCAAATTTCACAGGGCTCAGACCAGTTTCCTAACCGTCCTGCACCTGTGTGTGTCCCTGTGCCTGTGTGTGTGTGTGTGACTAAAATCTATTGTATATATTGTATCATATATACAATAGATTCGGGCCTTATTTTTTTTTTTTTTATGCACTGGGAAAAAATGCAGCGATGATGTGTGGTTAACTTAGCATGCATTTTATCAACTATTTAGCCATGTGTACCAATAATAAGCACAGTGACACCTGTCACCACATGCCTTTAGCAGCCATAAGCCACAGGCAAAGAAGGAAGATGGGGTGACAATGAATTAAAGAGCAAAGGGGAGAAGCAGAGATAAAGAAAAGAACAAAATGAGAGGGGGTTTTATTTTGCACAGCAATAGAAGCAGAAGATATACTTTTTTTTTTTAATCCTCACCCGAGGACATTTTTCCATTTTTTGTTCAGATAGAGTGGGAGGGAGAGGGGGAGGGCGGAGAGAGAGAGAGAGAAACATCGACATGAAAGGGACAGATCGAGTGGCTGCCACCCGCACGACCCAACCAGGGCCGGGGAGAAACAGCAACCGAGGTGCGCACCCTTAGCGGGAACCGAACCCGGGTCTCTCTGGACCGCAGGCTGACGCTCTAACCACCAAGCCAAACCAGCCAGGGTGTTTTTTAAATGCTTTCACAATGACCCAGATTGGCTAACCATGACATCTGGATTCAGACAGATCAGGATTTGAAAGTCATTTCTATGTATTCACTGTGTGCTCATTAACATCTTTCTGGATTTCCTTCATTGTAAGACAGGGATGATTATATCTACAGTGTAGAGTTGATTTAAAAGATTAATGTATAGAAAGTACACATCACAGTGTATAACATACAGTAAGGGCTCAATTAAATGGAGAATCTATAATTATAACTGACATATGTATTTTCTTTCATCTTCAGAAATTGGTTCATTGTGAAAACATAGACCGCCACCTGTAAAACAAATGAATTGGCTTCAGCATGTCAGGAGAACACCTTGGATTAAAGCTGACATTCCACAGATGCATAAAATATACATTTATTGACATGAGCACTGCAGTTCTGAAAAAATGTAGCCAACATTTTCCTGGCTACATAAAAAACTGGTTATGCAATTTGATATCTCTGTTATCTAACTGAAAAAATTTCTCAACTGCACTGACATTGATAGATTGTTTCATTAATAATGAAGAGAAAGAGATTATACTTGGAGTTAGCTATCACAGATAGCCATAAAACAACCATAATAAAAAGACAACAAAGTGCATTTTTATCATCTATATTCAAAGATTAGACAAAATAGCCCAGCTGGTGTGGCTCAGTGGACTGAGCATCGTCCCATGGACTGAGAGGCCTGGTTTGATCCCCAGTCAGGGCACATGCCAGGGTTGCAGGCTCGATCCCCAGTAGGGGGCGTGCAGGAGGCAGGCAGCTGATCAATGTTTCTCTCTCACAGTGATGTTTCTCTCTCTTTCTCCCTTCTTCTCTTAAATAATAATAATAATAACAATAATAATAAATAATAAAAAGATCAGACAGAATATAATGTGGTCTTCTGAACATCACCGTAACACTGAGGAGACCTAGCCTGAGACAAAAAGGTTATCATTTCAAATTGCATGGTCAAGATCAAATCCTGACCTCAGGTAGTTTATAAGTGCCATGGGCATACATAGAACTGGAAAATGCTTAGCACATTGTCTCTTGGGGACAGTCCTTTGAAGAAAGGACACTGGGATAAACAGTATTTGACAGTAGGAAAAAAAAAAAAAGAGGTAAGAGTCGTGTCAGTGATTGGGAGATTGTGAATAATATCTATTATCTTCCCAAGTGGATTCGGCTGCCAGACAGGAGTGTGATTTTGGAGGATCGATGTCAGAATGAGAGGGACAGTGATGAGCACCAGGAAAATATGATGTCTGTTCCATTGGCTGCAAGAAGACCATCTTTGCCAAAGTGGAATCCTCGTTCACCAAGGATTATATTCAAGGTACGTGATCAAACCACATGAAACGAGTCCACCTTCAACCGCCGATGAGGAGGCGCCATTGAGCACCGGCTTTGGGGTTGAGACAACACAATTCACACAAGTAAGTTCAACTTTTAGAGTCTGATGTCCTGTCTATTCTTCCAGGAGTTTCTGGGCAAGTCTCAATAACATGAGTAAGATACTAAGAGCATCAAAAACAGTCGTTTTTAAGTTTTTAATGTAAAAAAAAAAAATTTTTTTTTACTAGTTCAAGCACCTCGAGACCTCTTAGTCAAATACATTCCCACGTCCTTTCATATAAATTTCTCTGCGAAAAGAAAAACAAAAACATATAAATTGTGAAAATCTATGCAGCATCTAAAGTTTAAACCAAAATCTGATATGAAAATGAGCCAAAGGATCAGACAAAGCAAAGTTGGCAACTCAGAGGATTTAGAATGCTTATAGTCCACGGATGCACAAATATCTTTCTATCCAAATCCTATAAAACTGGTAGGATCCCAGATACAGGCCATCTCTAAATGTTATGTTTTTCTGTTCTCTTAATTTTTAAAAAAATTGTATAACTTCAGTCACACATTTTAAGTTTTTTTATGTTCAACTGATTTTAAAACCAGAGTCTAGGAGATACAGATGCTGAACTATCTAAACTTCTGATAACATACTATATAGATAAATACTCTCTGTGTACCAAATGCAAATGTATTATATACTACACAGCATGTAATTTTTTTTTTTATCCTCACCCGAGGACATTTTTCCATTTTTTGTTCAGATAGAGTGGGAGGGAGAGAGAGAGAGAGAGAAACATCGACGTGAAAGGGACACATCGAGTGGCTGCCACCCACATGACCAACCAGGGCTGCAACCGAGGTACGCACCCTTAGTGGGAACCGAACCCGGGTCTCTCTGAACCGCAGGCCGACACTCTAACCGCTGAGCCAAACCGGCCAGGGCCACATGCATGTACTGTTAAAGAACTATCAAGAATTTTGAAAGAGAGAAAAGCTGAAACGAGAGTAAAATTTTAGATAAACAATGAGACAAAAAGTGACCATCTGCATTTGTTAAAGAAACTTATATTTCCAAAAACCAGATAAAGATTTGAAGGATAAAATGATAATGCTGATGACCCCCAAATCAGACTTAGTATCTACATTTGAAAAGAAAAAATGCACTATAATGTTAGAAGAGACTGAAATGAAACTTTCAACTATAAATTAAAGATTACATCAATCAGTCGTCTTTTTTATGTGAGTTATGTGTTGGTATTGCATTATATTTTTTTGTAATTTAACCATTTATTTAATCTGCTTAAAAAGAGGAACTACATAAGGGTGGCACTTTTTCCAAAGTGAAAGTGAAAAAATAAGCTGTTAAATTGTCATAGTCTCATTACAGCGGAGAGACAAATGAAAAATTCAAATACGTGAGGGAACCTAATTTTATAAAAAAATTACTATCAAATAGAAGGTTGTGAAAGGTAAGGCCAGTTGAAGTTAAAAGCAAAACAACCCTTTCTCTGAAATTGAAATTTCAATGTCGATTGAAAATACAGGTTTCTTTCTGTTGTGTATTAAGGGTCCAGAGAAAACAGGCCTCAACATTTTGTTTTTCTTTCTATACCCATAGCAATAAGCTATTAAGCCCAAGTGAGTTATTCTTTCTTTTTTCTTTCTTTCAATGTATTTCAATATAATTTTTTCAAGATTTAATGAAAGAGCTGTGCAGTCCACACCCCACCCCTTTTCAAGAATGTCTGGCCAAATGCGGCTGTAAATTATAGAATAATGACCTGCATTCATAACACCATTCACACGTAAATAGAAAAAGTATAGCCACTGATCCAATGAGTCTTCCAGGTCGGTTGCTTAAACCATCAAGCATATATAAACAGATCCCTAACAAGCATCCTTCAGCTTCTACAACAGTATAGATTTCACCCTAATCTCTCTCTTTTAAGTCAAATAGTAGCCAGTGCTCATTCATATTCTCAAACTTGACTGCTCAATTAAAAAACGACAAGTTATTAAATGCGGCCGATCCCCTCCCCCACCGAGCCTTTTTATAGGTCCAAAAGGCAATTTTGTCCACAGAAAGCCCCAGGGCCCCTTGCTTGCGACAAAGTGTATTCCTCCGGCCTGGGGCCAGGAAAGCAGAGACATCCAGAACTCTGGCCAGCAGCATGTAGACCGAAGTTTATCAAATATATCCAGGAAAAACAAAATAATGATGTTTTAAGAACTTAGTTCTAAAGGACCAGATCGAAACATGTTTTCCTTTAGTCGTCTTTGGCCTTTCTGGTAGATGAGCTTATGTCCTGGTTTCTCCAGCGAAGTCTCCAGGTGAGCCTATTACCCTGGTGTAACTAGGAACTGCGGTGTCTTTCCCTCTCAAAGGGTCTCGGATTGGACAGAAATTATACAGTCACCCACCGTAAGCTCTATAGGAGGTGTGGGTTAAAAATACACCAAGATTGGTCTTTTGTTTGTACTAAACAGTAACACATTGAACGAACTTTTAAAATGATTAAATTTGGTTTCAATTTGGCATTGTGTGTGTGTGAGTCTGTGTATATAGACACACGTCCATAACTTGTGAGATAATACATTTAAGTGAGAAGTAATGGAATTGATTCTGCCATCCATAGTCATGTTGCTAGCCCTGGATACATTTCCTTAGAGAGTTATTCTGGGACACTACACATATATTCCAAAAATGCCATTTCTAACACAACTCCCGGTGCATGCTGGATCAGCTTACAAGACACGCAAGAAAAACTTGCATTACTTCATAGCCACACTTATTTTCAATCAGAAACTGTATTACCAGACTTGATACGATTTTAAGTCCAAATGACTTTTATGGTTTAAGAAAACATCCGCACTCAAAGCTCACACGTTTTTATTATGCTGAAACATCAGTTGTTTACTCTTTCTCTCCTCTTTGACCTTCTTGAGCACATTAGGGCAACAAATCTTTATTTGTCGGTATGTTCCTAACAATCCAGTAGAGTATTTCGGATTTTTTAGGCACTTAGTAAACATTTGTTGCATCATGTGAGCAAATGGATGAGTGAGTCCTTATCTTGGAGTTTTTTGGACAATTTCATGGTGGAGTTTGCACAGTGGAAAAATAGTCATTGTTGCGACCAGAACATCACTAACAGTCACATGTAATCCTGGTATAAATACTTTTAAGTGGCATTAATACCCAAACTTAACAAATCTAAACTTGATTCCAAACGGAGGCAGGACAGAAGGAATTTAGGGAAAACCCCGAGAAGTGGAATGAGGAGGTAGGAGTGGACGTCACAGGTGCACAAGCCACCAGGTGCTGTCACCAGAACGCCACCTCCAGGCATGATCCAAGGAAAACCGCTATGGCAGGAAAGTCCAGCGGTGGCCGCAGAAGTCAACGACAACAAGGACTGGCTAAAACCAGATCAACCCAGGATGGAAGAAAAACTGACCAGAGACTGGCCCCAAAGGTCCTGATATCGTCATTATCGTGAAAACTGACACCACAATAGACAGGAGCCCAAGGGGGATGCCCACCGTAACTCTTCCCCAACAGACCACGCGAGGAACAGGATCCCTTTCCCAATCTCAAGGTGGAGACAGAATGTGGCACCACAACGCTCAGGAACAAGCCACTGTAGTAAACACATGACACCCCCACAGCTTCCTGACTCGGAGTACAATTCTCCCTCGAGTTCGCCTGCATCCTCTCAGGAGTGCGCTGCCCCGCCTTTCCCAGCAGCACCCCGCGAGCCTTGCAACCAGGGGAGCAGCCAGCGGGGGCGGCTTGTTCTGGGCTCGACTCTGATCCTGCCTCCAGCCCATCTCTCTCTGCCGGGATGAAACCTGCTTTGGAGCTCACTCCAGCTTCTCCTGAATTCTTTCCTGCCAGTCGAGAGCCTGAGGACCTGGCCACGCTGGGGCAGAGCGAGGCCCTGTCACAGAGCTGGTCCGGTGAAAAAAATAATGACACTCCCTGACGTGAATGATTCATTTCCATGCTAGAACACTATCTGAATTCCCTGGGAACCCAGTGAGGGGTACGCTGTAGACCCTTGCTCCCCAAAACTGGGTCCGTAGCCGAGCAACATCGATGTCATCTGCACACTTGTTAGAAATGGGCCAGATCTATGGAATCCAAATCTGCACATGACCCAGACTTCCAGGTAATCCCTGTGCCCATGAAGTTTTAGAAGCACTACATACACTGTTTAAAGTGTGAGTGTTTATAATATGCAAGCCAAGACTCTGAAGGACTGAGAATGAGGGTAAAAAGGGATACAATAAGGGGTATAAATATGACAAAATGACACTTCTGTTTCTGAGGACCGTATAGTCTAGCGCAGTGATTTTCAACTGATGTGCCAAAAGAATTTTTGAAACATGCAATGCCTGACTATTTAGCCAGGGGTACTGACCTCCTTTCCTTTAGATTGTCAAATAAAAAAATGACAACGGCCAACGCAACAATGCCATCCAGTGTGAATGCCCTGTCTTGAGTCATAAACATGTAAGTCATATAGCAGAGTTCCATCTTATTAGTCATGTTGCATAACAGGGTTGCATTTGATTGGTTAATTCTTGCTACCAGAAATCTTTATGTACAAGTATAGGTACCTGATTTTTTTTAAAGTCACTTTGGAACAAAAAAGGGTGGGTAATTGCTATTATTATTATGTTTTAATCAATCAGATTATACCTACTTTTTGTCAGACTGGCAAAAAATATAATGTATCTTTTGGTGTGCCACAGAATGTTAGTAATTAGTTTATGTGCCATGAGATGAAAAGATTGAAAAATTGCTGGTCTAGTGAGTTAAACCTCCTTAGAGTAACTCCAGCAGACAAAATAAAATAAGAATAAAATTACCTGATAATTTTAGACAGAATAAAGTTGTTTCTAGAATAGGGTAAAAGCAACAGATTTCTCGGTCTTAGATAAATATCAACAGATCAGAAAAATGGAGTATAAATGGTTGGTTTTGCGTTCATGAATACATAGCATGTGCATTCTCTCTCTCTCATGCATGTACGCTTGTGCACACACACACGCACACACACACGCACACATGCACACACGCACACACACACATCCATACGTTTACACTTCCTGCCTTCCTAAAGGAGATTTGATGTGGCTAAAATATGTATCATGGCTATTCTCCAGGTAGTTCTGTTTCTCCTAATAATATACTTAAGCCCCAACTTCAATGCCCTCATTAGTAACTTGAATATCTTAAGGCTCTCCATAGGGAAATAAATCTCAAATAAAAATAACTGCTTTTGACATGCACTGACCTTGTTAACCTTGCAGGTAAAAGCTCACCAAGCAAATAAATGTCATGTCGCTAATGCAAGAATGGACACACAAAACAGGGACATGATGAGATTCAGCTGTGGATCTTTCTTGAGGCACTATAATAGGGCTGCTGCAAAACCCATGCACAGAAAAATAAGCTAATCAGGATGACCCTGGGATACCAAACTAAGAACACCTAAAGCCCCACATCCAGAATTCTGATCAATCCAGAGAGCATCTCATTGACAAAAGAATCACGTGTCTTTTGGTTGAATATAAAGAACACTGTCTTACCTTTCTAACTCCAGGCAGCTAGCCTTGTTACCCCAAAGCCGATGCCATTTCAACAATAAAATGTGACTACCTCCTTATATAAAATCATGCATTTTGAGAAAATCCCACTGAACCTTTTGCAAAGCTTTTGATCCTAAATTACATTTTTAAAAGGTTGAACCAACCCGGTCGGTGTGGCTCAGTGGTTGAGCATCGACCCATGCACCAAGAGGTCTCTGGTTCAATTCCTGGTCAGGGCACATGCTCAGGTTTTGGGTCCGATCCCCGGTGGGGAGCATGTAGGAGGTGGCCAATCGATGTTCTCTCTCATCGATGTTTCTATCTTTTTCTCCCTCTCCCTCTGAAATCAATAAAGAAAAACAATTTTTTAAAAAGGTTGAAATGGCAAATATTGCAATATGGACTTGGTAATTTATACATTTTCATATTATTCTAGAAAAAAATTAATTCAGCCCTGATATTATATAACAGGTGGCACACTGTGTATTTAAAAGCAACTCTGACATCCTTCTGGGGAGATTTTCCTGGTCTCTTCTCTAGGGAGAGCCAATGACCCTGCCACAAGTGTTCCCATCTCTTCTCTGTAATGATCAATGCAACTGAGTTCAGCCACAGTGTAATAATAATTCCCTTCCATGCTCTGTTAACCACAATATTATGAAGTGCTTGTATCAGAAACATCTTTTGTTCTGTTTTGCTTCCTCAGCTCCCAATCCAGTGTTCTGCATCAAAAGTGTATAAACATGTTAAATGAATAAATTCATATTACATTGATGGAGGTCATTCAAAAGGAAAGTAATTGGCTACTTTGTTCAGGTGAACCATACAGGCTATTTTTTATAATGCTTCTTGGGAATTAGAAAGGCATGGTCCAAATCTGCAACAAAAGTTCACAAATTTAAAATATTAGATTTGGGTCTGGCTGGTGTGGCTCGGTGGTTGAGCATCGACCCATGCACCAAGAGGTCACTGGTTCCATTCCCGGTCAGGACATATACACAGGTTGTGGGCCCGATCCTCAGTGGAGGGCATGCAGGAGGTGGCCAGTCGATGTTCTCGCTCATCAATATTTCTCTCTCTCTCCCTCTCACTTCCGCTCTCTCTAAAATCAATAAAGGAAACAAAACGTTGTTTTTAAATATTAGATTTGGGTTTCTCACCTGGAGATACCTGTTTAGTAGCAAATCTCACCTGAGATTCCACCCAAGTATGTTTCCTGTTTTACATTATAAAGATTAGTCTCCCTGCCCTGCAACATGAACCTGGTAACATTCAAATAACAATCTCTGCCACCTTCCAGTTGTCCATGTTTCGTAAGTATTTGAATTCACACTCGGTTAGAAGAGTCCACGAGATTCATGTCATAATCATTTTGCCAAAATGCAGATGCTCTAAAAACACACGTGGAGCCCTGGCCGGTTTGGCTCAGCAGTTAGAGTGTCGGCCTGCGGTCCTGAGAGACCTGGGTTCGGTTCCCGCTAAGGGCATGTACCTCGGTTGCAGTTTGTCCCCGGCCCTGGTTGGGTTGTGCGGGTGGCAACTACTCGATGTGTCTCTTTCACGTGGATGTTACTCTCTCTCTCCCTCTCTCTCTCTCTCCCCCTCCCTCCCTCCCACTCTATCTGAACAAAATATCAAAAAATGTCCTCTGGTGAGGATAAAAAAATAAATAAATAAAAACACACGTGGGCAACACTGAAATATTTACAAATAACATAATGGGCTGAGGTGACTGGGATGAGCTCTAAAATCTTTCATCAAAAGTGAGTTTGAAAAACTCACTGAAACACGCTTTTTATGAACATCCTTAAGGTTTTTTTTGCCCGAGTCTTTCTTAAATAGCGTTTGGAGAAGATAAATATAAGGCTCCCCAGACTACGTTCCTGGCGGTCAATATCTAGATAAGTCTGTTCGTCTGATATTGTTTGATTATTTGTTATTTTTCATTTTCATCTTGGCTTCCTCTCAGTCCAATGGCCAAACGCAAACATTCGCACATTCACCAAAAATCACGCACACGCACGAACATGCACAGGAAGCTACGTGCCTGGTCTACTGAGCTAAGAAATCAGCCATGGGCTTTGAACATTTGTGTCAAATTTGCCAGGGATGAACTGGATTTCAATCAGAGTGACTTAATACACTAAATTACCCCGATTTTACTTGAATTTGCTGGGGAAGGCTGGCTCTCAGAGCCTGGCTGAACCTGAACTGATTACAAGGAATTAGAAATTCATCACTTTTTCTTCTCTCACGAGGTTGAGTTCAGTTTTGCTTGTTTTTAAATAGTATATACTTTTGATCTATTAATACAAATACAGGTAGGCTCTAGCCCTGGCTGGCTTGGCTCAGCGGCTACAGCGTTGGCTCTCGGACTGAAAGGTCATGGGTTCAATTTTGGTCAAGGGCACATACCTGGGTTGCAGGTTCAATCCCTGGCCCTGGTCAGGGTCATGGGGGAGGCAACCAATCGATTACTCTCTCTCTCTCTCCTCTCCCTTCCTCCTTTCCACTCTATCTAAAAAAAAAAAAAAAATCAATGCAAAAATATCCTCGGGTGAGGATTAAAAAAATAAAGTAAAAGCAAATACAGGTATACTCTAGACAAAGTTGGACATAGATCGATTAGCCAGCAAAGAGAAGACATAGCTGTGGTTAGGAAAAAATATATATGTTCACATAGCCATTCCTCAAAGGGAGTGTCTGCCCTCCCCTCATTCATTGTTGTTAAAGAGTTTCAGGTGCATAATTCATAGGCGATGCCTTTCGTAATGAGAGATGCAGAGTTTTCAAACAGACATGCGTCTAGTCCAGAAACGGAGCCTATAACTGTTTCAACATTCATAATTTAAAATATTGGCATCCTTCCCATGAATGCCAATTCCAAAATGGTTTCATTACCCAGGGATGAATACCAGTGTTATTGCTTAATCTTACTCCTGGTCAAATTATCGTATGCACTGATGCAATTTATAAAATGCAGACTTTTAGTGACCTTTGCTAAAGGGGACACGCTGCCTTCCGTCATAGGGGGTGATGGGGGAGCAGTGCTTGAGGATGTTTATTTCCTGAAAGAGAACATGTTGCTTTGGACCGAGTGGACAGGTAGACAGATGCTCCCACAGCTTATGCCAACAGGAGGTGTTCGGATGTGTCGATTACAGACGGCAAACGTTATCATTTATTGCTTTTTGGGGGGGGGGGAGGGTATCAAGACCAGGTGTCTTTGTGCTACAGATCCGTGCTTTAAGAAATGCATGGCTTCTTCTTCTTCTTTTTTTCCCCCCTAGAACGAAGGGACTGAGATTATCCAGCAGCAAATGATTTTCCAAATGTTAATTGCATTCTTTCAAGAAGGAGAAATGTTCATGAATGTAAGGTAATTGTATTTTCTCAGCCACTCCAAGCAAAGCAATGGCTTACTTGGGTTGGCACCTGGGAGACCAAATATTGTTTTTACTTAAGTGAATTAGCAATTATGGATCAGGAAAGAAATATCAGGACCAACCGAGACCTGGTGCCTAGGTGATATTTTCCCAGGTTGGGACTCATGGGGGCCAATGGAAAGAAACTAAATTATACCTACCCTTAGGTTTTTTTCCCCCACCTCCAACTATTTTATGAAGGTAATTAGTACTTTCAGTAATTGGACCTCACACTCTCCATGGCTCAAGTCCCAAGTTATAGGTATTGCTGCAGAAAAATCTTCGCCCCTTCATGGGGAAACATTCCCCTAATAAGAATTATCAAATTTAATAGGATACTTGAGTTTCTGACTTAATATATTTTTCCAGAGGACAAAGGGGTTTCAGTTGTCCAAGTTCATTATAAGGGCTGCCTGCTGGGGCTTAGAGTAGGGAGGAGCTGGAGAGCAAGTTAACAGAACAGCCACCACCCTCCAGCCTCCTGTTCCTCAGGGGCCCAGACCACAGAGCCTGTCTGGGAGCTCGGACGTTCCCCAGCACCATCAGCCTCAAGCTCTTCCACAGAAGTCACTGCGGACTTGCCCCGGCTTGTCCTACAGCAGCGTATTCCCACGGACAACAACTGGACTGGTTCGGCGACAGGCTACAGACGTCCGGCCAGAAACTGAAGTCAGCACGGGACATGATCAGCGTGGCTGGTCCGGGTTTCATCTTTCTGACACTAGTATGCAGCCACCAACCTGCGTGGGGGGCTCTGTTTTCTCTCCCCGTGTTATGTCTCTTTACCTATGGTGATAGTTGAATTATGTGGGAAGGCATGCGACCATGACTGACGACCGAGATTTTTAAAACGCCGACCTTCCTGCCACAGTGGCCTCAGAGATCTCAGAAACACTCCATAAAAAAGCATCTTAACGAAATGTGAGCTGCCAGCAGGTTCTCTGACACGGCTCCTCTACTAGGGCAGAGCTCACTTCTAGACGACCGTGCACGTATGATGCAGACATGATATGCACATGCACATACAGCTACATATATGTAGAATTTTAGTTATAGAATATTATATGTAAGACTGTACACTGCTTAAAGCCAGTTTGATATCTTATAATTAATGGGTGCTTAAGAACTACTGTGGATGAAAAAAATAAAAATAAATTGTTTATGAACTACCTTGTATGATTATTAATTCTAATTATCTGTTTAATAATTTTTTTTGCATTTATCTTCAGATAGAGCAGGAGGGACAGAAGGAGGAAGAGAGAGAGAGAATCATCGATGTGAAAGGGACACATCGAGAGGTTGCCTCCCACACGACCCCAACCAGGGCCGGGGACAAACTGCAACCGAGGTGCGTGCCCTTAGCGGGAACCGAACCTGGGACTCTCTGGTCCTCAGGCTGACGCTCCAACCGCTGAGCCAAACCGGCCAGGGCTCTAATTATCTGTTTAAATTAATTTATGATGTATCTCTCTGTTCTTTAGACTAGTGCTTTAGAGGGTTGTTTTTTTTAAAAAAAAAAATAGCACTAAAGTCTTTTCTTCTATGAAACCTTTCGTAGAAATCGACTATAAAAAGCCAGTATACGTGATGCTGCTCAAGTCAAGTCTGGGGGTGAGGAGCCCAGAGCCAGCTCAGCCTCCTCCTGGGCCCCCTCATGGAGCTCACAGGCTCCAACGCACACATGGAGCCCTTACGATCTGCGATGCACGCGTCAGAAATCACTGCCGAACCTACTTTCATTGCAATAGCTTTGCTCCCACTAATCTTTTCGATGAGAGATTTTCCTCCCCGACCCAGTCCGCCATGGAGACTGTGCCTGCACTGTTGGGGGGCGGCCCCCAGCGTCATCCCGCTTCCAAAGCTGCACAGCTGATTTCCGCCCGTGGCCAGCGGGCTCCAGGGACACTGACACACGCTGCAGCAGAACGCGTCTGGAACCTGACTCTACCCACTTTCAACTCCCCTGGGGACAGGGACTGCGCTCTGTACGATTATCTCTTCCTGCAGTCGACATTCGAATACATGAAAGAATGAAAGAATCTCGTTACAGCCAATCAAAATAGCCAAGAACCCCAACTTTTCTACGACATGGGCAGCATCCCAGGCGGGAAATCCAACTGTTCCCGTCCTTCCTTCACCCACCCTACAGTCAGTCCATCATCTGCCAGGAGCCATGCTCACCACAGTGCTTCCCAAGTCTGATCAGGAGGGCAGACAGCTAACTAAAAAAAATAAGTGCTTCAAGTACCTAGTAGTTACTCTAACTGCAATAGGAAACAAATTGTCACCAAAGCCACCGGGAAGACTTGAGAGATGCTTCCTAGCAGGAAGGACCCCTGGGTTGGATTCAGCAGTGCAAGAGAGACCAGACACGGAGAAGAAATGGAGAGGAGGAGACATCACACCTGTTCCTCCAAAGTGTGGTGTCAGGTTAAAACAAAGATGAGGAAGAACTCAGAGACCAGCGGCAGGAGATGGGGACAGGACAGGGACAGTTCATAGCAAGAGCCTGGGGACCCGTGGACAAATGTACGTGTTCACCCGGTAGGTTTGGAGTGGGGCCGAGAGCCTACACTTCAAACACCAGGATGCTGCTGGCCCAGGGATCACACTTACAGGAGCCAGCTTCTAAAGTTTTAGCACAAAAAGAAAACGAGTTTTCCTTCTATTGGAGGCTATAGTTTTTGACTTATTATTCTGCTCCATTTCCCAACTTCCTTTATCTCCAGTCTGCCTGTTTTGGTGTGATGTTCAGTCACTGGTGTGTTCTGTGATATCAAAAGCAGTGGTTCTCTCCAGTTACTCAGTTCCTCGCACCACAACCCCAACAAGCATTCACTGGGCTCCCCTGAACTTGGAGCAGGGCGCTAACCACCCATCTCCGGTGAGGGGCAGTAACAGAATTCTAATACACGTCCTCTACCTTCAAGGAACCGACTATAAACAAGCAGCAAGGATGGACATGCATAGCCCATATGTTATGACAAAAATGCCTAAACGAGGTGACCCACCTGTGGCATTAGAGAACTTGAGAAGAAAAGAAGTCAGTAAGTCGGGGACATCCAAGGAAACCATCCTTTGAGGGCGCCCTCTAGGGGTCGCCTTGCTAAAATGTGGTGGGAAAACTTGCCGGCTCAACCCACTTTCTTCAGAAAGTAGGTATGGATTTTCCCCCTCCGCCTGTTCTGAGAACATCTATGGGATGAAACAAACCAAAATGAAACCACTGGACATTCTACAGGGTAACCGGAGTCGGTGATAAGAGAACGGGTTGAGTACAGCCACCGGACCTCCTTCCCCCGACTGTACAAATCTCTTAAGTCACCGAAAGCGTGGACAAAGGGAGGTTCTATTAAGCGGCTTCCGAGGACTGGGCTCCAGACACAGAAGCAGCTCCTTGGTGTGCTCCTCTGGCCTTCCATGCAATTAATTAGGCCACAGTTGTTTATTTTGAGACACTGAACTGGAGACCTTCTTGAGAAAGGCCTGCCCTTGTGGTTTGTCGCCATCCTTCCCCAAGTGTGGGAACCTTTGTCTAATTGGATTGACTGCAAGTATAATGATCGTGGCGTGAGTTCCCTCCGCGGCGCGCACACCACGGACATTCACATGGAAATGAGGTTAATTACACAGCATAGATGCTTCTAATGATTGCACCTGCGGTGCCACAACAACCTCCCTTTAACTCAGTTTCACAAACAATCACAAAGAGCAGCTGCATTCGTTTCCACAGTTAGAGTTAAAAAATCTGTAATGATCCCCAACAGAATGGAGGTGCAGGGGGTGACAGTGAGGAAGGAGAGGGTCCTTCCGGTTCAGATGTCCTCCCTCTCCAGCCACCTGCTGATTGTGCTAATACCGGGCTCCGGGCACACACATGCAGCCAAGATAAGCTGCTGCCAGCCTCGTTCTTTGCCCCCGCTCCCCCTGCCCACTTTCTCACTGAAACTCAGTGTTCTCAACTGTGAAGATGCATTAAATATGGTGATGGAGATTTATGAAGGGCAAGGCCAGCAAAACACGACTGCGGGGCCATTATAAGTAGCCAAACTATTAGTCAGAGTTCTTGAGAGAAACCAACAGGATATCTATCCACATCTCTGTATAAGGAGTTTGATTATAGGGAATTGGCTCACATGATTAAGAAGCTGACAAGTCCCAAGAACTATAGTCTTCGGGCTAAAGACCCAGGAGAGCTAATGGTGTAGGCCCAGTCGAGTATGAAGACCTAAGAATCGGGAGAGCCCAGGGCGTGAATTCCAGTAGGGTCAGCAGGCTCGAAACGGAGAAAGATCTGATGTTTCTGTTTGAGTCTGAAGGCAGGAAAAAAGCCATGTCACAGCATAAAGACAGTCAGGGAGAAGGAGTGCCATCTTACTCAGGGGATGCTCAGCCGTTTTGTTCTAACGAGGTCTTCAACTGATTGGATGAGGCCCACCCCCCATAGGGAGGGCAATCTGCTCTACTTGGTCAATCAGTTTCCACGTTAAACTCATCCAAAACAGTCTTACGTCCAGAATAATGTTTTACCATGTATCTTGGCACCCATGGTCCAATCAATCAGGTGGCCACACAAAATTAATCATCACACAAACCATTCCCCAAATCACGAAAGGACTGTTTGGGAGCAATGCTACTGAGTGACACCCAAAGGGTCCACCCCTCTCACCACCACACCATCAACGCCGTCTCCTTCTTTCCTCAAATTTCCATTCCTTTCTAGTTTCTATCTTTGTTCTATTTTCCTTTCCTCGTGTCTATCAGTATCCACACAGGCACTTTTGAGGGGTACCAGGATGACATTCTACAAGACGTGTTGCTTCCCAGCCCTCAGCGTATCTGGCTCTCTGCAGAGCTGATGGGTCCCCATCTGTGCACACTGAGCTCCCAAACCACACACACAGAGACGCTCCGTCATTATGTCAGTGACGCTGATGGGAAAGAAAACCTCAGACGTTCACATGTGCACATGCACAGTCCTCCTGGATATTAAGAAACATTCATTAAACAGGAACACAGACCAGTCCCATTGCTATAGGGATGCAGCTGAAGTCTGGCGATGCAAACGGGATTCCCTGTGGCTGTGGGCGCTCATTGCCTGTGGTGAACTCAACCCTGCCCTCAAACATCTCAGCGCTGAAGGGAGGTGCTGCAGGCTTTGAGAGCAATTCCGAAAAGGGGGGTCCGAAGTGCTTATGCATAATGGCGTGAGCTTTCCAAGGGACTGAGTTCAAGGTGAAGACCCTCATGGGGATGCGTAGCTTATGTTTGTTAAAATAACTAGATGCGCTTACCTTTTAGTCTTGCCACATGTCTCTTTTCATACCATATTGTCCCCAAAAGTCAGTAAGGGGGGGGGGCACACTAACCACACACCCGGCAGTCACCTACAAGGTAGCCAGGAATTGTGTCTTGCTGTTCTGACCACTCTGCTCAGCATTAATAAGCTTCTGATGGGTGGCAGGCAAGGCTAGCTGAGCTAAGCGAAGTCAGAGAGAAGCCATCCACATTTCACTGGCTACCTCTGCAGGTCTCCACACATCAAGCTCGGCTTAAGAAAACTGCTGCATCATCGGTGCTTGTTGTACAGGGGGCAGAGGGGTGACAGAGTCAGGGCCATTTAGGGAAAGAAAGCCCTGGTTTCCTGCTCACCACTTCATTGTGAGGGTCAACGTCACGCGCAGCAGGGAGGCGGACTTATTTTCCACATGCAAAGTAAACAGGCAGAAACACACCAATGAACTTTCCTAAAACAGATGAGCTTTCTATTCCTTCGACTCTTAAGACCTAATCTGACGTGATAATATGCTGAAAAGAACACCCTATCTCCATTTTGGATCAATCCAAAAAACACAAATTGGGCTTTTAAAAAAAAAAAAAAAAAAATTTTTTTATGTTCATGCCTGGACTTATTACTCATAACTTACCCTCTCTGAGGTTAATGACAAAGTAATGTTCAGCTGAGTGAACCAAACCTCAAAATGTGTTGCCATCACTAATAATGGTTTGCAAAGAAGTGAGAAATCACAGTGCGTGATGGAAGGCACGATACGGGCCCTCAACTACAGTGTACCCGGGGTGGGAAAACAGAGACTTGATTGAATTATTGGTAAACAGATGCTAGGAAGGGGCCCCCAACTGGTTCCGCACAAGCTGTGTGTTACCAAGATCGGTTCCCTGGGGATGATGAAACCCCTCTCACACACAGATGCCTTTGTCACCACTGGGCGCTCCAGAATGGTGTCCACTGAATCTACGGAAACCACCGATGGTCAGGGCACCTTCACAACCACAGCCTAACCGGAACGGGAGCGATTCAGAAGGATTGCAGGAGCACCGTGCAGTTTTCGCACCTCAGGCGAACACGCACACAACCTTAAAAGGATGCCATGGGGTTTCATTCGGATTCTTAAAAACAGTTCATCCAAACAAGATTTCTGTTTACACTTGGGGAGGCTCATTGGACTTGTTCTGTTTTGCAAAGTTGCTGTAATATGTTTCGGTGGCATCATTTCAAATCAAAACAAGGAAAGTGGTTCTCAAAAATAAAACCAGAGGCCAGCTAAATCAGGGTTGGAGAAGTCCATTGGTTGTTTGCTTATTTATACTACATTTCTTTCCCTCCCTCCTTTGGGAGTTTGTATTGAAACACACTCACACACACACACACACACACACACACTTACACAGGCCCATTTTGGTAGGGAGTTAAAAGGGACTACCCTGTCCTCTGGTTCCTGTGACAGTCTGAAAGAGAAGATGAGCAGGTATGTATGGGCAAATACATATATACACGTATATATGAACCGGATATACATACACACATATATTTTGCTCCCAAGGAAAGAGGCTAGCTAGAAGCTCAGTGAAGAGTTTAGAACGTGAAACAAAGAGACTTTCACCAAGCCCTGCCTGTTCCAACACGCTATCTTTCTTTCTCTTTTTCTTTAAGGAAAAACCTCTGAAGCTGATTTGCAATTGTTAAGCTAATCTGTGGCCTAGGGGAGAAAAAAGCCACCAAACCCTTATAGAAATGAAGGAAATTACACAGACCTGCCCACCCCCAGATTTAACATTCCACTTCCATGTGGTTTTGGAACACAGGAGAAGTTTGAGTTGTACTTGGAAAGGAAAAGCCAGGCACCGACATCTGGAAGGGGCGTGGCCGTGGATTGAGAGATCCTGACGGTAGTCGGGGAGCCGCTAACCCAGGCTGCCCGCCGCTGAGCTTCCTTATGGAAAACGGTGAGTTGCCTTTACCAGATACTGCAAAGGAAAGAAAAGCATATGTATGTAGGGGGAAGATACCTGTCAACTGGGGACTTATAAACAGGCCCAAGTTCATTTATGAAAGCACCCACTGTGTGCAAAGTCTTGGGTGACAGCGGTGAACAAGGAGGAGCATCCCTGCTCCTGGACCTCACATCCTAGAAGGGCGGGCAGACAATCAACGTGTGAACATGTAAGCAGGCTGCTCCGGATTGTGATGTTCTTACCGCTAGAACAAGACGGGGCACCAGAACACATCACGGAAGGCAACTGAAGAACGCACGTGGCTGATTTAACCTCAGTAGCCAGAGAAGTCTCCCTGAGGGCCACGCACTTGACCTCGCGCCTGGATGCAAATGGAGCCAGACAAGCTCATACCTGCAGAGTGGGCCTGACACAGTTTAAAGTCCAGGGCCCCCCAGATACAGTTCCCACTCCGGACCCTTCGTCCAAGCCCTCGGCGGTCTGCCGATCACAGTCCCCTTGGGCCTTAGTCCCCACGAGGCTTCTGTAAACACTCTTGGCTCCAACCCTAACGAGGGTTCTTGCTCGTGACCTTATGGTTTCTCCTAGAGTTCTGACTCGGTGAACTGCTTCCTCCACGCTCCTTCTCTAGGTTCAAATCCTCCCGTCCTCCCAGAGTGTCTGTAAGTGTGCCCTTCTCTGTGAAGGCCTCGCTAGAACCACTTACATGATCCCCCCTCCTTTCCTGCTCATCTCAACATGATGTCTCTTTTCCACGCCACTTCCCAGTCTCTCCTCTGAACCTCACGCCCGACTTATTCACACATGGCGCCCGGTTCTCCTTCTTGAGTGTAAGCAGTTAGAGAACGGCTCTCTTCTCTCTCTTAACCGTTTGTGTCTCTTCTGTTCCCTTACTGAAGTTTCTGCCAAATCCTAATAAATATCTGTCGCCGAACAATGGACGGTAAGCCAATCTCTAAATACAGGAAAGAAAGGTGAGGGGAGTATGAGTGTGTGTGAGAGTGATTGTGTGTGTGAGTGTGAGTCTAAGTGTGTATGTATATGAATGTGTGTGTATGTGTGAATGCGTGAGAGTGTGTGAATGTGTGTGTGAGTGTGTGTGTATGTGTACATAAATGAATGTGTGTGAGTGTGAGTGTGTGAATGTGTGTACGTGGTTAGTGGAGGGCTAGAACAATGAGCTGGGGGAACAGTAAAGTGCGGAACAGTACATAGACTAAGATCGCTAAATAATCATAATTAAAAAGGAATTGTTTCCTGCTTCCTTTTGTTGTATTTGTCATCACCACTCCAAGTTTGGGTCAATCAACTGGAATTCGTTGTGAATGGGGCCAAATTCTCGGTTTGGTGCTGGTGAAAGCAAGCAAGCGTGCTTGGGAGAGAGAAAATACTTCCAGCCCAGCTCCAGCCCGTGAGACTCGCCTTGCCGACGGAGAGCCGACGCGCCCAGCCAGCATCCTTGTAGGAAGAGCAGCCCGTGCCTCAGTTCGCTTCTCCTCCCCACTGACAACCTTGCTGAAGAGGCTACAGAGACCTCGGGGAATCTTTCAGAAAAAGACGAATCGGAAACTGAGAGGTCAGGTCGGCCGGCAGATTCAGGACTCGAAGCACAGCACATTTTGACACCACCCTGTCCAAATCTCCAGCCTATAATTTTAAACCAGGAGAGTGTTTTCTTCCTCCCTGTCATTCTGTCTTTGAAAGGACTTAGACAAACTGCTTCTGGGGGAGGGGGAAGCAACCCCTTAATGACGGAGATATGCAAATACAAAGAATCCTCCAAAAACCCTCCTGATGAAGTGTCACACGGGTTGCATCACGCCTGGCTCGGGGCCACCCAAAACAGAGCAGGTAGGTGGTGTTTATCTCCTTAGGTTTCAAAATAACCGACTTTCAGGAAGGACGACAACTGAAATCGTTCCCAGCATCACTCAGAGGGAACGGGGTGCAGAGGCGCCATGGGAAAGTGAAAAGAAAGAAAGGCAGGAAGGAAGAAAACCACGTCGGTGCCCAGGGAAGTCAGGAGTGGGACCGAGCTGGAGGGCTCGTCGGTTCCAGCAATAACAAGAGTTGACATTTGCTACATGTTCATTACACGGTATTGTCTTTTGGAGGTTAAATCAATCAGAAATTCTCTGTACAGCTAATAAAACTGGAACCCGGCTGTGGTCTGCCAAGTCACGTTAGACGCCGTCAGGACGGGGCTGGAATGCCCGGGCTGCCATCTGTTCTGGGCAGAAGAAATCCCTTCCTTAGCTGCATTAGGCTTGCGCGTGTTGTCCTACTGTGGAGGGCTCATGGAATAAAAAGTATCATTGTAGCTGCTGTTTATTGAAAGCGTATTTGTGTGCCAGGCACTTTTCTGAGCCCAGCACAATAGGATCTGATTTGTTGGAAAGTAAACCTGTGGCGGAGCTATTATCTTAAAGAAACAGAAACTGCACCGCAGAGAGGGGAAGCAAGGTTCCCGAAGCACACGGCTGGGAAACAGCTCACTCAGACCTTGAACTCAAGTTGGTCTAACACCAGCATTCCGGTCTGTCCCTCATAAATCCCAGGGCACACCAAGTGTTCACCTAATACTTGGTGATTTCAACGGATGCTTTCGAAAGACATAGTTTAAGGATCGATCTTTTAGCAGCTGCCCAAAATGTTCACGTGTTGGACTATTTTCTGTTGTAAGTACAGGCCCTCCCATGACTGCAGCTGTTTTGAATATTTAAAAACCAGCAAGTGCCTCTCAAAAAATTCAGCTATTTCATTTATTGGAAAGTTCACACATGGGCAATGGATACCATGGAACAGACTGGACAAGTCTCCAGTGGTTTTAGCCAAAGCTGTGTCAGTGCTAAGATTGGTGTAAGATAATCAGAGAATGCATGGCTGGGCTCACTTTAGGTTGATTCTTGTATACATTAGCTTTTTGTTTTGAATCCTCACCCAAGGACAGTTTTTACATTAATCTTCAGATAGAGCTGGAGGGAGAGAGGGAGGAAGAGAGAGAGAGAGAGAGAGAGAGAGAGAGAGAGAGAGAGAGAGACATTGATGTGAGAGAGACACATCAATTGGTTGCCAACTGCACAACCCCCCAACCAGGGCTGGGGACAAACCACAACTGAGGTATGTGCCCTTGGCCAGAATCGAACCGGAGACTCTTTGTTCTGCGGGTGACTCTTACCGCTGAGACACAGTGGCCAGGGCTACATTGACTTTTGAAGTCTGTCTCATGAAAACCAAGACATCGATGGCCAGATTCATTTTCTGGAAGTACTTTCAAGTTTCACCCTTCCAAGTGGTTTCCACAGACCCCCTCACCAGAGGTTCCGTGCCTCTTCGCTGCATAAGGTCTTATAACCCCTTCTGCCACTCATCCCAAATTCAGACATGTTCAAATGTAAAAAAACAAGAACATCCTAGAATCCATGAAATACATGTGTATGTTTTTTTTTCCCCCATGACATGTCCAGGGACTGAATCAATGTTGTGAATTAGCTAAACTGGGACTAGAAAGTGTTTACTATTTTAAGGTTAAAAGACATTATTATAGAGAACTTTCACTGGCCAAGTGATCACAGGGGTCTCAGAAGGGTGTTGAAGACACAGGATGGTTCCCATTTCCCAAAAGCAAGAACATGAAGGTCCCTCCCAGCTCTTGTTTATTCTGCAGACTGCCTCTGTTAGGAAGGTCAAGGACACCCAATAAACTCCTGGGATTTTGGTGCTTGCTTCATTTTCACTTCTGTATTTCATATTTTCAAGGCTCCTTGCACTTGCTACATGGGCTTCAGGGATCATGGGAAATACTCTGAAAACTATCTCCTACCTACAGAAACGAAAAGCCCCATTTCGGTAGGACCAGCCGAGTTAGTCATGCCCAGGTGTCCCAAATAAGTTCTTGTCAAGGCGAAAGACTGCAATGTTACCAGCTCCTTCTAATATTTTGTAAATCAGGTACA
This sequence comes from Molossus molossus, assembly GCF_014108415.1. Lineage (NCBI taxonomy): Eukaryota > Metazoa > Chordata > Mammalia > Chiroptera > Molossidae > Molossus > Molossus molossus. The sequence continues at coordinate 7,853,914 of NW_023425354.1, read as the reverse complement.
CCTATGAATAAGCCACAATGTACACGCTCGAATTCCCCGAGGCCCACACTGACTTGGCCCCATCCGGCCTCCTTTGTGAGAACCAGCCCCGCTGAGGCCCTTTAATTGGCTGCCTGATAAATGACACACTGTATTCTTTTTATTGGGATAATTCCCAGGCAAGCGATTGGATACATGGAAATGACAGTTAGCAGAGGATTACTGGCTGGGCTGGAGTCTTGCTTAGTAACCAGCGCAGGTGGGACTGGTATTTGTCAGCCTCCATTCCCCTGGGCATTCCTCTGTGCTGCCCTTAGGCAGACCTCTGGCTCCCATCAAGATGTCAAAAGTGAGTTCTCCAACATGTACCCAGCCCGAAGCTTGACTTTTCTCTTAGGCAATATCTTTTTGGACGACACAAAGGGGAAAATTCAGAACACAAGCAGAAGGACTCAAGGTTCCCAAGCTGGTGATGAAGGGAAACAAAGTTTTGAAGACGGGAGAGAAGGAATTTAATGATACAAGCTTTCAGATATCCAGACACGCAACTCCCAAGGTCAAAGTGACTACACCACTCTCCTGACAGCTCCCCAAGAATCAACCCAATCTTTGTTTCCTTTTTATGTTATGTGCTTGGAAGGAACTTTTTTTTTTCTTCCTATGGGGCAAGTAGAAATGTGCTTATCGTTAGTTAGAGTTTCTGCCCATCTGCTTACATAGATATTAATCTAAGCCTGTTCACCTGCCATTTCCAAGGGTGAAACTGACACATCTCATTGGTGAATAGTATGCTCCATTCTTGGGCACTTTTTCTAAGCTTCTCTATGCACTTTGCCTCCAGCATCGGACAGTATCAGTGTTACATGCGTGAGTGAGGGACAGCTAGAATCTGGCAAGAAGTTACAAGTGAGCTTGCTCATTGTTTCCACTTGGAGGAGGGTAACTTTGGACGACGGGCACAATTCCTTTTAAGCCATGCAAGCCTGGGGCTTGGCCCTGCTATAAACTAAACCAGCCCGATGTGCACCTGTGAATGTGCACAGCCAGTCTGGGGGTCTGCCTCCCGTGCCCGCGTTTGTCACCCCAACACCATACGCCCGACAGCACCTTGTAAAATGTTCTCCCCTCGGTCAGAATTGTTTCATCGTTTCAGACAGACCAAAAAATTCTTGAGGGGATAAATGCTAAATTTTACATTCAAGAAAACATATTATTAAGTAAAATGGGGGGGGGGGGTCAAATTTGACTGAAGCCCATTCGATGATATTGTTGTTCTTCGGCTACTCATTCTTTAGACACTTAATTTCTTCCATTTCCCTGAGTCCCCATGACTTTATTTAATTAGAGCTCTTAATAGCAGTACCTTGTCAAAGCCTTTCAGTATCACCGAAGCTCACAAGTCTGCCTCTTGCTCTCTGACCCCTTCCTTCTAACCAGATTTCAAATTACCTTCCAGAATATAGGAAGACCTCAGTCTGATTCAACACATCGCAATATCACACGAAAAGGGATACTTCGGGAGTTAGCTCGTGCTGCTTAACCTTCTCTTCCTCCTGAAATACCCCACTTCCTCTCCCCTCACCTCGTGTCTCCAAAGCGCTTCAAGTTCATTCTAAGCCTCGCTTTCCCCTTGAAATCTTCTCTGAGCGAGAAGGACTCTGTTTCCTTTTCTCACAACTTTATCTGGATGGTGCCATGCACTTTACAATGGGCTCTCTTCCCATTTACGCTATTCTTCTCTCCCTAACTGTAACAAGGGTAAGCTGTACATTCTTGGAAGGCAGAGGTCCCGGGAACTGGAGAGAGCACAGGAAATGGAGTTGGGATGACCAAAAACCATTTTTTTTTTCCTTTGCAATTTTCTAACTGTGTTACCTTGAATGTATCTTTTCAGAACAGCTATAAAAAATAGAGAGAACAAAACCCGCCTCATTGTGGTATAGTGATTAAATAAGCTATGGCATATAATTTGTTTAGTGTTTGACTGACAGGTCCCCTGAGCACGTTAACTCCCTTATGCATCCTTTTATTCTCAGTTCCTGGCTCTGTCCCTTATTTTCAGCAATTAATAACCTTGTAATTGATACTGTGGCAATCATGAATTTCTTCCACCCCCTGTCTCTCTCTAAGAACGTGTGTATCTTCAGATGACAGCTTAGTTCCCAGTAGGAAGCTCTGAGGACACGTGTGACGTTATTTTCAGGGGCTGCTGCAGGCATCATGCAGTATTCAAAGCGCACTGGGGGAGGCCACAGCACGGGCCCTGCCCTCCATGGAATCCACCCATTAGTAGCTGCTTTGGAAAGTAAAGGCTAAAGAAATAACTAACGTGCAGTTGAAAATTGACAGCATGCTGTAAACATTCCCTTTCGATATAAAATAATTGGGGTGTAGCACAGTTAGAATTCCTGTAAGATCTAGGGAACGAGTTCCCAGAATGAGGCAGAGGAGGCCCACGCCGGAAGCAGGAGGGCCCGTGTCCAACTCAGACATTTCCTTCTACCCCTTTTGTGCTGGGCTAGGAATGAGCAGCAGGATTTGTTGGGGGTAGTTGTGCTTCGGAGGTGTTTCCACAAGATACCCCTAGAGGGCGCAGTAACTCTCTTCCTCCTGTTCTTAGCGAGGGGCCCAGGAAAAGGTGGAAAGTTAATCTGTTCTACACAACAACCCAAAGCACACGGTTCAAAATTTGGTTGCAAATCATTTAGACCAATTGTCAACAATTAACCTCATCACCTAATACTTATAAAATAACTACTATGTGTATGTATCTTTCTGTTGGCACAATTTTGCAATTGGACGTGATGAACATTAAAACAGGCAGGTGGTCAACTGGAAGTGTAATTTTCAGATCGGTTGTTTTATTTAAAAGACGTGCTGTTTGCCTCGTTCACAAAAGAATGTTTTTAAAAAAAGTCTCCTTATTTAGTAACTACAGTGTTTTCATTTGAACACAGCAGGTCTAATTGTCTGGTATGAATTCACCTTTTATGGGACTGTTTCATATACAGATTTAAAACTGCATTGTTTCTAACTCAGACATCCATTATAAATAAAGATGTTTCTTTGATCATTGACTAGGTATACGTACTACACCTGTTACAATGCTACACTGCGGAGATGTCCTCTCGAAGCCTGCTTTATTATTTATTAAGATAATATTGCCCTGGCCAGTTTTGCTCAGCGGTTAGAGCGTCGGCCTGCGGTCTGGAGAGACCCGGGTTCAGTTCCCGCTAAGGGCGCGTACTTCGGTTGCAGTTTGTCCCCGGCCCTGGTTGGTCATGCGGGTGGCAGCCACTCGATGTGTCCCTTCACGTCGATGTTTCTCTCTCTCTCTCCCTTCCTCTCTCTCCCTCCCACTCTATCTGTACACAAAAAAAAATCCTCGGGTGAGGATAAAAAAAAAAGATAATATTGGTAAACCTCTTATACAGTGGTTTTAAGAATAAAATGAGACAATCTATGTGAAGCACTTAGCATAATGCCTGTCATGTAGCAAGCATTCAATAAATACCAGTTATTATCAGAAAGGACACAAAATTTGGGGCCCCATTATGCTAAAATCCTCAAGGTAGCATGGCTTTACCACAGAGAGGCCTCTAAGGCTCATCATTCTAATATTTTGGGTGTCACTTACTGACTACAGAAACATATACAGGTGTAGTAAACACATAAGGAATGACTTGAGAACTAGGTAAGAGTGGTTGCCACTGGGAAACACACACACACAGGGGAGAGCGTGCACACACACACACACACATACCCCAAGTGCACACAAATCTACCCTAGCCAATCTGAAGTGTGCCAGTCAATAACATGAACAGGGAAACTGTATAGAATTTTTTTAATTACGTTTTCGTAATCCCGGTGCCAATGCATTTACAGACAACATTTTCTAATTTGGGGGCAAATCTAAATAACAAAATTACTCATATAAAGATCAAACCTTTGTAATGAAAGATTTGGAAGATAAACGAGATTTATATCCTCCACATACATGTCCTCTCTCAAGTCTACCTTCCTTTTGACATGGTCAATATCATATTAAAAAACAAACAAACAAACAAACAAAATGTAGTTACCACTGGGTTCTCATCCCCACTCCGCTAGATCATAAAGGGCATTCCTACCCAAGTTCAAGGGAGGCTTTTTGAAACACTTCCACGTGGTTTCCTTGGAGGTAGCAACTTCGCCCTCAGAATGCACAGTGCATGGATTAGGAAGCAATCCAGGGGTCTGATCTTAGGGGCCAGAGACCTGCACGACCACAGAAACCCTGTCTCGCCTCCTAACTGGTGTTTGAAACTCCACTCTGTCCCTGCCTGGCAGGTTCTGATAGGTGAGCGGAACATGACCTTCTGGTGTCTTCGGTCAGCTGACACTGAACATGGATGAAGAACTTGATGGCGTATCAGTTAGGGCCTGGGAAAACACTGGCGTTTTAATAACAGTCCATTAAAACAAAGGAGCCGCAACTCCAAGCTGCTATCACGAGCAGCTAAGGACAGTATCTTCCGAGGTTTGTCCAAAACTTCCTAGGTGGGTGGGTCGGGCTGCATTTCTGATACTGACTCGTGTCTGTCAAATTGTACCTCCTGGATGACAGCTGTCCAGGGTCTTCTCGAGTCCCTCGTCTCCTCCTGTCTCCAGCCCACGCCGTGCTTTAGTTCTGGGTGTACACATGACACCCCAGCACTGTTCCCGTGGGTGCCCGGCCACTGCTTACGTGATCTGTGGCTTTGGCGGCCTGATCGGGGTTGGCCCTTGAGAGACACTCCGGCTCGGATGTGCGTACGTAGTAAATGAGGCGTGTGAATGGTGTACTTGGCACGCAGAGGAGCATGCTGTAAGCCCAGATCGCACGGATACCTCCACGGGGAGCTGACTTAGGAACCGCACGTTGTCTCCCGTAACCTCCCGAGTCTCCCCTCCCAGGTGCACGCGTGGAGTCGGGGGTTGTCCGGCTTCCTGACGATACCCTTTGCTCCGGGCAGACATAATGCCCGCACACAAGAAACACTCTGTGCTACACCTGGAGTGAGAATTATGATCCTGGAGATGATCTCTGCCGGGCCCCGCCCCTCCCGTGGGTACCACTGCGGCAAAGCAGAGGCAGGCTCTGGGAGGTGTGAGAATATCCACTTCATCCACGGAAGACAAAGCTGCCCTTCGTCAGTCGGGATGGCAGGTAACATATAGCTTTGTCCCACTTAAACTTAACCCAGAAAAGTGAGTTATGGAGGACACTTCAAAGGTGAAGGTCAAAACCTTAGCTTGAGATGAGATGAGTACATAGTCTTCAGGACCAAGAAATACACACTTGCGTCTATGACACCCGGATCACTCATTGCAGGCACTGAAGGGGTTCTCGTGTCCTGAGAGTCAGGGTGCTCGCTGCTGCAGAGACAGACTCTGCCGCGCACAGGCAGGTGTTTTGCTTCCGGAGAAGAAAGCTGTTTCCCCCAGGGGTAAACAACGTCTGCTTTGCCCAGGAGGGAGGAGGTTCCTGAGTCACAGGATTCTCAGTCCTGAAACTGGGAAAGTCCTGGGTACACTGGGGTGAGCCGTCCACCCTTCAGGGCCCTGGCGGCCTGATAAGATCAAGCTGAACCGAGAAGGAGCTCAGCAAAAGGCTGTTCTGATCACCCAGCACCACACACAATCCCACAAGCTCTCGGGGTTGCTGTGACTGCTCCAGCCCAGTCCTTCCGACAACGATTTTCTGCTTTTCCATTTTTCACGGTCCTTGTATTTTTCACTGTCGCCTGGAAATGCACATTCTAAAAACGGCTTAAATCCCAAAGTAAAACTAGTGTTGAGCTAACTAGACAGTTTTCATCTTCCCAAATGTATTTAATTTTTGGTCACTGACTGCAGACGTTTTGAGTTAAAGTGAACTCGTACGGGGTGGGGGGTTGGGAGGGAGTGCAGATGTCTAATTCTTTGCAGGATTTCTACTATTACGCAGGGACTCTATTCTACTCCATTGCAGCGAAATGAGCTGGGTTTATTACATGCTAAGTAACAACAACAAAAATCATAATTTGAACATAATTAGCTTGAATAGACATTTACTTTATCCTTTTACTAGCAAAACAATTGTAATTTTACGCTCCAGAAAAACTCATTCTTACATTTTCTGTCTGACACTAATATTGTCATTAAGTGGATGGTGGAAGGTGCTGAAGGCCTCTGCCCTACAGCGGACCTGGAGTAAAGGAGCCTGGTGCTGCCGTCTGCTCTGTGTACGTGTGGAGGGTACAGTAGACCTGGTGGCCACTTCTTCTATGCACGAGCCCACTACTGCCTCTCACCTGAGGATATTTTTCCATTCATCTTCAGATAGAGGAAGGGAGAGAGGGAGGGAGGAAGGGAGAGAGGGAGGGAGGGAGGGGGGGAAGAAAAGAGAGAGAGAAACATGGATGTGAGAGAGACACAATGATTGGTTGCCTCCAGCACGACCCGGATGAGGGCTGGGGACTGAACTGCAACCGAGATACGTGCCCTTGACCGGAATTGAACCCGCGACTCTTTGGTCAGCAGGCTGATGCTCCAACCACTGAGTCACACTGGCCAGGGCTGCCTCCAGTTTTTCTGTCTGTCCATCCTTTCACATTCGAGCCTGGGTAACCAATAAGGCATTGCACTCAAACAGCTAGTGCTTGAAAGAACAACACAGAAGGTCAGCTTCCAGGCCATATGCGGGGCCCAACCAGCAGGCAGAACATCCCCTGGAAGTCTGATCACTCTTCTGAAATGCCGACGACACCGTGGGCGCCCAATACAGGGCAGCTGGCCCGTCTGCTGTGTCTAGCCACAGTGGCATGGTCGGCAGGCAGGCTTCCCCAGGGACCATGCACCCCCACAGCACTAGATGGCCCATCAGTTACTCTTCCCACAGACTACAGAATGCCTCTTCAAAGGCCCTGTCCAGCCTGGCCAGTGTGGCTCAGTGGTTGAGTGTCGACCCACGCACCAAGAGGTCGCTGGTTCGATTCCCGGTCAGGGCACATGTCCAGGTTGTAGGCCCGATCCCCAGTGTGGGGCATGCAGGAGGTGGCCAGTCGATGTTCTCTCTGATTGATATTTCTATCTCTCCCTTTACCTTCCCCTCTCTCTCTAAAAAATCAATAAAGAAAAAAAAAAGAAAATTAAAGGCCCTGTCCACAGCTACAACACCACCTCCACAAACTCTACCACTACTGAGACTGTAGCATTTGGTACATTTCATCAACTACCCCTGACGTTCATGTGCAGGAGAGTGTCTTTCCTTCAACAACAGTAAGGAAAAAACAGAAAAATGCAAGGACGCCACCAAATTATTTTGTTAGCAAACCCAACTGTGGGTAAATTCAATATTTGTGTCTTAAAAGAAGGGATTAAAAGCACATCCCCCAGCCCCGGCTGGTGTGGTTAGAGCATCGGCCTGTGTATCAAAGGGTTGTGGGTTTGATTCCCAGTCAAGGGAATGTGTCTGGGTTTACAGGTATGATCACTGACCCTGGTTGGGGCACATGAGGCAACAAATTGATGTGTCTCTCTCACATTGATGTTTCTGTCTGTCTGTCTCTCTCCCTTCCACTCTCTCTAAAAAAAAAAAAAATCAATGGAGAAAATACCTTCTGGTAAGGATTAACAACAACAACAAAAGCACTCCCTCCCCCCCTGCATGCTGAATTTTCTTCAGTATTCTCTTTTTTGTTACATGTATCAAGTTTTCCCCACCAGAAGTAGCAAGCTTTTAGAAAAATCCGGAAACCCTGCTTTAGCCCTCCCCTGCAAATGTCCAGTGTTTTAGCTCCAAACGCCGTGACCTCCTGCATCACTCATGTGCTGTCCACAGGAGTCTCCCATCAGGCTCCGTATCCAGAACTGCCCTGGCCCTGAGGAATCTAGCCAATGGCATTGCAAGATGGGCTCAAGACCCATTTTTCTGGGCGCCTGGTATCATAGCAGGTATTTTCTATTTACATGTTTATGGTACAAGGTCGATTATCCTTTTCCCAGATTTTGTTTCTACCTATACATGTTCAGTGGCTCCCTTGGTTATAAAAATTCCATTTTACTAAAGCAAAGCATCTAATCGTTCTAGTAATAAGAATTTAGCCGAGAAGTCACCCTTCATTCGTAAGCAAGCTCTCCCACTCACCCATTCCTCTGGCTGTCCCCAACCTTCCCTTGGAACGGGACTAAATATTCAGCATTTACCGTTTCTTGCTAGGCGTTTGATGGTGTGCATATAAAGTTCAAGGAAGCAGTCCGTTTCTGTTTGTTTGTTTGTTTTGTTAATCTTCACCCAATTATATTTTCCATTTATTTTTATTTACTTATTTTTTTAGAGAGAGCGGAAGGAGGGACAGAGAGAGAGAGAAAAACATCAATGTCAGAGAGACACATCAATTGGTTGCCTCCTGCACAACCACGACCGGGACCAGGGATCAAACCTGCAACCCAGGTATGTGCCCTTGACCTGAATCGAACTCACGACCCTTCAGTGTGCGGGCGGACCCGCTAACCACTGAGCAAAACCCACCCGGGCAAGGAAGCAATCCGTTTTGAAGGGGACCAATGAGAACTTCAGAGAAGGCATTTGGACTTGAGGGACCAGAACCAGATTGGAAATAAAAGTAAATTGGTTCTGAAAAGAACATACACAGATCACGTGTGCAAAGCATATCTGACCAAGGACTGGGCTGGAGATGGGGCCGACCCTCCACCTTATGGGTCGCCGGTAAGACTTAGTGATGTAACCCATGTGGTGTCTGTTGAAATAACTTTTGGTATCAAAAGTCTAAGACTTTGATTTCAGACATTTCACCAAAAACACATATACACCTATTTGCATGACAGATACTGAAATCAAAATGAGGAAAATCTAACAACATTCATACCACGGTTACATTTGTTCTCTTTAGCAGTCCTGAGGCCGGGAGATGAAGCCATTGTTCCTACTGACAACATACGTGCTTCTTATAACTAGAGACAAATTTAATCAGTCCAGGCAACCAATCTGTCAAGGATTTGCTCTACAAGTCTACATCGTGTACAGGAATTGACTGTGCAGTGGATGGAGTTCAAGGAGCTGATCTGTCGCCTCACTACAAGACATGAAAAAGGCTGACTAATTACATAAAATAGAATGTTGCGTAGTCCAATCCTGCACCAGCAGCCGCCTGCTTCCTGTGGGCAGGTCCTGGTCTCTGACATAGAGCATCTTCTCAAAGTTAAAATAACAATCAAGATAATTAACCACCTCTAGGTAGTGGTACGGGCTTCTTCCCACAGACACACCCAGTCAGTTCCTCTTCACACTCCAAACCGGTCCGGCAAGTACAGAGAAGACACTAAGGGAGGGAGAGGTAATCCTGGGAAAACAGACCCACACTGGAGGGTGGAAGGTGCCTCGGGGGAACTGGCTTACTGTCTATGTCAAGTCCTGAATGCTGCCATTTCTACATCGTTTCTGGTGGTCTAGCCGCAGCCCTGAAATAGTGGCGGTGGCCATGGTGGTTTATAGTATGCAAAGCATACCACGCTAACGGGTAGGAGTCCCCAACAGTAGCATGTGTGGTATGCTGCTGCTTTCTCAAGAAGTTTGTTTGTTTTTAATCTGGTCAAGGTCTTCGGGTTTCTTCGGTTATGGAAAGGCTACGTATAAAGTGAAAGTATACCATTTAAAGTACACCAGCCTTTCTGAAGAAAGAACCAACCCCCAGACTTATCCACATAATCAACATGATGATGCTAAAATCCTTCTTGATAGTTCATGTTCAAAGCTGCTTTATTTACTGAAAACAGGCAATGGGAAAGAGTCCAATTATGGAGGCCTGGGAACGCTCCCCTTGTCTCAGGATGACAACTGCAAACGGACTGAAGTTATAAGGACTTCTGTGTATTTGCTTTGTTTTGTTGTCAAATAGCCAATAAAGCAAAGGAAATATCTGAACTTAGGGATTTAGAGTCTCGGGATGCATCCTGTGGATCTCAACAACCAGTCTGGTGCCAGATGCCAGGTGGAAGTGCGTGAGTGTGCGTGTGTGTTTACACACAACTTGGTTCTAATTAGAATGCCAATAGTCTTTTTAAGCCATCCAAACATATTCAGACTAGCCTCCTCCATTAACTTGGCAAAGGACTTTTAGCAACCTTGGAGTAAACACCGTGAGTTTTATTGAATAACCAAATTATATCATTGAAAATACAGCAATACTGTGGCGTGATTTAATTGTTAAAGGCTATTATACTTAAAATCTTTAACAGACACTGAACACATCGTTTAACAAACTTTCAATATTGCAGCACAATGATAGATATCTACTCTACACTCAGTCTTTGGGACTACTTTCTGATGAGTAAAAGATGAACTGGTTGAAGGGATTCCTACTAAGGAGTCTCATTCAAATTTTTTCCAACCTGGGCACCAACGACATTCTGAGATCATCCTTTGCTACAGAGGGTTGCCCTGTGCATGGTATCACTGCAACAGCCACCACAGACTATCCACCAGATGCCAACCATGCCCTCTCCTCCACCCCCAGCTGTGGCAACCAAAAACAACTTCTCTAGTTGCAAAACATTCCCTAGGGGGCAAATGACTTGCAGTTGAGATCCAGTGTTTCAATGTAATACAAACTAGAAGTGTTTTTGTTTGTTTGATTGTTTTGTCTCCAAATATTTAAAGATGAAGTTCATAATTGTATCGGAGGAAGTGTTCAGGCACTGTATTTCCAAGAATACAGAGCTAAGCAAACGACACTGACGGTCTTTTCTTCCAAGTCGGTGTATTGGAACGAAACTAAGCGTGAAAATCCTGGAGGAGAGCAGGTGCAGAGTACCACCCCCTCCAAGTAGGCTCGACACACTTTTAAAAGGCTTGTGTTGCCAGTCCCTTCCCACTTAGCAAGAAATGGGAACAGCCCGTTCTAAGTGCTGGTTTTGACAGGAGACCTCGTGGAACCCAAGGATCGGCTGCTGCCTTCTTATCCAAACCCGCTTTTTTGTTCTTTAAGAGTGAAGAGGCAGAATGCACGTGAGACCAGAACAGAACAGACAGAAACGCAAATACTCTATTGCTGCTTTGTGGGTTCTGAGAGCTGGCTGAGGGGAGACAGAGCTCCGCGGAAGGTGGCAGAAGACAGCTGAGGAGATGCTCCGCCCGTCTGGACCTGCTCGTCCAGAGGTGAGAGACACGTTTCTGTCATCTCAACTGCGTTTTAGGGATCCAGTGCTCTTCAGACCAATGTGATCTTTCTGGCCCAATGCTCAGCCGCGATCAGTAGACATTCAACAATACTGGTCAACAGGAGAACCTAGCTGGGAACACCAGACTTTCCTATCTGAAGAGTCCGGGGCAGAAAGTGTAATATCCTTTACAGTCAAGAAAGCAGCTGCTCACCAAAGCCACGTGCCACTGATCTTCGTACATAGGACACAACCTCTTCACTAACAAAAGATATAAGTGACCCTCCACATAATTTTCCTCGGGGAGGACACAGCACCAAATCTGCAGCAACTGGACAGCACAGGAGCTTATCTGGAAATTCCTTAAATGAGGAATCTCCACTCATGTTTGTTTTCTGTGCTATGACAATGGAAAACAAAAAGGCAAGCTCCTAAGGTCTACTCTGTTGTAGGCTAGTTTCTGAGCTCGCTAAACGTTTCAATTATCTGATGCTGGTTTTATAAAAGAAACAGTGCCACACGTGGGTGTCAGGAACCCAGCTAGACACGGAGAACTGAGGACAGACAGCATGACTGACCGTTGGCAGGTACGTTATGGAGCTGGAGTGAGCTCTGAGAGTCAATGGACTAGAGAAGTAATTTATACGCAAACCATTGACAATGGCATAGAGAGGAATTTCACGTGTGTTTCCAGGATCAGTGGTTTCCCGTTGGAGTGACCGGGACACCTCAAATCCTTAGTATGGTCTGGAACACCTACTTCCTGTCTCCTGCATCTCCCCCTGAGAACCTTCTACTTCTCACTACTGCTCATCCACTTGGTTATTCTGGCCACTTCTCTTCTAGCTCTCAGACTTGGCATTTGCCTCTTCCTCCCCAGAGTGCTCCCCTCCTCCAGTTTTCCACGGCTGGTGCCCACTTACCATCGGATGCTCTTTCAACTCAAATGCCCCCCTCTCCGAGAAGCTTTCTCGTCTCGTCCGTCCAGCTCGAGTGTTCACCCACCCACACCCCAACCCCCTATTGCTCCCTCTCAACCCTGTTGTTGGTTTCCGTTTTTTCTCCTACAAAATGATCATCGTCTGAAACAACTTTACTGTTTCCTTGATTCCATGTTTATTGCTGACCTCTGCTGGAAGGTGCTCTGTGGGCTCAGTTTCATGGGCCATTCAGAACTGTTTCTGGTGCACACCTTCTCGGGCCTTCAAAGGAACCCAAAGCCATTGTCTTGCAAACGGTCAAGGTTGAAACGGAATGAGATCTGGCGTGGAGAGAAGTGAAGATGTCTTATCATTCCTGTTACCAGGAGTAACAAGGAACAAATACTGTATAAAGAGGAAAGAGGTCTAGACCCAGCTACGCCAGTCCTGACTGACACAGAGACAGCTTTGGGATTGCCTCGGTCCCGGGGAGTCTCACCCACAGGCAACATGAACGCTGCGCAGGGTCTTGATGAACTAGAAGAGCAGTTTCCAGGCCCCGGCCAGAGGGCTCAGTTGGTTATAGCTTCATCCTAATACACCAAGATTGCGGGTTTGATCCCAGGTCAGGGCACATGCAAGAACCAACCAATGAGTGCATGAATACACGGGACAGCAAATCGAGGTTCCTCTCTCCCTTCCTATCTCTCTAGAATCAATTTTAAAAAAAACAGAACAGTTTCCAATTTTCTACAAAGGAAGAATGCAGGTGGGGCCCTAGGTCCAGTGAGCTCTGGGCCCACCGTCATGATTTGTGTGACCCACACCAAGAGGTTTTGCCTCTCTGCCTTAGTCTTTGGAAAACATAACAAACAACGTGTGTTCCTTTCCATCATAAGGGACAGCTAGGTGACACCTCCCAACCCACTTCTGATCGGGAATGAAGCGGCCGTGGTAAAAATGAAAACGCTTTAGTTCAGACAGTAACTGTGGGGCAGCTGGGTGTAGAGGCCCCTCATTTCATAGGAATTATCTGCTCTATCGGCCCCAGAAGGGCTGCTCGTAGGCACAGACAGAGCCAGAGGCCGCACCTCCCGCAGCTCTGAAAGGCCGGCAGAGACGTTTGTTGCAACTGCAGGCAGATAGGGGAGGAATGAGAAGGCCGCCGGCCTGGGAAGACAGACCACAACAATAGGGACCTTGATAAACACCCTGAAAGAGCCTTTATCCTTCCCGCTCCTGCTCTGAAGTCGTGCGCACTGCCTTTGGGCCTAGACAAACGTATCTTCCAACAAGAGGGACTCTGGGCTGGTGGGAGAGGAGACAGTCCTGGAAGAGAGGCCTTATCAGGAGGGTGGGCTGGCTGAACAGCTGGAGGGCCGGCCGAGCAGCATCTGGGAGGGAGTGCAGGGCTGTGTGAGAAGCCCTGTGTCTTCTAATCAGCCCGGAGGGAGGGAGGGAGGCAGGGCCGCAGGGCCTCCTGCAGCAAAGGTTGGGTGTGGATGGAGCTCACCTCGGGAGGGCTGCGGCCCAAGGTGCAGGGACGGGAAGCACACTGTTAGAAGAGACAAGTTGAAATTTCAGTTGAATCATGGATTTCCCGCGGACACTGCAGATCCAACAACTCAGGTTTGGGCCAAATGCTTGGGATGAGGCCCTTCTTTCCTTTTTTAATTTTTAAATGGTTGACTCTTATTCTTCAATGACATTCTTGTAATTTAGGCCGTTATTCTTATATGTAAAATGTCCTTAAAACATCTGCCCTGTTATCTGTATTTTTCAACCACGTATTTCATACCTGAAATACACTTAATTAGTCCAATCCTATTGAATTAGTTGAATCAGTTCATTAAGCTTTCATTGAATGACTCTAGTCCCTAAACTCTTGGAGACTCAAGGCCATCTTTGGTTTTGTTCACAGTGTACCCCCACATTGTCAAGGATGTCGCCAGCATTTGCTACTCGACCACTGACTAAATGAATAAATGGATTAATTAGTTGCAATCGCCAATCCATGTGTTTCCCAAATTTATATCTCCTTTATTTATTTATTTATTTTTAATCCTCACCTGAGGATATTTTTCCATTGATTTTCAGATAGAGTGGGAGGGAGGGAGAGAGAGAGAAACATTGATGTGAGAGGGACACATTGATTGGTTGCCCCCTGCACAACCCCAACCAGGGCCCGGGATCAAACTGCAACCGAGGTTCGTGCCCTTGACCAGAATCGAACCCTCGACTCTTTGGTCTATGGGCTGATGCTCTAACCGCTGAGCCAAACCAGCCAGGACCAAATTTATATCTCCTTTACTTAGATGAATTTACCTTTGAGGCTCTGGAACTATGACCACAGATGGACACTAAAATTAAGACAAATCCGTTTGGTAACTCTCACTTTCTTTCAGTGGTGTGATGGTTACCGCTAAGACAAGACATCGGAAGGCAGCTACCAAGAGCAGAGGCCCATGAGACCCCACAGTAGCCCACAAACACGCACTTCTAAGAAAACTCCCGCCTTAAAGCATGGAGGTGCTTATTTGGCATCAATTCCCTAATGAGACGCTCAGAGGCATCTGGTCCCAAGTGAGGTTATCAGGAGGAGGAACACAACTGCTCATTTAATTAATGACCTTCGTCACCTTTTAGGACCAGGGCTTTGGGTAGAAGTGTCATGAAATCTGAAGAGCTTTATTTTATTTTATTATTTTCAAAATGAAGCTGGCTCTCAGTATGTGGTTCCTCATAAAGAAAGGGAAAGTTTTTAGGACAGCCGTGGGTATTTTTAAAAATGGTGCCATTAAAAGCCTTCGCGTTGACGCGTTTTTCCAGGGCTGGTTTCAGTTTTCGCGCGGAGTGGTAATTAGGTCACTGGGCCAGTCCTTCTGTGACTGACCCTCATGCTTTCACCAGGTTTGCGTCTAAAAATAGTCTTTTGTAGGAGCTGTTAGTCACTATCAGTTTTTCCCTGAGTTAATTTGGCCTTCACTGAAGGTGCCAATAGCACCTCCCTGGAAACTTACATTTTCCATGTGTTCCCAGAACAGCGGCGGCTGATTCGCCCTACCACAGGCGGGACTTCCTGCCGTGCTGATCTGGCCCAACAGCCCTGTGAGATCCCTTCCACGTGCTCCCTGCACTTCCCCCGGAGTCTGCCCTGTGGTCTGGGGGCTCCTCCTTGCCCCCTGCGTTCTTTGGAGAGTCACACTCCCTTCTCAGGAGAGCTGCCTGTGTCCTCACCGGGAGGTAAGTCAGAGGCCAGCCTGGTTACAGCAGTCGGTGCCCCGGAGAGCGTGGTCCACCCAGACAGACACCCACCGAGTAAAACTCACCCTGGGAACTTACCTAGTATAAAAATCAAGGGAACCTTTACCGATCGATGACACACAAATTGATTCCGTGTTGTGGCGCAGTGTGGGAATGAAAGATTTGGGTTCTTCTGCTTATTTTCTACCTCCGTTAGGAGCGTGCTGTCTGTTCCCTGTGCCCACCCACATCAGAGGACGTCGTGTCTTCAGTGGGAGGAACAGAGAGCCGAGTGTCAGGCCTGCATTTGGGTATGTGTGGGGTACGCATTCCTATCATGAAGATGTTTAAGTTCCTAATGTACTCTAAGCACTAAATATCCCTTAACTCCGCTCTCGTCTATAAATGACCCGACGAAACAAGGAACTGATACAGGTTGTGTGTGGAGTGGCTTTGCAAATCAAAACAGCAGTGATCAAACTGGGGTGCACCCTGACCATTTCAAACGGTCTAAGAAAGCAAACCTATGTTTTGGGATAATATAAAGACTTGGTCTGCCTTTCCCACCTGTGTTGACATTACCTAGCCACCCTACTTGTGACTACTCATCCAAAGGAGTTGACATTGGGATCTGAGAGAGGGACCCACATGGTCATCACCGCGCTAGTCACAACAGCCGAGATGTGGAAACGACCTAATGTCCATCCATAGATGAGTGGATAAAGAAGATGTGTGTTTACATACTGAAATGTTATTCATCCCCACCCCCTCAAGGAAAAGACCCTGTAACACATGAGAGTATGGATGAACCTTAATTGAAAACATTATGCTGAGTGAAATAAGCCAGTCACAGAGAACGAATACTACATGATCCCACTATCTCTGATAGTCAAAAGCATAAAGGCAAAGAATAAAATGATGGCTGCCAGAGTATAAGAAGAGGAAAATGAGTTGTTAAGCGACGTTATAAAATGTCAGTCACACAAGATGACTAAGATCTAGAGGTCTGCTGTACACCACTGTCTCTATACATAACAATACCATGTGGTATGCTTGAAAATCTGAGAGAGTAGATCTCACATTAAGTGGTTTTTTAAAAATAAATTTTTTTTCCTTTATTGATTTTAGAAAGAGAGGAAGTGAGAGGGAGAGAGAGAGAGAAACATCGGTGAGAGAGAACATCGATTGGCCTCCTGCATGCCCCCACTCAGGATTGGGCCCACAACCTGGGCATGTGCCCTGTCTGGGAATCGAACCGGCGAACTCTTGGAGCATGGGTCGACGCTCAACCACTGAGCCACACTGGCCATGGGTCGACGCTCAACCACTGAGCCACACTGGCTGGACACGTTAAGTGTTCTTAACACTGTTCTTACAATCAAGCAGTCAAGAAGCAAGCAAGCAAACTGGTCAGTTCAAGGGCAATAACAGGCAGTATTTGTTGTCAATTATAAAATGTGAGCTCTCACACAGAAATCAGCATTTTGGAAAACTTATTTCTATCACCGTGTGCACAACTTCCCAATACCTCAGTACTTTTTCCTGTAACAGATATGATGGCTTAATATAATAAAATGTATCAGTGTTTAGAGGTTCCATACAACTTAATGAGCCGATATCTCCACATGACCAGTGCACAATGTTACAGAATCCTGCAGGGCTAGGGGATCTACTCAACAGGTTTGTAATATAACAGAGCAAAAAGTTCATGAATGCCATTTCACATTTCACACTGCAGCTAAACCTTAAGACCTTCTAGAGTTCTGGTATATTACCAAAGAAGAAATATTCATAATCATCTATCAGGATTATTAAATTATTCCTCTCCTACCAGATATACATCTTTTTAAAAAAAAATTTATTAAATTGATTTTAGAAAGAGAGAGAGGAAGGGAGAGGGAGAGAGAGAGAGAAACATCAATGAGACAGAACATCGATTGGCCACCTCCTGCATGCCCCCCACTGGGGATTTGGCCCACACCTGGGCACATATCCTGACCAGGAATCGACCTCTTGGTGCATGGGTCAATGCTCAACCACTGAGCCACACCAGCCGAGCCAGATATACATCCTTATGTGGCCAGATTTGCTTTTTATAATTCCAGCAAAACAGCCCAGCTGATGTGTCTCAGTAGCTGAGCACTGACTTGTGCACCAAAAGGTCACCAGTTCGATTCCCAGTCAGGGCACATGCCCAGGTTGTGGGCCCGATCCCCAGAGGGGGGCATGCAGGAGGCGGCCAATCGATGTTCTCTCTCATCAATGTTTCTCTCTCTCTCTCTCCTCCCCCTTCCTCTCTCTCTAAAATCAATGAAGAAAAAAAATTCTTTAATAAAATAAAATAATTCCAGTAAAATAAAAGGTAGAAACAGAATAATTGCAGAAGTAGATGTAAGAACTCAACTGTCTTCTTTTAAGCAAGACATAGAAGAAATTTCCAAAAAAGATAAAACAAGACCATCTTATTTGGGGGAGGAGGAGATAATAGAGTAGTCTTCATTAAAATACATTACTTAGTCTGACATGGAAATATCTATTTTCAATACATTGATAAATATTTTTAAAGGTCTCATTTTCAATCCCTCGTATAATAAACTTTAATAAATATTGTTCCAATAAACAAAACAACTCTTTGGTGTGAATGGTGTAATTTTAGGAGCGTGAAAGAGCCCAGAGCCATACGGTTTCAGAAACTCTGCTTTAAAACAACGTGCTCCGGCTCGTTCTCTCATCCAGCAGTGACACCAGAGAACTCGGAAGATGCTGGGGAAGCAGCTGCCGTCCCTGCTGCCCCCTGACAGGCCGGAAGGCTAGCCAGCTGCCCAGGTGTCCCTCCTCGCCCATGATTTTTCTACACGTGATTTCAGTTATCCGCGGTCGAGTGCAATGCAAAAATATTAATCGGGAAATGTGGGAAATGAACAATTTGTAAGGGTTATATTGCACGATGTTGTGAGTAGCGTCGTGATGAAATCTCGCGCCGTGCCCTGGGGCCTGACTCATGCCCTGCCCAGTGGGTCCCCGCCTCATAGGCTACCTGTCCGTTAGTAACTTACTAGCCATGCCATCAGCAGGTGTGCTCGACTGTTTCAGTGCCACAGAGCTTGTGCTCAAGTAACCCTTATCCCAGAAACCCAGCTGCGGCCGATGCCAAGCCCCAGTGCCTGTGCATTCAGCTCGGTGCCTCTGACCTCGGACGCGTGGTCTCACCTCTGCACCAAGGAGGGAAGACAGTGCAACAAGGTACTTTGAGAAAGAGAGAGACCACATTCACTTAACTGCTGCGGCAGTGTTTTGTTGTGTGTTCTATTATTGTTAGTTACTCTTAACCCTGTACAGTGCCTAATTCATAATTTAATTTTAACATAGGTACGAGTGTATAAAAAAAAAACATAGGATATACAGGGTTCAGCACTATCTGGGGTCTCAGGCATCCGCTGGGGTGTCGGCATGTATTCTCCATGGATAAGGGAGGACCCTCGAACTCAGCCTTTGCACTAGCTCACGACTCCCTGATTCATCACCGAATCAGGTTGGACCTGGTAGTAAATTATTAGAATTGTTGGTAATCAATGTTCAAGATCTTGTTTTAACTGATTTTCCCAGTTCCCAATGGTATCTAATCCCTTTTCTTTGCCCATTTGGCTCCTTCACAACAACTGCATATTGTTTTCAAAAAGGATGTTCATTGCAATTCATCAAAAACAAAGGCAGTTTTGACAGCTACTGAAGTGATTACTTGTGTGGAATGCTTTCTTCTCCTTCTGAATAGCTCTGGGCTCTCCCCTCTGGAAGCAGCTGAATTGTCCACAAGCAATCATGGGTAAATATTAGGCACGAGAGCTTCGGGGCATGCTGAAAAGATTTCTATTCATAGTGTTCTTCATACCCCAAGTTGAGGGTTTTCACAGTCCAGCTATGAGAAATGAAACTGGTTTTATACCTGATCTATCTTAGTGTTCAATTAGCTTAGAATCAGAAACAATACTCTTCGTTGAAAAGTTCAACATTAACCAAAGCGTGTCATTTTTTTTTCCATCTTAAATATAGGTGTAGACCTACTAAGCACAAGATTCTCTACCCAAGATCCTCTGCTGTTTAACCCTCACACCACCCCGCAGTCTTCTGAAATAGGCGTTGTTATTTCAACCTCACAGCTAGAAAACAAAGACTGATACGGTTAAAAGTGTGACGGCCAAGATTAAAAATGAGGTTTGTGTGACTTCAAATTGAGCTCTGCAGATAACACACCATGGATAAGTTAGAACAGGGACAGACTGGAGAGAGCAAACCAGTTAGGAAGTTACTACATTGTCCCAGAGAAAGTATGATGATGAAACTTACCTTTTTTTTTTTCCTCCTAAAGAAAGATTCAGAAAATTTCCATGTAGTTTCCTGACACAATCTCTCAAAACATGGTCAACGGAGGTGATGGTATTAATTCAGAAGGACGCTCAGCATTGGTGTTTCCCATTTATTGTTGATTGATCAATAACCTTAAATAATTGCTGGCAAAACCCAATTTGTGCTAGAGCAAGTGCTGGGGGTTTTGCATTTAAAAATCATTAATGGCCCGGCCAGTGTGGCTCAGTGGTTGGGTGTCGACCCATGCACCAATAGGTCACCAGTTCGATCTCCAGTCAGAGAACATGCCCAGGTTGTAGTTCCAATCCCAGTGGGGGGGATGGAGGAGGCAGCCAATCGATGTTCTCTCTCATTGATGTTTCTCTCTCTCCCTCTCCCTTCTTTTATCTCTAAAAAATAAAGAAAAAAAATAAAAAATTTTAAAAATCATTAATTGATGTATTTTCATTTGAAGCTAATAGAGCCAATCAACTTGTATTTTCCTGACTCTATGGTCTATTTCTTTGTGGGTTTTTTCCCTTCCTCCTTAGATTCATAAACTTAAGTCTAAGAAGCAAACCCATTCTTTTGGTCTGATCCCATTAAGAGGTGATGTTGGAATACTGGATTGTTTGTTCTCTAGAGGTGAAAAAGCAGAATCAGTCATTTAATACAGGTCTAATCCTAGGTATGAAGAGGTGACTTTCACAGAATGAAAGACCTCATTTCCATTTCATCGTGTAATCTCATTTGAGTGTGGTCATTCCTATTTGTTGAAAAAAATAAATTTAGAAAAGTATTTATAGAAAAAAAAATACAGATTTCTAGGTTTCCAAATTCAGGCTTTAAGAGTCATCCAAGATCACATTTATGTGACTAGTGGTCTTTGGAAGGTGGCATCAGGCTCTGAGGCATAAGACCCTCCTGGGCATCCCTCTGCGCTCGGGACAGAGTCGCTACCCCTGTATCGAAGCCAATATTCACAGTCGCAGTCTCCCTGGGAGCATGTATTTGATGATGGTGGATTTCTAGTTTCCTAAACATGATGCACTATTTCAAATGCATCAGCTAGTGCCCAGCCTGCTTCCTGTCCTTGGGCTGTTCCCCCGCCCTCAGTTCGGTCAGCCTGAGGCAAACATATTTCTGCGACTCCCCTCAAGTGCTGTCTGCTCACAGGGAGAACCAGGACTAGACCCCAGGGAAGTCTGTGAAGACCTCTGAAGCTTCCTGGCCCCAGCCTGCGCCCAGCCACACCTGAGCCTATTTCTTTCTGCGCTCTGACTTCTGTACCTGACGTTCTTCCATCAGAATCCGTCCCACACAGACATCCTACGCCCAGGCCTCTCCCCATGAGTCTCTAAACCCCTCAAGGACAGAGGCTGCTTCCGTCGCCCCCTTTATCCCGGGCACGTGTTATAGCAGGATGCCCGCATCAGCACTCGTGAAGACCTGCTGAGCAAGTGCACAGGTCTCCTTCCCTCCAGACTTCCCACAGCTGCTTAAATGTATGAAATACACATTAAATCAGCATTTGACTAATTTCACAAGACAAAACAAACACCGAGATGGGACCCGGAAATCGTAGTCTGTGTTCACGGGGGCGGGACTGACTTTTTCAGATTAGTTGAAACAGGTAATGTGGTTTGAGGAACCAAATGGTATCATCTTGGTTTGAATTACATTTGAAATGGAGTTGATTTGTGCTTTTAGTAGCATGACTTAAAAAAGTTGTATTGTTGAATTAACTCTACTGACTACACAGACGTAAGCTTTTTGTCTTTCAACTAAAATATGTACTATTTTAACTAAACAATGTGATATTTTATGCTTAAGGAGTCCCCTACTTCTGTGTCTGGGGCAAAGCAGGTTTTGATAAATAGATCTTAGAAAAATTAACAAAGAAACTCATGAATGAATCAAATGGGACCAATCCATTCTTCTGAGATCACAGATGATAAAATTGACATCCACATAGTTTTGGAACAATGACAAATAATCCAATGTCAGGACACCTGGATCAGTATCTACTGTGCTACATGTATGTGATAAACATCATCATCAATAATGGCATTGGATGGATGGACCACACAGTCCAGGGCATAGACCCTCCGTACAGAACAAGAAACATTTATCCTGAATAGACCTTCCATTGTGTTCGGTGCTGCATATACAAAGAAGGAATGGATATTGATCATGTTCAACATTATTATAATCAGTCTCCCAGAAGACAAAACAAATATGTGTGGTGCAGTAGGATGCATCAGGAAAACACAAATGAGGAAGCAATTCCACCTGAGGGTAAGCGAGGGGAGCAGAGAAAGCTACAGGAAGTGTCTGATATGGGAGCTACCTCCTGAGGGACAAGTAGGCACCCTCCAAGTAGACGGGACAGGGAATGGCATTTCCGGCAGAAGACAGGAATACCTGCCCACCTGACGTCCTTAAGGTGATGGACAGAAAACACACTGCTCCAACAATAGAACCAGAGCTGACCTCAGCTGACGACTGCATACATGGAGAGAAACTCCTAGGTCCTGCTCCAGCCATCCCGGAGTGAGAAGCTAACACACCAGGAGCTCCAATGAGCCTCAGAAGAATGACAACAAAGAACAGCCATCTGTTTGCAGGGGATATTCCTATGTCTAAAGCATCGCATATCAACACCCCTTGGTTACAAATACCATGACCTGAGCTGATGTGAAGAGACAGGGAGTACTGTATGATAAGTTCTAGGTCAACACCCTATTACTGCTTACTTGCGAAATCACTTATTTTATTTACTCTGCCTGATTCGTTTTTGCGTAGGTTCTTTTTCTATTTTTTTTAAATTTATATTATAATTCACAGAAACATTCTTTATTCCAAGGGATAAAAAGAGAAGTGAGTCTTCAATGATATCAGTACACGCCTGAAATAAAAATTCATGTTTCCCCACAGCCTCAGAGAAACATCACACGGATATGGGTTGCTTTCTAGACCTGATCACATGCAACATTAGAAGTTTAAAAATTCTGAGAAAGGCATCACAGAACCAGTGTTGTATGTTGACCACAGGTATGGTAGCTCTTGGAACCCAATCCCAGTGATGCCCTCATCTTTCATGAAATGAGGAAACTTGTAAGTGAACTGTCTTCCTAAATAATTACTGAGAAATGGTTCATCTCCCCATTCATCCCACTCAAGTCAGTATCCTAATGACCACACAATATGAAAGATGGGAGAAAAAACAATAGCTTGGGATAAAAACATTTTCAAAATAGATGTCAGAATAAAAAACAACAACAACAGACCTGTGAGACAGGACAGAAAAACGAGTTATTTAACAAAACATAAGAGATTGACAAGAAGGTTCCCCCAGGTCTCTTATTACTTCCTGTGTCTTCTTCATCATCACCACCATCATCATCACCATCATTTTCAACATTATCATCATTATCATGATCATCATAATTAGCATCACCATTATCATCATCATCTTCACCATCATCATCATCACCATGAACATCTTCATCATCTTCTTCACCATCATCATTATCATTGTTATCATGCAGTTTTACATATTGTTTCAAGCCTTAAGAATAGTTTTCAAAAGTACCAGTTCTAGACTTATTACTATTAGCCTTAAAATCCTCTAATTGCCATCTAAATCTCAATTTCCTCTTGTATAAGATGAGGAAAATATAGTACTCAAGAGATATTTGGGAGAATTAAATAAGACCATCCACATAAAGTTATAGCACAGTCACTGACAACAGAATCACCTCTCAATAAGTAACACTGTCACCATGGCCATACAAACAACTCCTGACTAGGAGCTGTGGGTACTACTAGGAAATTCCAAGAGTGATTCATGTATCTCAGACCAGACATCTTATGATGGTCACCAAACCAATAGATGGGTAAGAATGATCGATTGGACTGCTTTTTCATCACATGGAAATTGTCTTTAAATGAACAAGATGGCCATAGTCTCCAAAGTATTCCTAGGATTGTCTACAAAATGCCAGTCAAAAGCTTTTTTTTTTTTTCTTGGTAAAACATTACAATCCTGGTCACTCTGAGAAATTAAAGAAATTGTTTTTGTTTTCTCCACTCGGCCTCACTTGATTTTTTTTTTTTTAACTCTCAAACACCCTCCTCCTTGGGCAAACTCCAGCCAGACAGATATCTGCCATTCCATTATTGTTGTAAAGTGTTAGCCCCAGACACATAAGCATTGTTGGAATGCAATGGAAAAAAAATGTTTTAAATCTCAAATGGGGTCATAAACTACAGCCAGAAGCTAATTGTCCTGAAACCTGAGCCTTTATAACATGTTACTACTGTAGTGGGACCACTCAGCACTCCTTTGGTGGGGTTGTTGTGTAATTGGTAGTAGATTACATTGCAGACATATTAAAAAAAAAAAAAAAAAGATGTCAAATCAGACATTTCTGCTTATAACTTAGACCTCAGCATAATTCTCAAAGCAATCAATGCATTTCATCCATTAAACTATTGATGGGGGGTATTAATTCATATAATGTTTAACTACTCACTGTGGACTTTCTTCCGGCCAACTTTCTTCCACCCAAGAAGTCCTGAAACATTGTCGCTCCTGTCAAAAGAAATGAATCATTAATAAGAACCAGCAAGGCCAGCGGTGAGCCAGACACTGGGCCCTGATATATCGAGGCTTCGTATTCTTTTAATCCGGGGCTGAATTCTATGTGCAGAGGAGCACACAACCCGGTTGGGTTTCACCAAGGGTCTGAAGGAGACAGGGGGACTCTGGATCGGCAAGGGCTCGCACAATGACGGAGTCCGGCCGTTAGAAAGGAGACCGTATGATCACAAAGCCCTGGGCTCTGACATCAGATTTGAACCCGATGTCTGGTTCAGTCACCTCCTTACTGTGAAATAGTTTTAGCCCCCTGAGTTCCAGTTTCCTCCTTTGCCAAATGAGGACCATAATACTCGCCTCACAGAGATCTGATAAAGTCTAAACTGAACAGCACACTGAAACTGCCGAGCAGGATTCTCGGCACTCGGAGAGCCTGTGGCGGTGAGTGATGATGGCAGTAACAAGATGGGAACAGGCGAAGCTCCGTAAGCAGGGTGGACAGTCATTCCAGTTAACCGAAGCCCCGAAGCAGAGCTGAGGCCTAGGTCAGCCTCACTATCCTTAAACGTTTATGCTACCCCATACGAATTTTGTTTTAGCCACCTGCTGAAGATGTTCCAGTCTAATCTTTAAAGACGTGCAAGAGGAAGCCTGGCCTGAGGACACAGGAGAAGCCTCGGTCTGACTTGTGGCTGAAAAGCCCAGCTCATTGCCCTGGCCCGTTTTTTTTTATTTTTTGGTACATGCCCCTAGCGGGAACCGAACCCAGGACTCTCTGGTCCACAGGCCAACGCTCCAACCTCTGAGCCAAACAGCCCTGGCCGGTTTGGCTCAGTGGTTACAGCGTCGGCCCACAGACCAAAGAGTCATGGGTTCGATTCCAGTCAAGGGCACGTACCTCCGTTGCGGCTTGTCCCCAGCCCTGGTTGGGGTCATGAGGGAGGCAGCCAGTTGATGTGTCCCTCTCATGTCGATGTTTCTCTCTCTCCCCCTCTCTCTCCCTCCCTCCCATTCTATCTGAAGATAAATGGAAAAATATCCTTGGGTGATGATTAATAATAATAATAATAATAATAATGAAAAGCCCAACTCATTTAGAGAACTTGGGCATAATGTTTGGAACCTAAATGTTAGCTAAATATTTTCAGGCTACCTAAGGATTCTCTCAAACAGGTCGGAACAATTCCTTCAACCGAGCTTTGAATAAATCGTACAAAGAAAAAAAAATGTAGTAAGAGAATCATAGAGTTAAACATATTCATGTTTCTATGTTTTTTCTGTGAGCCTGAAAACAGGGTCCTTATCTTTATATTGGTACCTTTGTTTTCAGGCTTCCTGTATTTGTAGCACATTGAAGATTCCGCAGAACATGTCCAAATTCTCAGCTGATCCTCCTCACCACCTTGTGAGGTCCTTATTGTTATCTCATCGCCTATTTGCCACTCAAGCTCAAAGTGGATTAAGCAACGTGCCCAGTGATCACATCCTTGGGGTGTTGTACAAATACATGTACACCCTGCACCGCAGACATCGGGTCCAGGGATATTCCCTCAAGTGTTCAAAGTGGTTTATGATCCCACTCCCGACAGCCACAGATCAACCTGAGCGGGCACCCTTTAATCCAGACCTCTTAGGGAAGTATATTTTGGCTCTGAAAATGTTTTATAGACAAGTGTCTCCTGGTTTGTGATAATCTTCTGGATCTAAAATATTTTAAACACACAAAACATTACCGGTTTCCTAGTAACCATACAAATGTAACCTTAGGGGGTTATTGTTTATCACAAAGAACACTTTGCCAGCCTTCCAGACGTACTGTCACTCATTCGTGCATACAAAAACACCTTAAATAAGCCTCTATTACGTGCTGGGCACTACTCTGAGCTCTCTGGATACAATAGTAAAAACAAAAACAAAAACAGACAAAACACTCCGCTTCGAAGCTCACGTTCTAACTACGGGGAGATGAACTATCTGAACAAGTGCACTACCATGTGTCTAGTGGTCTAGAAGAGAGCAAGGTGGAGCACGGGGTCAGAGACTGCTGAAACGGCATTTTAAATAAGGTCCTTTGGGAAGACCCCATGGATAAGGTCACATGCGATCAGAAACCTGAGCCAATAACCAAGCGAGGAGACCATTGCCATCTCCGGGTCCGAGAAGCAATGCCATTGATGGCTTAGGCGAAGGCAAGGATAGTGTGGACGGTAAGCAGTGTCAGAATAGGAATCTATTTGGAAGACAAAGCCAGCGGGATTTGCTAACAGAGTCAATGTGGGTGTCAGAAGAAGACATCCTACTTGGCTTGGACTCTGACAGGTGAGTGTCCACCAACTGAGACAGTGAAGACAGAGCTGTGGACGCAGGTTTGGGGAGAAGACGGGTGTTCACAGTGTTGGATGTATTAGGTTTTACGTGTGAACTGGATACTCAAGAAGAGTCTTGTACGCGGGGGGGTGGTTCTGGAGTTCACAGAAGTCCTGGCTGGAGGTAAGAAGTGCGGAGCTGCCCGAGAAGGAGATGTATCTACAGCCACGAGAGGGCCTGAGTCTTGGGAGGGGAGGTGGGTGGAGATAAGGCTGAGGTGGATCCTGGGACCCTCTCATGGCTGGAGGTTGGGGAAGAGTAATCAGCAGCAAAGCAGACTGAAATGAAGATTAAGGGGGGCCGTCACCCAAATATGTTGATTGTGCTTTGGTATCTCCTCAAGCAGAAAATCTTTCTCTTCTGTTTTGTTGGCGGTCAGGGTGGAAGATGAATGGGTCAACAAGAGGAGGGTAGACAAGTTCGAGAGGACGGCCAAGTCCCATCCGGCGCCAGCTCTCCGGGAACAGGTGCAGTGTGACTAAGCCGCCCCTGTGGGTCCCCTGAGGCAGCTCTTAAAGTGACCCAGAAAGCAAGCTGACGTGCCACCTTGGGAGACTCTGTTGATTACAGAATCCTCATCCTTTACTTCCTGTTTTTCCCCCTCACCTGAGGATATTCTTCCATTTATCCTCAGATAGAGAGGGAGGGAGAGAGAGAGGGAGGGAGGGAGGGAGGGAGGGAAACATTGATGTGAGAGGAGCAGATCGATCGGCTGCCTCCCACACAACCCCGATCAGGGCCAGGGACGGAACTGCAGCTGAGGTGTGTACCCTTGACCGGAAATGAACCTGAGACTCTTTGGTCCACAGGCCAACGCTCTCACCGCTGAGCCAAACCGGCCAGGGCTTACTTCTGATCCCTCATTGTCTTTTTTCTATGTTTTTGTGTCCTTCACAAACAGTGATGTAATTCCAGGATCCTTTATCTCCACCTCTCTTAAATAATTTTTAAATTAAATGTATTGGGTGACATTGGTTAATAAAAGCATATAGGTTTCAAGTGTACATTTCTATGACACGATCTGTATATTGCATTGTGTGCCCCCTGCCCAGTCAAATTCCCCAAAACTAAAACAACTCCTTGAGTGCTTGGTAGGGGTTCCAGGCACTCTGTCTCCTCCTCCCAGGCCCTGCTCATGATGTTTGTAGGAGACATGTCCCTAAACAACTACTGCATGGATGTATAGCTGCTTAAATTCAGAGACCTCAGAATATGACTTCACATGTCCTGCCCCTAAAATCATATTTGAGTGGGAAAACAGACAGTTAGTTCCTCAAAAGGTCAAACACAGAATTTTCATAGCACCCAGCAATTCCACTCCTAGGTCTACACGCCAAATAATTGAATTATCGGTTCTCAAACAAATATCTGTACACAAATATTCACATCAGCACCAGTCACAATAGCCTACAGGTGGAAACAACCCAGATATCCGCCAATAAATGAACAGATAAACCAGATGTGGTATAGACCTACCAGAGAATATTACCCAGACATAAAAAGCAATGAAGCGCTGACTGATACATATTTCAACAATCTGAACCTCAGAAACATTGAGCTAAGTGAAAGAAGCCAGACACAAAGAAGCAGAGTCCCTTTCCATGAACTATCCAGAATAAGAAAACATATAGAGACAGAAAGCAGACTGATGGTGGCCCGGGGCTGGGAAGGGACTGTTCAATAGGACTGAGGTTTTGGGGGCGTCCTGGGGTGGAAAGGAGATGAAAACGTCCTGGCACTTGATAGGTGTGGTGGTTGTACAAGGTAGTGGAAGTACGACACCCCACTCTATTATATGTATCAAAACAGTTACTTTGGCTATGTGAATCTTACCTCAATTGAAACATGAGTGGACCTGTCAAAAAGAAGGAACTCTTAACCCTTTGTGACAGCGTGGATGGACCTGGAGAGCATTGTGCTAAGTGAAATAAGCCATCGGAGAAAGACAATACCACATGATCTCACTAATATGTGGAATCTAATGAATAAAAATAAGCTGATGACAAATGAACCAGAAGCATGGATACGTGGGACAGACTGGCTGCTGCCAAAGCAGAGCGGGTGGGAGGCCCGGATAAGGATGGTGAAGAGATGAGCTAAAGAACATACGAGCCTACCCACGGACATGGACAAGAATGTGGTGAAGGCCAAGGAAGGGGAGGCCGGGGTGGGTGGACGTGGGCAGAGGGGGGGAAAGGGAGGACACCTGCAATGATGTCCACATTAAAAATGTTTAATAAAGAAAAAGATTTAAAAAATGAGTGTACTGACTCTAGATCAGAATTATGGAGGTGTGTATATAATGTACACATGAATAAAATAAGATTTTATTTTGCGTTGCTTATGCTCCTGCTCCTCTTCTTCCTTAAACGCTGCTGACAGACACCAGAGGTGTGGGTGTCCCCTCAAAGACACAGCTCTTGCCCTGGCCAGTCTGGCTCAGTGGTCAGAGCATCGGCCTGCAGACCAGAGAGGCCCGGGTTCGGTTCCCGCTAAGGGCACGTACCTTGGTTGCAGTTTGTCCCCGGCCCCGGTTGGGGTCGTGTGGGTGGCAGCCAGTCGATATGTCTCTCTCACATCGATGTTTCTCTCTCTCTCTTCCTCTCTCTCCTTCCCGCTCTATCTGAAGATAAATGCAAGAAGAATGTTCTCAGGTGAGGATGAAGGAAAAAAAAGACAGCTCTCAGCACAAGGCTGCATCCTCATGCCGGGCCGTCTTCCCCGGAGCACGGACACCTGCCTGAGACTTCTCAGGACGCTTTCAAGTGTTTTGCTTTTCACATTTTAAAGTGAGTTCAGACATATAAAAGAGTTTCAGAACAGTGAAAAGAACTCTTGCAGATTATTCAGTCAGATTCCCCAAATGCGAATATTTTTATGTAAATTATAAAAATGGAAAGCATGTTTTAATGATAAAACAAATGGGTGAAATATGCATCCATCTACACACTCGTACGTACGTACATGCATACTATCCGTATAAATAAACTATTTAATTTTTCATGCATGTACATTCATGTGTGTCTTTAGATGTGCATATATGTATGCATGCTTACAGGTGTGCACATGCATGTATATAGATGTGCATATAATCATGGTCACGAGCATACGTTGTGTGTATATGTACAAGTATGAATATATATGCATGTATAGATACACATTTTTCTGAACTATTTGAAAAGACATGTTGCCCCTTCACTCATATGCACAATGTGTTATTCCCCAAAACCAAAGACTATCATATCAATATGGCATAATTATTAATATCAGGATGTTAATACTGACAGTACTGCAATCTAATCTGGAGCCCCTTTCAAATTTCATTACTTACACTAACAGTCTAATTTCTTTTTTTTTAATCCTCACCCGAGGATATTTTTCCATTTATCATCAGATAGAGTGGGAGGGAGGGAAACACAGAAAGAAACATCAATGTGAGAGAGACACATTGATTGATTGCCTCCCGCACAACACTCACCAGGGCTGGGGACTGAACTGCAACTGAGGTATGCACCCTTGACCAGAATTGAACCCGAGACGCTTTGGTCCATGGGTCGACGCTCTAACCACTGAGAAAACCAGCCAGGACATAATAGTGTACTTTTTATCGGAAGCAAATACTTAAAATATATGAAATGGTTTGGAATAACACTGGGAACCAGAAGTTTTTAAAGACCTTCTCTTGTATCTTGCTCATTGTATTTTTAAGCATCAAGATGTTCTGCAACATCCTAGGGTACATGCAGATTGGATTCAGGAATTGATTTCAAACATTTAAATCCCAAATGCACGTGCTTTTATATTGTGAAACTATTAACCACTCTTTTAAGAACAGAAGGAGAGCCAACAAAAAATATCACGAGGGTCTCAATATCTTTAAGCCTAAAAGTGTTCTCTGTTTACTTTGTCTTTGATCATGAGAATCCATGGGCAGCCATAAAATTTTACTGGAGCTATAATTATTTGAAAAGTTCAGGGTGTCTTTAAAGCACTTCATAACAACCTCAAGTATCATAACTTGATATTATTTCTACTTTTCTACTTATAATGAAAACAAAAGTTGTGAGTTCTAGTCATCATTTCCACGTGAAAAAACAGTAGAAAAAGTGGTGTATTTATTCACCTAGAAAATGCCCAGCTGGGGTTTATTAACCACATTTCAGTTACTCATCTTTATGACTCCCAAGTATAGATAAGATACCATCGCCAGACCTCCCAGACGGCAGGTCCAGCGAGGCCGCTGGATTAGAGGGAGCTGGGGTCTTCAGCGGCCGCCTCACAACCAGTCACAAATCACGTATTTTCATGGTATCAGTTCTCTGGAATTTTTAGCAAATTAAAACCTATAGCCAGTTTCATACCACCATCTGTAATCTAATTGGCATATCCTCTCAATATTGAGCTGTTGCGAATACCAGTCCTGCAAACTCATGTTAAGGTAAATCCTATATAATATGATATATAGATATAGAAATAAGAGATAAGGTGTGTGTGTGTGTGTGTGTGTGTGTGTGTGTGTGTGTGTATTTACTAAATAAGATCGATCCTTCCTTCCTTCCTTCCTCCCTTCCTCCCTTTCTCCCTCCTTCCCTCCTTCCTCCCTCCCTCCCTCTCTCCTTCCTTTCTAGCTATCATCTGTCTTTAACAACTGTCTGCTCTAAGCCACTGCAATGAACCATACCCTCTGTTAAGACAGGAACCCAGCCCTGGCCGGTTTGGCTCAGCAGTTAGAGCGTCGGCCTGCAGTCCAGAGAGACCCGGGTTCAGTTCCCGCTAAGGGCATGTACCTCGGTTGCAGTTTGTCTCCGGCCTGGTTGAGGTCGTGTGGGTGGCAACCACTCAATGTGTCTCTCTCACATCGATGTTTCTCTCTCTCTCTTCCTCCCTCTCTCCCTCCCACTCTATCTGAAGATAAATGCAAAAATGTCCTCTGGTGAGGATAAAAAATAAATAAAAAAAAAGACAGGAACGCAAAAGAGTATATTGCATCTGTGGCCATAAGGAACTCATCGTTAAGTTAGGATCATTGGCCAATATAGAGATAAACCCTCTGACATTTGTCCGAACTGAGTGCCAGGGGGTCACCAGGAAGAGTCGGTTAGATTTCCTGGATTTACTTGGAAATGTCCGCAGAGGAAGCATAGCTGAGCTGGAGATCCTGATGGGCGAACAGGAGTGTGCGGGGAAAGACGGCTGGGAAGGACGCTTATATATATATATGCATATATCATGGGTGAATAATTCAAGCCAAGCAAGCTATTCTTCTTCCTTACTGCAGTCAGTTTGTCTAGGTATTTTTCTGTGCTGGTAAAATATGTTGTTTGCAACAGATCATAATGGTTGTCGAGTGGGGTGGCAGAGTGTGAAAAATAACTCATTTTATCTATTAGAATGATTATTTATCTATGTATGTGTCTAAACGTCCTTTGCAATCTTTTGATATAGATATCTCTCTATAATGTACATATATAATCTAGACATAGTTAGAGATAGATGACTATATCTATAAGTACGTGAATATCTATAATATAGATATATAATATCTAAATGAGAGGTGATGGTGGCTTGTCGTGAGAAATCCATATATATATTTAATATTTATATTTATAATCGGCAGATACACTAGTTAGGGGTCAGGAAGACCCGAAGGGCCCAGAGTACAGGAGACGGGAAGTCAAGTGACACCTTGCACGGTGCCACGGGCCCTTCTAGCGTGCCCCTTGCACATCCGCCACCAAGCTCTGTCACGTGTCCTAACACAGCGTCAGCCACTGGCAGGAGACACCACGCCCAACAGCAGCAGCGCCTGGAAAGGGAAGACATTCTACTACTCGCGAGCACAGGAGAGTCAGCCCACAGGGGCGGGGTGGATCCGTCCCCTTGCAGCCCCCTCTCCTCTGCTACCGTCCGTTTCCCTCCTCTGGACAGCGCCGGGTCACAGCCAAACACTCGAGAAGCCGGGAGCCAAGCAGAAGTGGTGAGTCAAGGTCTGACCTCAGCGCCCAGGCACCGTCTCCAGCCCGCCGCTCCGCCGCGCCAGACACCTGCCTCCCTGGGGACCGAGCCTGCTGCCCACCGCCTGCAGCCCTGCTTCCCCGGCTGGGCGCGTTTGACAATGTCACCTTTTCAGGGCACCCTCCGCAGTCAAGGGGGGCACCTCTGGCCACTCTAAGACTCTGCCCTCGACACACTTGCACATCCCGGCACCGTGTTCCCCTCCTCAGCCCGTGTCACCCCGGCACACGGTGACCTCTCCCCCCATTGTCATCTTCCTTGCCTCCCTCTGCATTAGAACGGAAGCCCCATTTCTGTCTGTGTGTCCGCTGCTCTGTCTCCAGTGCCTGGGTCACAGCCAGGCACCTGGCTGGCATTTGGGCAAGGAATTCATTCCCAGACCCATTTCCAGCCCTTCTTGCCCTACTCTGTACCCTGGGAGGTGGTCTCCTGTGGCTGCATCCCCGTTGGAGGGCTTCTGGGTACATGGAAAGAGAATGCAGGGCCTGAGGACGGAGAGGTTTGGTGTGTCTTCTCACGGCCTCATGTATCAGTCCTCCAGCTCCAGCAGCAGCTGCCTCGCGCCCAGGCTAAGCTGCTCCGCTCCTCCAGCGAAAACCATCTCCCCTGGAATTCCTTCCACCCTGGGGGCGTGCCGGCTCCTCCCTGCTCCCGATTCCGGGGTTCTGCGTCCTCTGTCGGTTTTCCACTTGTACCCTGCCCACGTGTCATGAAGTAGACCCTTCATTAAAAATCCTTCTCATTTGTACCATCTGCGATGAGCTCTCGCTCCTGCCAGGACTCTGCCTGATAAAAAACTCAATAAGCACGCGTTGAAAGATTGCTGAATGAACGGAACGTCTTGGCATCCTTTGAACACTTGATTTATTGGCTTTGGCACTGGCGCTGCCGCTGGAGAGACAGTAAGGAGAGAAGGGTAGAAGTCAGCAGCGCGAAGATAACTCTGGGATGTCTGGCCAAGCCTTGAATGTGTGTACGTAATGCAATAGCCACCAGCACGCAGTCAGGCACTCGGTCCGTGAGTGAGCTGCTGCTGCGTGGTGCCAGGCAGTGGGCCTGGTTGTTTTTCTTGCGCTGGTAAGATGTGACGTTGGAAACAGATGGTGGTGGTTGTGCAATGGGGTGGCAGAGTGTGGGAAGCAACGGACTCCTTGTCAGGTTCCAATTTGCTGTTTGCCTCCTGTGCTTACCCCTGTGAGAGGAGTGTGCTCATCCACAAACCTGAAGTGGACAGGGACACCATGAAGACGCTGCACGTACACAGACGTGACTTATGTAACGTGCTTCTCACCACGTGCGACAGAGTATCTGCTCAATAAATGTTAGTTTCTTCCCATCTCTCCTTTTTCCTTTCCTTTGCCTCTCTTTTTTTCTGATTGAACTGCCTCAAATAAAATGAGATCAGGGAGATTTTCTTCTCCAAATATTTAAAAATTCCCTGATTTAAAACAAAATAAAATCTGTGCAGCCCGGGCCAAGTAGCTCAGTTAGAACTAAGATATACCAAGGTTGTGGGTTCAAACCCCAGTCTGGGCACATACAAGAGTCAACCAATGGGCCCTGGCTAGAGTGGTTCAGTTGGCAGGGCGTCGTCCAGTGCCCCGAAAGGTTGCAGACTCGATCCCAAGAGGGAGGCTTACAGGAGGAAGCCAATAGATGCTTTGCTCTCCCATGGATGTTTCTCTCTCTCCCTTGCCCTATAAAATTCAATTTAAAAATTAACCAATGAATGCATAAATAAATGGAACAAAAAAATCAGTATTTCTCTCTCTCTTTCTCTCAAATAAATTTTTAAAAATCTGTGCAATAATAGTTCGGGTCAGGAAGCAGAAGGGGAGGTCATAAGAAAAACAAAAGGAGTCGGAGAGACGACTCTCCCTACAGAAAGCTTCCAGAAAGGTCTGCCCGTGCTATACAATCAAGTTGCTGCGCGACTGCTTGGCAAGCTGAGCAATATTTCACAAGTATCAGCGCTACGTACCACGGGATGAAAACAGCCCATTGCAAGATACTGAACAAGAGAAACCTGATGCTTTTCTTTGCTGGGGCGGGGGGGGGGGGAGCGATGGAGGGGCCCTCTTGCAAGATCATTGGTTTGAAATCGTTAGTTACAGCTTTCAAATTTGCCACTTTATATGCATGTTAGGACCTACAGATATATTTCCACTCCAGCATACACCTTCCCCCTTGTCTGTTTTGTTGTTGTTGTTGTTTGCATAAAGCAAAAAGCATGCTATAAAAGTAGTTGTGCCTCCAAAAAATTTGACTCACTACAGGACGGAATAAGAGAACTGAACCAGCTTTCGAACAAGATGCCATGTTTAGAAATACACAAACCCCACAAGCCCACTCTCGGCCAGCCGCACCCCAAGACCATGGGGACGCATGTGCTGCCCCGATTTCCCTGCACATCTCTGTCCCTTGTGCTAAAGCAGTGGGGATCGCCCACGGGGGTGCCCATCTGCAATGACCGCTCTATGTCGCCGCCCAATGGAGCTGATAGGACTGTAGCGGCCAAACCAGTGCTGACATCAGAAGGCCAAGAAGGCGGCGAGGACGCATTTCAATCACTTGCAAAACGACACGAAACAAAACTGGGAAATGAGAATGCCCCGAATCGCAGCCTTTGCTTGGCTCCTGCAGGGACGCCTGCCATGCTAACCCCATCTTTCCGCCTTGAACCACGGCCTACAGTGCCTTGCATTTGCCAAACACAGCACAAGAGTCAGAGCAGTAACTTCACCGTGACACGAAACCCGACCCCACCTTCAGAGACAATTAACACCGATACTGAATTGTTTGTAGTCTCTATGATGTTTCATGCAACTCATCACTATCTGTGACTCTGTTTCACCAAACTGAGCCCCGGGAAGAAAGGAACCATCATGTATCACCACTCAGCCTTCCGTCCCCACTCATGTCTCACACATACGACATGTTCAATAGAAGCCTGTTCAAATAATGCCTGTCGCCTGGTTGCTGGGGCTCAGTGGTTGAGCATCGACCCCTGCGCCAAGAGGTCGCCAGTTTGATTCCCAGTCAAGGCACATGCTCAGGTTGTGGCCCCATCTCCAGTGGGGAGCTTGCAGGAGGCAGCCAAATCGATGTTCTCTCTCATCAATGTTTCTATCTCTCTAAAAAAATCAATAAAGAAAAAAAAAAACTATTAAAAAAAAAATAATGCCTGTCATTTTACTCCCCTTCTGATAAGGTTAGGTAAATGGCCCCTCGCCTCCTGTCTGGGCGTGCTGCCTTTTGTAGAAAACTGATCTACTGTGACGGGAACACAAAACTCCGCAGGGTTTCTGGTTTTTGATGTTGCTTATTGGGTTTTTTTGTTTTGTTTTTTGTTTTTTCCCCAGGAGCAGGAATGGATTTGCTCTGCTTAACCATACCTTTCCTACTTACTCAACTTCTGACCCATGTTCAGATGCACTGAGTAACTGGCTGGATTTCAGTCTGCAGTCTGCGTAACTGCTCTGAGGACCACTCGGAAGGTTGGACGCACACTTCACGAGACCACTTAGAACCTTCTCCAGAGGGACTCACTCCTGGGCAGAAGGGGTGGAGGCAGGGCTCCAATAAGACTGAGAAATTAGTGGCTCAGCCCAGCCGGTGTGGCTCCGTGGTTGAGCTTTGACCATGTACCAAGAGGTCGCCGGTTCGATTCCCGGTCAGGGCACATGCCCAGGTTGTGGGCCAATCCCCAGTGGGGAGCATGCAGGAGGCGGCCAGTCGATGTTCTCTCTCATCGATGTTTCCATCTCTCTCTCCCTCTCTCTCTAAAACAATAAAGAAAAATAGAAAGAAATTAGTGGCTCATATTTTCGGAGACACGCTTGAGCTGACACAGGTCTTTCCCTGAGAGAAGTCCTACCTGGTGGAGGAGTTTAAAAGGAGCAGAATGACACCTTGTTTTTTTTGGGGGGGGGGGTGCTATATTATTGCAATATTTACTAACTACCTGTCAACCATACATTCTTTTCAATAAAATATTTTAGACATTCAGAACGAAATGTGAAGGTATAAACTCTAGTAAATAATTAAAGGAGTTACGTTTCTACAATGTCGGATTATCAAACCTCTTGGATTTTATTTCCTAAACGTCCCTGAAGATGTCCGTCCACGTTGTTCTCCATGGCCCCCGGCTGGACCTAGTCACCAGTACTGCTCACCGGGACCACTGCGCAGACGTAGCCGGTTCTCCCTCTTCCTCCAGCAACAGTGAACCCCCAGCTGCAGGCAGAGTCCCACCATGGCCCCTCCTCTCTGCTCCGTGCCCTGCTCGTCCCATTTACTCGAAGTGTCCGTGGCTGCCTAGTCTATTGGGCATACAGGCCCAAACTGCTGACATTTCTCCAAGGGTCCACGCGTTGGACCTGCCTCTCCAGCCTTGTCCCTTGTCAACACCCTCCCCCTGTCCCCTATGCTAGCCACTCTGCCAAGTCAACTCCTACTGAACATCTAAATTTGTGTTCCTGGGACTTCCACACACATCACCGTTACGTAGGGATCGTGTTGAGACACCAGTGATTCTCACGTCTCAGGCCTGCATGTCGAACAAGCCCCGGAGATGCCGAAGGCTCTCCAGACAGCCCTGGGATGATGCCTCTGCACCCCTTGTTCACCTGCTCTGGAACGCCTTCCCACCCTGCTCAGCCGGGCCCGGGCCCCTGCTTCCCCCCATCAGCTCAGCCTGCACATCCCCCGCCGCTTCCATCACCATGGGGACCCCGACTTCATGACCGCCGTCGTGTCCGCCACCTCAAATGAGTTCCAGGATGGTGTGTGTGCACTTTTTGCACATGACATCTGAAAAGAAATATCTTTAAATGAAGGATCAAACACGTCAATCCCGGAAGGTCTTTGTTATTTAGTTGGCTAGTATTTTTGTTGGAAAAATTTGTTTGTGGTCATTGTGATATCTGGTTAAGTGGTAAAATGTTCTTGCCACATTCCCACTTCTCTGAAAAAAAGTAGCCATTACCGAAATATATCCACGCAGAGCACCCCGGAACAATGGCCAAGGAAAAGGTGCTGGGCAGGATGAGAAAGGAAACGGACGTCTGTCATTTCTCGATTCTTACAGGCACGAAACCCAGACAGATGCACAGATATAGGGGCAAGTTGTGTGGATGGGCACAGGCTCCGATGTTTACCATGCTGGGCAGAAACAGCAGTGGGCCTGAAAAATTCACTTATTTCAATAAACAGGTATCAAGGCTGTTCTGCAAAAAAGTTTCAGTGTGTCACAAACACACACACACACACACACACACCCACGCACACACATCCCTGATACCTTAGCGCTGTGTTCTGTGTGAGATTTGCATAACCTGTTGTGGCGTAAACATTATCTACTCTAGACAGTAAAAGTAGGAGTACTTTAGGCCAAAGTTATATAAGATGGTTATTAAAATTCTACTCATTATGCAACCAGTATCTGGCATCTCTCGTGTGTCTTTTTAATCTGTGACTGGCAAGGTGATATCCCAGGCACATCCCTAGCCTTGAGCAGTTTACGATGGCGGCATATTCAGATCAACTACAAAAAAAAAAAAAATTTCATTTGTAATATATACAAAATAAAGTTTCAAAGTTAGAAGACGGGGCGGGGGAGTGGGGGTCCCTTCCTGTAAGGGGAGGGGGAAAGGAGAAGGTTTCACGGGGGGCATCTCCGCTCGGAATCTGGGTGGTGCCCAGGACTCTGACAGGCAGAAGCGGAATCTGGGTGAGGGACGGGGCAGCTGCTCCAGTATTGTTCACACTGTCACTTACACCCAGCAGCCGGCGTGCACTGTGACACCCTGAGCAATGTCCTTCCGTGGTGGGAAGGCTGAGCGTGTGGGGTTCATTCCTCACTGCGGGTTCATCTTAATCCCCATACACGCTGCCCTCCCCTCACGGTCCAGGGACTCACCCAGACAGCGCCCCGAGTCCCACACATTTCGTTCCAGCCATAGTTCTCCCTAACAGCCCGTCATGACCTCGGCTGGCAAAGTGACCCCTTCTTCAGCTCTTTGTCCATCAAGGCATGAGGGGTGCATTGCATTCGGTTCCCTTGGTCGGGACCTTCTGCTGAGTATTCACAGGAGACAGCATCATTCTAATGACTGGGTCATTACGGAGAAATCCCTCTACAAACCCTTCTCCCCAAACGCCCCTCTCTCATCTCTAAGGTCTACTGATTTGTTCCTTTTGCAGAATGCCATGCAGTGTCTCTCTAAGGCTGGGGGGCAGATGCTGTTTGAGCCCGGCCCGCACCGTCGGGCCCTTATTTCAGTGCATGCTGCAAACGTCTGCTGCCAAACACGGGGCTTTCACAACTGTTTTTTGGCCTTATGGGCTCTCCCTTGCAGCTGGAGCATGTTTTGCTACCCAACTGGTAGGAATAATTGACCCTAATTATCACAAAGAAATGCTGTTAGAAAATACAGCCGAAGTATGCGCAGAACTTAGAGAATTCTCTGACGGCTGCTTGGTGCGCCCGGGCCCGATGGAAAGGCTCAGCGTGAGCTCGCGGTGTTTACGGACGGCAGCCTGACTCGGGCGCAGTGACCGAGGGTTCTGCTCTTCAGAGACGGGCCCTGAGCACTGTGCGGAGCGGGCAACCAGCAGAATTGGAAGGCCCAGCTGAGGAACAGCTAGTGTGTTGTAGAAGAAAATAAATACCAACGGCGACCTTCAGACCAGTTGAAGCCAACTGTATCTTACCCCACTAACCCACCTGTTGGATTTTATTTATTAAATTGCAGCCTGGCCGGTGTGGCTCAGTGGTTGAGCTTCGACCCATGCACCAAGAGGTCGCCGGTTTGATTCCTGGTCAGGGCACATGCCCAGGTTGTGGGCCCGATGCCCAGTGGGGGCATGCAGGAGGCGACCAATCCATGTTCTCTCTCATCCATGTTTCTCTCTCTCTCTCCCTCTCCCTTCCTCTCTAAAAACCAATAAAGGGGGAAAAATGTGATTGCATTTGACTGTCACTTCAAAGAGTCAACACGGGACAGAATGAAATGAACATGGGGCCCCAGGAATCTGAGTGGAGCGCGGGCCGGACTGTGGTAGACTATTTGGGTGCCCACCGGCATCTCATCACCCTTACCATTTCAGTGCCAAAGCCAATGCCTGAGCTTCTCTGCCTTCGGGCCCTCCGTTGCTTCTGGAAGGCTCTCTGCTGCCAGCGTGGGAAGCTGGAGTTGTCGGAGGATTAAAATCCCTGGGGATTTTAGTGTCCACATATAAGTGACGTCATACAGATTAGTCTTCTCTGTCTGACTTACCTGGGTTAGTATAATGTCCTGAACGTCCATCCTTGTGGTTGCAAATTGCAGGATGTCCATACGTGTATGACGTCACTTATATGTGGAATCTAAAAAAGCCAAACTCATAAAAACAGATGAGGGGTGGGGGGTTGGAACAGATGTTTAAAGGCACAAACTTACAATGAGGAGTAAATACGCCCTATCGCTTTAAGTACAGTAAATATAGGCAACACTATTGTATGTCCGTAAACTTGCAGGAGACTAGAACTTAATTCCAACCACTAAATAGAAGTGATAATTATGTATCATTGTAGAGTTGCTATTTATCACTACCTCGGCAATCATAGTGCAAGATATATAATGTATCAAATTAACATGTTTTATACCTAAAATTACACATATGTCAAATATATTTCAATTAAAAAAAAATGAGGAAGAGTCTTCAATCAAGTAACTGATTAGAGTCTGTGTATAATGTCCCCAGCGACCTCGCTGTCCTGGTGGGGGGACTTCGGTCATGCGCCTCGTTTCCCCAGGGGCATGACTCTCCGTTTGTCCACAGCTGTGACTGGCCAGGCCACACTCTGTTGCCTGCCTTCCCTTCCTGGTCTCTCTTCCTCGCTCTCCTGTGGGTGTTTTCTGTCGTCCCCCGAGTAAAATACTTGCACTCCAGTCCTTGACTCAGGTTCTGTCCAAACGAAGGCAGTCTGGGACTTGTCATCTGGTCACACTGCTGGCTGTCGCCCAGGGAGGGGGCAGATCTTGACTTCAGGTCACCGAGCCCCCTCGGAAACATGGACAGGAAGACAGAAGGCTCAGGATTTCACTGGCAGGCACTCCCTTCTCCACGACCACCTGCGAATCGGCCGCGGCCTGCTGGCAGACACCGAGATCCTTGTGAAATAACAGACGATGAGACACCACACGCTGCTGTCCGGAGTCCCCGCGAAGGGCGGGTGGCGGGTGGCGGGGGGTCGGAAACCAGGATGACTTTCCTTTCTTAGATTTTTTTTTTAAGATGTTCACTAGTTCACTGTCTTCCTCAAAATCTCACACAACCGCTGTGTGACATCCCCTACCTGTGACTTCATCCTTCGGGCACTTTGACAATATATATTGATAGAGGAATGTGATGAACCTACTGTGTCAACGGACTCAGCTGACCTCATAGGCTGGACATGTAGCCACGCATCGCAGACCGTGAATCGTGTAAGGAGCGTTAACCGCTAAGGGTCTCCATCTGAGCCCAGCTGCATCAGTTCTGAGTTGGGTCTAAGGAAAGCTAGTAATTGAAATAGAGGTTCCGGCTAGGAAATTGAAATGGAAAGCTCACCTGAGAAGCCCCTATCTCGTTCTATGTCTGGTCGAGAGAGAGGAGCGAAACCCTAGGAAACAGAAGGGGAACACAAAGTCCACCTGTCAGAGAAAGAAGAGACTGTGCAGGCAGAGGGTGAGAGACAGTTATCTTGTTCTTAACAGCTGCTCAGTGTCTGCTTCCAGGCTCTGACGTGATCCTGGTCTATTTCCTTCCCTTGGATCTGCAGATACCCAGGACCTTACAAAAAGTTTCTCCCTTTGGCCTTATTTTAACGGAAGGGATTTTTCAGTGATTTCAAACTGGAAGAGCTTTGATTATCCCAAGCACGCTCGCCCCTGAGCTCGGGTGGAATGTGACCCTCACTTTCTGGATTTTTAATGTCTCTAATTCCGTCCTTGGCACACAGTGTATCCTTCGTAAGTATCAGTCAGAAGAAAAATGGATAAAGAGCGTTAATAAACCGGTAGAAGCACCAAGAAGCAGATACACTTTTCTCAGGGTGAAAAGTCTTTGCAGCCACAGTAAGCCGCCGAGCAGTGTTCATCCGGGTGCAGGGCTGGAAGGCTCCCGCCTCAGGTTTATTTTAATCGGTAATTGCCCACTCATTTAATCCATTTGCAAAACAGTCTTAACCACCACTCCAATTATTGGTGTGTGTTTCTCCAGGATATGTCGTGGGGTAGTAATTCACCTTGAAACGTTTAGGCGTCTTTATCATTCTCAGATGTTCAAAGTGTCTCA
Organism: Molossus molossus; assembly: GCF_014108415.1. Taxonomy (NCBI): domain Eukaryota; kingdom Metazoa; phylum Chordata; class Mammalia; order Chiroptera; family Molossidae; genus Molossus; species Molossus molossus. The sequence goes on along the minus strand of NW_023425354.1, from coordinate 7,811,941 downwards.
GCCACAGTGACGGGTGAAGTGGCCTTCGGAAGGGGTAAACCAGAGAAACGAGGTCTCCCTCTCTGGCAGATCCAACCCTTCTCCAAACCCAATGGGAAGAGCAGGGTGTCGTGGGCTCTTGCTCCTTGAGATGCGCATTAAGGAAAGACTGAATGTAGCAGACGCTAAAGCCCCCTTGTGATGTTTTTACGATTGTTACAGTATTTGGTAACTCCCGTTCCCTTCTGGCCGTGATGTGAGAAGCTGCCCCCGCCCCCGCCCCCCCCATGACAGCAATCTCTCGCTGTAAAATGGTCAGACCGTCAGCCAGCAATAATTTGCAATCCAAACAGACTTGACGCTCCCTGACATTTATGGAAACCTCAGACCCCGCACACTGGTTTCAGTTTTCCTCCCTCCGCTCTGTTTTTACAGACAGACAAGTGCTTCGATTTAGGTTTAATAATGAGGAGAAATTTCTTCTTGGCCTACTCTTGCTTGTGTTGGCTGCCATGGGGCTTGCAACCGACGGGTGGTTGGAGTTAATTACACTAAATGGTGAGAACATTATTTGACCCCACCGGTGCAACCCCAGAGGCGGTGTGCCTCCTCGCAGGCACGGGCAGACGGAGCGCTTACTGCTGGGCAAGGGGCAGGGGCGTGGACAGCGTGCTCCGTGCGGGCCGGACGCCCTCCCTGCTCTCGGGGTGCTGGGCTCCCTGACAAGCACCCAGGGAAATGCAGAGAAACACAGTGCGAGGGAAATGAGAACCCCGTCCAACAGAAGTGGTCCCAGAGGGAGCAGGCACCTCCGTGAGATGACACACCGCCGGCCCCTCCAGGAGAGAACAATACGAAGACTTCGCCACAGGCGGGATTCTGACAAGCCGCAGAGGAACTTCTGCCACCCGTGTTATTGTAAGACAGCTGGTGACACAGGATGACATTTGAGAGCCGGGGAAAACGGCATGCGATGTGGGTCAGCGCATAATGCTTACGTCACACCTGGCTCTGCGGCTGCTGTTTCTGAGGACGAGGGTGACAGCGCTAACCGGACCCGCAAGCTCTCATTCTAGGGATAACTGCACATGCGTGATGCTCGTGAAGCAGAAATAGCCAGTACACTTAGGTGGGGTGGGGACTCATCTAGAAATGGTTTGTTGCGCCATCACAGCGAGGCCTCAGTTACACTAAAAGTAAAACAAGGCCAGAGAGAGACAACAGGAGGTTGTTGACTTCATAAAACAGCATTGGCGAGACCGTGCTTTTAAAAGCCTGCTAGAGAAATGGCGGAAAGGCGCATTGACAAATAATGTCCGGTGTGTGACACCGTAGGGACACCCACCAGGACACAAGGGGGGAAGGGAAGAGCAGGTCACATCCCCAGAGGAAGTGGTCCAGACAATCCTTCATCCTTACTCTACACTGCACACATCCTCCTTCTCGGCACTATGTTGGCTGTCGTTCTTTTCCCCTTTGGTCCAGGGTCAGAAACGATCGAGTGACAGGGAGGTGGTATTACACCCTACACCCCAACAGTCTCTTGGTACTGTATCCGTTGAGAAACAATGAACAAAGATTGGGTTCTAACGTGGGCAAGGGCCCTGACTGCACCCCTTCGAAGCAGCATGGTTGGCCCTGCCCAGTGATCACTACTTATACCCAGCTGGCGCACACTTGGCTGTCATGGTGTTGTGTGAGTAAGCATGCAGACTGAGTGCAATGCATCCATGTGTAAACTACTCAACCCATGTGCGCTTTGTGAATCAGCAAGGTCCCTCGCACTGAGGCTGGAACGAGACAGGTCTAGAAATTACCCCGGGGTGCTTAAACCTCATAAAATGATTACTACAATTCATAAATGAAGCTTGCTTTGCAAAATGTTTAGACAAAACAAGTGGGCAATGTGCATTTTCCCCAGTAAAAGATAATTAAGACTGGTAGGGTATGCCATTAAAGTCCAGGAAAAATGAGATGTAAGAGTTTCAATATTGTTGTATGGCCGTCAACTATATGCAAACGAGGAGCAAATGTAGACATAAGCTCTATTTAATAAAGGAGGAGACATGTTTTTTAGATGAAGAAATGGCATTCATTGGCGTGACGGCTATCAGAACTAAAATGATGGTAGCTTTACCACAGACTTTACTGCAACAGAGTCTGTGAGATAGGCAGAAGGGAAATCCAGGACTAAACAATATGTAAAAAGCAAGGTTGGGCAACAAGAAGACTGGGGCAAAGGTAAATTTAAAAAATGCTTTTTTAAGCCCAAAGACGGGATTTCAGGAAAAAAGTAGAAAAGCAGTACTTTCTATGGTAATTATTTCCTAGTCATATCTATCTGTCTGTCTGTATTATCTATCTATCTATCTATCTATCTATCTATCTATCTATCTATCTATCTATCATCTATGTGTGGAGGGAGGGTCAGAAAAATCTTTCTAAAGATACAATGTTGAATCTTAATATTCCAAGTTTCGTTGTCACTGTTGTTTGCTTCATTTTTGTTTATGGCTTGTTGTTTATTTCCAAAAAGGAATCACAGGAGGGAGCTTCTCCATCGAGGAGACAGCGGGAGACAGACGGCAGGGAGACAGAGCTCGGCCCATCCAGAACACACGAGTGGCTGCAGTCCCCAGCGGGCGGAGGCGGGTCAGAACCCACTGCCCAGAGCCGCGAGGCCAGGCTGAGGACCCGGCATCCTTCCTGCTAGGGGCACTGAGTGGTTCACTCGGGAACACGGCCCGGTCAGACTGGAACCTTAGAGCGGTCACAAGAGCGACATCGTGGAGAACGAAGCGATGGCTAGCCCGCAGTCGCAGGGACCAGCCGGTGAGAACGGCCGGCGGGCCGCTGGGCGCGAGCAGGTCTCACCTAGGAAGCAGTGCAGACGCTCAGCGGGGCCAACCCGGCAGCTTCTCGCTGCGGGAGAATCGGGCTAGCGCGAGGCCAGCCAAGCCTGCCTGATGTCTAGGCTTCGCATCTGGGCCAGGGTGACTGGCGGAGATAAAGAAAATATGAAAAACAAACAGATCCCAAGGAAAAACAGATTGGAGCTCAGATTTGAATGTCATAAGTTTGACGTTCCTGTGGGCACCCCAGCTTAGGTATCACTCATGCAATAAATGTCAGAGCCGGGTTCGAGATCAGTTCCACTGGACTCCAGACTATGGTCTGTTTATACATCCTGTATCTTCCTACAGAAGCAGCATGTAAGAAGTGATTATAAAACAGGTATGAGACACGGGTCGAGACAAAAGTTGATTTGATATAATTGTAGAGGCAGGCTATTATCTATCAATTTATAGTTTTGCTTCTGAGGGACCTTCTCTTATATTTCAGAAATAAGTACATGTGAGGTGTACCTTTACAAACAATTTGCAGTTAAGGAAGATCCATGCAGCTGTAGCCATGGGTTGGAATTACATTCTCTTTTCTTCACACAGCATGGATTTGAGGGCAAGGAACTGGACAGAGACGCCTATGGCTCGTATCGATAAAAATGATGCTAATAAAAAAGCCAATGAAAATAGAAGGATTCACCAGATTCAAGTATTCATTCCAGTGGCAGAATTACATTTCCTACACTCCCATTTTCAAGCAAGTAGATTTTATCTTTTAAACACGATCTGTTGTAATATAAACTTTCTTATCTTTTCTATGATAAGATTTAATGAAGACATAGACTTCAACCTTAGAGGTTTCACCGAGGCTTCAAGATTTAAATGAGAACATAGACTTCCACATTAGGAGAGATGTTAGAACTTTAAGAAGTAAAATAGGCTGAAAGATTTATAGAGCACTTAGAAAGGCAAGCCCCAGACTGCGTGCCCAAGCATGACCAGAGAGCAGGTAATAACAGATCTCATTAGGCGCTGTTTATTTAATTTAACATTATACTGTCAGAGATGTTTTCCTTGCTGGATAGAGCCCGTTTTTTTTTGGTAGTTGAAATAATACCCAAATACACAAGGATATGTTTGTAATAATAGAGAGCTATAAGGGCAAATGCAGAAAGTCACTAAATCACCCCAACTCAATACAATGTTTTGGAGCTGTAGAGTTAGGTTTTCTGCGTCCGTTCCCTTCTTTCCCAAGGCTGGAAATAAGTCATACGTGCTAGCTCAGACAGAACCTTAGGAAGGGCCTCCACCATGGAGGACACTAAGCCTCCCCTTGACTTTTTCTCCATGTATTTGCCTTCTTTCTCTTTTCCTTTCCATTGCTACAACACACACACACACACACACACACACACACACACACACACACACACCTTTCTCTGTTTAGTGTTGAATTAATGTTCCAATGAATTATGTGTTTACATTTGAGATTGAAGTAACGTGTAAATGGAGCTGCACTGAACAAGACAAGCCAATATTAATGATTTTTTATAGAAACAAGTCCTCTTGAAAATTCAGCGAACAAAAATGCAAGGTGACCTTGGAAAGATGACACTGCCTATGTGTCCTCTTCATTTTCTGCTTATATCATTTCTGTCTTCACCCAAAAATGGGTTTTAAAAAATGTCACATTCCTTAGGCTTGCGTGGTTTTAAAATATCATTTCTAACTCATTATTAGATTAATGTAAATTAACCTTAGCAAAGCTATCGGCTTTTACTGGGCATTATTAAAGTTAAAGTGGTCAGGGAAAGGAATTCAATTAAATTTTCCTCTGTGATGTTGGTATTATCTCCTATATGAATATGGAGGAAATAACAAAAATTGCTGAGCTGAAAATATCGCTCTAGGATGAAAACTTCTGAGCTCAATGGCAATCGATGGACAGGATCAGGAAAACCTTTATGAGTTAAGAGAATGACCCGCCTTATCTATGTTTTGACATTGATAATGTGTTCTAAAATCCTCTTCTGAAGAATGTCTTCAGAGATTAAGGATTCACAGTTCAGTTGCTCAGGTGGTTCAAAGAGGTTGCAAAATCTACAAGGCGCAGCTCAGGAATTAAGTTACCCTAACTGGAAAACAAAAGTTTAGGACAAAGTTGTCAGCGAGGCATGGTTAGGTGACCAGGAAAGCCTTGAGGATGTCTAAGCCACCTAGTAAAGGCCCACAGCATGACCTTGATTCCACGCAAGAACTCACCTTGATCCTCAAAGTATCAGAAATGATTGCTTATCTGTGGAGATGACGTAGTAAGATTTTAAAACTCTCCATTATTCTCTGGGAACTTTTAGCCAAAGATGCGTCTAACCATTCCTCTTCAGAGTCTGCTTCTCTCAAATTCATGAGGTCCTGTGATGTCACTGTCTTTCTAATCATATAGAACTGACGCTTCCTGCTTATTTTTGGCTCTTCCTCAGTCCCGTCCTCTGGTTTTATCAACTTTTAGGTATGCCAACACTAGCATCTGAGTTACAACAGGGACTGGAAAACTTTTTTGCTAAATCATCAAATAGTAAATAATTTTGTCTTTGTGAGCCATAGTCTCTGTCACAACACTCAACTCTGCTGTTGTGTAGCACCAAAGTAACCATAGACAATATGTAAATGAATGAAGGGGCCATGTTCTAATAAAACTTTATTGACATAAACCGGCAACAAGCAGATTTGGTCCCAGGGAGCCATACTTTGCCACTCACTGAACTTTTCCCCGACACCTGCTGTTATACCCTATCTACACTCTCACTACTTTTCACCTGTATCACTCTGCTCTGTCATCCCTTTTCATGTCCTGTCTCTCCCCAGTCAATGCTCCCCTAACCATGTTGTCACAGGAATCTTCTTCAAGTGTGACTCACTCATCTTGTTACCCAATGGGAAAAGCCTCCTGTGAGCCTCTAGTATCTGCACAACTGAGTTTCATAGTCCTTGCAGAATAAAGTCTCCACCTAGTTTCATGCCCTACCTCCGACGCTTAAGGGTGATGCCTGTTCTTCCAATAGTTCTGCTTCTTCTTGCAAGTATTCTTTCTCTTACACCTTCTTTTCTGCTTAGATTAGTGCTCTCCCCATGTTTACCTGATATTTAAGGCCTTCACTCCCTTATCAACTACTCACAACTTACCCTTTGTGTTATCTACAGGAGAGAGCTAACATTATGTGTGCAGAAGAGACTACCACTGAAATAAAATTCGAGATTCAAACAGAGCCAAGAACAGGATTTTGGAAATAATTATACTTAGGGGATAGGGACAAACTGGTGTGAGAGACAACAAAGAGAACGAAGAGACAGAAGGAAAATTAAGGAGGCACCGCATAATCAATTGACTTGTAGATAAATCATCACATCTTAGATTCAAGTATCATTTCTTTGAATGAGTGCATGAGAATACACTTAATTTAAGATGTTCTAATATTAGCAGTTTGAATTTTTACTATTGTAAATAACTGTGGATGAGAAGTCTATTTATATATCTAACAAATATCTGAATGATTACTCAGTGACTATCATGTGTCAGTCACTGTACAGTCATTTGTGTAACTGACAGTTCTTCTTAGTAATCTGTTATCCTGGAAATAACCCCCTAAGATGGGCTTTTCCTCCAATGCCTACAGTTCTACTAACAATGGGAATAGTTTACCGCAGGACTGACTCATGCTGAAGAACCCAGCGGTGAGAACATTGACAGACCTGTCCTGTGGGAAAGTAAGGACTACTAGTTTAGAAAATGTCCCAGGAGATGATAATCTCAATATGTTAATCTTTTGGTTTTAGGTGCTCCGGGGTAGAACTAGAGAATGTATATATGATGTGCTTAGAATTGTTGTAGAATACAAGATAACATCGTCTCGTTCGCAGGGAAAAGTCCCACCGCCACAGCTTTGTAAGATGAAATGCTTCAGGAAATGAAGCAGGAAGAACTTGCGAATGAAGATTGTTGATTTATCTGGGAGACATGGCCATGCCTCCATTTCCCTGATATTCCAGAAAAAGTGTACTGCCACTGATGAAGAAAAGCTTTGGACTTGAGAACCAAGTAACAGAGGGAAGCTCATCTAAATTAAAGAGATTTGGGAAAACAAGGTAATGTATTCCTCTCAGTACAAGCATCAGTGACAGTTAGAGACCCTGATGTCCGCTGAACTAACGGGAACAACTTCATCACTGGTGAAAAAGCTGCAGGATATTGCATAGCTGTCGTGGTTCCTCCGAGTAGCACACCTATCACTCCCTTCCTGGGTTCTTCCAGACGAGTGGACAAGGTAGTGTGCTATCATATACAATGGAATATTATTCAGCCATGAAGAACATAGAAATCCTGCCGTTTGTGACAATATGGATGGATCCCGGGGGCATTGCGCTAAGTGAAATAAGTCAGATAAAGACAGGCATTGCATGGTGTCACATGTATGTGGAATCTAAATAAAAAGCCACACTCAAAGAAACAGAGAGTAGAAAAGGAGTTTCTAGGGTCTGGAGTGTGAGGAAAATAGGGGGAGGTTGGAAAACAGGTTCAAACTTTCAACTATAAAATGAATAAGGTCTTTGAATCTGATGTAAAGTGGGGTGACTATTGCTGATAACATGGTATTGTATAATTAAAATATGTTCAGAGTGTAGAACATAAATTTTCTCACCAAAAATGGGAAGAAACGTATGCCTAGTGGCACAGATGCTAGATTTAGAAGACTTCAGAGCATCTATTATAAATATGGCTAAAGAATTAAAAGAAAATATACTAAGAATGAATAAACAACTAGGGACTCTCAATAGAGAAATAAAAACTATTAAAAACAAAAGAATCAAGTGGGCATTCTAAGGCTTAAAAATACAATAACTGAAATTTACGTATTAACTAGACAGGCCAACCAGCATATCTGAGACAAAGGGTCTGTGAACTCGGTAAACAGACCAATAGAAATAATCAAATCTAAGGACAAGAGACAAAAATTAAAAATTAAAAATTAAAATAAAATACTTGAAGAACTGTACAGATCTTAGAATCTAAGTTGCAATGTCAAACATGACAACATCTATGTAAATGAGAGTGGCAGAAGGGGAGGGGAAGAAAGGGGGGAAGAAAGGATCTTTAAAGAAGTAATTACTGAGAGATCACCCCAAATTTGGTGAAAGTATAATCTTTTATATCTAAAAAGTTTGATGAACCCAACTAGCATAACATAAAGGAAACCACACAAAAACATAATATTCGAACTGCTGACAAGTTACAAAAGAGAGAGAGCAAGTCTTAAGAACAAGAGGAAAACAATACATTACATATAGGAGAAAATGGTAGGATCAACGTATGACATTTTAGCAGACACAATAAACTATGGAAACCATTGGAAGGACACAGAGTTGAAAGACCCCAAAAATATAACAAAAATGTTGACCAATAATTCCATATCCAGTAAAACTACTTTTAAAAAATGAAGGTAAGCCTGGCCAGTGTGGCTCAGTGGTTGAGTGTCAACCCATACAGCAAGAGGTCACCAGTCCGATTCCTGGTCAGGGCACATGCCCAGGTTGAAATCCCCAGTGGGAGGCATGCAGGAAGTGGCCAATCAATGTTCTCTCTCATCAATGTTTCTCTCTCTCTCTCCCTTCCTCTCTCTCTAAAAATCAATAAAGAAAAAAAATTTTTTTTTAATGAAGATAAAATAAAGACATGTCCAAGTAGAGACTAACAGAATTTGCTGCTGACATCTCTGTGCCACAAGACAGATGAAAGGAAATGTGTCAGACTGAAGAGAAATGACACTTGATCATATCCCAGATCCATAAGAAATGGTCAATAAATCTGTAGATAGGAAACACAGGTGTACACATACACTAATTGTCACTTCTGTTAATTTCTTTAAAACACACATGCCTATCTAAAGCAAAAGTTAATTTTCAAAATTAGAGCCAAACACTTTGTTGTTGGGTTATAATGTTTAGGAATGCTATATTTATAAAAACAATAGTATCAAGATTGGATGGGTGAGCTATTCTGATATAGATTTCCCATCCTTTACTGGAAATACTTCAGTATTCACTTGAGATTTACTGGTAAACAATAAAGATACATATAGCAACCATGAAAATACCATAAAGACATAGAGATAAAAATGTAATAGGTGGATTAAAATGGTAAGACAATATCTAGTGTATGGTTTCACTTATAGGAAGTTCAAAAACAGACCTGCTCATTGTGTGTTGACATTTTGCCTTTGTGTACAGCAAGGAGGTCATGGGAAGGAGATACAAATTTGACCATCCTGCTGCTTAATCCTTAAGATTCTTGCTGAGGCATCAATGTGCCCCATTGTGGGCTGAGCCATTCTGTTGGGTTTTACTTTGTTTTTTAATAGAACAATGCTTTTTTGGTTTGGACACTGTATTGCCCCGGGAAGAAAGGGAAATGTCTGTTATTGCTTGCTAAACATCCACCGACTAACCAGCCAAACCACAGGAGTTAATCTCCAATCGGGGAGGTAACTTCTCAAGGAAGGAGTCCTGAGGCTGACATTCCTTTTGAACATGGCCTCTCGAGTCTGCACATTTTTCTCTCTGACTTTGGTGTGCACCTCAAGATGCAGAACCTCGTTTCAGCTTTCCTGCTATCACCAGCTAGGTGTTTCATTGTGAATTTTCTTTCACAGGAGAAAGAACCACCAGTTTCAACTCTTCTGTCTCTAGTGCCAAGAAGATTGGGGTCAGACCACAGACTTTCAGGATCTATTTGATCAGTTGTTTTGCCTCTTCCTGTGTGTTATTTCCACTTGCCTCGTTCCTAAAGTAGCATGCCTTCATATATGTATTCATTCTTCCAGTAAACCTCTCAACATACTTTCCATAGACCACTTTTAAGGGACTACGTAAAGGAAGATATAATTCTTATCCTTAAATAACCTGCAAACCCATACAGATTCTGCCCATTGGAGCACTAGAAGCAAGTAGACACATGGGACATTTAAACAGGGTAACTGAGAAGCGTTGAATGAGGATACTATTTACAAAGGATTACTAGAAACCAAAAAGACATGATAAGCACCCCACAGCCAAGAAGATCCAAGATCTATCACCACTGCTAAGACTGAAGGAACAAGAGCTGCACATGTACTGTAGGCTTCTACATGTCATATACATGAAGAGGCATGTTAGAGGAAGAGAGTGATGCTCCGTCCTTAGGTAGGGAAACACAGCCACTGACAATGTGCAGGCCAGCATAAAGGAGCTGGGAACTAACTATCTCACTCTCATCCCCACCTCCGTCTCCTGCCAGTGACTCCCACTGGTCAAAACTGGAAGCGAGGGGCATGGAGTGTGGTTGATGCAGTCAGTAAACGTGAGCTTCTAAGACAAAGAAGCAGGAACAAGAAAAGTGGAGGATGAATCTGAAGGGACAAATGGAAAACACCCGGAATACAGACACAGCTGACAATGAAAATTTGTCATCCAATCAGCTTTTAAAAAGATTGATATAGTTTCTTATATATAACCCAATTAACTGATTCATCTATCTGCGATGCTTTTTTTCCTGTTAATCCTCGCCCGAGGATATTTTTCCATTGACATTTAGATAGAGTTGGGAGAGAGCAACATCAATCTGAGAGGGACACATTGGTTGGTTGCTTCCTGCATGACCCAACCAGGGCTGGGGATTGAAGCTGCAACCCAGGCATGTGCCCTTGACTGGGAATCAAACCTGGGACCCTTCAGTCCTTGGGCTGATGCTCTAACCACTTAGCCAAACAGGTCAGGGCGATGCATTTTTTTTTTCATTAGGAAAGAAAATACCAAGGCGTAGCCCCATATGCACAAAATCAGAGACAATAAGAAAGCCGATTGGATTCTATTCTTTCAACAACAACCACTTCCGTAGAATGTGACACATTCACAGTTGCTCTTTTTGTCAAGCTCTATCCATACACATTTTAATTTTACTAAACAAATACTAAATACATAGTAGAAGAGTGTGAAAAGAGAAAGGAGGAGACAGACGAAAAGGAGGTCGAAATGAGACTGAGACCAGAGAAGAGAGATGCAGAGGGAAAGAAGGCAACGGAAGGGAAATTCCTTGTGCGTCTGAAGATGTTGAATAACTCCAGCTGGATCCTCTGCTACCGAGAAACCTGAGGTCTGTCACACAGCAGATCCTTTTCCCTCCTCTGCTTCTGCCTTTTTTCTTCAGGTTGCTATTACTGTGAGTTCTCGCCTATCTCTTTTCTTTCTCTTTCCAGTATCATCACATCGCATATTTTGAATATCCTCTTGGTGTGCATCATGTTTCCATATCTATATATTATATTTATTTTAAAAAAATTTTTGTCTTCATTGATTTTAGAGAGAGAGGAAGGGAGAGGGAGAGACAGAAACACTGATGAGAGAGAACATCGACTGGGCGCCTCCTGCACACCCCACTGAGGATCAGGTCCACAACCTGGGCATGTGCCCTAACTGGGAATCAAACCAGTGACCTCTTTGGTGTGTGAGTCAATGCTCAACCACTGAGCTACACTGGCCAGACAATATATTCTATTTAACCTTTATCTTCCCCCCACGATTAAGACCCATATAGCCACGATGTCATTGGACATCTTCGCTTGGATGTTACACATATACCTCTAATTCAGTTTGTTTAAAATCAAATCTGCCATCTATATCATCAAACCCTCATCACTAATCTAAGCCAAAAACAAAGCATCATCACCGAATAGACTTCAACCCTCAATTTCACACTTATCTCCAATCAGGTGTTGATTCTTTGGGGTTTCTCCAGGTTCTCAGACCCCATGTTTTCTCCTGCCTTCCAGTATCTGTAACTCTGTTCACTTTTTCTTTGTCCTCTCCATCCTCCCTCCCTCTTCCCCAACCTCGTACTTTACCAGAGTAACTCCAACTCAGAACTCCAGGGTTCATCCAAACCTCCCATAACCTCCCAAACCTGGTTTGAATGACCCTCTTGTGTCTTCTTAACTTGGCATCTTAAAATCCTCTTATTGTAATATTTTCACACTATGTTATAATGGCCTTGTTTTCAAACGTCTTCTTTACTAGACGAAATCTCCAGGAGGAACCGGGTTAGATGTATTTCGTTCTCATGCATCTGTAGATCCTAGCTTTATGCCAGGGTTGGCACACACAGACCTTCAAAAATAGTACTTAAAGGAAAGGATGTTATTTGTTGTTTATTTGTTTGTTTGTTTTTGGTGTTTGTTTATTTGTTTGTTTGTTTTTACCATTTAGTTATCATGTCCAAGCTTAGAATCCTATGTTTAGTGTACAAAGGGTGTTCCTAAGTTGTCTTCATACAAAATAATGTCTAAGCCCCTTTCTAGTTGGAAATCAGGTTGTACTTTGGTGAACTCTAGACTGCTGGACATATTAAGTTAAACTGAATCACAGACGTGTTTCTTTGGCCCTTGTGAGCCTCAGACGTGAACATCCCTGGGACATCGTTCTGCTCACCAGGAACACCCTTTCCAGGTAGTCGGCCGATTCACAGGTAAATCACCAAACAGAGGCCCGACAGTATTGGTCTGTATTTCACAACCAGCATCTGATCTACAAGTCTGAGGATGAGGCTGCTGAAGGGGTGATACTCTAACTGTAGAGAGTGCGCTTAAATTCATCTGGAAGGCACCTCTGCGGACCCCTCTCACTTGTATCCTGGTTTTACCCAGAGGTGCAAAGACCATGACACTCCCGGTGACCTCTTGAAAGAACAAACCTGTCTCCGGAACGAATGCATTCCGCAGTGAGCCCGGGGCAGTGCTGGGCACCTGGACCGATGAGCCTGCCGTGAAAAGCCCGTGGGGAACGCGGGACCCGAAGCAAGCACTGCAGGAGCAAGCTGGAACTTGGGCCACATTTGACTATTGATTCATTCCCTGGCATCGTCACCTGGAAGAATCTTTGCCTCTCTTTCACCTCAGCTGAAGCCGCAAACATTGTCTGATCTTGCTGACACCTGGGTTGCACTCCGGATGATGCATGCCAGAGCGCCGGAGAGGTAATGAAGGAACCGTGCCCATAATCTGAAACCGGCTCAAGGAATAGCCACGAGTCCCCGGGAAGATCTGGGGAGCACGGGGCCAGCGAGCAGCCTCAACGCCCCCCTTCTACTGCTGCGGCGAAGGAGCCAAAGCTGCGGGCTGGGGTGAGGCGAGGAGAAGAGGCAGATTTAGGTCCTGAATATACACTAAAGGCATTTTCTTTGGGGTTTTGTTTTTGTTTTTCGTGGTGGTGGTGGTAAAGGAGGAATAAAATGGACTCCATCCCTCTTAAATTTACCTTATCTCAATGTCTTAATGAATCATTGAATGAAGGAGCCAATATCTATGGGGTACCTACTGGGAGGAACTGTAGTAGGAAGGGGATTTTACAACAAAGTGTGAAGCATGCCCTCAGACTCTTGACCTCAGTCTTCAGTCTCTATCCACTGCTATCTGGTCAAGATGCAGGTAGAGGCAGCGGGTGAGAATAATAATCCAGGGCAGTGGTCCCGGTCCCCTGCCTGTCCACAGGCATGAGATCACTCTTCACAGAACTCAGTCTTCAGTCCTCTGCCCCCAGACCACCAGACTCCACATCTGGGGTCAGGTTCCGGAACCTCTGGCTCAAGGCCCTCTAACAGACCTAACGTAAGGGGACGTCTCTTCTTCCACATTCTAGAATCCATCAGCCTCTGTAGCAAATCAGATAACAAGCTATTTGCTGTTCTCTATTACTTTAGATATTACAAAAGTGTCCTCTTAGAGTTGTTATTGATACATATGCACACGAACATATATGACCGCCTACATGTATTTGCATGGGTATATCTTTGTAGAGACACACAGAATCTCTCTCTCTGTGTCTGCCCACCTCATTACTCAATGCCGTGTAATTTCCACTATGACAAGTGCTTCGATGGGTCCGTTCTACACGGGCAGCGTACCTAGAGCATGCGCTGCACCAAGGGGATGAAGTCGAAGGTCAGGAGCATCCGTTCCTTCGTCTGGGGCATGCCTGCATTTCCCACTGCTGTTCATTAACTCGCTCTTGAGTTTCACAGTTCTATGGGATGCATGCTTCTAATGATGCACCTTTCACATCTTCTTTGGAAACAGACGAGGCATCCATCAGACGTGCATGACCCGTGGCAGTGCTGACTCAGCCGCTGTGGGAGGAACACGGGGACGGAGAGCTAATCCATTCGGTGCGTGCCAGGCTAATCCGATGCGCTAGCGTGATGGTATCTTGAAACTAGTAAATAATGGAAAACTTTTATAACTCAACTTTTGCTAAGTCACACTTTCCTCTCATAAATAAAGAGCGAAGCGATGAGATTCCATCGTATATGACCTCAGTGTGTCCTTGGACTCCGGCCTTCCGCCCTGGGCTTCCAGGAGTCATCTCAACACGCTTTTCATGCGGTGGCCACTCTCTCCGGCTGTCCCCACACGTGGCCCTCCAAGCGCAGCTCCACCAGGCTGTCCCCGGAACAGGACATCAACAAGCCTGTCTGCCGTAAGACCACGGTGTCAAGAAAGGAGGAGCCTGTAGAGTATTTCTCGCCATGCCACGTCACAGGAAGTCTTCCCTGGGCCCCTCTCGCGGGCCTGGCTGGCCACGACATCACCCTGGTCCACTCACCTGCCGGGCAGGAGCGGCGTCCCTCACACGCGCGCCCCCACCCCGGCCCCATTCCAAAGCCTCTAGCTGAACTGATCAACTTCCAGTCACGTCGGGTAAAGTGTCAATCGTTCCAACGACAGCTCCCTGTTCTGCTATGAAACAGACGCCCTGGCATCCCAATGGAAGGCACCTACCTTCGTGTTCCACGGTTCAGCGAGTCCCTCCCGGGCAAAGAGGCTCTAGGGACAGGCGCCTGCTAGGACACGCTTCTCCTTCGGGGACATTCTGAAACCCATCTGCAGTCTTACGAAGGAGAAGATCCATTTTTAACTCCGTGTTGTTTGTTACCCGGTGATAGTTACCATACGCGCAACTCAGAGAACGTAAATGGAGGCTTCGAGACATAACCTGAGAGAGTTCTTGTCATAAAGTCCTGGAGACATTTGGAAACACACCAGCGCCTCACCGAAGCCTCTCTCTGCAGTAACAGAGGGGCCCAGAGCGGAGTCTTCCACCCTGGCTGGTTTGGCTCAGCAGTTAGAGCGTCGGCCTGCGGTCCGGAGAGACCCGGGTTCGTTTCCCACTAAGGGCATGTACCTCGGTTGCAGTTTGTCCCCGGCCCTGGTTGGGTCGTGTGGGTGGCAGCCACTCGATGTGTCCCTTTCATGTCGATGTTTCTCTCTCTCTGTCTCCCTCCCACTCTATCTGAACAAAAAATGGAAAAATGTCCTCAGGTGAGGATTAAAAAAAAACAAAACAGAGTCTTCCTACTTTAGGACTGAGCACAATTTCTTGGTTGTGTGCTGGGAAATTCAGACATTATAGCTACAGCTGGGTGTGGACATGGCCCTCACCTCGGCAGTGGACACAGCTGTTGCCAGTGGACACGGCCCGCGCCTAGGCACTGGACACAGCTGTCGGCAGTGGACACAGCCCGCACGTCGGCAATGGACACGGCCCGCACGTCGGCAGTGGACACAGCTGTCGGCAGTGGACACGGCCTGCGCCTAGGCAGTGGACACGGCTGTCGGCAGTGGACACAGCTTGCACGTCAGCAGTGGACACAGCTGTCGGCAGTGGACACAGCTCGCACGTCGGCAGTGGACACGGCCCGCACGTCGGCGTGCCAGGATGCTCTTGAGAGGAAGCTGCATCTTTGCACTGGAGAAGCTCATCAGAAGTACCAGCACTGTTGGCAGGTAGTTTCTCCCAGGTGGCTTTTGAACCTTACACCAAGTTGTGGGAAAAGCGTGGAAGTGTCTGTGGGCACAGGAGCCGGGTTGGTGGGTTGAGCTATGATACACTTAGTGAGACCCAGACGTCTGGGCAGCACCCCCCACCCCGAAGGGTCTGGGTCAGAAAGGGAGAAAATGAGTTAGGAAACTTGAAATAGCTGAGACCGATGATACCGCAGAGCCAGTAAGATCAGCCCTGCGGATCCCCGGAAAGAAGGAGGGAATTTGATGGGCATTTGGACAGGGCTTTGCAGGGAACCACAGGTCTT
The DNA here is from genome assembly GCF_014108415.1 of Molossus molossus. Classification (NCBI taxonomy): domain Eukaryota; kingdom Metazoa; phylum Chordata; class Mammalia; order Chiroptera; family Molossidae; genus Molossus; species Molossus molossus. Next base: position 7,795,951 of record NW_023425354.1, on the reverse strand, counting down.
GTTGTTTGTAGGAGGGCGGACGTGATCTCGTGTAAATGTGGCCCTATTCGCATCCTTAGGCTGGTGTGGTCTGAAGAAACCACGGTTACCGTTTGCACTGACTCTGGCAAACCTTAGCTATGGTGTTCGGACAGCCATAGAGAGGGCGGCCGGAGCGGGAGAGTGTACGGTGCAGTCAAACCGCGCGGAAAAGTTGTGTGTGGGGGGGGCTGACTACCAACCTTCGACCACTCTGGACGGAGTTCTCCGAGAATCCCTCACAGGACGCTCCTCCCAGCTCTGCCTTTCCAACAGCTTTACTACTGAGTGTATGAAATGCACGTAGTGTGTGTGTGTGTGTGTGTGTGTGTGTGTGTGTGTGTGTGTATTTGCTCTAGAAGCATAACTGTCTAAATTGCTAATGACACAAATCTGGAAGGGGCATTTAACACCATACATGACCCAAGGATTTCATGCAAGATCCCCAACGTAGAACCATGAATCAACACTTTAAATAGGAGGTCACATGGAGATAAATGCAAGTGTTTTTCTTCGATGAACTGCACCCTGATGAGGTGATGGGAAGGGCAGTGTGGAGAGGAAACCGCCGTAGCCCTTGCCTCCAGTTACGTTAGGTCAGTTTAGAGCGATCGGATCTGAGTGATGCTGTACGGCCCTCTGTCTGTCAGGTGACTAGGCTTTGACGAGATCATCTCTTCAACCCCTTGAGACCGAACTGTGTGTGAGTGGGAAGCTTGTGTGGCTTTGTCTGTTGGGGGAAAGCACGGGGTTTAGGTTAAACCAATGTCAAGCTTAGGTCTGATGTTTTGTAGTGACGTAAAAGTGAAACCTACTTCGATTCCCTGAGTCTCAGTTTCCTCATCTGTAGGATGGAAATCCGAACTATTTTCCAGAGCTTGAATTAGTATCAAATAAGATAATGCATGTGAAGCCCCGGGCAGGAGCTTGACGCATAATAGCAAATATAGCGTCAGTTCATTCTCTTGTCTCATTGTCCCACTTCACAGTCTTGTTTTGGAAGGAAGAAAGGGAGGAAGGGAGGAAGGAAGGGAGAGAGGGAGGAAGGGAAGAAAGGAAGGAAGGAGAGAGAGAGAAAGGAGAGAGAGAGAGAGAGAGAGAGAGAGAGAGAGAGAGAGATGATTTAGGAAGAATTTTCATTGCTCAGAAATTTAAATGAGCTAACACTATAACATCCATTGCCCCAAATCCTAGCATTAGTTACTGTTTACAGCTCACAAGAAAAGTTCTCTGCTGACTTTCACGTCCAGCAGAGGGGTCTCCAAGCCAGGTGCTCATATTTGAAGATGAACCTTAACAAATGAGGGCTTATTAAAGGGAACACCCAGTGGACAGAAGGGAGACCTGTGGGAAGCTACAATATACAAGGAATTGTTGAGGAGAATACAATGTACCATGGAGACATACAAGTTGTGGAGGGCTGACAAACGTATCGAATGATTTGGTTATTTGACAGCCCATGATCTTGAATAGGGACTAGTCTGGCTTTGTGCTTTGAGAGCCACACTAGAACCAAGTACTATCTGATGCAAGTTGGAGGGGGCAGGGATTCCAACTTCACAGAACAGCTGTCGCATCCACTAGATAGACTAACGTGGCTCGGTGACTCCTCACTACGGACCCCGAGAAGACAGACATGCCCTGAATCCACACGGTAGGAAAACAGCATTTGCACTGAGTTAGAGTTTGAACTACATGATATTTAGACTTCCTTGTAACTTGGAGGCTCTAATTAATTCCAAGAAGCAAGGGGATTGATAAAGATTACATTCTGCAAACCAGTTCTATCAGAACTGCGATGTTATGACCTGAACTATGAAGGTTTTTTTTTGTTTTGTTTTGTTTTGTTTCTTTTCACAGACAATAAGACCGCCTTCTTCCCAGCACAGGAATGTCCCCCGAGCTCTCTGCTGCTGGCACCTTTGGGAATCATGCTTTGGCAACATCCACGGGGCTGGGGCACAGATGCCCACACCCCGCTGGCTTTGTTTTCTCCTCATGTCGCCCTGATACTTTTCCTTCAGCCAACACACACGACTCGGATTTCTAACTAGCGAGAGTCAGTGCACGTTTATCCAGAGTTCTCATCTCCCAGAGCCTCCCACTCCCATCTCTGACTGGTAGCACCTCCGTGCCTGCCCGGTGTGGGCACAATTACTTAAATATAGCTTTTGGCTCTGGCCTCAACCGCAGACGTTGGGTTATTTTTTTTATTGTCGTGTCTTTGAGGATGACAGAGAGTTGTGGCAAGAGCTGAGGAGCTTGGGCAGTAAAACACACGTCTCGGGATCTCCGCTCCTCTCACCACAGCTGGAGAGAAAAGCATCGGAGAAACCCGAACGTTCATGGCCTGGGCTGTGAGCTCGGCCTCTGCTGCAAGACCGACTTCTCTTCGCCATCAGCGCACATCTTGGAGCTTCTTACTGCACGATGATGCGCCTAAGGGGACCCCTGAGAATCGCCATTTCCTGAGAGTCACACTTTTCCTCCTCCTCTCCCCTTTAGTGCGGTCTGCACCTAGTGACTTGCTTCTGAAAACAGGACAGAACAGCTGCGAGATGTCACCCCTGTGATCATGTTGCAAAGGTACCTCTCTTTCTCGCTCTGATTGTGATGAAGCCGCCAGGTCCACATGGCCTAGAACGGAGGCGAGACTCGATCCAAAAAGCCAGCAAGGAACTGAGGCCCTCCATCCAACAACCAACGAAGAATCGAAGGTTGCCAACGCACCGGGAGCTTGGAAGTGAACCTTTGCCCAGTTTCCCTTTGAGATGAGACCCAGCCCTGGCCACACTTTGGAGCCCGTGGGCTATCCTGAGTCACAGGACCCTGCTGGGCACACCCGCTTTCTGACGCGTGGAGACCATGCCATAATAAATGTTTTTGAAGGGGCTAAGTTTGGGGTAATAAGTTATGCAGAAATGGATAACCAATGTACTTGCTAGAGTAGATAGGAACCCAAGTCTAGAATACAAATAATTTAGGTGGGACTTAGTTATGTTGCCACAGAATCATTTCTAGGGGGTCCTTTTAAACTCAGTGCCTTTTAAGAAATTAAGCTGGTGTGGCTCGGTGGTTGAGCATCGACCCATGCACCAAGAGGTTGCCGGTTCAATTCCTGATCAGGGCACATGCTGAGGTTGTGGGCCTGATCCCCAGTGGGGGGCATGCAGGAGGCGGCCAGTCAATGTTCTCTCTCATCGATGTTTCTATCTCTCTCTCCCTCTCCCTTCCTCTGTCTCCCAAATCAATAAAGCGAAAGAAAGAAAGAAAGAAAGAAAGAAAGAAAGAAAGAAAGAAAGAAAGAAAGAAAGAAAGAAAGAAGTTAATTACTGTGAGTCTTTGACTATTAGAAGTTGAAACATTGAGGGTTAAAAGACAAAATTCATTTAAATAAAAACAGGAAACATGAAAATGTTCATACCATCCTAGTAACTCCTTCCTGTGAAATTAGAGCACATGTTTTACTCTTAGTAGAGAAACATCTATTTGAAAAGTGAACACAAATAAGCCAATTCTATGATTAAATTTAAAATTTGGTGTGTTTTTTTTTCCCCACCAACATGTTATTTTATTATATTCAGAACTCTGTGAGGCATATTTGAATTGTTAACTCCAATTATATACAATAATCCAAATAATTAACTTGATATTTAATCATTTTCTAAATCTTCAATTGCCTACATGGTCAAAGATGTTAACTAAATGTTATATACATATTTTTATATAATTATTTTATTGATAAAAGGAGGAAAGGGTAGCTAAAACTCACCTGTCAAACTGTCAAAACCATTAATAAAACTTCCTTTGACTTGTGTGCTAAGCCCTAAAACCTGTTCATTGTCTAGTAGTCGAGGGAAACGGTGGGATAAAGATCCTTTCTGATTTTTCTAGTCACTGCAGGCACTCTTACCATAAATAAGAAGTGACTGGGACAATAACTGCAAACTAGGTAAATTACCTACTGTCACAAGTCAAGGTCGTTCTATATATTCATTTGTGTAGCAAATATTTATTAAACGTCAGACAGGGGTCCAGGCGCCAGACAAAGAAAGATCCTTCTCTTTATTTTAAGCTACAAATGAACAAACAAACAGGATTCGAATGAACCCGATAGAAATGACTGCAGAGCGTGTCTGTTAAGTGACGTGAACCGGATTCTCTGGACCCTTGTTCTTACAAGGACGCATCTTCAACTATCCCACGTGGACAAACTGTATCGGGTGTTTCCGCTCCCAGAGCAGAAGCAACCCAAGAGGTGGCTAGAAAACTCAGAGGGGAAGCTTGAAACATCAGGAATAAAACACAGCATGCATGGTAAATATCTAGGTAAATATCTAGGCTGTTCTTCCGAGTTATTTGAAAGAGTATTCGTGAAGAGCAACCTGTGCTGCAGTCCTGCAATCTCCTGCTGTGGGCTCCGGCCTAACTGGGGCGTGTTCTGCTCCTGCAGCAACAGCCTTGGGAGGACTGGGGCTCCGGATGGCAACTATGTTACAGCGAGCACAATGAGCAGCTGGAAACATTTCCGATACACACACTGGGGGCCTTCTGAGATACTTTTGTTATTAAGGAGAGACCTTGGTTCATTGTTGAATTTGTAAAGACCTTATCAGAGACGGTCGCATTCCACAGTGTTTCACAGTGCGGTGTGTGGCTTCCACATTGTGTAGGATGTGGGTGGATTCATACGTCTCCCCCTTTTTCTGCCCTCCTCTATTTTCCACCTCAAATACATGATGGAAAACAGCTGGTTTGTGCGATACCATGTGGCCAGGAGGTGTGGGCTACCTGCAGACCCCTCAAGAAGTCTAAACTAGAAGTCATTTTGTTCATTTTAAATAAACTGCAGATATAAGTAAATACTGATCCGTAAAACAAAACACATTCTTGATAGCAGTGGGGAATCGGAAACAAATTACAAAATATCTATGTTCTTATAATCAAACTCAAGGCTTAGAGAAACGTCCATCTGTTTGTGAACCATAAAAATACATTCATTTTTCTAACAGTTCCCTCCATCCCCTCCTTGAAAAGGCAGGGGCCTAAACCAAGAACATTAACATCTCAAGAGAATCCCCCCATCATACCTGGAAACAAACAAACAAACAAACAAATGGAGAAGCGAGGAGGCGAAGGAGTTTGTATATGAGACAAGACGAAGATGTTAGGCATGGTCACATTTCTTGGACCCTTGGCCCTGTTTACCCCGAGTGTCTATGATGGCTGATGGGAAGGATAAAACAATCACCCATTTCTGGCCCTGGCCAGGTGGTGCAGCTGGTTAGAGTGTCGTCCTGATACCCTGAGGCTGTGGGTTCAATCCCTGGTCAGAGCGCATATAAGCAGCACCCAATGAATACATAAATAAGTGGGGTGCGGATCCATGTTTCTCTCTCTCCCTCCCTCTCTCCCTCTCTCTCTCTCTCCTGTCTCATCTCGTCCTCAAGATGCCTAGAGTCTTTATGTTCTGTCTTTGACTACATGTGTCAGGCTAAAGGTATGACACTCACTCAAACCCGCTCAGCCTCAGACCCCATCCCCTCCCTGTCGCGGGCTGCCGCTGTCCCCCAGGACCCGGGAACCAACATGCTGATGTCCAAGTTCACTCAGGCTCCCACCCTCCCTCTTTCCCCTCCCCCTCTGCCTGCACACAGAATAGCCTTAGCTTTTACTCAAAGGCTGTGTGATTAAGTTGGAGTTTTTATGGCATCATTTCACTTTCATACTATCAGAAGATCTTTAACAACACAAAAGGACCTGCCTTCACTGCTGTTCCTTCAAATGTGTCGATATGCCACAATCACGTCTCCTAGCCTGCAAAGCCTCAGGGGACCGGAAGTCGGGGTGACAGGTGGGGCCGCTCCGTTGGGGGCACGCGCACGCCCTCACCCATATCAGCTACCGGGAGGACTGCGGGGAAGGGACAAACAGCAAACACAGCCTTGGCAACGAGCCGTGATCAGCACTACTCGCTGTCACCGCCCCACCCGCTCGGACCCACAACCCAGAGAGGCACACTGCTCTCTCGGCACGGGCAGTGTCTCGGGCCAGCTCTGCCCTCCCTTCTCCTGCAGTGCTGGGCACCTCCTGCCATGTGTCTCCCTCCACATCGTGTATGTGCGACCTGTTCATACTTGATTCCTTCCTCATGAACGAGAGTCAGCGCCAGGTCTCCATGACGTAAAAGACCAATCAAACTGACCTGGGTCCCCTCACGGACACCTTCCTTTTCTCTTCCCTTTCCAGCTTGGACTGCGTGACCATGGCTGTCCGATTCCTTGGCCCCCAGTCCTTCTACAGTGTAGTTATTTGTTAAATTGCTCAATATTTCAAGCATGCAGAAAATGAAAATGAAAAGTCGTGGCGAATGACGTAACATCTGCTTCAGGCCGCAGACTGGCCTTCGCACACACTCCAGTGGCTTCCATTCTCCCTCCGGTCTCTCGGAAGGAGAGGCCGTCAGGGGACAGCACAGCCCCCTGCGCGCCCCCCCTTTGGGAAGTCACCGGTCCGGCGGCCGCCTTCAGCCAGCCGATCGGCTAGGCATGGACCCCGGCCGTCCTCCTCGTGGAAGCAGCTCAGGAGATGGAACGTTAACCGCCACCGACCGGTGCCTCGCTGGTATAATGAAGGCCAGGCCTTTTCCACTGGTGTGAAAACCTACACAGTGGCTTGCAGCTACATACACGCGCATGTATTTGTGGTGCACATATCTGGTGTTCTATGCTCTCCCGGATCTGTATTTCCAGGCTCAGGGACAGCACTCGCACACGTGTTTCATGGCCCGTCTGTGCTGTTTCCTCTTCCCTTCCGCTCCTGGCGTGGATGAGACAGCCCCGGAGCTGGGGCTGCTTATGGTACTTTATTAACGGTCCTTGGAAGCGAATACGCCTCCCTTAAACATACATACTCCCCGCCTAGGCCTAAAACGCCACCATTCCGGAGGCGGTCGTGTGGGCTCTGGATCTGATAGCTTTAGGGAGTTCTACTTGGAAAGTGGGTTCCGAACATCAGCCTCACGAAGTCCGGGGTCCCTGTGTTTTGTTCAGGCCTAATCGCTGGTCCCTGGCACAGAACACACAGAGTCAGTCGTGGGAATCCGGGAGATGCTTTCAAGCATATGTCACAACAAGTGCATCCTATAAGCTGCTGTTTCTCAGCAGGACAGCAGCCGAGAGCTGACCGATTAAGGAGCGTGACCTCTGCAGAGGGGGAAAGGGTCGGCAGTCACTGCCAGTCCTCATGCCTTAGCCTCAGAAGAATCTCTGCGATGAATGCCTGTTACCAAATGCATCCCGGAGAAAAGATCGTCACCCTTTACTTCCGTAGCTCTGAGAGGAGCCAGGGAACTTGGTACATAACCTCTTTAGTCCTCCAGCCAATTTCTGATTCCTCTGGGCAGGTCTGGACCTCAGCTTCCTCACCTAGTGACTGAGAAGTCTGAACAGGTGATGGTGTGTTGCTCACAATCACACCAGCCTCAGCGATCCCTGGAGTGAAGTGTCGATCATGAAAAAGGAACATCCAGTGACACGTAACTCATGTCCGAGTTTGCCTGAGGACTTGCCATCTCGGCCTGCTTCAGAGCTAAGGTGCATTTCCAGAACATGTCAAGATGAAGTAATGAAGCCAGATATACACAGGGTCCCCCCAAATGTGTACACACGTTAACAGCTGATAGCTCACTTACTTTTCACCCCTTTTCAGGGTTAACTTATTTGAATGAACGGCAAAGGCAGACTGAGCTTTGAACAAAGAAAATGCATCCTAAAGTACCACTGGACTTTATTTATGGGGATATATAAAAGATAAAGTTTATGGTACAAAATCGACAGTGGTTGACAAATTGAGGGCACACAAATACCGAATGAAATCATTCTTGATGTTTCTGATTTGGTGGCTTCACGTTATCAGTGGTGCCTGGACCAGAACGGACATCAGTTTGAAAACAGGCATTCATTATTCATTCAAAACAGGCAAAAATGATTCATTTCTATAGATTCTTTTGAATTTTGAAAATGAACTGTATGTTAATAAACACTGACTTTATAATCATTCAACGTGTGCATTCATTTTTGGGGAACACTAGACACATGCACACACACACACACACACACACAAGAACTGCCTATTAAACATCCTCTGTGGCTAATTCCTAATCACCAAGTAGACAAAACACACGCAGGTCAGCAAGGGCGTGGAGCTGTTGACAAAAATAAAAACAAGCTACAAAGGTTACCTGCGTGGACTCTCTCGTTCAGGGTGAAGAGGAAGATTCGAGCGGAGGAAGAAAATCCCTAGAGCAACGGAGGCTGTCTCGAATCATACCCAGGGAGTGGAGTTCACTTGGCATTTGCTCCTGTTTTCCATATAATCACCACCCGAGTGGGGGCGTTCTTGAAATAATGGAAACGCTGACCGACCACAAATAATGGAAATACTCATAAAACCCGAGAGCAGATGTCTCCCAGACAGGTTCTACCAGCTAACCTCCAGAGTCATCCTCTTGTTTCTGGGAATGGCACCCAAGCCACCCAGGGAGGGACAGGAGAGCGGTGCAGGCTGCTGTCCTTGTGGGCATTTCAAACCTCACCACCAAATGTAGGTTTTGACTCTCTGCCCAGCACAGCTTTGAAAGTGTGGCCATGAAGTTCTAATTGCTAAGTAAATGTTCGCTCAATATTTCTCCATAAAGGGGGGGGGGAGAGAGAGAGAGAGAGAAGAGAGTAGGAGAGAACATATGTCACTTTGTTAGAGAAAAAAATACATAATCTAGGTGCAATCTCAGACTGAAAACTATTGTTCCTGCCTACGAAATGGACCATTTCTTTACTAAAAATGAATAATTTCTGTGTATCTAAGACTTTGGGTAAAAATGTCATCTCTTTCCCATCTCAGAGTCTACCCTCCTTTAAGCCCACCCCTGTTATATAAATCAAATGAATTTCTACTCAGTTTTATTCACCAAAAGGCATGGTTTCCAAAATTCTCTTGACATTTTACATACCAGGACTGCTTGACCTCTTGGAACTAAGTTTTGTTTCTGACCAGAGGTGATGATTATGGATCTTCTGAGACTCTCTCAGACTTTCATGACGGGTTCCCAGCAAACGGAGAGCTGAGGTCTCTCACTGAGGGGTTCATGATCTCTCCTGGCGGGGCAATGCTAGCTAACACGTATGTTGGTGCCAAACTTTATATACGATAAGAAAACACATACGTTTTATATTCATGTTGGATTTAGTATAATAAAAAGCGCAAGCAAGGCTATAATAATACCTGATTCATTTAAACCCTGGATGTTCTCTAGGCTTTATGTCTTGAATACAATGTAACACTTTCGCTTATAGCATGGTTTGAAAAGCTCACCACGACCAAGTTTGCACTGGATCTTTCTTGGGGAAGGCTGTGTTGCGGAACGTTTAACAGCATCCGTGGCCTCTACCCAGCAGGTGTCAGTAGCATCCCTGGTGCATTTGCCACAATCACTTCCTAAGTCAAGAGACTGATACATTGTAACGACTTGCTTTTGAATCACTTGTCAATACTCTCTGGTGGACTCATTGCAACAAGAATGTGGAAGTTGTGGTAACTGCTGAGTTGATAGACAGAGCTTGATTAGGTGAAAGTCCTCCCACTTTTATTCAGAGACCCGTAAAAGAGAAACTGAGTCAGAGAGCAAACTCTGCGTCTAGACTGCACAGACATAGACAAGTGGCTATAGAGACCCCAGGTGGGGTGTGGGGAACAAGAACCCCCATCATTGGTGACTTAACTCTTGAATCTTCCTGAAATGTAGGAAATAGCAGTCCATGTAAAATCTATAAATAGTTGCATAAGCCAAAATTTCGTTTCAGACAAGAAAAAAAAATTAAAACACCCTCTGGAGAAAACATGATCTTTTCTCCATGTTTTAGTTGTCAGTTTTGACAAGAATGATACAAGCTAATTAAATTTTTGTTAATTTATTTTTGTCTGATTCGGTGACTGCCTGTCACACAAATCCCTCAATAAGTAAGATTTCTCCCTGCTATAAACTTTCTACTCTTTCTCTGAAATGCCATTAGGTAAACGCACGGAAAGTGGACCTGTTTTACTCAAATAAACACTAAAAGCACTTAAACTCAATCCGCCCTCAATACTTCAACTCCTCGCGTCTGTTTTGGAGAGGACCTAACTCTTTCCAGCTTATAAATCTCCAATTGGGACCATTACCCTTTAAAAGAGAAAAGCCTTTATGCAGATAAAATATAAAGATGAAGTTAAGAAATTGATGGGAAATGAAACAGAAATACGTTGCATTCCAGTTTGCCCTGAAATTCCCAAGGACGAGGTTCTCACATCATTTCTCTTTGAATTAAACGTTGAGCATCATACCGTGTAATCGCTTCAGTCCTAGTTATCTAGGGTGATGGAAGTCTGGTGCTTTTCTTGTCAAGAGTGATACGATGAAGTCACATCACCGTACAAGAACAGGGTTTGATGCTGGAATCGATTATCAACGTGGAATCGATTATCAACGTATTCCACAGGTATGGTTATCTAATGGGTCTTCCTTTCCGGCACCATTTTCACGGAAGGTTCAATTCTCCCTCATCATTTGAGACGCAGCCCAAACATCGCCTCCATTGCAAGCCGGCCCTGCCTGCCTTCACTCCGCTCCGCCCACCTTGGCCACCCCAGAAGAGTCCATCGTGTTCAGTTTTTCTTGCTCACATGGCATGCCTTTCAGATAACGGCAGTCCCTTGGAAGCATGTCTTCAAATTACTCACTTAGAAAATAAGAAGAACAAAATGACAGGGCGAGAAGTTGACTGAAGAGAGGAGAGGGTGGGAAGAAAAGGAAGAAAGACAAAAGGCCTTTAAAGACTAATCATAATAAATTCAGCACTGACGGTTCCCTGGCCCCCCGGGACTCGTGCATTTCTTTGTACTTATTATCAGTACACAGAAGATTGACATTTCAACAGTGTATAGTCACGAGACCCAATTCGGGTTTGAGAAGGTTCAGAATCGACCTTGAGAACCTCAACATTGTGGTACTGGGTTTGGTGGTGGATGCTGTTTTCTTGCACAGCCAAAGCAGAGAGCGATTCATTGTACATACGCTGAGGTGAGCATATTGTCACGTCCTCACTCCTCGAACACCTGCTTGACCCACTTTCCTGCATACACCTTCCTCGTCCTCAGAGCAAGCCTGTGGGCTAGGTGCTGTTAGCATCTTCACTTTAGAGATGGGGAACCGAGGCAAAAGAGGTAGAATTAATTGTCTGTGGTCAGTCAAGAGGTGGCAGAGATCAGACTAAAACCCAACAGACCCTGTGCTCTGAACAGCATAGGATCAATCATATGACTGTTAGAAGTAGCTGTGGTCTGCCCGGCTGGTGTGGCTCAGTGGTTGAGCATCCACCCCTGCACCAAGAGGTCACTCACTGGTTCAATTCCTGGTCAGGGCACATGCCCAGGTTGTGGGCCTGATCCCTAGTAGGGGGCAAGCAGGAGGCAGCCAATCGATGTTCTCTCTCATCGATGCTCCTATCTCTCTCTCTCTCCCTTCCTCTCTCTCTAAAATCAGTAAAGAAAAGAAATAATAATAATAATAATAGAAGTAGCTGTGGTCTAGTCAACTAATCATTATTTTATGTGTATTGACATTGAACAACTCAATTTTGTGTCACGGGTATGGTTATGAGTTCAAATAAAATAGGGTGTCAATAAACATGCTCCAGGTCCTTTTCCTGCTCTCTCACAGTAGATCAACTCTTCTGTCCCCGTATCCTGCTTTGTGGACATCTCTACCTCTTTTCTACACTCTAAGCTTCCCAGGAATGTATTCATTATCTCATTTATGCACAAGCATTTTTGCTGAATAAAATAAAATTGTTTAAAATAGAGTGAAAACCTCCTCTCTACCCATTGTCCAACATAAGCAGGATTATTAATTCATGTAGGTATCTGTCTAATTCTATTGACTCCCATATTCGGGAATATAATATTAACTCATTTTTATTACTACAAACCTCTTTTAATTCGGAACGAGCTTCCTTGGCTTTGGCAATGCCTTCAGAAAAAGCTAGGTGGAGGATTCTAGCCCAGGGAGGTGAGCGGGGCTGTGCAGTTCAGACAGTCAACTGAAGTCTTCAGATACATTTAAGAATTTCTGTTGCTGCCATTTGGGATTAGTCATCTCATAGGAACGTCAGATTCAAAGAACCTTTTAACACCGGTACAGAGTTTTGTTATGTCATCTTGCATAATGTGGTCACTTCTGCATAAAGGCATCTCAATGCTTTAATTCTTCTTGGCAGCAGAACCCTCAGCTACGTGACTTCACACTCATAGGCGCGCTGGCAAAGTAGCCGTCCCCCTCCCCCCACGCCGCACGTCGTCGCTCCCAGTCTCTGCCACTGGAACTCGCTCACGGAACATGCCGCACTCGCCCTCAACCCAAGCAGAACATCCAGGGGCAAGACATGACAGAGCGCTCCCCGGCCGGACGAGGAGATGGTGTCAGAGGTCCTCTGAGTCGCCTTGTGATATGCACCGATCTCCCATGTTCTCGGAGGCTGGATCTCCATGAGCGTTGTCAGCACCTCTGGGGGACAGGAACCACGACCAGCCAGGGGGTGCTCCCTTCACTGCGGTCCTTTCCTTTTTTTAAAAAAAAAACAACATTTTTTTCCTTTTTCTTTATTGATTTGAGAGAGAGAAAGGGAGAGAGATAGAAACATCAATGAGAGAGAACATTGATTGGCTGCCTCTTGCATGCCCCCCACTGGGGATCAGGCCCACACCCTGGGCATGTGCCCCCACCGGGAATCGAACCCGCGACCTCTTGATGCAGGGGTCATGCTCAACCACTGAACCACACCAGCTGGACGACTACATTCCTTTTCTTGGACATTCCTTGAAGACTGGACTTATTCATGGATATCCCTCCACCCTAGAGTATTTCCAAGAGAGAGGAAAAAAAAGCTTCTATGCACATCATCATCGAATATCTGGATTATTGGGTGCTGCCGTGGACCCAAACAGCACAGGGAAAGAAGTTTTGGCCGGTGAAGGCGGAGGGCAAGCCTGTGGCGGAATGCCACCGCACACTATGACTTGCTCCCTGAGAGGATGGGGTGATGTCCCCTCTCTTGAAAATCCACCGACCGCTCCTGTCTTCCAAAGAGGGTCCGGCTCATTACTCATGACACCAACTTCCAGGGGCACATGCATGTCAATAGCTTTCCGTCTCACCAAGCTCCCCTCCAGGAGCAGAACCGACGCAGGGCAGGGCGGACGGCTCAGGAGACCGGCTCTGAAATACCAGGAGCCTCTGCGCAGGGCTGAGAACCGAGCTCTCCACCGCCGAAGTCGCCGGGTTATCCCAATTCGGGAAAACGAACAGTACATTCCACCCACGCTCTTCATTTCCTCCCTGCCCTCGGGCGCACCCAGGGTTCCACCGCGTGCGGGAGAAGTTAATGTCCAATGCAGGCCGGGAGGACGGGGCAAAGCTCCTCAGAGGTTGGCTCCGCCCCGCAGAGCAGTGCCGGGCAGTTCCCGGGGAAGGAAACAGGGGCTTGTCTCCTGGGCCAGGATGCAGGGATGAGCCGGCCTGGTCCCGAGTCCGCGGATGTAACGGATCCTCTCGCAGGTTCACCGTCTCCTCGTTCCCTCGCTCCCACCCCAGTGGCTTCCAATGTTCAGTAAATTAGCCTCCGATGCGATTAGTCACTTCATAAGTGGCCTTTTTGGGGGAAATTTGCCAGGACAACTGTTGAGTGATGTCTCAATTTATGGCCCAAGGGGGACACGGCGTCTCTGGTAAGGCCATTAAGTGGAGAAAGACGAGCGCAAATGTACCGTTTTCTCTTTTCAGCGGTAACACTGAAATGTTTTCAGATATTTCTGGCCCGGCCGCCGGTGTTCCCGCTGGCCTGGAGGAAGACCCCGCTTCAGAGGGCGCAGGGACATCCCCCACGCAGCTCCTCGGGTTTCTCCCCTTGCCCACAGGGGAGATTTCTTTTTTCCTTTCTTGCATGGAAAAAAAAAATAAGAATCATGTTCTCTCAAAATTTGGATTCTCCACTAAGGACTGTTGGAGACTTAATAAAGATTGAATAGAATTCTTAAAGTGGTCAGTAGGCCTGAATGTTCAGACCGGCGCAAGGCAGACCCACGAAGACAGGCGACAAAGCCACGTGTCCTTTGCCGTCATGTCTCCATTCGCTGCAGGAAGGACCTGAAGTCCACAGGTCATTCAAGGACACACTTCTTCGTAAGCTTTCCGGCAGAATTACGGAGTGGAGAGTATCCAACGCGTTCATGATTCAACCCCTCTCCCTTCCTTGGCCCCTTCGGCTCTTCCCAGCAGGATGGCAGCAGAGAGTGAGCCACGGCCCGAAGGGGGAACTAAAAACAGCCTGGACCTGGCCATTCAGTAAAATCCTAAACACTCTGCATTTACAAACTGCGCACCTCCTCACTGGGAAGCTGGACGAGAGTCCCCAGGGCAGTTGCGCTCCGTGCAGGGCAGCGCGGGCTTCCTGGGACACGGCCTGTCTAGACGTGGGGTCCCGGGGCTGCTCCCTCACCTTGCACGCAGCCCCGGCTCCCATCAATCACCTACTGCCCGAGGAGGCAGCTCTCGTGTGGGGGTAGAGGGGCCTTGGCACCGACTTGTGGGGTTCCCGGCACCTCAGCTCCAATAGGAGGGGGCGAAGGGGTCGGCAGAGGGGGCGGCGGGGGCGGCGGGGGAGGAGGGGCGGAGCCTTGCCTTCCTCCGCCCCTGCGTCAAGGGCTTCTCTTCCCTCGCAGAAGGCCACCAGGGAGCCCACGTGGCTGCCCGTCTGCCTGCGGTGCTGCGGAGCCGGACAGCGGCAGGCAGGGCTCTACATGCGCGGTGTGGGCAGTGCATTGCCTTCCTACCGAACAATAATGCTTAGTGTTATTACATGATCATTTTCTAAATCCTCACCCAAGGATAAGGATACGTTTCCATATATCCTCAGAGAGACTGGGAGGGAGGGGGGAGAGAGAGAGAGAAAGAGAGATCAATGTGAGAGGGACCCATGGACTGGTTGCTTCTGTAGGACCCCAACCAGAGCTGGGAACCGAAATGCTACCAAGGTACGTGCCCTTGACGGGAATCGAACCTGAGACTCTTTGGTGCACAGGCTGACACTCTAACCGCTTAGCCAAATGGGCCAGGGCTATTTTTCAAAATATGTCACATAACCTCCCCACCCCAATTTCTAAATATGGTCCTAATGAGAGGATGGGGATGAGATTCTTTTGTAGGAAGTTGCAGAACAGTGTATGGTGATTATAAGACCTGATATGATGAGCAGGGCAGCTGTGTCTCTGACCCAGGCCTATGTTTATGTGCAGTGATTTAAAGGAGGGATAAAAAGGGCCCTGGCAGGGTAGCTCAGTTGGTCCGAGCATTTCTCTGGTACGCCAAGGTTGCAGGTTTGATCCCTGGTCAGGGCACATGGAAGAATCAACCAATGAATGCATAAATAAGAAGAAAAAGAATTGATGTCTCTCTCTCTCTAAATCAATTAATCAATAAAAAATAATAAAAGAGGGATAAAAAGTATATGCTGTCTTGCCCCATTCAGGAAGAACTATTTTATTTTGTTGTGTGTATTTGGAGGGAGGCAATGGAGAACTCACAATTGTTGCACTTAGCACTGGTCTGTCTTCTAGAGGCAGTTGTTAATGCTGGACCAAGCTCATTACCTGGCCATTAACAAAACATTTCTGATTATAATCACCAAAGGGTCCCTTTGGAGAGCCGTCTCCAGGAGCAGACGCAGAATACATGCAATGAAGGTGGCGGGAACTGGCATGGAGGGTCCAGAGGCTGGTGCAGAGCCTGGCAGAGCCGGAAGCTCGCCCGGGGACAGGAAGGGGGAGATCGGAATCCGGCTTGGCTGGGGAGATTGGGACATGCGAGGGTAGGAAATGTGTGTATGACATGATGAGCTTCCCAAGGCCATGAGCTCAGATCCTGCTTCCTTTCACCCAGATCTTGTTCTCTGTAGATGCTATTTAAAATCTCAAATATTTCTTACTGGGTCCTCACATTCTATTAGGTGGTCAGGGCAGGTATAACTATCCCTAGTGACACCAAGGGCACTGATCTGGAGCCCAAGGTCACACAGCCTGTGGAAGAAGTGGAGCTGGGGCAGGAACCTAAGTCTCCTACACGTAGGAGGCTCGTGCTTTTCCCAACCATCAATTTTTGGAGGCTCCTGGCTGACACTGCCAAGCTGTCCAAAATAGCCACACACAACTGAAATCCCTTCCTTTGCTACAAGCACGAGTTTCTCAAGAGGCCCACGACGCCCCTCCAAAAGGTCCCCCGAAATGGTGTGGAATGATCACGTCCGTGTTCGTTTGTGGGATCAGTCCTTCACTTCCACCAAATGGGCTGGAATCCCAGTGACAGAAGGCGGGAAGCTGTCCCCGCACTGAATCGTCCTCGTTTTTCCACCGAGGGTCCCTGAAGAGGACTTCTGTGGCCAGGACAAACCTGCACAGCTCCTGGGTCCGCCCTCTACCTGCGGGGAAGCAGCTCTGGATACAGCTCAGGAGACTGAGGCCACACCAGGGCCCCTTCCTCCCGCCGCAAGTCTTCCCTGGGGGGAAGAACACATCCATGAACAGACGAGAAGGAAACGGGGGCTCTCATTCCTGACCTTTCAGCAATCTGCCGTGAGATGTTTTTCTCACTTGAATACCGAGTTCTTGGACCAAGTGGGGGCTGGGCTTCACAAGGATTACAGAGTCTGAGACAGGCTGAGCGGGGGTAGAAGAAGGTGAACTGAGGCAGCGGGCAAAGAGATTGTACACTGGCAGGATGTGGCCAGATGTTTATCTTTCAAGCCACTAAGGGCACACGCTGGCCCGGTCTGGCAGGGGCTGGCACACTCACTTCCCTCCTCCGGCCTCTGCCAAACCGCCTTACTCCCGACGTGTAGAACAGTTTCTGCCTTCGCTCGGGGCCTCCTGGAGATCAGCAGCCAGATCAGCAGCCGAGCAGGAACGCTTCCGCTCCCAGGTCAGGCCGTCCAGACACGCCCATCCGGGCCCTGGTCTGTGTGTCGGACTCTTGTCCATCCTCAGCTGCCAGGGTTCAGAGTCACACATGAAAATACCACAGTGGCTCTTTGGTTTTGCCGTGAGCCTGCAGTCCAGGAAAGGGGTGTCTACCGTGAAATCAGCCTGTGGTGGAGATGCAATGTGATCTAGTGGGAAGGCGGCAGGGCTGGGAGCCCTTTGTCCTTGTTGTTCAACGTCAGACTTTGTCACTAGCTCTGTGACCTTGGACACATCATATGCTCTGTGACCTTGGACACATCATATGAACTGGTCATTTTTTTTAATCCTCACCCGAGGAGATATATATTTACATTTATCTTCAGACAGAATGGGGAGAGAGACAGAAAGAGAGAGAAACATCGATGTGAGAGAGACACGTTGACTGGTTGCCACCCGCACAACCCCAACCCGGGCCGGGGACAAACCACAACCGAGGTATGTGCCCTTGGCTGGAATCAAACCCGGGACTCCTTGGTCTGCGGGCTGATGCTCTAACCACTGAGCCAGACCGGCCAGGGCATAAACTGGTAATTAAAGAAGAGAGAGCTCACCTGAGGTTACTGCCCAGCCTTTAGAAAGCTTCAGATCTAATGGGAAAACAGAGAAGCTGAGACCATGAGTGGATTAAACAACGAAAAGCCAGATTTACGGCTCAGCTTTTGCAAATGGACTACACACTCTAGGGTGTGCTTTGTGCATTGACCTCACCTCGGCTTCGTCGGATCGCCCCCAGCTTCAAGGTCTCTTTGCTTCCATTTCCAATATGATTCTTTCTATTTCATTTATATGGCCACATTACATAGGTATTTAAAGCCGTCTTAAATCATATTTAAAACATGCAGTAAGGGGGGAGCAAGGAAAGGAGGAGGAAAAGAGACCTGGACAGCTCCAGCAATGCCCAGCATCATGTCGTTGCTACGCCCCCTTCTCGGTCTGCCCTCCCCCAGTCCTGCCAGTGCCATGGGTGGCAGGGACAGCCTTCGACCTCACCGCCCCTGCGTGCCCACGGACCTTCCGCTGCAGTCAGTGTCACCGCTACCCTGTTCCACGCTCCAGACTTCAGCTCCTGGAACGTTTCCCTCTCTGACCTTGTAAATTCAGACACATCTCTTAGATCGCTGAACCCTGATGCTGCGGGTAACAAAAGCGTGTTTAAACTATAAGATGATTCATTGGTTTACCAAATGCAAAGGCCCATGAACGGCAAAGACTTTAAGGCTACACTGTTTCTGTGATTCGATATGGTCTTTGTGGACCCAGTTTCTTCCCATCGCCATCCCCTGACTTCCTCAGGCTGGCAATGTACGTCTGTTTCTGGGATTCACACTGTGCGCCACACCGTCAAGGAGGAGAGAGCAAGTCCCTGCCTAGAAACCTCCAGAAAACAGCTTCAGTCTCACTGATGGCTAACTGGGTCCCATGTTGAGCCCGGAACTCAGAACGTTGGCTTTTGATTGGATCGCTGTGCGCTGATCAGCACAGGTTTAGGACATCTGTCTGAAGCCCTGCGGCCGGAAACCGCGTGAGCCCCCCCATGCACAGGCTGTGGGACGGAGGAGGAACTGCACAAACAAAGGCCGAGGCGCCTCAAAAGAGAAGGGGGACGGACGGCGGGCAGGTGACGGCAGCATCACACATCACTCTAAACCAGGCCTCCCACTCCGGTCCCTCTCCATCGTTGTTCTCCAGTAGTCGTTCTTGGTCTTTATCAGAATCTCTAGCCCTTTTTCTTTCCTTTTTAAAATATTTTTTCTTTACTGATTTTGAGGGAGAACAGAGGGGAGAGGGAGAAAGAGGTAGAAACATCGACAAAAGAGAACATCGATCGGCCACCTCCTGCATGCCCCCCACTGGGGTCGGGCCCACAACCTGGGCATGTGTCCTGACTGGGAATTGAACTGTCGACCTCTTGGTGCTGGGTCGATGCTCAACCACTGAGCCACACTGGATGGGCTGAATCTCTAGTCTTAATATGTCCAAGAGGGTAGCCACCTGCCATGCACACCTATTTAGATATAAATTAGTTAAAAAGAAATAGAATGAAAAATTTGGTTCCTTAGGCTCAACTAAGGAACTTAGTCACATTTCCCATGGTCCCCAGCCATTGGGGTTAGTAGCCGCCTGCTGTACAGCACAGATCCGGGGAGGGAGCCACGCAGAGCACTCTCGGCAGAAGGCAGGGGGTGAGGGGACCCACATCTTTCTCATACATTTCTTCTGTTTTCAGTATCTTTTCTTTGAGCTCCTCGATACCACATCTTCTTTGAACCTATGATGCGAATGAGGTGACCCTATAAAGGTATTCGGAAAGGCAAATTAAGCTCAGTACAGAAACTGGGAGTCTCAAGTTGCAGGATTTCTCTTGAGAACAAAAAGAAAGTCACAATTCACAGGCATGTGTGCAATTCAGATTGTTAGGTGTGTAACTGTCTTGCTACTTGCCAATGAGGAAATAGCGACATTTGAATCAATGTAAAAGAGGACATCACGTTGGCGGGTTTTGTTTTGTCAAGTACTGTAAAGACTGAAAGAGAACAGTAGGAGGCGGAACATCACTGGACATCTCTCCATCCTCATCACAATCCAAGTGCCCTGTGGAATAACGCTAACCATCAAGGTAGAGACACCTCATCAACTACAAGCACAGTTCAGCCAGGATCCACGTCCTGACTTCACGGCCTAGAGTTATGCAAGAATTACATTCTATTTTCAAAGGGTGGTTGTGAACTAGGAGGGAAAAAATTGCCTATTAGCTTTTTTGTCAATTACAAGGACTTAATTGTCCTGAAGAAAAGCACAGAATTGATCAAGACACATGGAAAGTATCTCGAAGGTTAACCTTCAAAGGAAGGCTATCGCTGGTACCCAGCTGTCCTGGCCTTTCCCTGGCCTCCGAGAAAAAAACGAAAGAAAGAAAGAAGACTGTCCTTGTGAATGTTTTCATGTATAATATTTACATTCAGAGCAGAAAGAAACAAATGGGCCATGTGGGCCCAAATGGCTGCAGCATGTGGGCAGATGTCAGCTGATGGGGTCACTTGAATGGCGTTTTATGGCCGAGGACACACGATTCAGCTTGTTTCAGTCCGTTGGAGAGCGTGTCCGTTTCATCACTCTTTGCTCTTGGGCATATGGTGGATGTCGTTAACCCGGGAGACCGGCAGAACCATGAAAGTGGAACCATGTGTGCTGTAGCAAGAAGAAAATGTATTTTCCCCCCGACTCCATTGCAAGTAGAAATGTATACACTGCCCACGCTGCCTTCTGGTTAACGATGATGTTAACTTGTGGGTACGTGCACCCTAATGGATGTAGCACTGAGTATGCAGGCTTTGCCCTGGGTAGGTCAGGGATGAACCTCTGGAGTTTGAACCAGGAAACTCGGAGATGAAATATCAGGGCAGATGGACCGGACAGCCCAGGTGTGTCTTCCATCAGCATGTTTAATGCACGCACAGCAGTGAAGGAAATGCTCCTGGTCTGTTGTTACAGGGGTCACGTCCACCAGGACCTCGCTATCGGCACCACCTGGAGCCATGCCTTGTTACCACTCCCTGAGTGGGGTCTGCATATGCTAGGGACTGTCGCAAGTATTCTTCTGCCATTTCAAGGCCCTCGTTTCCAAATGAATGTATGAAGTTATCATGATATGATACATTCTTCCGTAGCTCCTCCTTTTTTTTTCATACTCACTCAAGGATATTTTGCCCTTTGATTTTTAGAGAGAGTGGAAGATGGGGGGAAGGAGGAGGGGAGAGAGAGAGGTGTGAGAGACACATCCACTGGTTGCCTCCCACACACAACCAACTGGACCAGGGATTGAACCTGCAACCCAGGTACATGCTCTTGACCAGGGAATTGAACCCACGACCCTTTGGTGCATGGGCCAATGCTCTAACCACTGAGCCTGCTGGCCAGGGCTCTGTTGCTACTCTTGACTCTCTCTGTCCTCACTTCAATGGGCTGCTTTGTTTAACTGATGGCATATTTTATCCAGAATGTCTTAAATGTTTGTTTCCTTTTAAACTACACAGTGCTGCCCTGGCCAGTATGGCTCAGTTGGTTGGACATCGTTCTGTGCATGGAAAGGTTGCCGGTTTGATTCCTGCTCAGGGCACATCCTGGGGTCGTGGGCTTGATCCCCAGTAGGGGGCGTGCAGGAGGCAGCCGATGGATATTTCTCTCTCTCCCTTCCACTCTCTCTAAAGATCAATAAAAATACTTTAAAAGAAAAATAAAACATAAAAAAAATAAAATACATGGTACTCTTTAAGCTTCAAGAATAACAAGTTCCATTTGTTAAGACACTCGGGGCCTCTCTAGAAAGTTGACTTTATATCTCGAGGTGGTCAAGCTCGCGGTATGTTATTTGTGTTTGGGGATCAAGTCAGATTCATGTTACATAAAGACAGGGCTGCCTGATTGTCCCAAATGACTTGAACGGTGCCTTCTAAGTGAAGGTGAAGTACTTTAAACACCTCTGTACTGACTCCTTGCCCAGATTTTTATTTCCACGGGGTGTCCTAGTGCGTTTATGTCAGCGAATGCCATGGGACTTTGCTCTGGACAGAAGCTGTAGGAGATGCAAAGGCTGAATCCAGAATGAGTCTGGAAATTACTAGGGTGTCTTTGTGCCATTTCTTTCTTTCTCAGCTACTTTGTGTTCCAAAGACTCTCCTCCCTTTCAAGCATCAGACTCACAGACCGACACTCCATAAAGGATCATTTGCTGTATGTGTTGCAAACTTATGAAAAGCACCTCGATGCAATGATATGAATTCTGTCTAAACTTCTTTGTCATAAAATGGTTCAGTGCATCATAAATAGGGCGACAGAGCCTTTATCCATGTTAAGCTTTTCTAACAACGCTGAGTTTACCTTCTTCTGAAAATAATTCCTATGCATCATCCTAAACCACTTTTGTTAGACGTCCAAAAACCAGATCTCTTTGTATCGTGGTGATTTCATTTTCCAACCAATTAAAAAGACTAAGGCTAGCCCAGGCTGGACTGGCTCAGTTGGTTGAGCGTCATCCTGTGCACTGAAAGGTAGCAGGTTCAATTCCCAGTCAGGGCACATAACTGGGTTTCGGTTTCGATCCCAGGTCAGGGCCGATATGGAAGGCAAACAGTGGATGTTTCTAACATCTCTCTTCCTCCCTCCTTCCCCTCCCTAAGCATGTCCTCAGGTGAGGATTAAAAGAAGAAACAAAGATAAAAATAAAATAAAAAGACTAAGGCTAGACACAAAGAAAAACATACTATATGATCCCAGTGATATGAAATGCCCCTAAAACAAACATATAAAGACAGAAAGAAGGTTTGTAGCTGCCTAGGGCTGGGGTGGTGATACAGACTGACTCTGAATCCACACAAGATTTCTTCCTAGGGGCACCAAAATGCTCTAAAGTTAGATTGTGGTGATGGTTGTACGACTCTGTGAATATAAAGTTTGAGTATACAAACTTAGATGAATTTAGAGGATTTAAATGATATCTCAATAATACCATATGTTTTCACTTATAAGTGGAACCTAAAAAACAAAATAAATAAACAAACAAAACTGAAGCAGACTCATCGATACAGAAAACAAATTGATGGTTGCCAGGTGAGAGGGGCATTGGGGGGCTGGGTGAAAAAGGTGAGGGGTGATGGCACTCAAAGGGCAGCTACAAAATAGTCATGGGGCCTTGGCCGGTGTTGCTCAGGGGTTAGAGCTTTGGCCCGAGGACCAGAGTCCCGGGTTTGATTCCGGTCAAGGGCACGTACCTCGATTGCGGTTCATCCCCAGCCCTGGTTGGGGTCGTACGGGAGGCAGCCAAGCAATAAATCTTTCTCACATCGATGTTTCTCTCTCTCTCTCCCTCTCTCTCTCTCTCTCTTCCCCTGTCCCCACTCAATCTGAAGATAAATGGAAAAATATCCTCGGGTGAGGATTATAAACAAACACTCACTCCATGGGGATGGAAGGCACAGGGAAAGGAATGTGCTCAGTGATACTGTAACAGCTGTGCAGGGTGTCGGCTGGTCACTAGGCTTCCGGGGAGTATCGCTTTGTAAACTGTATCAATGTCTAACCACCACACTTACAGCTGAAACTACTATAACACGGAATGTCAACTTGAATTGAAATTTTTTTTTAATTTAAAAAGTATCTCCATGAAGCTGTTCAAAAATAGAACCGGGTAAAAGCAAGGAACAGATTTGAACCTTTTCTCCATCACAAGATATAAACGTTAGGTACATTTTTTCCTCATTGACAAATCTGCACAGCCTGTTTTAAGGCTATTTTGAAACGGTCTCTGGGCTCATGCACACGGCTCTCCGTGTCTACGTAAGTAACGGTCCATCGGGGAGCACACGGTTTGCCGCTGCTTCAGGCCAGTGGTACGGCTGTGCTCAGAGTGGCTCTGCCGCAGTTCAACCAGGTGGTGGCCCCGGCCATCTGGCCCCGGGCACTGGCAGAGGCCAAAGAGTCTGGGTGGAAACAGGCCAGGTAACTTATGGGCTTGGCTTTTTTGTTGTTGTTAGTCTTCACCCAGGGACATTTTTCCATTGATTTTTTTAGATAGAGTGGAAGGGAGGGAGGGGGAAAAAGAGAGAGAGAGAGGGATCAGAAACATTGACGTGAGAGAGATACATCGATTGGCTGCCTCCCACATGACCCTGACCGAGGCCAGGGATCGAACCTGCAACCCAGGTACATGCCATTGACTGGGAATCAAACCCGAGGCCTGTTTGGTCCTCAGGCTGATGCTCTAACTGCTGAGCCAAACCAGCCAGGACATGGGCTTGGCACTGATGAGGTACCTGGTCAGGCTCACCTTCTTCTACTGGTCAAGGCAAGGTGCACAACTGAACCCCAAATCAAGCACTGTAGGAATACACTCCACCATCCTTTCTGTGGGGAAACTGAAGAGTCAGATGGTAAGGGGTCTGGATGCTTTAGGACTATGGCACACTGGCCAGGTTTCATAAGGGAGGGCTTTGAGGGAAACGCAGGGTAACCTAACAGAAAACCTAGAGTCAGTAGGAGGGCTAGGTCCGCCTGATTCAGTGCGAAATCCTAGAGGTATTTCCTTTTCCTCTTTGGAACACAGGCTTCCCATCTTTGCAACAGAAACAAATACATTTGCGTTTGC
Source organism: Molossus molossus (assembly GCF_014108415.1). Classification (NCBI taxonomy): domain Eukaryota; kingdom Metazoa; phylum Chordata; class Mammalia; order Chiroptera; family Molossidae; genus Molossus; species Molossus molossus. The sequence continues at coordinate 7,771,689 of NW_023425354.1, read as the reverse complement.
TCTTGCTTTTGTATCCTCCAGAACATCTCAGTCAGTGTGTTACGGGTGCAGGGGAGTTGCCGTGGCACCTGTGAGTATCACGCTTCCCCCGTCCCCCGACTGCTAGCCCGGACATGGAGCTGTGCCTTCCAGCTGCCTGCTCGTTAGTCCCAAAGGCGAGGATCGAAATTTGGAGTCCTTGCCAAAGGGTGCTCACAGATGTTAGAAGCATCTTTTTCCTCTTTGAGGGGTTAAAACGCTCTGCTCCTGTCCTCCGGTCCTTCGCTGCTTCCTAAAACACAGGTCGGATGTTTTTATTTTCTGGCTATTACGGTCACCTGTGATTTCTAAGGATTTAACATCATGGCCTTGAAATGACACCACGGACTTCTACCCTCACCCCACACACTGTCCCTATGACATCTGATTCTTTCCAGGAGCCCCGTCCTAAAAGAAGACCACATGGTCTCTGTCACTTTCAACCCTTCCTTCCCTGATGCTCTGCCCCTGGTCCAGGCTCTGCTGAGTGTGGAGGACACTGACATCTCTGAGATAGAGCCTCTCCCCCCAAAACCTGTGGCTCACTGTAGAATTACCGAAGTAGTCACTAAATCAGAGCTTTAAAAAAAAAAAAAGTAATCCAAGTTCAGTGGGAATCGCAGGAAGGCGGTGTGCATTTCTGGCCCAGATTCGGCGGCTTTGTTACGGTCCGACAGGGAAAGGTACCCTGTCTGGGGAACAGCGACTTCTCCTTCTGCACCTGTGCCGGAGGCTGTGAGCAGGTGTGTCACCGCCACAGGAGCCGCTATGGCCGCTGTCCCATAGCAAGGCTCCTGCAATAATACTGCATAGGCCCTCTTCACGGCACTTCTGATTCCCCCTCTGGGTATTCGGTGTTCTTCTCGGGGGGACTTGCCCATGGACCAGATTGCTCAGAGATTCAAGTAAGACCCCCAAAGCAACTGCCCAGGGCCCCAGAAGAAGTTGCCACAATGAACAGCCTTGAGTTCAGGCTGTTCGAGGGTGTAGGTACGTAACAATGACAGGGGGTGACCGGGTCCACGGCCTTGGCAGGTGTTCCTGAACCACACCTGCGCCCCTGGTTGATTTCTGTTTGCATTATTGAGTAAACTCTAGAAACACAGTAGGTTTACACTCTTCCTTAACTCAGCAGGACCCAGCGACTCCTGAAGTAAATCGCATTTGGGGTTGTAGGGATGGGGTGGGGGGTCAGGTCTTGCCCATTCTATGTGTTCTTTTACCTTTTTAACTTGAGCTGATAGGAGGGTCTAGACCTCCTTTGCCCATGTTCCCTGATTAGTGTCTGACCAATGTCTTAGCAATGACACCCATGGCTATCAGGGTGGAAGTTTCTGCCTTAGATGCCCCTGCAGACCAGCAATGGTGGGTCACCTGGGTGTCCCGCACCACGGTCTCCTTCGCCTATTCACAAATCCCCATCCACGGAATGTCAGGAGGTCTGCGGAGCCCATGTCTGGGCGTCCTTGGTGGGGGTGGGGGGGAAGGTGGGCAGGCCTGCGGGTTCCCTTATCCCTTCCCCCATTCAACCCAGAGGTTCTCAGCTTCTACGTAAGATTTGCTTTGATGAAAGTATTATGTAAAAAAGAAAAAGCATGTGGGAAATATGTTTCTCGTGCTACGAGACACCTTGCCCTTGCTGTGACAAGAGGGTTGATATGAAGAAATGAGAACCTCAACGGAAATGGTCACGTTCATTTGCTGAGAACCCAGCAAATCCTGCGTCTTACAATTTCGAAGCAATTACTTCAGTATCTGAAGACTGCAAAGGAGAGAAACCTAACTGTAATCAGAAGGAAGGTATTTTATATGTTTATATGTTTAATTGTAACCAGGAAGAGACATATTGTACAAACCAATTCTATTAGAATCAACCTGGAAATATGTACAAGCACATATAGTATCTGATATCGTATGTCATGCACATTTTTGATCCTCTGTGTGTGTGATATTGGATGTACCTAAGTAAGGGTAAAAATATATGAATGTGTTACATCCTTTATATAGAAATATAGCTCTTTGATAAAGGAAGATCTATTTTTAAATGGACGAAAAAGCCAAAACTGTGGAACAGTACCCTCAAAACAAAACTTAAGTTGTCTACAGCTTTAAAGTTAAACCCATTTGAATTCCCCTTTTGCAAATCAACAGCATAAACCTTTCCAGGACACCTATTTACTTCTAAGACTTCACGAAATGCACTTGTAATGTTTAGGAACACAGAGAAATGATGAGGATTTTACCTGAACTTCAGAGCAAATGATCCCGGTTGTTTGGGGTCGTCAGCTTGGCCTGCAAGCCGGGAGTAATACCTTTTCAAAACGGACTCATTTCAGTATATAAACTATGAATGGATGGATCGATACCTGTTTATGTTACTCATGCGGCACGGATCGACCCATTTTCACGAAACGAGACTATTTCAGTTTCGACAGGAAACAGAGAAAAGAGATCGTCACAACTTGACCAAGTTCACCTCTAGCATTGGGGACAGAAGTGGGGTACCTGTGCTCAGCTGCACTCATACTCATGGGCATCTGTGGAGAAGAAGGGTTCACAAGGAGAGTGTCGCCCGGAGACTAAGGCCGGCACCGTGCGTCATGAAGAACCTGTCTCCAGTGTGACGCCGGACTCGCCACCGTCTCCTCCCAGGACAGTGTCCGAGGCTGAGAACCCAGGTTCCTGAAGTTTGGCTCTAATTCTTGATTTTAGGAAAACAACCTTCTTGCTGTAGGCACCAAAATACTCCTGCACGCAGCTCATAAAACATCTTCCTAAAGGGCGCTGGACGGGGAGAGGAAGAGGGTGTGGGGACGCTCCGCGGGATGAATGGGCCCTCAGACTGCAGGAGCCCTGAGGTGCCAAGAGCCTGCGGGTGGCCCCCTCCAAGCACCGTGGGCACCTTCCAGCGCAGTGCTCTGCGTAAACATTTGAGCACCTCTCCTCCTCAGAACTCTGATCAATACACAGCTCACTGGCAAGGTTTCCCACAGTGATGAGCGTACCCCGTCCTTCTGGTCTCCCTGGACTTTCCTGGAAAGGGGGGACTGAATGACAGTTTCAGCAGAGGTTCTAAATACGGGAACATGGCTTAATGACTTTTCCTCCATTCGCCTCCAGCAATTCTCCTCCAGGAATCGGGGGGCTTGCACTATTTTCTCAACAATCGGGGGTAAGTCCACCTGGGACAGAAGCGCAGAGGGGCGTGGCATGGAGACAGACCACCCAGAAGCTTCCTCACGGGCAAGAAATCGCCCGAACTCACAGCCACGCGTGAGATGTTGTGGGTGGCTGGGAGGGTGAGTGGGATATTTTCCCACACCATCAGCGGCCCTGTTTTCCTTTTCAGCTTTTTTCAGTGACTCGGGCCTGGGACCCACATGGAATCCTGGGCAGGCAAGGAAGACACACGTGCACTGGGCGCAGCCACTGAGGAAAGCAATTGAAAATGGAACCACCTCGTGACCCAGCGATTCCGCTTCTGGGGATAGATCCGAAGAAACCTGAAACACTAATGCGAGAAAATATATATGCACCCCTGCGTTCACGGCAGTGCTATGTATAAGAGCCGATATTTGGAAGCAGCCCACGTGCCCATCAGTAGATGAGTGGATAAAAAGTGGTGGGACCTCTATACAATGAAATACTACTCGGCCATAAGAAAGAAGGAACTCGAACCCTTTGCGACAGCAGGGATGGGCTTGGAGAACATGATGCTGAGTGAAACAAGCCAGTCCGAGAAAGACAAGTACCGCCTGATTTCACTCAGATGTGGCATGTGATGAACAAAATAAACTAACAAGCAAAATAGAGACAGACTCCGAGAGAGCAGGCTGACGGTGGCTGTGGGGGTGAGTGTGCGGCTGGGGTGTTGGTTGAGCAAAAAGAGATTGAGCAAAAAATAAACAAAAAAGAAAAAAAGAAAAGAAAGAGAGAAAGGAAAAGTAAAATGGACAACAGTGTGGTGATCGCCGGGAGGGGCGGGGTGGAGGAGGGTGGAGGAGATTGAAGAGGGGATAAATGGTGATGGACAGAGACTGGACTTGGGGTGGTGAACACACAATACAGTGTACAGATGATGTGTTGCAGAATTGTGCCCCTGAAACCTGTACACTGTTGTTAACCAGTGTCGCCCCAATAAATTCAACAAAAAGGAAAAACAAAAAGAAAGACACATGGCCCGGTAAGCACATGGACACCCTCAAGGGTCGGTCAGCCTCCCTGCATGGGAGGGGCAGCGGGAAGTCTGCAGCTAAATGCACGGTGCAAACTCACGGTTCAAAAGCTGCTCAGGGAGAGAGGCATCTGCTGAGCCCCTCGGCTGTGAGGCCCAAGGACGCTGTGATAGCCGGTCATTTCCGAAGGGTGCTCGGATGGGATCCCACACCCCACTGGGTACGGGCCCTGGACCGGAGCCCCGAGGATGCTTACAACACTGGGACGCTTTATTATTTTAGGCATTTTTCATTTCTTTCCCACGTGGGTTTTAATCCCTATTCACAGCAAAGGCGAGGTGATCCCCTGGTTCACAAAGGCCAGCAGCTGAAAGTCAAGCGCTGCCCGGTTCTGTCCGGCAGCTGAAACAAGGCACCAGGGGCCGTGCTCACATTTGGCAAATGAAACACTGCCATGGGGAAGATGAATGAAATCACACACACATGCCAACCATGATGCCTGGATCATTCACTTCCGGGTCATCTTCACAACCCAAACATTTCTGGCCGGTGCCATACGTAGGCAGAACAGAATAAACACCTCCCCTCTGTCCACGATCTTACAACATCCTTTATATTCTGGATTTATACCTTTCCTTTCAAATTGTCTTAATAAATATTACTTTTTGAACGGTCAGAAGATGAAAATAACAAAGGGTTCCAAAGAGTGGATTCCAACCGACAAATTCTTTTATCGTACGAGAGCGATCCCTCATATAAAAACACCAACGCGGTGTTGATCTGAATGTCCCGTCCTGTTCTCCCCACCAGAGTCATCGCACAAGCGAAGGAAATGAGCTTTGGCAGGGGACAAGAAAGCTGGGTGGCAGTTCTCTGCCCTGCTCGTGGTTCTGGAAGGCTCGGGAGTTGGGCAAGCGGCACTCGTCAAACAGCTGGAGCCCCCGCCCCCGCCCGCGGTTCGCCTCTTGGCTCTGCGTCAGGAATTGACGCTGGGGAGCTGGATCCATGCGTGTGGCTGTGGAAAATCGAGTGTGCGGCACCTACTCCGAGTCCTCCACCCACGGGGAAAATGGGGACATGAATCATGACTGTACCCCATTTAGAAGACAGTTAATTTAGAAATGAGCAATATGTCGAACAGGCACGGAACCAAACCAAATGTTTGCAGTAATAGAAATTTCCATATGCTCTACAACATTTAAAATATGTTATTTGCCTACACTGGCCTTCAACAGCGGGACCTTTCTGTGGGGCTAGAATGACAGCCTCTATCCAGCCGCCAGTACTAACACTGATTTTACACACTGTACCCTGTGTGCCCATACGGCTTCCAAGCAAGGTGCCTCCCTCCAGAATGACCCATCGCTGACAGGGTCCCCAGCACCCCTCCGTTGCAGGGGTCCCTGACGGGGCCTGACCACAAAGAACCGAAAGAAAGGATTTTTCAGTGGAGAGCTGTGAAGAGGGGCCTTCGGGCAATCTGCGTGGGACCCCGTGATTTTGCACAGTGAATCAGTGTTCCAGTTATTTTCAGTGGCGGGGGATGCAGTGTTAGCAAGGATGATGAGACCAGGCGTCCACGGGGCATCTCTGCCCTCAGAGTGCTGCGCCCACCCTCCTGTCACGACGCCCACCCTCCTGTCACGAATAAGAAAGCGGAAGCAGAGAGGAAACAGAGGGATTTCCTAGCTCCATCCAGCTGGCCACACGTCACAAAACACAACGGATCCGCAGTGACAGTCGACTGCTAAGGAGTAGTAACATAAAATGGGTAAGAACTGAGCCTGCATCCAAAGCATGGCCATCACCTCTGTGAGGGGGAGAGAGAAAGAGAGACAGAGGGAGAAGATACAGTCCGGCATCAGTAAAATCATGTCATGAGCCAAGTGCCATTGCAAAGCAGATTTTACACTTCTGAGTAACTCTCTGCCTAAAAGGTCCTCACTCCTCCCCAAGCTGCTCTAGATATCGGGCGCATCTCGGCCCCGGACTCAGTGCTGACCAACGTGCGTGTCTCTTAAGCGTGGACTCCGAAATCGGCCCCGCACCGGTCATTTGTTCAGGGACATGCCTGTCGAGTGCCGTCCTCCTCGGCGCTCACCTCTGGACCTTTTAAGAAAAGTGCCTTTGGAGCGACCTGCATTAAAGTGCAAGGGGGCCCTGGCCAGTTTGGTTCAGCGGTTAGAGCGTCGGCCTGCGGTCCAGAGAGACCCGGGTTCGGTTCCCGCTAAGGGCACGTACCTCGGTTGCAGTTTGTCCCCGGCCCTGGTCGGTTGTGCGGGTGGCAGCCACTCGATGTGTCCCTTCACATCGATGTTTCTCTCTCTCTCTGTTCCTCTCTCTCCCTCCCACTCTACCTGAACAAAAAAATGGAAAAAAATAAAAAATAAAGTGCAAGGGGAAGAAATACCCAGGGCCCGTCCCCCTTTCCAAAGCACCAGCTGCACATTTTTACATTTTTACTGAAGCATGCTACACGCACAGAAAAGTGCACGTGTGAAAAGGACACAGTGCTGCACCCAGACCAAGAAGCAGAAGGTGACGAGACCCCACAATCTCTCCTCACGCTTCTTTCCATCCTCTCAGCAAGGGTGCCCTCAGTCCTGACTTCCAAGAGCAGACATCAGCTTGCCCGTTTTGATTTTATATCCATAGAATCGCAACATGTTTGTTTGTATGTGTGCCCTCCTTCCCTCAACATAATTTTTGTGAGACTCACTCATATTATATAGACAGCTGTAGGTGCCCCCGCCTCGTTCTGTGGTGTGCCATGATGTGACTATTCAATAGTTTGTTTACCCATTCTACAGCTGAAGGTCATTTCGGTTGTCTGGAACCTTGGCAACTTCCAATAATGCTGTTGCGAACATTCCAGCGCGTGCCTTCGGTGAACATGTGGACACATTTCCTACGGGTCCACACTTAGGACTGGAACTGCTGGGCCATGGGGATGCACAGGTTTAGTTTCAGGAGATCCCACCAAGCGGTTTTCCAAAGTGCCTTTATGTTTTGATGCTCCCTCTCGCCTGTGTATGAAATTGTATGACTGTGCACGAGAGTTCAGTGGCCACAGATCTTCCCACGTCCTGGTATTTCTCTTCCTTTCTGTTTTATCCCTTTTGCTAGGGGTGCAGTGGTACCGCGTTGCGGCTTTTACTCGCAAGGCACACTTGGTCAAGGGTCCGCCCCTAGTTCAGTGATCCTTTCCCAAGATGCGGCTTTCAACGAAGGGACCGTAGGCGTTCTAGATCGGGGTTCCCCCCAGAGAATGAATGATACGGGCTGGAGACCTTGCCAGGGACGGTGTGCACTGTAAGGTGGGCAGCAACACCGCCCACAGCTCTGACGACCCAACGCGTTTCCGGACATTGCTGAAGGTCTGTGGTCGCAGGGGAGGGCTGTGGGGTCTTCCTTGGTTGAGAACCATTGCTCTAGATCTGCCTGGCACATCCTCGAAGACACAGGGGTCTCTGCAAGGTCTCAGAGGTCACAGACCACGATGGGAAACGTCTCCATAGAAGGCACAGCAACAAGCAGGGTGTGCCCAGCAGAGGGATGGGGGGAGCCCACCGGGACCTCTGTGTCTGCCCCGAGAGGGAAGGGCAAAAGGTCATTCCCATTCTTCAGAAATGTGCGGCTGCACCGCCTTGCAGCCGAACACCTGAGCTGCTTGTGCAGGCCGCCCCGCAGCGCGGAGACCGTCGTTCAGGGGCGCCCCGCCAGCCAGCACCTGCAGATCGGAGCAGAGTGGGAGACCGGGCAGGGGAGCCGGACTCACCCTATTTCGTCAACTTGCGATAGAAAAGGCAAGGCACCTTGCCAGCCTGTGTTTCTTATTCATCCTGCTTAATGCACATGCACTTTGAAGCTGACATTGTTTTAAATCAGCCAAAGTGTGTGTGTGTGCGTCTGTGTGTGTGTATGTGTGTGTATGTGTGTGTCTGTGTATCTGTGTGTGTCTGTGTATGTGTGTCTCTGTGTGTATGTCTGTGTGTGTGTCTGTGTATGTCTGTGTGTGTGTCTGTGTATCTGTGTGTGTCTGTGTATGTGTGTCCCTGTGTGTGTGTCTGTGTGTGTGTCTATCTGTGTGTGTGTGTCTGTGTATCTGTGTGTGTCTGTGTATGTGTGTCTCTGTGTGTATGTCTGTGTGTGTGTCTGTGTATGTCTGTGTGTGTGTCTGTGTATCTGTGTGTGTCTGTGTATGTGTGTCTCTGTGTGTGTGTCTCTGTGTGTGTCTGTGTGTGTGTAACAAGAGGGGAAACACTAGTCCCGAGGTAAAGCAGAAGGAGCGTGGAGGGCTGACTGCAGATCAATAATATCCTCCACCGCCTGTTCTAAGTACTGAGGCGTCCTTGCCAGAGCCCTCGACTTGAATCCTGGCTCTGCCACAAACCGCTGGGTCATTTTATTTTAATTAACCTCCTCGTACCCCTGTTTCCTCACGAGTAAAATAGGAGTGCGGAGAGTAACGTCTCTCCCCGGGCCCTCGGACGGTCAGGAGCTGGGTGGTGGAAGGCCCGTGCTCCAGCGCCGAACTATGAAATGCTTGCTAAGGGTTGGCTGCAGCGGGTCAGGCAGGAGCTGCCCGGCCACACCCTCAGTAAGCATGACCCCCTTACACAGTGAAAACTGGCATCGGGAGGCTGAGGTGCGCTGCCCCGTGTCACACACCCGGGTTCAGGGAGGTGACATCTCAAACCCAGGCGGGTCCTCAGGAGTCTGGGCCCCAGGGCACAGGACCAGGGCCCTGTCGGCTGCAACACCACCTCCCACGATGCCTCTCCTGGGAAAGCCCAGCACTGTTCCCCAAAATCCCAAAGTCCTGTTTTCCACTGTATGTTTTTAACTTTCAAATGTTCAATGATATAAAAGAACTGTAACAATTTGAGCAACTGATACATGTTAGGTAAGCCACATGTACAAGAACTGACTACTGAAAACACCAGTCTTCCTGGAAATCAGGTGGCCGACCACATAAAATGAAGGCCCTTTCCTGTGCCACTCCCGCTTAGGATGTGTTGTTGGGCGGCTGTTTTCTTGGGACAATCGAGCTACGTGGAAACATCATTTCTACAGACAGATATTGGTGTCACTTTATAGCACGGTGGCATGGTGGAGGGGACCACAGGATTTAAAGTGACTGAGGGAGAGAACACAGTGATGGCATTAATGAATATGACTTTATCCCATGTGAACTTTGCAAGACGAAGGGAATCTTTGGGCCTGCTGAGGTTTGAAAACCATTTGCGAGATAGAATTATATTCCCAGGGAAAGGATTTGACTGGGGCTGATCATCCTCTGCACAAATCCAGAGAGAAAATCAGTGGGCCTTTGGACTGAAAAACGGCTGACAAGAAGGACTTACGAGCTAATTAAAGGCAGATTGATACTCCTAGAGCCCCAGATCACCCCGCAGACTTCCTGGGGGCAACTCAAGCTTCGTAATCCATGCATTTGGCTACGACAGCCGTCTTTTGCTTAGCACTATATCTGAGCAGCCTGATCTCTTTGGAAAACCATGACAACCCTCTCCCAAAGAGGGGTCAGCAGGAGCTTCTGGCAACCCCGGGATTCTGAGCCTGGGTTGGTAATCCACATCTCTTGTTACAAAGCATCTCCTGCTTTTCAGAACCTCTGGGTTTGTGTCCACATAGGCTCGGCTCATTGGTTTATCAGAACGAGGCCAACAGCTGGTCCCAGGCGGCACAAAAGAGAAGCTGAGCACGACCTAGAAGGACACCGCCATCCTGCACACCCAGGACCTGCAGCAGGTGCCCAGGTCTTAGGCCAGCCCTCTGTGGGAATGGCATCTTCTGTCCTCGGGGCCTAGGTGGCCACTGTCCACATTTCCTGTTACCCATACTGACCCGGTGGCTCTGTAGCTTCTCCGAACAGTCCACCACTGTTGCATCCTGGGAAGCCATCTGGGACACCTCCAGAAGACCATTTCTCCAGCCACGGCTCCTGGGGAATCTGCTCAGGTTACACTAGGGAGAGGAACCCCTGAGTCCCACCCCTGGGCGTTATACGAGAAAGACAAGGAGGGCTGGAGGGGCCATCCCAGCAGACCATTCCTCTTCCTCCTCCCCTGCGCTGCCCGATACAAGCCAGCACCAACTGCCAAAAGCCAGCTGCAGGGGACCAGGTCTCACTGAGGAGAACTGCAGGGGTCACAACCCCGAGAGCTCTTGGGCCAGTCACTTTGGAAAAGCTGTCAGCTCTTTCCGGTCACCCACCACTGAAGCAATTCTTTACGCCTTGGCTCAGTGCAGACCTGGGGTACGCCACAGCATCACTCAAGGGGCTAACCACCCCCCATCCCGGTGCTGCCCCAAGGCCAGTGAAATCTTCTAAATACACTAAAAAGTGTATTTGGGGGTTTTGCTATTCTGTTGTTTATCATTTCCCCCACTAAATTCCTATGTGTAATCCAGATCATGAACCCCAAGATTTGTGCACAATCTCAGAAACACTGAACAGTCTCATCTAGAGAACCTGGCACCTAAGGATCTCACAGTTTGCAGGACTATTATTATTTTTTTCAAGCAAATATAATCTCTTTTTATGTTTTATTGATTTCTTTAAGAGAGAGAGAAAGGGAGAGAGCGAGAGAAACATCCATATAAGAAGGAAACATCAATCAGCTGCCTCCTGCACGCCCCCTACTGGGGATCGAGCCCACCACCCAGGCATGTGCCTTGACCGGGAATTGAACCAGGACCTCTCAGTCCATGGGACGACGCTCAGGCCACTGAGCCACACCGGCCGGGCTGCAGCGCTATTATTAAATCACATGTACTGTATATATAAAGACCTGCAAGCAACCCACACCCAATGGACGTGTCCTCCTTAGTAACACGACTTAACTTTCTCCGAATGCTCGTCTTCCACACAAAGTGCTTTTATAGAAACATCTTGCTGCTCAGGGAACACACCACACTTTATAAAAGCATCACAAATATATTATTTGCAAGAATGTTTCCCTTGAGGAGGAGTTCAGTGATGGAAATCCAAAGCATCTTGCGCTGGCTGGTTTGGCTCAGTGGTTAGAGCGTCAGCCTGCGGACCAAAAAGTCTCGGGTTTGATTCTGGCCAAGGGCATGTACCTCGGTTGCGGTTCATACCCGGCCCTGGTGGGGGTCGTGTGGGAGGCAACCAGTCAATATGTCTCTCTCACATCGATGTTTCTCTCTCTCTGTCTCTGTTTCTCTCTTTCCCTCCCACTCTAGCTGAAGATAAATGGAAAAATATCCTTGGGTGAGAATTAAAAAAAAAAAAAAAAAAAGCTTCTTCAAGTCTCTCAATTTCATGAGACTCTGCAGTACATATTTCTCTTTCTCATGGACAATTTCACATGCAAATAAAATTAAAGTGCTACTTTAAGATAGAATTTTCCAGATGAAAACATGAGGCTTGATAGTGGGGGAAAATAACTAATTTTGTTGTTAGTTATCAATACATTTATTTCATGTTTAAAATAACCCAGAGAGGTATATATATAATCATTCCAGTTTACTAATTCTGGTCCAAATATCTTGACTTAGAAGAGATTTCCAAATTTAAAAAAGATAAGAAGAATATGGACTGTCCTGGCCTGGCCCGGTAGCTCGGTTGGTTAGTTTAAAGATAATTTACTATAATTAGTCAAAATAATGAATCAAAATTATAAATAAAAACAGCTGATATTATTCCCTTTACAACGTAAGTGGAACTTGGCTCACATATTGAATGCTCTACAACAGCTCCTGCAGTGAGCCAATGGTCCACTCCTCGATGCGCTATGCCTTCTATAATATGCTAGTTAGGGACATTTGTATTCTTCTTTTTAGGAAGAGTGGAAGGGAGGAAGGGAGGTGGGGAGAGAGACAGAAACATCGATGTGAGAGAGATATCAGCTGGTTGCCTCCTGCACGTGTCCTGACTGGGGCCAGGGGAACGAACCCACATCCCAGGCACGTGTTCTCGACGGGGGATTAAACCTGTGACGCTTTGGTTCACGGGCTGATGCTCTAACCACAGGGCCACACCGGCCAGGGCCTCTTTTCTTCTTTTAAACATGCCAAATCTCACTTTTGCTCAGCAGACAACATGGTGAATAAGAACTGCCTTCCAGTTCTCTTTGGGCCTGTACTGTGTTAACGTCAACCCTAAGATATATCACACAAGGCGAATTAAAGTAATCGGCCTAAGAATTCAGGCCAAACGTGCTCAACAAAAACCTTGGGCCCAAGGGCCAACATTAGTTGTCAATACTGAGCAAATGTACGAGCTTGTTGTTTGACCTCGGCTCTGGCCTGCCTTTGAGTGGACACAGCGTTGGACAGTCAAAGGAGGAAACACTTATATGTTCCTCTCTCTGCATCTATGTTTGCACTCTATTTGTTAAAATAACTAGTTCAAGAGTGAAACACATAACCAAGGAATGAAAGGATGGTTTAACATTAGGAAATGTATTACTAGAACGCATCCCATTAATCGGCCAAAGGTCAACAAACACAAGTCCCATTATTATCCAGATAGAAGGAGAGAAGGTATCGGATCATATTTAATACTTATTCTTGATGAAAACTCTTCAAAAGAAAAATGCAAGGATGTTATTTGACACGATAGAGAATTTCTATCACAAGCCAATAAATAGCATCATGTTTAACGTATATAAGTATATCAACTCAGTAGGACAGATAACTTCCAAAAATCCAACCAGTATCATGTAACCTTATTTTGGAAGCCAGTCCTGGGCAATAAATACCATGCAAAACATAAATGCAAGTCATACATATTGCAAAGGAAAAAATAAAATACTTGTCATTATTTTCACATGGTATGTTGGTTTTATTAGGAATTCTAAGAGGACCTACTGAAAACATATTAGAATAATGAATGGATTCAGTAACTCAAATGAATACCTTATGCACATCTTAGTCAATAAGCATTTAGTAGAACAGATAAAATATTTCATTCATAACAGTACTAAATAAAACACCCTAAAGTATTTACAAATAACATTAACAATAAATATCCAGCTATAATTTTATATAGATAATTACTATGTGGTTCTGAAACTAAACTAAATTTATTATATCATGAGACATCACATTTACAAATGTAACGACAGTCATATTAAAAATAACATAACTGCTGGTTTTAAAATATTTTACATAAAAATTGTAATGAGTTTCAGAAGAAGCTCTAAAGAGCATAAGAACAACTAACATCACACCTGTCAGAACGGCTATGACCAATAAGACAAGAAATAACAAGTGTTGAGGAGGGCGTGGAGAAAAAGGGGCCCTCACACACTGTTGGTGGAGACGTAAACTGGTACAAGCACTATGGAAACAGTATAGAAGTTCCTAAAATAGTCAAGAATAGAGCTACCATGTGACCCAGCAAGCCCTCCTCTGGGTATCTACTCGAAAATTTTGGAAACATTTATTCGTAAAGATATCTGTACCTCTGTGTTCACTGCAGCATTATTCGTGGTGGCCAAGACATGGCAACAACCCAAGTGTCCTCTGATGGATGAATGGATGAACGTGTATATATAATGGAAGACTACTCAGCCACAAGAAGGATGAAATGCTGCCATGTGTGACAACACGGGTGGACCTTGGGAGTATCACACTAAGCACATTAAGTCAGATTAAAAGGGACAAGAACCATATGATTTTACTCAAATGTGGGACATGAAACAAAAAGCCACAAACAAACACACAAAGAAGCAAACAAACTCACAGACACAGACACAGAATGTGGACACCAGAGGGGAAGGAGAATTGGAGAGAGGATGAAAAGGGTCAAGGTCATTAAATATATGGTGATGAAAGGAGACTAGACTTTGGGTGGTGAGCACACAATCCAGTATGCAGATGACGCATTGTGGAATTGTACACTCGAAACTGATGTAATGTTATTAACCAACGCCACCCCAATACATTTAACTCAGAAAATCTCTTGCTATGTCAAACACAATGGAAGAAATAAAATAACTCCTGAAATTGGTCCACATGTAAGCATAATTAATGATCACGTGTTAAAACAAACTGTGGTAATATGCAACAAATGTTCTGCATAGCCTTTATTATACACACAATTCACAGAAATCAATGAGAAAAACCACTAAACCCCCAAGAGATAAATGAGAAAAGCATATGAATAGTAATAAAAAAAAAGAATATAAACCTCTCACAAAATTAGCATCTAGCCTTTAGGATGGGAGTAACCAGTATTCACAGAATGTGGTTACATTAAAATTATTTATTGTTTCTTCATTCTTCAAAAAGTTACTGACTGAATTCCCTTTAGTCAAGTACTTTTTTGGCAGCTGAAAATAGGGTGTTTAATAGGACAGAGTCCCCACCTTCCCCCAATTTGTATTCTAGTGGAAGAAACAAATAGTCAATGGAAAGAAATCATGCCATTCTCATCATGCCAAGTGCTGTGGAGAACTCAGAGGGAGGGGGTGGAGGGCCTGGGCTGAGGGCTGGGCAGTGTTCGCGGGATGCTTCCAGGAGCGAGCCTATGAGGAGATGCTTTCCGAGCACGGGGCCAAAGTAAGAAGGCAGCCTTGTGGTGGGAATGAAGGTGGTGGCTGGAGGAAGCGCAAAGATCAGTGTGCTCGGGGGACAGTCAGTGACTGCAAATGACAGAAAGGACGCTAGAGAGAAAGAAGGCAAGGGACAGACCCTGCGGGACGAGCTCAGTCTCCTTCTAATGCTGGAGTCGGCACAAGTGGCAAGCCTTTTTGGGGAAGCAACACTGGCCATGCTTATACAAAAAAACAAAACATAAGATGTCTTATATTTAACTCAGGAATCCCATTTATGAAAATATATTCCAGGAAATGTATTCTCCTCCACATCCTCCAATGATTATTTCAAATATGTCCGGTCTTGAAAAATTCCTGATTTTATAAAAGGGTAGTTCTTTCAAAGTCCTTCCTCCTCCTACAGGATGAACCAACCCACTTCCAGAAAAACTGATCTGTTAGGTACAGTCTCCTTGGCCTTGGCTCAATAGCTCAGTTGGTTAGAGCATCATCTCAATACACCAAGGTTGCGGGTTCGGTCCCTGGTCAGGGCACATACAAGAGACAACCAACAAATGCAAAATAAGTGGAACAACAAATAGATCTCTCTCTTTCTCTCTCTCTCCCCCTCTCTTTTCTCCTCTCCTTTTCTCTAAAGATCAATCAATAAAAAAGTAAAAAACAGCCTGACCGGTGTGGCTCAGTGGTTGAGCACTGACCCATGCACCAAGAGGTCGCCAGTTTGATTCCTGGTCAGGGCACGTGCCCAGGTTGTGGGCCGGATCCCCAGTAGGGGGCATGCAGGAAGCCCACAATGTTCTCCCTTGTCGATGTTTCTCTCTCTCTCTCCCTTTCCCTTCCCCCCTCTCTGTAATATCAATAAAGAAAAAAAATTAAAAGAAATAAAAATAAAAAGCAATTAGTCTCCTTAAGGTCTGCATGTTGAACCAACATCTCTTCCTTCTACCCATCCGGGCCTCCTGCGTCTTCCTCTCTGGGGCATGCACCTCCTTGCTGACCGCGGTCACCCTCCTGTCCCCTCTGGAATTTCACCGCTGCCTTCTCCTCGGGTATGATCTTCCATTCCTCCTTCCCTCTGCGTTCACCTCCCTCTGCTATCATCCATTGCTGAAGCAGCAGCAGAGACAACGCCCCCTTCCCTCCTCTCCTGTCTCTGAGCCAGCTTCTCTCAGACACCATCAGCTCCTTGAACGGCTGCATCCCCTCCTCTCCTGCAGCCCACGTCCCGCCGCCTTGCCTGGCCCCCTGTGCACCGGCCCAGCCCTGGGAGATCCGACCCTGGTCTCGTTGTCCCACGCCGTGTGCAACCAGCCTTTCGCAGAGGGTGCCTTCAAGGGTCGTCTGTGCAGAGAGCACAGGGCAACCAAGGCGGTGGAAGCTGCTTTATTTTCCTCTTCGCCGCGGGGCCTTAAACGACCTTCCTGTGCACTATTTTCAGCGCAGGTGTTATAAGCCACTTTCAAAATAGCGCCTGCAATGTCTTCGCTTGGATCAATTCCGTGTGTAATTCCTAGAAAAACACATTGGTGTCCAGGGAATGGGTCCATGAGCAAACAGCCTGGGACTGGAACAGGAAATCTCGGGGGTGTAAGGCAGGCCGGGTGGACAGCGCCAGGACACCGCCCGGCAGGGGACCTGTGACGCCAGGGGAGGGGCTACGCGCTCTCGGAGATGAGCGAGCACAGGACACACGTTTGTCGCCCACAGTGTCCTCTCATGATCTACGGAAAGCTGGAGTATGGATGGGCCTGACCTGCCCTCGGGGGAGTCCCAACCCGTCTATGTTCTTGTCTACTGAGGGCCCCTCTTTGTGAATCTGATATTGCCAACAGGCTGTGTTATGAAATGGGAGTCCAACCACCGCCGAAATGAAGTCTGCGCCCAGCCAAGAGATGCCCCCTTCTCTTCATTTCTGATGTGTCTCGGTTCCCAGTGTGTTCTGCCTGTCAGTGTGCAGGATAAAGTACATACAGTAAAATTATACAGACTTGCAAAAATTCTGATTTGAATTCAGGGTATTAATAGCAGAAGGAATGTTCTTCTGGGAGTAATCTAAGTGTTATATTTACCTTTGGTTTGAGAATATTTGCAGTGAGGAATTTCAAATGCAAATATTTTAAAAGCATAGCATGTTGGTGGAGAAAGACACTGTGGGTACTTCTGTTTTCCTTAAATAAAAAAAAGGGGGTTTTTCTTGACTTTTTATTGGAATCCTAATGAGACCATAATTACGACAGCAAAAGGGGGAAAATACAGCTGTTAAAAGCTTGGTGTTACTGTATATATAGTCCCAGCACTAAATTAAAAAAAAAAAAATTCTGAAGCCATTCAAAGGAGAAAAAAAAAGACGATTTAGCAAAGTAACTCTCGGGCACTTATATCCTTAGGATGCATTTTTTAAAATGTAGATCTTTGAAATTTGGCAGTCAGGGTTTCACCTCTTTTCCTTTTAATTGACCCTTCAAATGAGGACTCACCTTTGTTTTCTGTAGCTTCCAACTACATCCAACCCCCTACGCGTATCAAGTGTTATGTTTATGAAACTGTGCGGCTCCGGAGACGACATGTTCAATTGTTGTCTCTGTCTCCCCCATTCACCAGTTTGGGATGTCTGCACGCGGGAGAGGTTGCATCTTCAAACCCAGGGTCTGTGACCACAGGGACTTGCACCTTCTGGTTCAAAGCTGAGATTTCTACTTCTTCTCCCCGTGACCAAAGTCATTTTTCTCTTGACTAGATGGTCATGATATAACCCATGGGATAAAACCCAATATAATTTTTGGTTTAACGGTTCCAAAATGGTACCCTGATTCTCCTGGTCACGTTCTGGAGCTTGACTTAAGCTAATAAATGCTTTTTACAGATTAAAGAGGTCACTCAAAATGTGTCCAGACTGACTTGCCATGGACACTGTTTGTAAACTGGATAGGAGTTTTCAACTGGCAGTTCTGGTAGCCACACTCTAACCTGAATTCTCCTTCTTCCCCTTTCTCGGAGAAAATGAAGCCCTGCACATACGCAAACAGCGGGAGAAATACAGACCAGCAAAGAAGAAGGAGTCTCCCCAGGACTGAGTGGGCACCCTAGAGCCCTGTTTCATTCCTGACATTGCCCAGCATTGGCTCAAGGGCACCTCCAGGGCATGTCCTCCAGCGTGACACCTTCCTCTTGAGCTGGAGCCTTCCCGAAGCATAAAGGCAAGACCCCTGCAAACCCTCCTCACATTACACTGTGCCCTTACGTGGGAAAATGCTACGATTATGTCTAATGAATATGTCCATGTCCCAAACTCTGATCAACGTGAGTCTCCACCGCAACCAGCACAACAGTACCGTTTAAGCTTGGTGTCCTGGAAGCCTGAATTTCTCAGCTCCGTGAGGGTTGAACTGTCATGATGCCCAGAGTTTACGAAGTGTTAGAACACACAGCTCTTAGCTCAGTGACTGTGTGGCTTATGCTTCAGATGAATAACGCATGTCCAAATGAGCCACTGTCAAGAGAGCCGCTACCTTGTCTCAAGTAACCCAACAGAAGGGCCTTCCAAATGCTCTGAGGTTATTAAATTACTGGACCAAAGGAAGAGGAGAAAAGTTGCTGTTTTGTTTTGTTTTTACTAATTGCAGACACTAGCACTTATTTCAGAATTTTTTTGTAAGTCAGCTGCTACGTCTGATGGATGTCATACATTCAGTTTTTTATGTATGCTATTACCAATGTATTTTCTTTTCATTTTCTGATCCCCACCCCTCCTCTGCTCACCCCCACCACGGCTCCCAACACTGGTATCCATTTCTGTCCACTCAAAGGCTCTTACATCTCACCAAAACAATACCAGCTACCAGGCAAAAGATATTTAAATGATCTCTCACACTTTCTTAATAATGTGTAAGTGATCAGACCTCCCTTACATACTGACCGTAATTATTGCCTTGACGTGACCAGGGCGATACAGATATGGGAGGTAGTGTTTGCCGTTGGCTGACCACGGGGGCCACAGTGCGTTCTTGGCCTCGTCCCACGCATTCCTCTGTTCTACGTGAAATCAGCACAACGCGGTTATGCGCCACCCTTGCGGAGTCGTGCCGTAACAATAGGATTAAATCATCCCATTTTTCTTGAGGGGCATGGAGAGTAAAACACCTTTTAGCCTCACCCTCCATCAAATTACATGTATAGCAATTCAACAAACATCCATAGAATACACGAGAAGCAACGGTAAGATTGCCAGGGTCTTCTATGGTAACCGGGTGACTTGCTCATTCTTCACCCCTATACGATTTTCCTTTTTTAATAGTAGGGTTATTTTTTTTTTCTGATTTCAAAATAAGATATGTTTATTTTGGGTAAAAAAAAAATCATTAAAAAGAACAAGGTATAAAATGAGAATAACCCCAGCATTCAGAGATTGCTATTTTTCTCCATTGGGGGAATATGTATTTTCATCTTTACATGTGTGAACTTCTAAAAATGATCCGGATGGTACTTAGCACACTGATATCACGGTGGTATTTATGAGGCTGTATGTCATCCCCTAAGAAATACTGATATGATTTTTTAAAAATCCTCATCCAAGGATATTTTTCCATTGATTTTTTTAGATAGAGTGGAAGGGAAGGAGGGAAGGAGGGAGGGAAGGAAAAAGAGAGAGAGAGAGAGAGAGAAACATCGATGTGAGAGAGACACATCAATTGGTTTCCTCCCATATGACCCCAACCAGGGCCGGTGATCAAACCTGCAACCAACGTGCATGCCCTTGACTGGAAATTGAACCCGCAACTCTTAAGTCCATGGGCTGACACTCTAACCACTGAGCCAAACCAGCCAGGGCTCGATATGGTTTTTAAATCTGATTCTTAAAGGTATGAATTTCTGTACCCTCATTTATTTAGTCATTCCCCAAGTTTTTGGACAGTAAGTTTCTCACACCCTCACCTCTACTGCTGTGAACTGAGAAGCAAAGTCCAATAGAATTTACCAGCCTCTCCATACAGAGTTCCTGTGGCCTAAGGTGATTCACATCCCTTAACGACTAACTCCAGGCAGAGAGAATCGGCTTGGGTGTTACAATGCAGCTTGCTCCTTATTGCTTTGCCTGGAGAGTCTATCATCTCCCTATTTTGGGGTCCTACCTGTCTCTCTAGAACTGGTCCACACCCTTCTCTTTCAGCTCACCTTCCTTTTTCTTGTTTTTTTAAAATCCTCACCCAAGGGTATGTTTTTATTAATGAGAGAGAGAGAGAGAGAGAGAGAGAAACAATGATGTGAGAGACCAAACATGAACTGGTTGTCTCCTGTACACCAAACAGGGATGAAACCTGCAACCTAGGTATGTGCCCTGACCAGGAATCTAACCTGCAAGTTTTGGGTATATGGGATGATGCTCCAACCAACTGAGCCACCCAGCCATGGCTCACCCCCTTCTTTAGTCTCTGGCTTTCTGGGATCTGCATGCATCAAACTCTGGTTTAACTTGTCCCTGGGTCCCAGTCCCTCCCAGCGAATCCTGCTCAATGGGGCCCATGCCTCACCATCACACCTGCTGCAACCACGTAGCTTTGCTTTATCTGATTATTTTTGCGTATCCCCCTAAGCCCCTCTGTCTTAGTCGGCCTGAGTTCCCACAGTAAACTACCCTAGACTGGGTGGCTTAGATGCAGAAATAGTTCTGGAGACTGAGAAGTCTGAGGTCAAGTGTATCGGCAGGACCTCATAAAATCCCTGCCCCCAAATTCACTCACATCACACGTTAGGGCTTCAACCTATGAATTCAGGAGGACACCGTTCAGTCCACAGAACGCTCTTCCGATAAAGACGGATTTCATCAATACATTGGTTATTTCAAATTCCTCTCGTCCTTCCCAGATGATGGCAACAGCACTGTGAAAGCAGGTCAGGGTTCAGACTGGGTGCCACCCGGCGGGCCAGACAAGCCACACGCGGCCCGGACACCACCCTTCGCCCACACGCGCAGGCATCCCGTCGGCTGACTGCCCCGGCCCGCTGCGCAGCGTGAACAGGGCACGCGCCAGGCGCTGCTTCTCATCACGCGTGTGCCTCCCCCGCCCGGAACGGCCGCGAGTCCTCGCTGACCACTGTTCTGCGGCTGCAGTTCAGCCACGCACTGACGAACAAAACGTCACGCTGAGAATCGGGTCCCCACTTCTCCAGGCTGCGTTAGTATTAATGAAACGGTTGGTGCAGACAGGCGCGTTCTTTTACTGCTTGTTGGGGTGCACAGCGTGCACGCAGGGACAGGGCTGGCTGTGGTCCTGTACTTCGTCAGCCCTGTCCCGACGATTTCTGAACTTTGGAGGCTATTTCTATGGATAAGCTTCTGGTCTCTCCCACTTCCCCGCCTTTCCATCCCCCGAAGGGGCTGTGTTCAGACTTACCCTCTGAGAGAAAGCTGAAAAACAATGGTGACTTTGCCTTAAGACACCGTATACTAAATGGAGCGAAATGGTCCGCCCTCAGCAAGGGGGCGCTGGGGAGCGACCTCTATCCATCTTTCTGAACTCCGCAGCCCAAGTGGTGACAATCTCTCTCCCCCAAATTCCACCCATAGCTATTTCCACCAGACCACCACCATAGCCTATTATTAGCCAATATAAAGCCTATAATATCTCAATAGAATTTTTGTAGGGGGAAAAAAAATCACAGACTTATATAATAGAGGTGGGAATTGATTTATACTGCGATAGCATGAGCTTTAAAGCAATCCAGTATTTTAGAAATATTCATTAACCACCCCCCTACCCCCCGCACCAAAAAAAAGCTTTAAATGGTAAAACTAAACTAAGCCCAGGGGCTGGCCACATCCAGAACAGAGGGGATAACACCTTTGGCCGTGTTCATATCCACTGGAACTTTGAGACTTCGCCTTCTCAGCCCCTGCTGGAGGCTCTGGCTCCTTTCACACCTGGAAGAGTTACTCCCCGATGCACACAGAGCAAGGACATGGCTTCTGCAAAGTACTCACAGGGCTCCAATGGTCTCAGATCGTTTCTTACAAAACATCTTGATGCGCTAACTGGAAATTCACGAGAAACACACTGATTAGAGTGACTTCGTGAAGATACTAGGAAGGGAACTTTGGTATGATCTAGTGTCATCGCTCATTTTACAGATGAGCCTACTAAGGCAAGGTGGAATTAGTTATCCGTGGTGGAGCAATTATACACTCAGAAAAAAAGGTAGCTGATTGGAAAATTATTATTGCCTCTATGTAGAAATCCATTCAGCTACCATGTGTACATATGCGCATGTAACAGAAACAGTTGATAATGGCAATGGTGGGGGTGAAAGGGTCAAACCTCCCAATCATGTATCATGGATTCAGAGCACACAAATGGACATAGGCTCCGTTCTATTCCCACAGCCTGCTATGGGGTCTCAAATTCCCACCAGTGGAATCATCTCGTGCAATTTAGAATTTTATCACTATGGAAACGTCTAATTATATGCAAATTTATATGTGTAGAACGAGGATTATAATACATTAGCTCGGTCTTACATTAGTATAAATTAGATCATCCACATGTATAAGAATGAGACAGACAAGCAGACATACTGATTGGGAGAGAAACACACAAGGAAAATTCAAAGGGTTCTGGCATCTATTCCATCTTTCTAAGAAAGCAAGACAGGGCAAAGGATGAGGTGTGCGGAAGGACTGGGGCCCCTGAGGCTTATGCAGCACAGACGGAAGGAAGTGTCTAAGAGAACGTCCGAGATGCCAATGCAGATCCTTGCCATCTTGGTCATTCAGACAGGCTCATGGGCATCTATTCAATTGATGGGAAACATTAAATTCATTGCAAGTTAGCAAACATAAAAGCCAGTCACTCGTGAATGAAACAGCAGTCTTTTTAAGAAAAGAACGTGGAACCTGGGGTCAGACAGACATAGCTTTAAAGCGTGTGTCTTTCATCTGTTAGCTACACGAGCATGAGCCAACCGTGTATATTTGGGCACCAGTGTGTTTACCTGTAAAGCAAGGGTCAATAGCACTTTTCAGGAGTTGTTAAAAGAATTATGTCTGACATGCAGTAGATACTCAAGACTTCGTATGACCAAGAAAGAAGAGGCAGGTTTATGTTGCTGGACACGTAACCCTGGTTCCTCCTACTGTTCTGAGTTTCCCTGATGCATCAACGCTCACCGGACATTTACCATATTGTTCTTACTACAGCACAGTCACTATGCCTGGCACATCCTTACGTCATTTGTAAAGTGTACTTAGCCAAGGTCTTGCCATGGATACCCTGAAATTCTCATGCAGGAACAGAAATGCCAAGGGCCCAGCTCCCTACAGTGCCTGGCTTAGAGAAAGACACTGCCTGAAAACTGTGCGCCCACTTTCCCAAGGCTGGTGAGCATCCACATATCATCCGGAAGAATGTGTGAGATGTCGAGGTTGTAGTTTGGCAGGAATGCGTCTAGAGACACAGCCTCACTGGCTCAAGCGATGAAAACATCATCATTAATACAATGTCAGAGAAACCCTCTGCCCTCTCATTCTCCTTCGCTGTGGTTTTGTAGCCCTGAAAATGGCGATCTGCTCGGTCATGGAACATACACCATTTACATGTCACTCAACAAAGGAAAACTTCCTGAGTTCCCTGACTGCCCCTTCTGATCTCTGCCCGTGTATTGGGGGCTTCCTAATATACCTCCAAAGGAGTCCTTCCGTAGTTGAGCACTGTCTATAGGTAGTGTGATTATGATGAGATTTCTAGTGTTGTTAAATGTGTCTAGTGAACACCTTTACATTATCTTTAGATCCTGTGGTCCCTCAAATCCACCTTATGAGAAATAGTGTATGGATACCCTAAGTAGTTCCTGGGAACTCCGAAGGACTAATTTACACATTACCAAGCTTCCATCTACCATATCAGAGAAGTGGCTGATTGAGGGGACCTGGCCTCCCCACCGATTCCCTCCAAACCCACTGGCATACCCTCAGACCCCAGCCTCTCTAGGAATCTCACCAGAGATCAATCTGACCAGCTTGCTCTGAGCTTCTCCTTCCATGACTACTCTCTCCGATACAGTTCCCCTCACTCAATGAGTAACTGTAATTCTTGTTCTTATTTGAAGACATAGCTATGTCTGTATCCATCACTGTGTGTCTCTATAAAATAACTTTTCAGTAGTAAATGTATTATTTATTGTAAAACTTGGAAGGTGAAGAAGCAACACAGAATTAAATTGTTATTCATAATTCCACTTGACCCCATAATAACCACTGTGAACACTTTTGAGTCTATAATTGGGCCTTTGGACTTTTATATGCATAAAAAAACAGTTATTTATAAAATTAAATAATATTCATAATATTCTGTACCTTTTATTCTTAAAAAATAGCACTCTGTGGTGATTCTCTTGACATGCCAGAGCATGTTTCTACCTTTGTTTGGATTGCCTAGTTCTTTTGGTTTGATGCCTATTGGTTAGCTCCTGACTCCACCTCTCCTGGCTCAATGTCTTCCGTGTTTTGTTTTTTAACCCTTGGCTCCAAGCCTGCAAATTAAGGCTGCTAAGGCTTAATCCCACAGAAAAACAGACTGAAATGTACCATCCTGGGTTGCATCCAGGACTAGCAAGTATCACCGTAAGGGCTGTACTAGAACAGCAGATGAGATGTTAATAGCTATGTAGATAAGTGTCAATGATTTCTTTCTAAATATATTTTTATCAATTTTTTTAGAAAGAGAGGAATGGAGGGGAAAGAGAAACGTCAATGAGCAACATCCATCGGCTGCCTCCTGCATGCCCCTTACTGGGAATCAAGCCCAATACCTGGGCATGTCCCCTGACTGGGAATCAAAGCCATGACCTCTCAGTGCATGGGACAACGCTCAGTCCACGGAGCCACACCAGCCAAGTAATGTCAATGATTTTTAAAAACCTGATTTTGGTTCACATTCTTTAATGTATGGAATGGAATGTCCTTATTCTTAGGAAACACACATAAGAATTTAGAGGCATTGTAAACTCACTTTCAAACTGTAAAATAAAAATCACATGATAGAGATGAAGTCCATGTGGCAAAATGTCAACAACGGATGTATTTGAGTAAAATGGTATATATGGGAATTGCTTTTCTTGACATTCTTCTATGAGTTTAAATTATTTCAAATACTTGAAAATTAAATGCCAACTTCCTAACAAGTGTAAGCAAAACAAACACAGAGATAGAGATACAGAGATAGAGACAGACAGAGATAGAGATGATAGAGAGATAGAGATAGAGAGATAGAGATAGAGATAGAGATAGAGATAGAGATAGAGATAGAGATAGAGATAGAGATAGAGATAGAGATAGATTTGTCTAATGGTAATGGTCCATTTCTTCCTGTTGAAGTTACACTAAGCATAGTATCTTAGGATAACAATCCCCCAGAAATCATCAAATGTAGTTTGACTCAAAGAAAAAAATCAAAAGCAGTTGTCTCGTCGAAGATGCAACACTACACAGTATTTTCACTTCCCTGTCCTGATATACCACAGTCCCTCACCTCTGTTGCTGGGAAATGTATGAAATGTGTTTGCTGAAGATTTTTCTACCCAAGGATTTATACCAAAATTTAGTGAAAAGATAATGAGCAAGCTCTTCATTTCTTTTCATTGAAACGAGAGAGGACAGAAAGTTCAGTTCAGCTTCCAGACATCGTAAAACCTACTCAACAATGAACGGAGGGTAGGCACACACACACACACACACACACACACCCCTACCCCTACCTTTAAACCCAAAACTGCAGAGTTTCACTTTTGTTCAGACTGATATCCTGTGTATGGTTTATAGTTTTCGGTAACATAGCAACATTTGCTGTGTCTGTAATAACAGCATCTAAAATGACATAATAAAAAAAGAATTATCTGCGATTAGAAGTGAACTGTTAAAACTACTCTGGTCAGTGCCAAAAATCAAGGGAGTTTATTATTTCAGTAGCTGCAGTGAAAAGCCCCTCTGGGTGCCTGGAAAACCGACCCCCTCGAGCTATCCACCCATCCTCCTCACTGACATGGTAATGGACTTTGTTAAATTCAAAGACAGTTACGTCAGCAATTTGTGGCCTCTCGTGGGTTTTCCAGTCCTATAAAGCACACAAATTATACCCAAATATTGGCCTGAAAAATTAGTAAGCTATAGGGTTTGTGTTATTCTAGCCAAGCTCTGCTGGAGTAAGAGAAACCTGGGGACCTTAACACGCGGCCATTTCTCTGCTGCTCCGTTATTTTCTTTTTTGGTGGGCCAGCTCTGACATATTAATGCTGCTGTTTTCTTTTTGCTCCATTATGACATTGTTTTTATGATTTTTGTCTTCTTTTGTTTTCTTGGATACCCAAGGACAATTTTAGCCAATGTTAACTGACGCTCCATGTATGGTACCTTTGTAAAAGGCTGCTCTTTGGTGTTTGCTTAGACTCGAGTGATTGGAACGAGTATTTAAATTCCTCTTCTTTCCTTTTTAGAACCGTCTATGAATAGCCCTGGAAACGATCATGTCTTTGTTACAGATCTCTGGTAGGCACTGTGCCCACACAATTCCATAAGCAGGGTATGGGTGCAGTGGAGGGGGGTGTCGCTTTAGCCGGGCCAGGCGAGAACACTGCAGGGAGCACAGCCAGCAGTGGGCATCAGAACCAGCCCCGCCCTGCTGTTCGGGGCAAAGCACGAAACCTGGAGTCCGGACCCTTAGTCCAGCCGCAGACCTACACCTAACTAGCTTTGAACTATGGTTGCCCGATTTCTTCCTTTTTCCTTTTTAGTTTGATTGTACATTTTTGTTTTTGTTTTTACAGTAAAAGGCAAATATGGAAAATCACATGAAATTCATAGCTGAATAAGTTATCGTAAGTTGAACATCCTTGCAAACAGCTACCCCAGGAAGCTCCCATATGCCCCTCAGCTCTCCCATCTACATAAATTACCACAATTCAAACTTTTATAGCAAAAAAAGATACAAGGAAGTGCTTGCTATAAAAGTCAGAATAGTGGCCTTGTCTGGTCTGGCTCAGAGGTTAGCACGTCGGCCCGTGGACCAAAGAGTCCCAGGTTTGGTTTCTGCAGTTTGTCCCCGGGTTGGGATCGTGTGGGTGGCAACCACTCGATGTGTCTCTCTCACATTGATGTCTCTCTCTCTCTCTCTCTCCCCCTCCCACTCTACCTGAAGATAAATGCAAACATGTTCTCGGGTGAGGATAAAAAAAAAGGTCAGAATAGTGGTTATTTGTGGCCAAACTTCGAAGACTTATTTTCTTCATTGAGGTAATAAGAAGAATACTATCACTAACTGACTTGCAATCGTCTTTGGAAAAACAAAGCATAACAAACAAAATAGACAACACGTTCCAGGGCTTTTCAGGTGGCAAAGCTTTCTACCAAGAAAAGTGGTTCTTATTACAGAAGGTCTTCAGGTAGGGGGCTGGAGCAACCTCACGGCACCACGTGAAACCACCGAGACGTATTGCCTGCAGTTCCCATCATTCATATTTATGTGCCGGGTGAGCGGCGGGGGTTACACTCTGAAGTTTTTCATAATATTATGTATCAAGCAGGATGATAATTATGAGGAGCAATTGGGAGACATAATTGTTAATAAAGCTATGTTTATTTTAGATGACTTATACTTTCACTTGACCCATTTCACTTATTTTCCAAACTTCTGATATTTAATGTTCATAATTTAATTCCCACAAACATTCGTAGGGCGCTCCAAAGGTCAACATCCAAGGGGGAGAAGGCGGCTTTGTGGGAGAACGTTATTTACATAGTTAATCAGGGGCCGAAACCCAGGAGATATGCAAATGGCCTTGTTTCCAGAGAGGGAACAGTAGTCTAGTCTTTGGGCAGCATTCACACCCTAGAGACAAACAAAAGCTTTGACTTGTTTCCCTTGAACTTCTTTTGTGTATGTGATCTTACTCGGTTTCAGTTTTCAAGTTTGTAGAAATAATCTTCTGGGTGAACCAAGGTCAAAACAGCAACCTGGGGTTTCACTGCTGATCAAGCAAACAGGATGTCCAAATGTTTCCCCGAAGCAATAAACCATCAGTTAATGGTGTCGTTCCCTCCCAGAATGCCCTCTTGGACCAACAGGAAATGTACCTTTATTTGCCGGCCATGTGCGGTAGGATTCATTTTAAACACTATCTGAAAATGGTCACGACGGGATTTCTAGCTCCATCTGAGGAAACTTTCAGTGAAGTACAGGCTCAGTGTCTTCCTTCCCAGCTACCTCTCTTTACTCAATTGGTACAGGATCTGGGGCGCTTGCATTGAAAAAAGACACTAAGGAATGCTGGATAAGACCCTTTTTTGAGAGAGAGAGAGAGGACGTGTGGAGGAGAGGAGAGAGGAAGGGCCAGGGAGAGGGAGGGAGAGAAAGGTCCATGTAACAGAGAAGCAGGCAATTGATCAGCTGCCTCCTGTACGCACTCTGACCTGGGACAGAACTCGCAACCTGGGGATGTGCCCTGATGGGGAACCGAACAGGCAACCTTTAGTGCACAGGACGGTGCTCAACCAACTGAGCCGCGCTGGCCAGAACTGGGCATTTTTCCAGTAGATAATCATATTGGATAAGAACCATTGCAATCCTTATGCCCCCCCCCCCCAAGTGCATTGCTTTATTTTGAAACACAATTTGATACTGAACAGAAGGAGTGCTAACAGGGACCTCTGTTATGCGCCTGAGTTGAAATGAACAGGTTTCCCTTCCTTGGATATTTCTGAAATATGTGGCTTTTCTTTTGTTTCCATTGTCCTTGGAAAGGTACATAAGCTACAGACAGCCATTTCCTCAAAATGTGGTCAAATTTGCCTTTAAAAATTGCTGAGCCCTGGCTGGTTTGGCTCAGGAGCTGGAGTGTTGGCCCATGGGCCAAAGGTTCTCAGGTTCGACTCCCAGTCAAGGGCACACACCTAGGTTTTGGGTTCGAACCCCGGCCCCAGTCAGGATTGTGTGGCAACCAACTGATGTGTCTCTCTCACATCAAAGTTTCTCTCTCTCTCCCTCTTTTCCTCCCACTCTATCTACAAAGTCAATGGAAAAATATCCTCAAGTGAGGGTTAAAAAACAAATGGTGAGATATTATTGATAGTTACAGAAACATAGCAGTGATGTATTATTTTATTTGGGAAGCACGCCGGATACCCCTGTTGTATCCTCTCACTGACAAGGAGACCCCATCCTGAACAGGCCATGCTTTTACCTATTAGTCATGAAAAATACGTGTTAAAAGTTAGCATAGGGTTAACGTGTAAGTAACTTGAGCACCCACAGTTTTAATCGGAAGATAAATCGAAAATAAAGAGATTCCCTCTCGTCTACTCCTACTGTTTAACTCTGAAAATAGATGAAAGAAAAATAATGAAAACACCTACTCTTGGTGAATTTATCCTCACCCCCTCCCCACATCTATACACTTAATTGGTTCTATGATTTATATGGTGTGCTTTACACTCTTCTACCCACTCCCAATATTACGAATATTAATCATTTTCCCCTGGGCAATTATAGGGATTAAAGCCTAGTACTACTGCGTACGTCCATAAGCAACATGACATCAAAGGAAATGTGTTCTGCTTTCTGTTCCCCCACCCCCACCCCAGCTGTTCACATATCGTGTTCTGATCACTGAAAGGGCTCAGAATATCTCAGAGAGAGCTATGCTAGAAAAGCAAACACACAAATTAAACTTTAAAAGAAATCTTTGGAAACATCAAATCATATGAAATGCTCCGAGAGAATAAATGTTTTCCTACATGGACTCTAAGTCAAGATATCAGAGGATAATCTTCATGCCCAAGTTCTTGAAATCAAGAAAGCAATAGCTGAGAACCAGCTAAGGTAAACCAAAGAGCCAACTGTCCCCGGCATTGGCCACACTCCAGACGGGGCGTGTTATGATCTCGAGGTCAAAGACGCTGAATATAACTAAACTTATCTAAATTTAAACACTTGCTACGTCTTTATTTTAAGTGTGACCCAGGAAGGTACCCTGTTCTCCAGACTAACTACTAGTGGGATGAATGGGACAAAAGCAATAGATGGGTGAAGAGAGAGCAAAGCAAACAGGTGTGTTCTATTTAAAGAAGTTGCTTATGTGCTTTCCTACTGAGTCCATGAAAAGATGCCCTCAGCTGCTCAGCCAGATATGTAAATTGTATTTTTTCTTCAGTAGAATCAGAACTTCAGAACCTCCCCAGACGTGGGTATATGCATCAACTTCTTACATGTTAGTGCAGCAGCGGTTCAGGGAATCATCTATGTAGCGTATCAGTCAGCACGCTAGGTTATTCTGCGATCACGGACAACCCACTGCTCAGTGAGTGAATGCAATGGAAATGTATTTGCTGCTCATCCTATATACTGTGTACGGCAATGACTGGTGTGGGATTTGCATATCAACGTTAAACAGAGACGTAGGGCGAAGGACACTCCATCCCAACAAGTACTTCTAGGACCACCCAGGCAGGGGAAGGAAATGGGCGTACCATGCATACCCCAGTTCTTCCTGGAAGTGATTCACGTCCCATTTATTCCTCTTTCATGGCTTAAATTCAGAAGGAGCAAGAACACACGATCTTACCATCTGCCAAGAAAGGAGAAGAACTGGAATACATGTGAGCAACCTCAGTGACCTCATTCCACTCCACAGACACTGTCTAAGTCATAGCCTTGTCTATCATCCTCACCCCAAATTAAATACTGTGTCTGGAAGCCATGCTGGGGGGGGGGGACCAGACTGAAAAGAAGATGGTGTAAATAATATGTACCACAAAAGGATCTCCTAAAGGAATTCAGGAACTAGAAGCATGGATGATATCCAATTCTATTTTATTAGTCTTTGGCTTGGCCTTCCTTCCTTCCTTCCTTTTAAATCAACCAACAAACCTCTTCCTGGTCTATCCTCTTGATGTTTTCTTACTCATATTTTTAAAATATTTCACTTTCAATCTCCCACTGTTACCATATGAATTTTTTGGAACAAAGCGATATATTCAGTAAATCCCCCTGTGATATTTTCAAAGCTTGAAAAGCCTTAATGACATTAATTCATTAATTTTTCCCCTCACTCAAAATCATTCCAGAACTTATCAGTGTTGAGCCTTGACTCTGTTAAGGCAAAGACAATAAAGGTTTCCATGCCTGCCTCTGTAGAATGATAACTCCTCCTAGGGAAATAGCACATAAACAATGAACCAACAAAAATTAAAGAATAGTAATAAGGAAAAAAGCCCGACATAATATTGTTTCAAGTCCCTATTGCTAACATAAACACTGCCATGTTCTTAAACCTTAGCCACTCTTTTGTGTATAGACTGAAATACATGGACCTGAGCTGTCTTTTTTTTTTTCCTTGTATACCTACAAGTTATTACCTTCAATCCTTTACCTAAATCATGTTCCGAAATCGTGTGTGTGTGTGTGTGTGTGTGTGTGCACGCGCGCAATTTTTCTGAAATTTTTCATCCACCCTCCGGAGTCCCCTGCAGTGACTGGCTGCCTGGTCTGTTATTATTGCTTCACCAAAGGCTCAGAGGACCGTGTGATTCAGCTGCTTCCAGAAAAAAATGAATTGGCTGCAATAACAATTTTTTTCTTTTTATTCTGACATGGGCATGAAGGGCTGTCAGAGTAACGAAGGGGACTGTCTAATGGATCTCTCTGACATGCGTCAGTGGCTGCAAAAACACCTGAAGCTTCAGTCCCACACAATTTTCCAAGAACCCTTGGATGGAGCTGATACACTGCTTTTGTAAGTGTGAGTGTCTCATCTCCTCATAATCTCGTCCACATTTAGAGAATTAGTTCCGTTCTCCAGAGCATGTGTCCCTGGAATGAGAAGTCAAGCATTAGGGTGCCCAAGCTGCAGAATTAGAAACACAGAGAAAATATAAACTTCGTGCGGCCGCTCAGCGAGGAGCTCCGGTGCCGAGGTTACCCCCGTCCCTTTGCTTAGCTGCTGAGTATACGTACAGAGGCCAGTAGCTTATACTCGCCTGTGAGTTCCCGAGTTCAGAGTTCTGGGCCACCACCACCTGTCACACGACATTGCAAGGACACTTGAATCAAGATACTGTCAGTAAGATCCAAGATGACGGACATCCGGTCAAGATGACAGAGCGGATAAGCACTGGGCTAGCCACCTCTCATGACGACATCAACATCACAGGTAAATCTAGGACAACCATCATGGAGACCCACCTGAAGACCAGCTGCGCAGAATTCCTACAACTAAGGGTACAAAAAAGAAGCCTCACCGAGCCTGAATAGTATATGTCAACTACAACAGAAAAAAAAAAAAGGATTTTTGAAATGATCCAAAGTGAAATGTGAGATAGATTAGTGGCTTATCTCTTCTTTGTTCTTTTAAAGCTAAGGAGGTACCATTTCTTGAAAGAAAATACATATATTGTTACTGAAAAGAGAGGTATTTCCATTCCGATTATTTCTAGGTTATTCTATTGCATTTCAAAGAGGTGATTTTTTCACAATCCCGTTAGCCTCAAATACACATTTAACACTCCAAGTATCGTGGCACCACAGAACTCCTGTACTGGGCTAACAAGCAGGCTGGCAAGAACCACGGTGCCCTGGGAGTTTTCAACCTGTCAGGCAGACGCCGCGTCCCCAGGTTGAAGCAGGCTGGGACGAAGCAGTCCCAGAGCTTACTCAGCGATGGCGTGTCTGGAGACCACCAGCCTCGCCTGCCTGCTCCCACACGGGCGCATGCACCCGGGGGCTTCAGAGACGAAGGAGATGCCGGCCTGCACCCAGGTCACTCATTCTTGTTTTCTGGAACTTGAAAACATTCTCATCTCAAAACAGAAGCAGTGAGGAGAAAAGGTGCGGAGCTTCTGTCCCCATAGAACTGCTCATCCTCTGCACTGTCCATCATTACAATATAGGTAAGTGTAGAGGCTGGCAAACACAAGGGTGCACCACTGCGTCCTCTCCGGGTCCTCGGCTGTTCACACTGATCTGAGAGGCCCTGCACGAACCACTGCTCCCGGCTTTGTGAGACCAGCACTGGAGGAACTTTTCTGTGTAAACAAGTACAGCATTGCTTACACTTAGGGCTCTAGAAGAACCTTTGTTTTCGCAGTAAAAACGAGTTATTTTTATGGCAGCTGATGTCAGTTAAAGGCCAGAGCCAAAGACTTGGAATATTACAATAGACCAAAAACAAAACACCAAACAAACAAAAACCCCCGGCCAAGGACTTTGTGATATTTATGTTTAAGGACTGTTCCAGCAGGACCTTTATGAGGCTTTTCCAAGTGAAGTAAACCAACAGTTGTCTGTAGAAGGCTCAGCTCAGTCGAACGACGTTCTGTCTTTCTCTTCGTCGTTTATGGGATCCCTGTTGGCCTCCGAGTGTTGTCTGAGGACGGCAAACGGACGACATAAATCTCTGCTGGCCTTTCTA
Organism: Molossus molossus; assembly: GCF_014108415.1. NCBI lineage: Eukaryota > Metazoa > Chordata > Mammalia > Chiroptera > Molossidae > Molossus > Molossus molossus. The sequence continues at coordinate 7,738,499 of NW_023425354.1, read as the reverse complement.
AATGGGACTTCGATTGCCTCGCGGGAGAAGGGCAGAGGGTCAATTCCAGCCGGGAGGCTGGAGTAATGATGGACGGGAGACTACGGGTCCTATTTATCCTCAGAGTATGAGTCCAACCCTTCTGAGCGTGATTTTTTTCTTCTTACTGGGGAACCAATATTTCTTTCCGAATCACTAACCCTGTGTTTAGTTTTATTCTTGGAGGAACCACATATATAGAGAAATGAAAAGCAATATCTTTGTGGTTCTTTCTTTCTTTCTTTTTTTTTGGTCTTTCTCCTTCCTGTCATATATGTCTCCGTCGCACTGTGTTTCTGCACTACATGTGTGTAAAATTTATACTAGATCACCTTTCACGTTATTTCCTAGTTTTTTGGCATGTGTTATTTTCCCCACAAAAGAGAATATTTCCTGGGTATCTGAGTCCTATTTAGCATCTACTCATGGATTGTTTTCCAAACTGTCTGCCAATCATAAGCGCTTCATAAATAATTGTTGACTGTATGTGTAAATAAACTTTGCTTTTTAAAAAGATTTCACAAACTTCTTCCTTTAAAAAAAGAAATATCAGGAGATCTTAAATCTGGACAGAATGTTAAGTTTTTCCCATCCTGCCCTTGACTCCTCCCACCATCCCTTCCCGTGTGGAGGAACATGTTTGTGTGCCTCAAAGCTCGTACGTTAACATCCTAAGCTCCTTTGCAATGCTACTAGGAGGTGAGGCCGTTGGCAGGTAATTAGGTCGTGAGGATGAAGCCCTCATGGATGGGATTCGTTCCTAAGAGAGTTCCCTCACCCCTTCAGCATGTGAGGACCCGGGGAGGAGACAAAAATCTCTAAACCGGGAAGAGGACCTCACCAGACACGGGATCTGACAGCACCTTGATCTTGAACTTCCAGCCTTCAGAACTGTTAGAAATAGATGTCTGTTGTTTAAACCACATGGACGATTACTATTTTGTTGTAGAAGCCCAAAGGAACTGGGATCTCCCCATAACCCCACAATGCACCTCGTGTTTCTGCTAACCTGAACGTCTTCCTACACCCCAAAGAGAAGATGTCCTTTGATAACTTTCAAAGCTTTTCCCCTTTTCCATTTGTGACTTCGATTTACTGTTCAAGACACAGGGCAACTTTAAGGTCCTCTGTGTATCCGAATTTGATTCCTGTGGAAGCTTCATTAGTACCTAAGTGACACTTTACAACGGTCTCTATCACATCCCCAATCATACCATAAATGCAATGTTGTGATTCTGTGTTTGTCTGGCATACTGGCGTGCACACACCATGAGCACAGATAGTATACCTAACTTCTATGTCTAAGTACAGAGCATAGTACCTGGAAAAGAATTACATCTTAAATACATGCAATACATATTTGTGAAATGAAAGAATAATGAATGAATGAATGAGTGAGATAAGTAGTAGTTTAGAGACTAACAAAAGATTGACCACAGTTTGGATCCAATTTCAACCAGTTCTAGCTTATGATTTGGGGCATGTGTCTTGCCCTTCGAAAGCTTCAGTTTTTCCATTTGTAAGAGTGAGTCGCAGTAGCACTTCCGTCAGGTTGTAATAAAGGTTATGAAATAATTCACAGAAACAAGTGAAAGGGTCTGGAAGATGCAGGAGAAAGCGGAAGAAAAGGATGAAGGAGAGGGACGAGGAGAGAGGAGGGGGAGGAGGGGAAGAGGAGGAAAACAGGGAGAAAGAAGCAGTGAACAGAGGAGGAAAAAGAGGAATTTAACAAAAAAGAGGAATTTAACAAAAGTAAGCAGTTGAAGAAGAATGATAAATACATCTTCCCCTACAGTGACTGGGGAAGCAAGGACATAGTGGACAAAATTCAGCCAATCGAATGGTAACTCTTGTCAGGAGACCTTACTGGGTGACGTGTGAAGGAAAGATAAATAGAAATGATAAAAGAAAGTCATCATATCCCTACTGAGTCCAGTCATCCATTCTTGCATCTTTTCAACTAACGCAGACATTCAAAAGATGAAGATGGACAGAAATTTTAAAGGAAAAGAAGTATATTAAGTGGTCAGTGTATGAGATTTTTAAAAAATCTCTTTTGGAATATTTCAACAATAAAAACACCATTTAAAGATATCTCCCTTACGGTGTACTTCACTGAGTGGGACGCCTACAACGAGGGCAAATCATCAAAGCAGTATCTCTGAGATCTGAAGTAGCCTACGAATGAGAGGACCCTGAAGAAACCTGACATAAGGTGATTTAAAAAAAAAAAAACACATCACAGCATACTGTCGGCATCATTATGGGCATTTTTTAAGCAGGAAGGGAGGACTGGGGCTTTCCAGAGTCAAATTTCACGAATGCAAACAACTGCTGAATCAACTGTTACACCTACTTCCAAGCCACCGAAAACAAATGGCATCTCACAAACAAACTGTTGCTGGGATTAGTGAGGGGATTTGGGGTTCAGGGCTCATACCCCAGGGCAGGGTAGGGAGGAAAGACAGTGGGATTCTCTTTTCGTGTTTTAAAGAATCTTTATGCCCAAGCAAGTGAATTAGTTAAATGTGGGCTAGGAGTCTCCAACAGCAGCTAGAAGGAACCCTTAGAGAGCAGGTCCCCTTTCGCCAAAACCCAAGTAAATGTGGGGAGAAAGAAGTCGGCATAAACCCTCCATAAAGAGCCATGCTGACACCTTTGTCCTCAGCTGCGTAGAGCATTCTCACTGCTCAGAAGGATCTGAACAGAACTCATCTACACACACACACGCTCTCTCTCTCTCTCTCCGAATGAAAATGCCCACGTAGACTCTCTACTCCCCCAAATCTGCTGACAAACAAACTCTATTTGTGCCAGCGCTTCTGAACTATAAGTATCACTAAGTCATTTCGAAGTTAGAGGGACTCAAGAGCGAACACACAAAGGAGGGACACGTTGTCTGCGCCGTCCTCAGTGGCCGCCGAGTTGACACTGCTGTCAGGAAGCAGGGTGAATGCTAACAGGAAAGCTCTTCGGCTGAAGGTATGTTTCCAAAGTGCTCTTCCAAACAGATGAGTCCCGTTGTCAGCTGAACAGAAGGAGCTGCTACAGACACATACGCACACTCCTACAAATGAAACCGGCCTATCGCAACTACATAGTCATAGATGTAACGTCTCCCGGGGGTCAGGACAATATCTACATCATCCCCGCCCCAGGATGCTCAAACAAGTGACTTGCACACAGCAGAGGTTCAATGCGTCCTTTTCCTTTTGTATGAATCTGAGCTGTAGCCAGAGTGGGTGTGTGTACCCACGTAGGTACAAGTGACTGATGTCATTATAAAAGTGATTAATAGCCCCTCTGAGATCTTTCAGTTTCCAAAGTGTATGCCAAAGCGAGTGGGCCCTGAGATACGGGAACTGAGGGTCGAAGGGCCCAGTTTCCATCTCCTGTCACAGACCCCAGTGCTGTTATTATTTACTGAAGGCCAGCGGTCTGCTCGGCAGCCGCACGCGCACAGGCCAGAGCTCCGTCTCTGCCCAGGGGGCTTGAAGAACAAGGCCTGTAAGACATAAAAGATGAGTAAAAACTGGCACGAGTGAAAAGTCATCTAAGCCTGTAGCTTAAAATACGTTAAAAATAATCATTAAAACCAGGCTCTTAACATGCCCCGTGACCTAGGCCAGACACAGAGGAAAATGTAAGATTTTTCACCCCGTAGCCGTGGCCTTCCTTTCTAACTGGCAGGCACCGCAGGCGGAGTGACTGAGTCCTTCCTAGACGCTCTGGGAGAGTGGTGGTTGTGAACGTGGTCGTTATATATTATGTGCCCACAGTTCCATGGCTTATGTTGGGATGTACACAAGAGTCATGCATGATGGAATTGTTTCAACAGGCAAAAAGACATTCTCCACATGACCTAGGATAACTTGCACAGACCAACATCGCATCTGAATGCTGAGGCAAGGCCTGATGCCCCCTCGCGGGCCGTGTAAGGCCGTGGCTGACTTGATCTCCCGAGCAGACATATCATCCAATCGCTAATGCCCCAAACAGGAAAAGGCACTTGAGGTTTCCTGGGAGGAGGAGTCAGAAGGCGTCGCCTGCAGAGTGATACTTCTCAGAGATGCTCATGCTGTGCCCCAGGACCAAGCGGTACTTGCGATGGGGAGACCATTGTCCACCACAATGGGCCCAATAATGAGGAGGCAGGGGGGTCAGGGTCAGAGTAGGAGCTATGATGACGGGTACAGAGGTGGAGGTGATGTGGGAAAGAGGCCATGGGGCAAGGGACGCAGGGGGCCTCTGGGAGCTGGAGAAGACGGGGACGTGCCATGTCCCTGAGCCCTCACAAGGACTGCAGTCCTGCTCATGCTTGATCTCAGGACTCCGACTGAGGTCTCCGTGCTGGGCGTGCCCAAGGTTCCGCTCAGAGGCCAACTCCGTCAGAGGGCATCTGGACACACTGTCACAGCCAACGGGCCATCCACAACCCTGCGCAATAAGGACTAAAAGCTGGTGGCAAAGGTAGGTATTTAAAGAATGACAGAAACAGGAAGCAACAAATGCCTGGGGAAAATGGTGAGTGGCTTCCAGAGACCAACATGTTGCCACATCAAAGTGTCCCTGTGTGCTTTGGAAGGAGGTTATTTCTGTCTGATGTTATGAAATGCTACACTTGGTGATAACAGTTACAGCTCCTCCACCCCCTCACTGGTATAGAATTACAACAGGGGATAACAATGAAATATTATTAGAGCCTGTGGTTTCCACGGTTAGAATGCGTATCTTCAGGACTTGCAAAGTCCTGAAAGTCGGTGGCATTGTTGAAAGTTCACTACGGAATGACAGCCAGAGCCTTGACAAAATAAATGGCCTTTCCATCAGGATGTTGGAAGTCAAGTCTGGTTAGAACATCCACCACCTTCAAACTCTTTGGACTTTGCAGATGCTCACTATTTTTTAGAGAAACATTTCTCTGACTCACCTCTAATTAGACAGAAAAGAGTTGGAGTTAAAGCAACAGGCAAGTAGCAGGTCAATAAAAGCAATCTGATTCTTTCCAGTTAATGTACACATGGCTTGATTATTTGGACGATGTGAGGAAAGTCATGTGGCTATTCCCAAAATAGCAGAATATAAGAAAAGTCCGTTCTATCTTAGCTTGAAATGGTGTGTGTGTGTGTGTGTGTGTGTGTGTGTAGCTCATTTACTGCCTTCACTCTGGCATCACTGTATAAAATGATGCTCTCTGAGTACCGCCAGAAAATGTTAGGTAAATAGGAAAACCATCCGCAATTAAGTTTTCCAGGAAAATGTCAAAGGGGACAGACGAATAGGAGAGATGACTGTTAGGAGGGCACCAGGGACAGAAACTTCTAAGCAGCATCTGAATGCGTTATCATGTCTCTTGCGGGTAACTTGAGCCAACTTCAAAGCTTTCTGTGGCCGGTTATGCCAAAAAGACCCATTATCAGAAAGGAGTAGTTAATGAGAGTGGATTATTAGAAAGTTCGACCTGCCCTAAATGGAGGACAGCTGCTGAGTCACACTATAAACACGAAATTGGACCACTCCTCGGCTTACATCATTAATGATTTTTGCTTAAATTGGATATCTGATTTGTAAAGCCAGAACACAGTAACATACCAGAGGGGGAAAGTAATCAGAGAATTTAGCAGGCATCGCATTTAAGTGACGTTCTTGCTGTATCAGCGTTAAAAGGTTAGAGATTAATCTGTTTTCTCGGGGTGTTATTTCTTCCATCATAAAAACAGCCGCTGTCCCCAGATGTTTGAACTGTATTAATAGTATTTAAAATCCTTGGTGTCTCTCTATCTAATGCCACTGATTCACAAAGGGGAATTTAGACTGAAGGCCACAATATAATAAAATCATTTTCTTAGTCACTCCTGAAAGGGACTTGAAAGAAACAGGTGCACAGTCCGGAAGGAAGACCGAGTGGATTGGATCGTCTGCGCTGAGAGTAAAAGATTTTTCTTTTTTTTTCCTTTCTTCATTTTTATTTCCTTTCCTTTTCTCCCATGGCAGGTTCCAAAAAAATATCACGAGAAAGCAGTCTGCTACAAACAGATGCATCTTACTCCAGGGAAAAAACAAACATGGAGTATGAAGCGGCAGAAAGACAGCCACCAGGGATACACCACGGGGCTGCGCCTTCTCCCCCTCGCTTTTGGGGTGCGCACCTCTGGGAACTGGGTCGTCAGGAGGCTAGGGAAGTACAGAGGCGCTGCTGATAACCGTCTCCGGAGCAGCGGAGCGTGGGGCGCGGTGGGGACGTGCCGGTGGTTCTCCCCGCTGGCATGCCATTACCCACTCCCACCGGGCCAGCGCGCAGCCTGCCCCAGCAGCTTCCTCCTGGCACCGTCCGTGGCCGTGAAACACGCCCGAGCGGCATGGAACGGCCCAGGTGCCTGCGGTTTCCAGCTTCGGACACCCGACAGCACGCCACCACGGCCGCATCACGGCTCCCGTCTCTGGGTACGGACAGTGCCGCCGCCGCGAGGCGTGGTAGCCCAGTCCTGGGGCCTGCTTCTGGCTGCAGGAAACACTCTTACTCATTTCCCAAAAAGTCAGCGAATGCGGTGAGTGATCGCAGTGGAATGACATCTTCCAGGGGCAGAAAGGCAACTGGATGCATGTCAGCAGGCGGCTTGCGCAACCAGCAGATGCCTGATCCTGAAGGAGGCTGTCCCGACTTGCGAACATGCTCCTCATTCAGCCGCCAGGCAGGTCCGTCGCGGTACCCAGACCCCGGAGCCTCGGAGCTCCAGGGGCTCTCCGCTCCAGATAAGGTAGCAGTACGCTCCCAAGCATCCCTTGTTGGGTCTATATTTTTGTCCGGGGTTTTATGACATAAAAATAACACAGAGAAGCTAGAGCTTATCCTATTTTAAAAATTAGATAAGAACTAGGCAGAGGTGATGGTTGTACAACATAGTAAATGTACTAAATGATAGATACACTTTAAAATGGTTAATTTTATGTCAGGTGAATTTCAACACAATAAAAATAATTTAACATTTGGGGGAGGGAGGAAAGCTAGCTGAAGAATTAAGGCAAAACATTCTGGGAACAATTTTTAATTTATTCCTTCCCTCCACATTTTTTACACACGTAGTAAGGGCCAGGCACGTTTTGGTATTGGGCTTAGAAAACTAAGGTCCTCGTGGTCCCATATCCTTAAATTCCCAAAGGATTTTCAACCAGATTTTTGTGTTGTTGTTTTTTAATCTAGTCTTCTGGGAAAGAAAACATTTTCTGTCAAACTTATAACAGCTTAAATCTTATCAAAAAGGTTCCAGGGTTAGTGAGCCGGATTCCACCAGGCTTGGACCCTTTCTAACTGGGGGATTCTAACCAAGCTGTTAGAGCTAAGCCTCATGTGAAAATGAGGGTAATAAAGGCATACACTTCATATGAATGTTTTGAGGATCTTACTAGATATTACAGGTAAAGCATTTAGCTTGGCACTAGTCTTAGAATTAAATTGATGTCAGGCTTGATTATTAATATTATGAGACTGTCATCCTTCATGTCAATATGACGTTTTAAAACAGTTTGGATTCCTCCATTTCTTGGCACAGTGCAATGATTGTGCAGTACATTTTAACAATGATAATATCAGCAGTTCTGAATCGAATTCATTTATTTAAAGGTTCTAAAATTGGACTGAGGAACCATATAGTCAACTGACCAGTTAGAGAGCTAATTCTTTCCTTTGTTTTCAAGTTTTCCCAAGTAAAAACTGGTCGCTTGCTAGTCACGTGAGAAGATTCTGGTACCTCCTAAGTGAGGCTCAATGTCCTGTGAAATCACCTTCAAGCCAGTTAATATGTTGGGGAAGGATAAGGAAAGCTAAAGGCATCAATGATCAGCTGCAGCTGCAAATCCGGCCCCTGCCTGCTGCACAGCCACGAACTAACAATGCTTCCTGACGTGTTAGAAGGCGACAGATGAATAAAGAGGAGGAGAAATGAGAAGACATGGCAGCAACCGTGCAGTCTGCAAAACCTAAACCATTTACTCTGGCCCTTACAGAAGTGAGTTGCCAATCTGTGGTACAGAAAATCAATACGGCATTACTATTTTATAATCTACTTAAAGAGTTAATGGCAACAAGATAAAAAGGTAAGCTGAGAATCACCCACCCCCCAAACACATAACGATGTTATTTTAATCTTCGTCCCATCGTCACCGTAATTAAATTAGCCAATCAGGTAGGCCAAAGAAACAGCTCTGGGAAAATCTTGCTGCTGTTATTGGGCTAGAAAAGACGCATGCCTATTTTTAATCGACTGATGTTGAATTCCACTCCCTTTATTTTAGACAGATGAAATTATTATAATGGAAAAGAAACATCTACGAAGATCCAGATCTTAAATAGCTCCTAATTAATGGAGGGGGGAAGAGAAGGGGAAGAGAGGAGGTTAATATGGACACCTCAACTTCTGATAGTTAATTGCTTATTTTTCTGAGGATTTTATCCATACCAAGTAATCTCACATCACACACACACACACACACACACACACACACACACACTTTTTTTTTCTTTTCAACTAACAGAAAAACACCATGGATAGAGCTGATTTGCTCAGAAATTATCATGAACCAGTGGTTTTAAATCCCATGAATAAATGTAGATGGAAAGATGCAATAATGCTAATAAAAATAGAGAAGCAATTCCCAAGGCAAGATTCCGAAATGAACTGCCTCATGACACATGTCTCAGCAACCTTTCCATGCTAATCTCTGATGAATCCCACCTCCCAAAAATGGGCACCGTGTAGGAATCTGGACTCTGTGTGTCCCTCCCCATGACGCCAGACTAGAAACAGAAGTAGATTTCACAGATACTTTTTCTATTCAGAGGAGACTCATTTAGTCTGAGAGAGTACCCCATTCTGTGAAGAGCTTCCAAATGAAGCGAGGGTGTGGTGAGCCATCCTGGAACTCCAAGTGAAGAGAGATGCCCTGTGGGATTTTGCCATATATCACACCCACGCACCCTATTGTCATTAGCACATATTAGACAATACCACCCCACCCTGCCATGCACTGGTATTTTCAATTTAAAAACTCCTGAGGTTTCTGTGTAAATATCTTACAAAGGGTAACACGGAGGCCATTTCTTACATCTTCTGAGATCTTGTGCCACCTGACATGGTTTCATTTGGATACAAAGTGAATAAAGGATCCAGGAAGGTGATGCGGGAGACCAAAACATGGGTCCATCTCACAAATGAAAGACATCGCCAGAACTTTTAATATATATATATATATATATGTATGTGTGTGTGTGTGTGTGTATATATATATATATATTTTTTTTTTCTTTCTTTTTCTTTTGGCCATGCTGTATTGCTTTACATTTGGGTATATATTAAAACCCCTTTCCATTGTTCTAGCTAACCTCAAAAGTAACTGATCTCAAAATATGTATCAATTTGCTCATTCGGAACAAACTATCAGATTAGAACACAATGCTCTCGGTGTACCATGTTACCAATTAGAGGGAAAATAAGAAATGCCAGACAACATTTGTGAGCTAACATTCTGCCGGCATTTACTACAAATCTGAATTAGGAAAAGTTGGAACTTTCTATAAACTAAAAACATATAAATGATAATATTTAAAATTCTCATTGCATACCTAAGTTTCTAAGATGGAGAGCTCCTGAGAGGTTACGGTGCCAGGCCCCTACCCTCCTATGAATGAAGCCACTGGGAAACTGTTTATTCTCTATTGAAATCGATCCAGCCTCCATGTAAGATGTGACATTAGCCTCTAGTTACCTAGAAAGAAGGTAAATGGAATATACAGTGTAGAAACTCATTTTACTGTAAATTTTCCGTAAAGGTTTCCTTATACTATGTAGTCTACTGATTGATACAATAAAAATGTAGGCTGTAAGTAACGATCAGGAAAAGATGGTTTATTTTCCTTTGACTAATTTATCAGTGAAAAAAGTATCTACTAAATTTGCATAATTTAGGGTTCCTATTGCAATCTCAATGTTTATCCACAGAAAAATAGAACTAATTATAACCCCATCTTCCAACCCCCCAAAAATGCTGGAAAGTGATTCAAATCAGCAACCTTTCCCCACATAACCCTTTCCCTAATTAATGACCATAATGACACAAAGGATTGGGATTCTTGCCAATTATTAGCTTCATCTCTGTGTTCTGTTTCTCAACGTAGCTTCAATAAACAATTCAAGACTTGCTGGAGTTTGAAAGCAAGAACTGAAGCCAAAACCCTGGGTATATTAAAACCATTCCTGCAACAATAACCAACTGGGGAATGAACTAATCATTCCTGTTGTTCCACTAAGCTCCGAACTGAAGAGGCTGGAAACACAGCCCCCTCCAAAAGGAAGCCCGGGCTTAGCTAACGAGAGAAAAGTATTTACTGACCTTCAGGTACCCTTTGTTTCTGGGCTCCTGTGACATACCCTCTCCTTCCACATCACATGCCTCTCATTCCTCCACGCCAACATTTGATAGCTGAGCTTAGATGGTGCCTGGTGATGGGTGACTCATAACCCATCATTTATATCCCATTAGGGGAAAACAAGCAAGATAGAATATCTGGTAACATGCTCTTGGCCAGATAATTTTCTGTATTTTCCCTTACCTGTTTTTTTAAAGGTACCGATCAGGAGATAGCTGTTGAGGAGGAGGTGAATCTCTCTGTTATACTCACAATGTAACAGGAAATCATTGACACGTGAGGAAGTCTTTGCCCAAGAATCTATCTTGCTCATACTTCATATACTCTGTGATTAGGAGACCTCTGTGTCCCTACATCGCTGCTCCAACGATCTAACCGTTGGAGTCAAGTATACGCCTGTTTGGACGCAAGGGAAAACCTGGAAAGGGTAACATGCTCATTCAACAACTCGTTTGTGGGATTTCAAGGAAATTTATGATTCTTTCTAAGTGAAAGCCAGTCCAAGAAGAGAGTTCAATGTCAAAAAACAGAAAACAAAACCACACTCAATAAAATGTGATGAACGATAGACGAAAGGAGAGAACAAAGATACAGGACACTTGCTCCAGAGCCCAGATGGACTCACAGGTGACGCACGGACCCCGCGACGCCAGACCCTCCAGTGCAAGCTTCTCGAGCGGAAGGCTCATCTGCAAGAGGACGGCACCGGGCTAATTGCACACGGAATGCTTGACTTCCCAGAGGATGAGTGTTTACTCTCATTTACACATGACTCAGCCCCAGATGACGAGTAAGCGTTTTGGGCTGAAAACTTTCCACAAATGAAACCTATGTCTTCATCTACCAGTGATGTCTGAGTGTACCGATTCCTTTCTGCTTTTCAGAACTATCTCTGTCCTTTGGTCACAGAATAAGAAATATCCACACCTTCGATTGCCTGGTGGATTCAAGTGTGTGCACGCTGACCAGTGTATGGTGGGCTTTTAGTTACAGAGAGAGCATTTCAGTGTGTGGACAGTTGTGAGACACACAACGTTTTGTAAACACAACAGCCAGTTTTCATCCTTCGTTTCCCTGCCTTGAGAGAGAGAGAAAGAGAGTGCAGATGCTCATTTACCCAGCTTCCCTTGCAGCCAGAAGCAGCAATGTGGTCGACGAGACCTAAGGGGACATCTGCTCAGGGACTTTTGAGATAGAATTTTATACTTAGTAATAGGAGAGAAAACATGAAGCTGGCTCCCGTTCCCATATTCCTTCTCCTCACTTTTGGGCGTTGAAGAAGAACATGAGGGCTGGAGCTGGACCACGAAGAGAGAGAATGCTGCCCCTAAGATGACAGAGAAAAATGGGGTGAGCTTGACTTTCTGCCGACATCATTAACCTGATGAATCTATCCCTGGACTGCCATAACGCTAATCTTTGTATATGCGAGAATTCTAGCCTTCTTTCTAAATGAGAGATGAATGGCCTCTGTTATTTAAGCTACTTAAAAAAATTTAAATTTATTGGGGTGACAGTGGTTCATAAAACTATACAGGTTTCAGGGTTACAACTCTACCGCACCTCACCTGTACTGTGTGTTTACCACCCCAAGAAGTCTCCTTGCACCACCCTTTATTGCCCCTTCACCTTCTAAGTCCCGTACTTGCCGCACAAAGCAAGTGATTGGTTTAGAAAGGAGGAGCATGAGCCAATTGAACCAGCACAACACAAGGAGAAAATTCTCTGGGCTCCTGAGTACAGGAATCTATCAAACGTGAACACTGAGGCATGTCTCTCTAATTATCCCTGATGGCCATGAGACCTTGACATGAGCCAGCCTGAGGAGGAGCCAACAGACAGACGGCCGAGGGGAGAGGTGGAAAGTATCCATGTCCTTGATGACATTACTGAGCCACTCAGTCAACTGACTCTGTCCTCTGCACTGGATCCTGGCTTTCTGTCATGGGAGATCATTAATCTGTTTAAGGTTTAAGCACATTTTATTTTGTGTACCATGGCAGGTCAAGTACATTGATAGCCTCGATGAATGACATCCATTGAGCCACACTCTTTGCCTTGTGACTTTGCAGGATCTGCCTACTCTGACTGCAGTCAATAGGAAGTGACAAAGTGATGGTGTGCTGGCCCTGCGCCTAGACTATAAGAGACCTTGAGTGTCTCTGGTGTCTCTTAGAATTCTTCCATTGTCATGACGACCAGCCTGGTCCAACCTGCGGAGGATGAGATCCCACGTGGAAGAGAGCCTCGCTGTCTCAGCGAAGGGCATCCCAGTCTATGGCTAGCTGACACCCCAACATGACAGGGAGCCAAGCAGAGATCAGCAGAACTGCCCAGCCCACCTCCAGCTGACCAGAGACACGAGCGAGCTCACCATCGGCCCAGCTGACCCACAGAGTCATGCGCAGTCATAAGTGTTCGCTGTGCAAAGCCTCTGAGTTTGGGGCGGTGTATGATGGACCAAGAGCTACCTGCTCCAGGTACCTGTGCCACTTGTGGATGAAAGCATCCTAGCTGACAAAGCAAAAGAAGCTGGAAAGAAGCAGGATGTCCTTCAACACATGTGGAGTAGTCAGGACGCCTTTGAAAAGTTTTAATGAGGGACATTTTCAGACTTGTATTTTAGAGCAAAGTATCTGGGCATGGATGTGGAAGGTAATATTGAGTCCAATGAACATGATCTAAAAGGAGGTATCTGAGCAGAGGAAAGGAACGGAAGGTAGAGCTCGTACGGGAGACACTGCAGAGATTTCCCGAGTCCCAGACACGTCAGGCAGGATGACCTACAGCCCGGAGCATGTGCTCAAGGGGAGGTGTCCAGACCAACAGGATCACCATGACCTGCCACTTAGAGGTGCACACTTTCCCCCCACTGCCAGACCTACTGAATCAGACACCGGGGACAGGTCCAGCAATCTGTGTGTCCACAAGCCCTCCAGGGGGTGAAAGCCCTCCAAATGCACGTTCGAGTTTGAGAATCACTGCCCTAGGGAGGCCCTGGGCAAGAAGCTGTTAACAGTGCCAAAGTATTAAGGATGCCAGTACCCTCCTTAAATTATCTTTAGCATGAGGGATGGAGCCAAAATGTCAGCAGTTTTGTCAGGTGGGACCTCTTAGCCTCCTGATACAAGGCTTGTTCCCAGGATTACTCTTCTGGATTCGAATTTCTCAGTGGCCAGGTGTCAGCAATTGACATGACATCCCCACGCTGGTTCTGAGCTTCCTTTATAACATGCCTCACGGGAGTGAGTTCTTGAACCACAAGCAGAGATTGGGGTTTTCCTAAACCACAAGCAGAGGTTGGAACGCAGAATGAATATATGTGGACAGAGAAACCTGAATTTACGAGACCACCAGATTGATGATCTCGCTCACCTCAAAGGGACCCAGGTTAGTTCCTCCCTGTTCTGGCTGGAGAGGGTCACTCACATGCTGAACAGGCCTGTTGTTGAGACTCCCTCCACAGAGGGCCTGTCATGAACCTCACAATTAATATACTAGGTCTTACCCCATCAGAAACTTTCTGGAGATCTGTTGACTTCTCCATTTTCCTAAATGGTGGGGTCTACAGATATGTCTGTGAGGGAACCTGCAGGAATTAAAGTCTTAAATGCTGCCAACTGTGATGATTTCGGTAAAAATAACATAATGAGTCGTAAGGAAATGCTGGTGCTGAAAGGGGACCTCTGTCTTCTAAGCTACTCTAAGCATCCTGCGTCACGGAAGAGAATGTCGGGGCCCTTCTCTGCAGGAGGAACTAAGGACTGTGTTGGGAAGAGAAGGGGCGCCCTTGGTAGTCAGAACTTTCAATCAGCAAATCATCGACCACGGGGGCCAACTCAAGTCCCAGCTCTCCGCTCTTGGACTTAGTGACCCCGTTTTAGCACGAAATCTTAGCGAGACACAACACAAGGAAAGTTTGCGTGACCTCTGAGGATTGTCAATAAAACTGGGTCACAATGTCTTGAATCTAGACAAGCCTCCAGCCCTCCCCCTCACACAGACACAGACCTGGCCGCACCCTTTTCCAGAACGTTGATTACGTTGTAAGTTGGAAACTGAAACAACAGTTGGTTCATCTAGTCCAGTCCAGAAATGGGGAGATGGCTTCCGCCTAAAGAGCTTCCACGGCAACTCACTGACCAAACAAGTGTGGAATACTGACGTCCCTGGTGCGCACAGAAGATTCTGGACTGTAGGTGGGGCCGATTAGAAAGGTCTTGCGTGAACGTCAGTATTATTACAGTGAAAAGTCAGCTAAGGTGCCTCTTCCGCACTTTGCTTCCCTCATCTGTAAACTAAGAATTTTGACAATGGTCAGTAACAACATCACTTGAGTTAAAAATATTGCCTGATCCATAGGAAATAACAGACATGTAGCTATTATGAGTGTTATTACACTGTTGGCCTTACTGTTATTACTACTACTTAGTTTCGTGTTGGTGAAAGTATGTGAATAGTTACGAAAGGTATTAGGAAGAAAGACTGAACAGGCCTCTGTGTCTGGGACGGCTCTGTTGTCCCGAGCATGGCTGGCCTCATCCCGCAGTTCCATGTGGTGGAAACGGGGGTTCAAGCCCACTGGCGACTCTGAGAGACAGCATACACCATAGCCCAGCTACCCCAAACGAGAGGAGGTGGAGCTGCTCCCTTCTGTGACTGGGCATGAGGGCTGTTCCCAGGGTTTTTCATTCCTGGCATTTCTGGGGTATCTTGCCTGTGAGCAGCTCAGGGGTCCAGGGACCTCCCCACAAAGAGCACAGGGAGTCTCGATGGGAAGCGATTAGCAGATCACATTTTCCGGATCACATTTGCACCCATATCACCGAACCACGTGCTCTTCTGCATCGTGACTGTAGAACACGTGCACAGCCAGGGGGGGTCTGCACTACTTCAGCCCACCGTGACCCTGAGGTTGCACCCACCCCGGAGTTCTGACAAAACAGTCTTCCCCATGCACACATACAAAATTAAGACCAAACTCATCTGAAAAGAAATGTCCGTCTCACTTGATTTCAGAATCCAGGAAGCAAGTTACCGACACGGGACATGCTTCCCCTAAGAAAAGCACAGTCAGAACAGCAAGCGGCCATGTCTCAAGAATAACTTGGTTTGCTCAAGGCCAGACTACAGTTTCTCATTCTGTGCTCCAGGGATCAGCAATCTCTGATTAAGCTCCAGCAGAGTCCCCTGAGCAAAGCATTCACACAAACGTTGAGGTCCTGCCATGTAAGGGGCTCAAACATTTCCATGTTTCAACGAAAGAACAGGGCATTCCCGCACAATGAGCTACCCCACAATCAGAAAGGAAGTCTCCACGTAAGAGGGGACAGAGTGATGACTACATGCAACAAAGGATTTTGAGGGCTGGGAAACTACCCTGCCTGATACGACAATGCCGGATACGTGTCATTAAGCATTTGTCAACTGCCCGTCCTCTTCTACACAAGCTAAGTCCCCAAGGCTTATATCCTAATGGGACCAAAGGGTGTGCACAGGTGTGTTGTCCGGGGGTGGGACTAGGGAGGATGGAATATAAGGCTGTGTGTGTGAGACACAATAAAAGTGAGGTGAACTTCCCACAAGCCAGAAAGTTGCACTGTAGGCTTCGTGATACTTTAACTTCCAGCCAAGGATACATTTATTTTAAGACTGGCAGATAGAAATGTTCATGTCTCTAGTTTTGAGGCAAGAAAGAAGTTACTATTTCATGGATCAAAATGCAAATAGTGCTTGACACCTGGAAAAGAAGTCACCTGGACAGAGATTAGGTGGAGGGCCAGGAAGACCCAGCCGAAAAGAAGGTAAGGACCTACGAAATACCCACCTGGGGAGAAGCCAGGCCAGATGACTCAGATCCAGAATCTCACAGGGGTTGTCCATGGACCCAGACAGACCAAGAGAGACAAGCAGGTTCCTGGGAAGGCCTGAGAGTCTCATGTTCTAGAACTCAGCTTTAGGGGACTTTTACTTTTTTGTAGCTTTTCAAAGGATATAATGAATATTCTTTGTATTTTTTAATGAAAACAGCAAGCCATGTGGATTACAGAAAAATGAGAAAAAAAAGATAAAGGGTAGATCATGAAAATCTCCTACAATCCCACCACCCAGCTTTGACCACTGGTAGTATTTTGATGTGTGCCTTTGCTGGGATTCTCTGACTATGTATACTTTGAACAGAAGTCACTGACCATAATATTTTGTAAACTGCTCTTTGCTGAACGCAGTAGAGGTGCAAGATTAGAAGAACGTTTTGTGAACTTGAACTCGTCATCTCAATGTTGACTTGGGTTAAAGGTTGAGGAGAAAATACAGAGTCCACATTCATGTGTTTTATTCACATACCATCTTCGTTAACATCTTATTGGAAAGTTTAAAAAAATTTTTTATTTGGCCACCGAATAAATGGCCTTAGAAGCCTCTGTTCTGCCTCTACCCCCGCGGCCTGTCCCCCGCTCGCTCCTCCTCTTCCCTCCCTCAGTCCAGCGCCTGCCGCTGGTCCTCCGCGACCCTTTCCACCCTCCCGGCCCTCGCGCGAGATGCCAGCTCCCCAGCCAGCAGCTTGGACTACACACGAGGACGGGACCGGCGTCTGGCAGTTTCAACTCGCGTTACGATGAGGCCTTGTTTTCCATCGCGTGTTCTGTGCTGCGCGCCATGCCCGCCGGGCCGCTCTGCCAGGTGAAATACCAGCGCTCGCCGATGGGGAAGATGGTCCATCCGGAGGCAATCAGCTCCGCCGAGAAAAGGGAGAAAGAAAAACATGTGTGGTTTTTCCCGCCTTCGCCTTGGCAGAGAGAAATGGATGTAAATCTGGGGCTGGGGGTACAGCCTTCGGAGCTCTGGGAGATGAGCCAGTCTGAGCCAAGAAAGAACACATGGTACTTGTGTGTGGCAGTGACACCAAGAAAAATCACTTTGAGGCGTGCGCCTGACCATTTAACTGCGTGGGCCGGGGCCCAGCTTTCTCCCCACGTCAGATGGAAAGGGTTGGAGGAAGCTGGTCTTTTTTCTTTTTTTTTTTTCTGTCCACTTTTACCCTGTTGAATGCCTGACAGCCATTTTACTGTGTTTACAAATTATGAAAATTCTGGGCAGCTAATTATGAAAGTATTGAGAAGTCGACGGAGAACGAACTCTTGGAGCAGGTTAAGGCAGCGAACAGACTGCAAAGTCCTTGAAAAATGAGCTGCCTGCCCTCCGCTTCTGCCAGTAAATTCAGGCATTCCGGCATATTGCTCTGCTGATCTGAAACCCAAAAGAAAGAAATCAATAAAACTCCGCGAGAAGGGGAAGGGAAGAGGCAGGCCATCAATACCGAGCAGATTCGTGTCTGCGATCTATACATTTCTCTTCCAATGGATCAGAAGCCAAAAAAAAAAAAAAAAAAAAAATTTTCAGGGGAAAAATATGAAAAACAAGTTTTATAACTTAAATGAGAGGTGATAAATTTTAAGTTCTCTGTAGAAAAGGCACAGCCTTTCTTCAAGTTTGACCTTGCTGTTTTCACACCATCTGGAAAGAAAATCTAGTTGTCTTCCCCCATTTGTTTTATGTTGAATAAAATTAATGCCTGTGCAGTAATAACAGAAAGAATATAAGTACGTTCTAGACTGATTATGAAGTGGATTTGACTGCATGATATATCATAATAATTTAACAAATGTTGGTTTTTCTACAATGCCGCTCTTTCTTGCAGATTTCCTTAGCTAATTTTTTTTTTTTTTTCGGTTAAGCAGATCTGTACAAAATAGTTACTGTCCTTCTCCCTGTGTAAAAAACATGAGTTGTGGCAGGCAGGTTGGGCTAGAGATGGCAAAATAATTTTAGAACATGGCTATATTTGATTATCTAGTCCCGTGATCTTCCCATCAGAAAATGAAGCTCTCTGAGTTGAGGGTGCGCCGCAATGCTGACTTTGTACTTTATGTCACAACTCGACAGACGTGTGCTGCCAGATGATGAGGGATGCCACGTGGCGCGTGGAAATCGTAGGCACGCTTTGGGTGGCGCTGAGAGCCCCCATGTGTGGATCGGACATAAACACCCACCTTAATCGGAGAATCTTGAGCTAGCCATGATTTCACTTCTATGTGGAATCCAATGAAAAAAATAAACAGGTGAACAAAATCGATTCAGAGACACGGAAGCATGAACAGACCGACAAGCCTCAGAGGGAAGGGGGGGGATGGGTGGAGAGATAAACCAAAGAACTCACATGCACATGTGCATAACCAGTGGGCAGATAAAGACCTGAGGGTGAAGGGGCGAAAGTGGGGTGGACAGGGTCATGGGGGGGGAGGGGGGGCACCTGTAATACTTTCAATAACAAAGATACATTTTTAAAAAGGTATTCTACAATAAATCCTGCCATTTTCTCATTCTTCCTGACCCTCGTCGAGTTGTAAATAAGAGAGCAAGGGTTTTACTAACTGATAAAATGTGAAGTATGATCACATTTTCAACCTCCCCTGCTGTTTGTGTCCCTCAGAAACAGGCTACGCGCGGGTCCCGAGCGCCCTTCCAATAGCATAAGCCAAGGAATTCACCAAGTGCTCCCTGACTTTCCACTGGAGAGAGCCTTATGGACGCTGTGATTTACATCAAGCACGGAGCGGCGAGGAACACACACACTGATCCTGCGAAAGAGGGAAAAGGAGAAAGGGAGAGGCTCTGACGTGAACTGAGCATGCACGTGCTGTGCGACTGAAACACACAGCCCCGCACGCCACGTTCACCCCGTACTCTGCGGGTAGCGTTGCGTTCAGCATCCGCACAGGTGGACACCTATCGCTTGAGTGCTCTTCGCACCGCGACATCGCCTAAAGAACATCCGGTGTTACGACAAAGGCCAATGACACTGCAGCCTGCCGTATTGCGTTGTCAGGAAAGCCAGGCAACATCTGTGTCATGTGCCGGGGAAGCCTGCAGTCTGCTGGTGCCCGGGCTCTGCGGGGGCTCCGAGGCCCTTCTGTTCGGCCATCCCAGCTCTGGAGTGTCTCCTCTGAACGCAGGCTTGAGGGAGCCACACTGGACATCCGGACGCTCGCCCACTCTCAGTCCTCAGGCGTTGTCCCCATGCTCCATGTCTGTCCAGACCCCAGCGTGTCCACCTGCCGCCCCGCTAGCCCTCTGCCGGAAGCATGCGTCCGAAGGTCTGACGTGCCTCAAAACCACCGGGGACGTGTCTGAAACAGGCTGCTGTCTTCGGCACGAGCCCGCCCTCCTGCTCCGTTTCCCTCCAGAGCTCATCCCTCTTGACTGTGGACACAGAAATCAAACGAGACTGAGAGAAAATGGTGACACGAGTTGGTGTGTGGCCACTAATGACAGTTGTCATATTTATTTATGTAAGCAAGCTACTAATTTGGAAGTTACAGTAAAAAGAGAGTCAGTCACTGCAGGGGAAAAAAAAAACACCCTACTTCTTCTTGGATGCAGACATTTCTCACCATTTTGTCAGAAGCTGTCTATCGCCCACTGGTGTTTGCCTCCGCTCCTAATTAGTTACCCGACTTTGATAGATGGAGACAGTATTCGAGTATTGAAATATAATCACCATCTTCCTCCTTCAGGCTAGACATGCGAGGCCGAGCGGTCTGTCTGCGTTTAATTCCAAAGGAGTACAAGGTGAAAACAGTCTGGTTGAGTTAAAAAAAAAAAAAAAAAGTGCCAAATGCAAGAGCAGGTCCGTCAGTAAAACTCGGGAGCACCTGACTGGCCAAGGCAGGATGGCTCTGTCTCCTGCTTGCTCCCTCTGAAAAGGAAGCATTCCATGGAAGGAGGCAGCTAGCTGCCTCTTTTAAACTCACCATAATTCAGTTATTTTACACTCTTTCAGCTAAGGTATAATTTAGAAATCAACAGGGCACATCTGCCCACATGGAAACTTCTTGAGAGTCTGGGACCGGACCAAGAACGCCGTGTATCCTATCATCTGCTGTCTAGCAGCACTGGAAAGGTACCTGCTACCAAACGCCCCTTTCAGCAAGCTCAGCGGTACAAGGCAGAAAGGATGCTGTCTGAGGACGTGGAAACCATCTGGAAACCAACATGCCCATCACTCCGTGGGGATAAATTAAAGCGCGAGTCTTCAAACAGGGTTTCTTTCTTTGGCTTGTACCATGACATCCTGATGGTTTGGAATGAGATCGATATTGCCTTTCAGTGCATCACATTTTATGTGCAATTGCTCGGTACTAAAATATACAAATTTTCATCGCGATTTGAAAATGGATGCCTCCCTGGCCAAAGCTCCCATGAGTATAGAAGCCGTGTTAACACGTTTCCTGACATACCTCCAGTGTGTTTCACGGGATTCAGCAAGCTTTCTCTGTGTAAGGCAGCTTAATAAATATTTTAGGCTCTGTAGACCATATGGTACTGTTGAAACTACTCAACTGTGTTTGTGGTGCGGAAGTCTGCTCACCTCTGGTCTGGAGCACTGTCTGGCATTTAGTAAGCACTTAGTAAAACTCTGCTGATTAGAAATAAAACTGATGCCAGCTACTCTCTTAAAGGGTTTGGCTTTCAATGACATCATACTTTCAATGACATCATACTTTCATTCTTACCTGACTGTACTAGAGTAGGTTACTAACAAGCTACTATCTAGACTAGAGAAATATTTTGTTTTAATCGTGCTCAATACCCATAGGTCTTAACATGATATATAGCATCATACAAGGATGCGGTAGTTTGGGGGTTAGGCAGTGCCAACCAACATACAATAAAAAATGGAAATGGTGGTAAAAGAAATGGAGATGGTTACTGATTGTCCTCTACCATATGCCTCCATAGACATGGCT
The DNA here is from genome assembly GCF_014108415.1 of Molossus molossus. NCBI lineage: Eukaryota > Metazoa > Chordata > Mammalia > Chiroptera > Molossidae > Molossus > Molossus molossus. The sequence goes on along the minus strand of NW_023425354.1, from coordinate 7,717,250 downwards.
TCCTTTTCTTTTCCTTTTTTTCAAGTTTTTTTTCTTTATTGATTTTAGAGAGAAAGGAAGGGAGAGGGGGAGAGAGATAAAAACATCGATGGATGAGAGAGAACATTGATTGGCTGCCTCCTGCATGCCCCTCAGGGGGATTTGGCCCACAACCTGGGCACGTGCCCTGACCAGGAATCGAACTGGCGACCTCTTGGTTCAGGGGTTGATGCTCAGCCACTGAGCCACACCAGCCAGGCACCACTTCCTTTTCTTGTTCTCTCCTTCACTCTCTGTTCTTCTCATCTTCCTTCGCCGTCTTCATTGTCCCCTATTATTTCCTTCCATGCCAACAGCATTGCCTGTGTATAAAACCATCGCATGAAGATGTTTCCCCGGGGCATCTCGTCCATAATCTTGTTCTGGTCTCAGCTCCAGCCCCTTTGCCAGCACCAGCTACTGTCGATGACCCCGTCTGCCTCCCCCTTACAACAATGAGAAAACAAATACGTCCCCAGCCCCCATCAGACCCTTTCCGAATGTCTCCGCTGTTTGGGCCTCATTCTCTCCTGCCTTTGAAAAACAGGCGCCTCATTCCTTTATAGTTCAAGTTCCCCCCACAGTTCTTGAGTCCGTGCTTTCTAGTCTCCTCTGACTTGGTCGCTGCCAATTCAGTCATTTCTTGTGCCTTTTTCCGTAGTCAACTCTTCTATCTCTCTGGCTTCTTTCCTTTAACCCACAATAGTATATTCAAGTCTCCTTTATTTCAGGAATTCGAAACCGTTAAGTCTGTATCTTCTGTCTCCTTCCTTAATCTCTTCCTCCAGTCTGCTACACTCTTCTTCTTGGGTCTGTGCTGGCCCATCTCCTCTCTCAGTGTTCAGTTCGGGCTACACTCTGATGCTTCCCAACTCTGTTTTTCCACAGGTCAGACCTAAATGTCCAGCGCCACAGAATATTTCCAGATGTAGAGTGTGCTAACATGCTGACTCAGTGTACCCTAAAACTTACTGATATCATTCTCCCCCAACTCCCTCCCCACCTTCTTTCTTCGCATCTGCTTTTGCCTCTTTTCCCAGGACAGAATCAATCAACAGTCTTCCCAGTGCTGCCTGTTTATGCAACGTATGCACCCCCTTTCCTTTTACCATGCCCTGAATTGTATCTCATGCCTTTCTTTTCTGGCTCCCCAGCCACACCCCAGTAGATGTCTCACTGGTGTCCTAAGTTCACGGCCCTGCTTTCCCAGGACATCATCACACAGCTTTCAGAGCCATCAGTGTAACGCGTGGTTCACACCACAGTACACTCCCTTCGAAACACTAGTAATGCCATCCCATCCTTTACAGTGTGACCTAGGATCTCTGTGCCATCAGGATTCAAGATGATCTCCAGGGGGCAACCCAGTTATCCCTTTTACCCATTCACCCATTACTCCAATCACACTGATCTAGTCTCCTAGCCTGATACTATGTAAATGACTATTTCTCATTAAAATATGCTTCCTATGGAATATTTTAGAAAATATGAAATATAATAGCATACTTCAAAATCTGCTAGTTCCTTCGTCTGCATATAACCTTCCTCTCCTTCTGCATATGTGGAACATTTTATCTATCGTTTAATAGTCTGATTTTTCAATGATCACAGATAATTCATGTTTCTAAATAAGTCAGATAATGGTTACCGTATAACCTTTAGAGAATCCATTCATGAGTTAGGTAAGCCAATACTACGAGGTCATGCTTGCACTTTCTTTCTTAGTCTTGACACATAGCAATGAGTTGTTTCTAGCATCACCAGCATCATCAGCATCAGCATCTCATCATGACTCAGATGGTCTGGCATTTTATAACCAGTACCTTCTTGGTGGGCCTGTACTTTCCTTTTAGTTATCTGTTGTGCAAAATGTCATGATAATAGCTTGTGTATATACACAAACAGATTTCAGATTTTCTTAAAAATTATCTCTTCAGGACAAATTTCCAGAAGCAGAATTGTGAGGTCAAAGAATAGGAATAACATGAATATCTTGGTGAGGTTACAAATACTCGCACCTCACTGGTAACTCATACTCACTATCCTCTTCCTCAGCTTACAATACCTCCCGACCAGACACACTCAGACGTATGGTTCTTCCCTCCCTCCCTTGAGAGAGATTGCAAGTGTAAAGAAGACAGGTAAGAACAAAGTCTCAAGTTTAATCACAGTTGCATGGCACCCAGTACTCTACGGCAAGGCATAAGCTCTAAAATTCATTGTTAGCACTAAAAAAATAAATACATGTTCATTTCGTATCATAGAATTTATGAATTGAAAAAAAAATAAAACAGTAAACATGAACAGGTCTACACTATGGGTTTAGCATAAAATAGTTCCTGTCTGGAGGAAATCCTAAAAAAATTAAGTTAAAAGGGTGAATTAGTAGTACCTAAAATCAGTAAGCTTACTCCGTCGGAGCCTTTCAGGGTGCTGCTTCCTCCATCATGAATCTGGGCTCTCTCCGAGCAGACCACCCACCGCCTCCAAAGCGCTGTGAGGGCTCCAGATAAATGAACCTGTTGCCTTCTGGTCTCGGACACTGGGGGCTCCGTATTGATTTTCTGTGAGTGGTTTTCGTGTTGTTGTGCTTTTTGTTTTTAATGAAAAGGTAAGAACACTAAGTAACTACGCGGGAGACAGACATTTGAAAAGACTTCACTCTAGTTAAGCTATCAGTTTTCCTATTTTCAGGCATTTCAGACAAAAACAAATCCGGATGGAGGAAGAATACCAGTGGTCACATTCACACGTCCTCTGGGTGCCGAGGCCCGGTGCTGAGCCCGCCACGCCGACAGGGCAAACAGCACGTTGATCCGAACGTGGCTCCGAGCTGAGCCCCACAACTCAATCCGGAACTCCCTGCTGAATTCGAAGGCTGAAGTATTTTAGAAAACATGAAATATAAAGGCTGAAGACTGCGTGCGTGCAGAGAAAGACGGGCTGACCCCCTCCCGGAGCTGCGGACATTCTCTCCCCGAGGCCCATGAGGCAGCTGCTCTCCTGGGAGACGCTTGGAGCAGAGAAGATCATGGGCTACTGCTCCTGCGCACGCGGAAGAGCTGCGTTCTGTATAGTGCATGAAATATCAGTTTGGCGAGCGCCATCTAAAGCTAAATTGATCCATATGATTGGAATTTTGCCCAGACCCTTTAACCAAAGAGGATAAAAAAAAAAAAGCATCATTTTGAAATTAGCATTATCAATACGGTAATACATTTTGAATGCTAGTTGGGCCTGACATAGGAAGTGATGTAATAGGAGTGCTTACTGCTCCTGCCCCTTGAACAGGAAATATTTTCCTTGAGGAATAGAATACTTGAAAACTGCAGATTGCGTTTTAATATTAACCAGATTTCTACATTAAACATGATTTCCGAGAACAATTTGATTTTTCTTTCTCTCTCTCTCTCTCTCTCTCTCTCTCTCGCTCTCTCTCTTTCCCCCCATGCGCCCCTCAAGCAAGTGATCAGAACTGTGCTCAACCACGGGCAGCTCCTGGAATGGACCCAGGGCTGCCTGCAATTTAAATGTCAAACTCGGTGCTGCTGAGCTGCGGAGAGTCTCACTCGGCAACACGTGTCACTCATTGCTGCCCTGGTGATAGTGATTGTTTCTTGATGTGCGTTCAGATTGCTACAAATTCTCTCCCGGGTTCTCTGATTGTCTCCAAGTGTGGAATTTCAAAGCCTGTTTCTTCTTCGCTGTATTTAAGACAAGTACGTGTAATCACCTCCTGGAACAAGCAAGGAGCAGCAAGAAAATTACCAAACCTGTTTTAAATTTCCAAAGGAGGAGAAAGTTGGTTTTGGGGGGGCTCCTAGAACTAGTTTCTGCAACTAACTGCAGAGTTAAAAAAAAAGCCCCCCAAAAATCTTTTTGTTTTTTTTTTTAAACTGGCTAAACATATCTATCCCCAGTGGACATATACACAGGAATTCTAAGCTACCAAAAACGGCCTCTCTCAGGGAAGATTTGACAACAGTGACAGCCCCTGATTGGTTAATGGAAGCACTTCGGGATTTATCCATTTTGATTGGTATCGGCTTTGGCAGCCAGTAAAATCGTGAAATAAAGATAATTGAGCCTCCGTTGTGCAGGGACAGGGAGGGTGTGGAAGGGCTGCCGCACGTGATGTGCTGTCGCATTTGATTTGTTGAAAGCAGATGGCTGTGAACTTGGGGCCACAAAGGAGGATGCATAAGGAGACCAAGAATGTAGAGTTGCAAGGTAATAACCAAAAGCATGGTATTTGGGGCATGTAATGGAATACATGGGGATAACTGTAGCCTTATAAGATAATCAGGGTTAAATGGTTTATAAACAGCATTTTAAAAATCATTTTATACGGCTAAATAAGAATTTCTACTAAAATGGGTGACGTGAGATATCAGGAAAACTAAAAACTACCCCGGAGTCTCTCTGAGGGTTTAGGAATACTTCACCTCCTTCTCCACCCCCAGAAACAACTGTGTTGTGATGGGCAAAGGAACCCAGAAGGCAAAGTTGCCAGCAGTCGTCGACTTTCTTCCACAGAGAAAGCGACCACAGGCAGTAGTGGCATTTGCCTGAAAGGGGCACACTACCCTCCCTCAGCAGTGGGGCTTTACTCTTCTAGCCGGGAGATGAGTTTGGGTCAAGACCAGAACTTCAGAGAAGAACAGCAGTTTCAGAGCTCTGTGTTTCAGCCTAGCACAAATGCCTCGGGGCTGCAGAGTGTCCCTTTCTTCAGCATCCTATACCTAGCTTTACACAGGGCGAGAGAAATCTAACATTTGTGAAAAAGAAAAGAAAACCCACCCACTCTACCACTATATGCTGGGCTGTCTGCGGCCAATGTTCAAGTCGTGGTGTCTTACGTCTAACCACCTCATGAAGGAGAGATCATCTCAGTGTTAAAAGTGAGAAAACAGACATAAGAAGGTCAAGTATCTCTTCCAAGTTCAGAAGCAGGAAATATGTGTGTGGTAGGAAGTCACAGAAGCAGATTTTGAGCTCAAGGCTGCTGGTCTCAGAGATCGGTGTGTGTTTCTTTGTCTGCCCTGTGTTACCTTCACTACCTAATCGGCTCACAGTGTGACCTGGTGTGTGCGTTATCAAGGACGGCCACTGGGTCCCTGCAGCTTCGTGCTCTCTGCCTGTGCCATTGCACTGACACAGTGTGGGCCCACAATGAGCCTTGTCCCTCAATGTCCCTTCCCTACGCCAGTCAGCTCCTCGGCTGGCAAGCGGCCCTGTCCCTGTGCCTCCAGGCCCAGCCCTCCGCGGGTGCCCTGCTCCACTGGCCGCAGACCTGCGTGCACAGAACACGACAGCTTTCTAAAGTCACTGTCCAGCCCCCTCTACACGAGCAGTTCCTGCAAGTATAGATCAACCCCCGGGGACTGCCTCTCGCCCGACGTTCCCACCCAGGGCTCCCTCCACACACAGCCCCAGAGAGAAAGACTCCATTTCCACTCAAAGCACCTGGTGCCTGTAGAGGCCGCCCTATCAGAGCTCCTATCAGAACTTCAGACAGAAATGCGCTGGTTTGTTTTGCAACTGTCGGAAAAACTTCAAGAAATCTGACAGAAGTGAAAGGGGAGAGAAGGAAAGACAAGTGCGTCGTTATACTTAAATAGCTCAGTGTCCCCTCGCAGTACTTGGTAGAATACACAGATAGACATTCAGCGCGTTGACATAACAATCAGCCAATTTAGGTTCAAGAAAAATACAACCGAAACCCACAGAGCACAAACATTTTACAAATGCACACGGACGATTCGCTGAGACGAACTCTGTTTGGCTCTGAAATAAGTTAACAAGGATTGAAATCAAACAGCACATGTTCTCTGACAAAAACGGAGCTAAGTTAGGAAACAATAATAAATATTTCTGGAGTAAAATAAAATATTTGGAAATTAAAGAACATAGTTCTCAATAGTTCGTGGAGAAAAACATCACAGGCTTTAGTAAATATTTCTAGTTGAATAAACATGAAAATAAAACATATCAAAATCTGGAAGATTCAGCAAAAGGAGAGATTGAATGAAATAGGTAGTTTTAAGGGCTACCTATTTAAGTAGGTAGTTTGGAAAACAGGAAGAACGGTGCAAAATCAATGATGCAAGCTTCTACCTTAGGATGGGAAGAGGAGGAGGAGGAAAGAGAGGAAGAGCAGGAGACCTGGAGGAGGTGGAGGACAGAGAAGGAGCAGGACCAGGAGGAGAGCAAGTTAAATCCCAAGCAGAAGAAAGGCAATAACGAAGATAACAGCAGAAAGCAATGCCCTAGAAAATGCAGAAATGATACAGAAAAATCAATACCACCATAGCTAGTTTTTAACTTTTATTTTTCATTATTTGCTGTTGTTGTCCATCCTCACCTGAAGATCATTTTCCATTGATTTTTAGATAGAGTGGAAGAGACGGAGGGAGAGGGAGAAAAAGAGAGAGAAAGGAAGAAGGGAGAGAGAGAGAGAGAAACATTGATGTGAAAGAGACACATCAACTGGTCGCCTCCTGCATGACCCCAACTGGAGCCAGACATCGAACCCGCAACCCAGGTTCATGCCCTTGACCAGGAATCAAACCCACAACTCTTTGGTCCAAGGGCTGACGCTCCAACTGCTGAGCCAAACTGGCCAGGGCCATAGCTAGTTTTTGTCTTGTTTTTTTAATGAGTAAAACTGGTAAGTATCTATCCTGATCACTAAAATTTACCAAAATCAGGAATAAAAGGGGAAATCACTACATAGTTTTCAGATATTAAAGGCTCATAAGGGAATGTTATGAATAAGTACATTAACAAATTTGAAAATTTAATTGTAATGGACTAATACTTTGAAAAACAAAGTTGCCAAAACTGATATAAGAAGAAATAGACCACCTAAATAGCCTGCTAGCAATTAAGTAAATTGAATTTGTAATTAAGTATCTTTCTGAAAAAAAAAAAAAAATTTTCCATATTCATATGGCTTTACTGGTGACTTCTATCACAGATTTAAGAAAAAAATAAAACTAATTTCATGCAAAATATTTCAGAAAGAAAACTGGTAAACAGCATTTTCCAAAACATTATATAAGACAGATATTACATTGATAATAAAACCACAAAAGAACATTGGGAGAAAGAAAACTTTGATCACTTTTCTTCACAAATGATAGAAGCAAAATTTCCAAACAAAATTTCAACAAATCAAATTTAGAAATATATAAACTTGATGGTGCATCATCATCAAATAGATTTTATCCCCCAAAATGCAAAACTGGATTAATTTTCAAAACCCAAGTGATATAATTTACAAAGTTAACAGAATAGAAGAGAAATAAAAACCTATGACCATTTTAATAGATGCAGAAAATAAACTTTACACAATAAAAATATTCATTTGTGACAAATCATCTGAGTAGAATAGGAATAAATGGGAACTTCCTCAACTTCATAAGGCATATATATTCAAATATAATAGTGAATTAATAGTTTTTTAATAGTAAAAGATGAAATGTTTTCTACCCAAATACAGAAACAATGTAAGGGTGTCAGTTCTGACCACTTCTACTCAACATTGTATTGGAATTCCTAGCCAATGTGATAAAACAAGGGGAAAAAAGGCACACAGATTGGAAAGAAAGAAGGAGCACTCTTTACTCATTGATGACATGATTTTATATTCAGAGCTTCCAAAAAACATCTACAATGAAGCTATGAGAACTTAAATAGTGAATTTACCAGATTCACATGGTAAGGTTAATATAATAGATTCCTATAGTGGGCTATAGTTTCTATAATGAATGTCAAAGAACCACTGAAAAATAAACTTAAATTATGGATGAATATTTTATACAGCTATTTCTTTCACATACTCATATGGTCTTTTAGGAAAGAATCAAGAGATCTAGATAAATACAGATTAGGTGAGACATCCTATCTTAAAGGTAATTGAGCCTGTTCCACCATGAGTACCACTGGAAATCCCAATAATATAGACATTACTCTTATATAAAAGTTGAAAATGAGATACAATGACAGGCCCATGTTGCTACCCATTAGGAAAGGTAATATCATTTCCAGATTACTGAAACCAAATTCCAGCATGTGAGACATTAACTGCCAATCAGGAGAGAGATGGGCATATATTAAGAAGTTCTGGTAAGAAGAAGAATAATATGAGCCCTGAATCGGTTATGCTAAAGGATCTAACATCATTTCAGCACCTGTAATTTGTCATTATTATTAAGCCATGAAATGAAAAGGTGAGCCAAATGGTATGTGCTTTCCAGTGGTAAGTTTATGTTGGAATGAGATACTGGGCCACCAGAGCCGTTAAAATATTTTTTAATGAATTCATAAAGAAAATCCAGACACTTAAAAATAACAAGGCCTACAACAGTGCATTTCAACAGAGTTTGCTAAAGGGGAATCAATATTTTTCCTCCAGGCGGACTTCCTCCGATTCTGTCGCAAATACAGACATTGGAAAGTGACGAGATCGTTAGTTCATCCTGTTAATGAGTCAAAGGCAGATGTTTCCAATTTAAGGCCTAGATTTGAGATAGGGTTGCTTCTCAGACAACTTCACCACTATGTTCCGGGGAATGCGGCAAGAGGAATTATTTTTCATCCGTTCCCTAAGTAGACAGTACAAGAAACTGGACACAAACTTTATCACTAAGTTAAGAAGGATCACAGCTCTGAATAAATTATTAAAACCATATAAAATGATTATAAATCCCAAGTTCTATTTTCTATTAAACTTCATGTAACAATGGTTAATGATTCTCCTGAGAAATGCTTACTAATATTAATAATAATAGTAAACACTTTACTCTTACTAAGTATTTACTATGCACATATACAATGCTACAATGCATTCAATCTCCTAACAATCTCCTAAACGATGTATCATTATTGGCCCTTATTATGGAGGCAAGATAATCAAAGTCCAGAGAATTTAAATTGTTGCCAAGGTCATATGTAGCTAGTAAATGGCTGGTTAAATTTCATAAACACATTTGTCAGGGTTGGGATTTGTAAATGAGTGTTTTACACTGAAGACTAAGCTCTTAAACACTATGATATTCGGTATCACAGGGGGGAAAAGTAAATAGATCAAAACATGCTAAAGGTTCTGTAGCTTTTCCCCACCCCTGACAGCTCTGTGCACAAACTAAGAATATATGAAGGCACTGTGGCAACTTGGAATTAATAAGTAAGAAGTAAATTAAAATCTGCTGAGCAAGAACCAAGTTCTTAGGTATGTGCCAGTCACACGATTTCATTGAAATAGTCACATAGAAAGTCATTAGTTAGTATGGAACAAGCTTTTAAAGTCAATCTGAAAAGGATTTCTAGGTACATAGCTCAGAGGTTTATATTTACACACACACACTCACACAAATACCCTTTTTTTGTTTGTGCTCTTTATTGAGTTAGTGTGCCATAATTCCATGTAACCAACACTTTCTACATTATAGGTTTCCAGTTAAGGAATTAAATATATTTTAAAAGCCCTAAAAAGATCCTTGGAGAAGTGAAAACCAAATATCTTCTAAACACACTGAGCACTCAGGAAGGTGACTGTGGAGGGGAAAGAGTATTGGGGTGAGTATGTGGAAAGAAACCCAGCTAGCGGCTGCCTCAAAGGCTAATTATTCATGTAGAATTACAGAGACAAAGCTGAAAGGATCCCTAAGGATGTCTAAATCCCTCCTTCCCACCCCCATGGTATCAGGAGCCTTAATCCAAACAATTCTAGATAAATAGGTCTCTTCTTTGTTTTAAGGAAATCTCCAGGGTCTCAGATTTCAAAATTGCCCTCACTTACACATTCCATCTATTTTCCCCAACTTTCATAAATCTCTCTTTTTATTAAAGTAAGTCTAACTTTCCCATATGAGTACTGGGTTTGGAGGAGAAATATTATACAAGTCTTCTCTAGTTCCCCAAAGTTTATACACAGCCCTAGGGGATCTGTATAAAAGATCTGTAGAAGAGGTCCCCATACTGGGGATCTTGCTGAATCTGGAGGTCAAGGGGTTCCATGCCCATCGCGGTCACCTACCTATATCAGCTCTCCAACAAAATCCCTCACAGACACACAGAGGCCTTCCTTGATTAACTTTCACCCTAATATAAATTCTGGAATAATTTTATTCAGAACCAATCCTGCTGTTTCTGAAGTGTTATCTTTGCAACACAGAGCACCTTTTCATATTCATGTGTGGTGCTTGTTAAATACACAGACCCCAAGGTTTCGTTCCAGCGTTACTGAATCAGAATTTGCAGGAACTGAGTCCTGGCAACTGCAGTTTTAGCAAACCCTCCTAGATTAAATTCGGTCCCAATCAAAATCCCAGCCGGCTTTGTGTGTGTGTGTAGAAATTGACAAGATGATTCTAAAATGTATGTGGAAATGCAAAAGACAAGAGAATCCCCCCTTCATGGACAAACAAGAAAAAAGTAAAAAAACTTACACTACCTGATTTCAAATTTGAGAAAAAAGCCACAGTAATCCAGAATGTCTGATATTGGCATAAAGATGAGCATAAAGGTCAATGAGAAAGAACTGAGAGTCCAAAAATAGAGCCACTGGGTTATCCATCAATTTGCAAGAAAAATAACAACAGATAATTCAATGGGCAAAAGATCCTCCTTTCAACAGATAGCCAATAACAATGAGATAGCCATAAATAAAACAATGAGCCTACCTGCAACACTACACACAAAACTTAAGTCAAATTACATCTTAGATGTATATGTAAGTGGCAATTGTAGTAAGTTTAGAAGACATACAAGAGCAAACCCCCATGACAGAGGATTTGGTTAAAGTTTTTTAAATAGGACACAAAAAACACCGACTTTAAATGCTTTTTTAAATGTTAAACTGGACTTCTTCAAAACTGAAATATTTTGCACTTTAAAAGATACTATTATAAAAATAAAAGAGCAAGTCACAAACTGGTATAAGTGTGGCTCAGTTGGTTGGGCATCATCCCATGCCCTGAAAGGTACCTGGTTCTATTCCCAGTCAAGGCACAGGGGATCAAGCCCAGGTTTTGGGCTTGATCCCCAATAGGGGGCGTGTAGGGGGCAGCCAATCAATGTTTTACTCTCCCATTGATATTTCTCTCTCTCCCTCTCCCTTGCTCGCTCTCTAAAGTAACTAAATACATTTTTAAAATCAATTTTGAAAATTTGGCATCTTTTGCACTTTCAAAGATATGATTATGAAAATGAAAGCGTAAGCCGCAAACTCGTAGGAAACATCAGCAAAACACAGATCTGACAAAGAGCCAGTGCCTAGAATGTGTGAAGAACACGGATGGTGTTGGTGACAATTTGCCTTTTTTGCACACCTTCTTCCCCACTGAAATCAGAAGGCTTGTTCTTTGGACACACAAAGCATTATAAATGATCAATGTCAGCGTATATTCCAAAGATGATGTCAGTTGCTATACAGCAGGGATGAGAAGGAAAGGATCATCCAACAGATACGGGAAAGGGAAAAAAAAACCCACAGGGCCTTCATATGACTGTATGAATAGAAAGAGAGATCAATGTTTTGAGGTTCGGGGTCTGCCAGAATGGCGATGCTTAGAATGGAAACAGGGACCCCGCAGGGAGCCGGATGTACATGAAAGTTGAGCTGGGATTCGAACCTGTCAAGTCCGCGGTGAGCACAGCCTGTCTGAGAGGAGAGGGAAACAGAAGACGTTAGCGGGCAGTTATCCCCACTGCTGCCCCTCCGTGCACAGTTCTCGTTGCTTTTAGAGCAGTGCTCACCGACAGAACTTTCTGTGACGCTAGAAATAGTTTGTATCTATATTGTGCAACACGGCAGTTGGTAGTCATATGTGGTGCTGAGCACTTGAAATGTGGCTGGTGAATAAATACATTAACCTCATTTAATCCAAATCCGTTTACATTTAAATAGCCACTTGTGGCTACCCTACTGAACAGGTTTAGAGAACCATTACCCATCCTAGGAAAATCAGACAAATGTATCTCTCTCATTTTCCATTATTTAATGAACGAACAGTAACTGAATACCTACTCTCCTGTGATTACGACTGTATTCCCACCATTAAGCACAAGCGAGCTCCTTGCCCTCATGAAGTTTATGATCCATGCGGTCCCCTTAATCACCAAATCCTAAATACAGTCTCAATTGAAACTACACTGACCTTCTCCCGCTTCATCTCTGCTACTTTTAATATAGTCTCCAAATCATTAAATGTATCCAAACAGATGAAATGATCTAAATGTGTTGCTTCCATTTTCGCCGTTGCTGTTTATTTCAGGTACCTCGGAAAGGAAATAAAAGTTGCTTTACAACGGTTATTCTGGTGTGGACGCCCTGAACCTGGGCTATTAGGAGCACTGGCTTATCAACCAGAAGCTATGAACTGCTCGAAGCACTGTTTCATATGATGCCCCCCGCTTTTTTCATTGCCAAAGGACGTGTACTGACAATAAATATTTAAAACGCACAGCAGATTTTGACTTAGGCATCTTACTGTTCACGCGGATGAATATCTGTGTGCCATATGTCTACATGTCGCTGGTTCTATGTATTGCCACAATCTATATCCAAACAAGTAATTTTACCCAGGTTAAAAAATCATCTTACAGAAAGAGAACACCGAACGGGAGTGGCCCCAGTATTCAACACCAGTAGAACTGTGCGCCCCCTGAAGCTCTGGGCAGCAATGTGTGGACCCAGGCCTTGTTCCCTGAGCAAAGCACACAGCATCGCTGCTGAATTGTTTCTCAATAGAAATTTTATTTAAGGCCTCAGTGATCAGATTGAAACTTTTCATTAGTGAAGCAGTCTCAAGTCAACGGTGGGGAGAAAAGAAAAAAGAAACTTGTCAAAGATGTTATCTGGTAAATCCACCCAGGACTGTAAATTTGTCAGAGAAACCCACTGAGTGATTCCGAGGAAAACCTCGTGTATTTATGCAGGAAACGCCAACCCCTTACATGTGTCAAAAGGGTAGGAAATCAATGTCTGTGACGTCTTTGGACTGTCAAAAAGACATGCTTTGGGCTGCGCTGGCTCTGGCTCCTTGGGACCCCCAAAGGAATTGCAGCGCCTTGGCATGGCAGCTTCAGCACCATGGATGTAGCAAAGGTGATTTTCTGCAGACTTCTCGGTTATCACTATTTAAAAGTGGTGAAACGCTGCTATTCCCAATAGCCTCATGAAAGACAGAGTAAGTAAATCTAATTTTCGAGTCTAAAACTGCTAACTTCCTAGCAGAACCAAGAAGAAAAACATGAATGACTTTATTTTTACACTTGTCACGAAAACTAACTTCTTACATCAAAAACTTGTTATAATTTAAAGTAATGGGGAAAAAATACATATCTCTATTGACCGCACATGGAAACAGCACCGAAATAGTTTATCCTAATGAGTTGTAAATAAAAAGCACCACCATGTTCTACAGCAGTGAATGAGCTTAGCACATGGCGAGGTGTGTCATACATTAACCGGCATTCGATTGTGATTTTTGTAACACGGGACACACTAAGGAAGGACAGCAGTCATCTGGAAGAAATATGGGAAGTTCAGGAAACACGAAGAAGGGCGAGCGCAGGGGTCTACCTGCAGACGTCCAGCCTCAGGTTCAGTTCACCATCCCCTGGTCCAAACCCCGAACACACGGGGAAGGCCCTAGGTCACCTGCCTCTCCAGCCTCAGAGGGGCTCCCAGCTCTGTCGCCAGGGTGCCTTCATTTCCATCATGAATAAACGGCGCTTTGAAAAACTGCACGTCCAGTTTGTTTATTATTTTCGTTTGTGTGGTTTTCTTGGTCACCAGCATGGGAGCAGAAGAAGCTGTTGTTGGGGCCTCGGAATCTGTGAGGCAGGCGCCTGGTAACAAAAGGTGGCTGTATGCAGATGACTTGTTATTACTTCTGTAAAAATAGTTTCTCTCCATAGCAGCCTCTGATAGGTTTTTTTTTTTTTTTTTTTTGGTCCTAGTTTAATTTCTCCAAATTTGCCTGACTGTAAGAATCCCCCGGAATGGTTATTAAATACAGATCACCGGGTGCTGTCCTAGGGATCCTGACTGCGGGCTGGGGGTGGGGAGTCTGGGCATGTACATTTTTAACAAGCGTCTCCTGTTTGAAAACTACTTCCCTAGGTTATCATCCTGCTGCAACCAACTATCAGAAAGTACAGACTGGTGCCAAATGACAACCCTGATGTCTGAGCGACTTCAGTAAATCCTGGTCATAGCCAGTCCCTTTCAGCGTCTGTACAACTCTCGTCGTCTTGAAGAGATGTTTATAGATCGTTGTCCATCGGGTCGTTTCCAACAGGAGGCGGGGAAAGTTGTACCAAGGTCTGTGGACACTGTCTTTCATTAGATTCGCTTCAGAACTAGCTTGCTCGTCTTCCACACACTCTAAACGGGCTTGGCCCGGGTGGTCCAGGGACCAGACTGAGATGGAGATTTGCTTGCAATATGTTTACTGGGGGTGCTCTGGGGGATCCACGCCTTTGAAGGAGGTGAAAGCAGGAGGGCAGAGGGAAATGTTGAACAGAAATGCATTGCAATGAGAGCTCTGGAGTTAGGAGGGCCCTTCAGAGTTATTCCAAACCACGGCAAGATGGCCAGGCTTTGGATGGCCCTACTGATGTCTTCTGGAGTACGGGCTGCCCTTGGTTATGACCTTGGGCAAGGCAGCTGTCTTCTCGGAGTTCTCTAGGGTCTGCCAGCAGTCAACACTGGCTGGGGAAATGACCTGGTCCTAATGGCGAAGCTGGGGAGTCACACCCCAGCGTCCATGACGAAGACCAGCTGTGGATTCCACGCATGCTCACCTCCACTCACGTCTGGTTACTCCACCTTTCGGTGAGAAAACAAATAGGCTGGGTCTGTGATCACCGTCGAGAAACCCAAGAAGCTCTAAACACCGTGAGATGGGTGATTTGGCAGAAAGTTTATGCACATTTTTGATGTAAAATAAGGGCAGAGTGGGAGAGTCAACATATTTTAGCACTAAGACGTCAGGTTTCATTAGGGTTAGTTGTTCCAGGAAAGCAAAGGGAAATAAAACACAGAGAAACACTAACAAAGACTCACATTACCAGCTTTTTAAATACACTGACCATACATTGGTAGTTTAAATTGGGAGAAAAAAAAAAAAAAAAGGAAATGTACCTTTTACACATTTCAGTGAATCAACATTCTCATCCACTAAGGCCTCTCATCAATCATGTGGGGCCGGACAGCCCCACAAACAAGGAGAGCACCCGAGCTCACGGCTGCAGGTATTACGCGTCTCAGAGGCCGTGTGCTAGCCCTTCACAGAGCACACTTCCACAGGGCACTCGCGGTGTGCGGCACTGATCCGCTGCTCAGTGGTCTGGTTCTCCTATTTTCAACGGGGTATAATCCCACTTAAGTCAAGTGTCAACAGAGGTCTTGTTGAACCACGAAAAGCCAGACAGGGCCACGAAGCTCCAGCAGTTCCTAGAGGCCCCGGCGCGGCCGCAGCGGAAGACCGTCAGGAGTCGACGGCCGCTGTGGGTGTGCACTGTCGCGTCCGGTCTCAGAGGCCTGCACGCGCCGTTAGACAGCGGGCCACGCTATGAACTTGGAACATGAGTCATTATTGTTCTGGTCAGTGGTCACTGCCTGAAGAGCTGGAAAATCCGAGGGCCCAAGTTTAAATCAACATGCCCTAAAGGACAAAAGTCACTTGACCTTCATGCTCGTTAACTGTCAGTAATCACTGATATAATTCCAGGCCTTGGTAACTGACCCCCGAGTCAGTGTCCGTTTCCACTGGCCAGGGCCACCTCCCCCTCGTTCTGTTTGGGAGCATGGAGGGACTGTCCCCAAACCAGTCCCGTCCCAGTAGATCTGCTCCCCCAACGAGGTGCCCCCCCCCGTTCCCCTTCCCGCCAAGCTCACACAGGCGCCCTGGCGACGAGCCTACCGTGGACCCTTCTCCCGGGGCCTGGGCATTCGTGGAGAGGGGAAGGAGGGAAGACCGTGACCTTGTCCACGCCCCCAGGGCCCCACTCTCTACCCCTCCCCTCATAGCACGGATCACGGAAGTGTGACCATGAATGGAGGCCATAAACAGGAACTACAATTCAGTGTTCATTTCCCTCCTGCTATCTTATAAATACAATTTTTTTTTTCCTAAGGAAAATGTAACCCAAAGTGTCACACATTGCACAGGGGGTTAGCCCTATTTCCAAGTCCTGCATGCCTAGTCATAGAGTCTGAACATTCCTGTGGAAAAAAAATATTATTTCTAAATTCTGCTGTGGGTCCTTCTGACCACCTTTCAAAAAAGTTACCCCCCTATGTACAGGAGCTGTTTTCCTCCCAGGATCCACTTTTTACCCCATAGGGTTATTTTTACTAGGGCTGAACTATTTGACTGGAACACAATCCAAGAATAATTTTTGTGTTCGAAATGGGAGCAGAGAGGAAGGTCAGAGCAGAGAAGGAAAAAGATGTGTTGGCCTTTGGTTTTGTAAGGTCTTGAAAACAGCTGAGGTGTGCAGAGGGGCCTGGACGCCAGACCCTTAAGGACACAGAAGAGGCTTCAGGCAGGGTCCCTTCAAAGTCATCCCATCAGAATGAATCACACATGTGCTTCCTTGTCTTCCTCAGAAGTACACCTGCATGGAGCATCCTTACACCTGAATAAGCACATGCCACACTCAGAGCAAGAAGCAAAATATAAATATGTTTCACCTCATTTCTCCATAATGTGCAAGGTGTTTTCATTCTACAAGGTGTATTTCTCAAGACACAGCTCTGTTTCTCTGCTCACTGAGAAGAAAACTCATTAGTGCCTGTATCTTGGTGCTGCCTCAGTTCTTCACCTTTTACATTTTCCTCGATCAGCTGCAATCAAACTTAGATCAACGTCAGTCCACTAACAGCTCTTATGGTGATCAAGAGGCAGCTTCGTGTGGCCCACTGTAGCGGCCAACTGTCTGCTCCAGGTCACTGCCCCTCTCAAAAGGATGTGGTAGAGCTGAATTGTCTCTGTTGATTTCTACGACAGCTGGTCTTCCTTCTGTCTCATCTGCATTCTCCTTACTCCTCCTTTCTCAACCTACTCGTCCTCAGTTCTTTTATTTTCTCTCTACATTCTCTCGCTAGGTGATGACATACTGTCCTCTGGGGTGCTTATGACTTCCACATTCCATTTCCCAGGACCAAACTGCAAGTCTTCTGTGCGTTCAACATCAACAGCTGGATGTGAAGTATGTATGCGGTAGGTGTCCTACCTGAACCTGGCCAAAGAGTATGACTCTTCCCTCCGAATCTTCCCTTTCCCCAATCATCAACCCAATTTGATCATCAAAAGTCTACACCTTGGCTTTGATTCCTCTCTTACTCTGTCACCTCACATCAAATCCATCCATGGGCCATCTCTCCTTAAACTCAAAATACAGCCCAACGCAACCATCACTTTCAACACTTGAATTCTCATGGTTCTGTCTTACGTTCATGACCACAAAAGCTTCCAAGGTAGGTCCTGCTCTCGCTGGTACCAAGTCTTTTCTTTACAGAGAGCCGAGATTGTATTTTAAGAACACGAATCAACTCCTTTTTTAAGATCCTTCAAAAGTTTCCATGCCATGTAGAATGAAACCCAGATGCCCTATGCGGACCACTCAGGCCACGCGGCCAACGTCACATCCCTCCAGTCCTCGCCTGCCTACACTGCAGTGGTCGTGACCGCGCACTGCTCTTTCTCAAACACGTCCGTGTGTCTGTCCGTGTGCCTCAGGCCTTTTGAACTGACTGTGCCTTTTGCCTGGAACATTCTTCCTAGATCTTGGACATGGCTGGTTCCCTAAATAAATCAAGTCTGGGCTCAAATGACACTGTGTCAGAGAGCCTTCCTTGATCACCCTCCCTAAGTAGTCTTCCATTCCTGCCATCACTCCCAATCACCTTACTATACTTCATTATCACAGCACTTAGAGGATCTGAAATTACCTTTTTTTTTTTTTGTACGTCTCATTAAGGCAAGGTCCCTGTGTGTAGTGTTGAATCCCAGAACACAGATCAGGGCCTGGCATGGAACAGACACTCAATAAATGTGTGTTGAAGGAAAGACTTGGTTCCCCTCTCTGATTTCTCCCTTTTGAATTGTGTCCTTTCACTGGTAACAAGAATCAGGTCTTTATTTAAGCCACATTCCTTCGAAAATGTCTATTGCAATTTATATAAAGATCTGACTCAATCTCTGAAATTAGCCCTTGGTTGGGCTTATTATTGGATAAGCCACCTTGTCTATCAAGCAGTTGGGAGGGTCATATTGCTTTTTTCTTATCACAGAGCTATGTTACGATTTATTGTGGTGGGCAACATATAGGAACTCTAATAAATGGTTACTTTACATAGAGACAAAATGGCCTCAAGAATCACTTTCTCTAAAATCCACCCTTGACTAACTCAATGACATTCTGTCCACTGAATAGGCTCTTTATGTTCCCTATTCAGTTAAAACTAAATATTATCAACATGTTAGACCCCTCTACATTCTCTTATATATTTCTAAAAATCCAATTTCATTCCCAAATCTAACTTTATTTCTGAAATACCAAAAATATAAGTTTCTAACAAACTGTTGGCAAAACCTGGACTAAATGCATATACAGTCATTTACAGCCTTACATTTTATGTGAACACCCACAGGTTTGCTGCTGTGTGTGATTATAGGGTACAGTCTCAGACCCTGCTGGGTGTGTGATGTAACATTCAGGAAATGCACCAAATTGCCTTGTAACATTTTTAAACCCTTCCGTTTCAAATGGGGGGTGTCTCTTGCATATGCTACAGTTCTGACGTGACCAGAGCATCATCTCTCGGTTTGAGCTGTCCTTGCTTTCAAGGACATTTAAAGAAAAAATCCTCTTGTCCCTCACTATCCTTTCTTAGCAGCCCTTGCTCCTTCAACATGCTACTGCGCTGACACAATAGAATGGTCCTAGCTAAGCGTGGGCTTAATGATTGTTAACTGTTTCTACCTCTTCAGTTTCGAATCACATTTCCTGAGTCCCTACCACGTAGACTTTTGCATGTTGGTTGGCCTCGTCAAGCCCACAAACAACGGTGTTGGGCTGAAATGTTTCACCCTCATTCCACACGGGGCTAAATGAAGCCTCAGTTCGACTGTGATGTTTGTGAGAATCGAAGCTCAGAGGGAATGGGGACAGGCTTTGACGGGGTCTCAGGAGACACTAAATATATGTTGCATGACTACCACCAGGATTTAACTGTGGCATTAGTTTGTGAATGAGTCATGTTTCTAGCTGGTACAAAATTCAAACAATCCGATTTCATTTCAAAATCACATTGCCCTCCTATAATACTAAATAGTGTTGTACACTGGAGACAAACTCATTGTTTGTTAAAACTTAGCCAAAAAATGGATATGAAGATATTTATGGACTTAGCTTTATCACTTAGTGTGACTCTTCATAGGTTTAGCGACAAAAAGACTAAGGTGTCTGACCACGGGCACAGTGTCATTCAAATGCCTCCCAGGCAGTCCCTCTGCATCTAGTTTCCCCACTAGAGAGCAACAGCTGTTACCATTTGCCCCCTAAGGACATGCATTTAGAAGGAAATATGAGTGAATTTATAATTTACACAAATGTAGCACACTAGAAATCCCACACACATGCATATGTCTGCATCTTCCCTTAACCTTCATTTAACAATACATCATAGATATCATCTTATGTCCATAGAAAAATGGGCACAGTCGGTGTGGCTCAGTGGTTGAGCGTTGACCCTGCACCAAAAGGTCACCGGTTCAATTCCTGGTCAGGGCACATGCCCAGGTTGTGGGCCGGATCCCCAGTGGGGGGCATGCAGGAGGCGGCCAATCAATGTTCTCTCTCATTGATATTTCTATTTCTCTCTCCCTCTCCCTTCCTCTCTCTGTAGAATCAATAAAGAAAAAAAAATTTTTTTTAAATAGAAATATGGCCTACCAAATTATTTTTCTCCAATGGTATTTTATTATATATGTGTTTTATTTCTTGTGCTAGTCCCCTATCATTTCCAATATTTCAATCATTTCCAATATTTTCTCATAAATTATAAACCAGAGTTTATATGCTCAGGCATGTCAAATAAATACTTATAAAATATAAACAACCTAATAAAATGGACAAATGATACCAACAGATAACACACATAAAGGGGAAAAAATCTCTTTTCTTATTGAATATTATTAGAGAAATTAAACCTTTGTCTCTGATATGCTTTACAAATATATTCTCTCAAATTATTACTTGACTTTTGACTACATGGTATTTTTTTTTCTTTTTATTGATTTTAGAGAGAGAGGAAAGGAGAAGGAGAGAGAGATAGAAACATCAATGAGAGAGAACATCGACTGGCCGCCTCCTGCATGCCACCCACTGGGGATTGGGCCCACAACCTGGGCACGTGCCCTGACCGGGAATCGAACCAGCGACCTCTTGGTACATGGGTCGACACTCAACCACTGAGCCACACTGGCCGGGTTGTATGGTACTTTTTTTTGGTAAGAATTTGTTAAAACTTTTCCATAACCAAATTGCTGGCTTGTTTATACTTGTCTTATGGAAGTTACCTATCAGGCAGGCCTTTCCACTCCGAGACAACGGATATGAAATTCTTCCCTTCTTTGTACGCCGATATGTACACATGCTTATGTTCAGATTTTGATCTCTATGGATATATTTTGGGGTAAGAGTTTAGTGTGATGCATTTATCCCCCATGCTAGTTACAAAGTATTTCCAATACTATTAAATGAGTAAACCTCATTTTCCCAGCCCCGCCCCGTTTTCTTTTCATTACCCGACGGACGTCAGAATAGAGACTGGTGACCAGTGAATGGAATTCTATTTCTTTTCTTCATACTGACCATGCCACAGTGCAGTTTCTATGAGGGCTGGCAACTTTTCTGCTCTGCCCTGGGCCTGCGGGTTCATAGCAGGTTGCCTGTGGTACAAGAGGGCAAGGCCAGGGCGGGCTGTGTCCTGGCCCATTTGCATTTGAGACACCTTGACCTCTGAGCACGGCCCAGAGCTTTTTCTTCCCTCTGTTTCCTTACACGTATTTTGAAATCTCAAATGTTAGAAAACAGCGGAGGTAGAAAAACAAATACAAAGAAATTTTGTTAGGAAGTTATTCTTCCTTCTCATTGCAAAGTGTTGTTGCTGTTTTTTGTTTTGTTTTGTTTTGTTTTAATTTGAGTATGAGGCCTCTATAATTAGGGCTGATCAACAGTTGTATGAAGATATTTATCTTCTTTTATAAAACCAGCTGCATTTCCATCTCTACCCAGATACTTTGAATTGTCTGATTAAAACTTTCAAGTCGACAAATTCTTTCAGGAATTTAGTCATTCATTTAATAAAATCCCTGAGTATTTTCTATGTGCAACTTACTGTTCCCAGGGCTGCGAAGGACTCATAAATAAAGATAAGGGTTTATTTGTCATCGGTTTCCCTGGCAGAGTTTAGACCGATCAGCGCTTTCTTTGTAGGGACAGAATGTACCTCTCAGGCACAGGGTACTGTGATTAGCATTGCTATGGAGACTCGTGGACCGTCTCTGGCACGCAGGAGAGTAATATCTAATGGTAGAGGTACAATGTCATGGAAGCAGTGACAATGGGACGGTCCTTAAAATCCATGTACGGTTTTAACACACCAGGATAGATATATGAGAATATTCCAAAGAGTGTGACCTTCAGTAACATGTTGGTTGATGGTAGGCATCCCCTTGACGGAGCTGAGGGACCCAGATACCTGACAGAACACGTCTCAGAGCGTGTCTGTGCGGGTTTTCGGGAAGAGATGAGCACGTGATTCAGCAGACTGAGTCAAGAAGATCCACCTTCGCCAACGTGGAGCCACTGGAGGCAGAATAGGACAAAAGGTGAAGGGAGGGCGGATCCTCTAGCTTCTTGAGCTGGGACATCTGTCCTGTTCTGGCCTCAGACATCAGATCTCCTGGACTCTGGCCTTCAGACCCCAGGACCTATACCATGTCCCAGCGGCACTCAGGCTCAGACGTGGACTGACTGACACCACCGTGTTTTCCCCGAGACATACATAACCATGTCCCCAAATGCACGGCCACTTCAGCAGCTGACATCTCGCTCACGTTTCCCTCCTTCTCGGGTATAACTGATTTGAAATAACGGGTGGAGCCAGACTACGCTTTGAACAAAGGAAATGTACCCACTAGACCTTCCTACGAGAATACATAAGAGATAAAGTTTATAGTACAAAACCTGCAACAGTCGGCGAACTGAGGGCAGCTGTTGGTAGAGAACTCGCACAAATCCCAAACAACACGGTTCTTGGTGTTTGCGACTCCGCCGCTTCCCGTTATCCGTGGTGCCTGGGCCGGAACAGTTATCACTTTTGAAAACGGTGTTGACAAAAATATTATTCATTTCTGTAGATTCTTTTATATTTTGAAAAGGAACTGTATGTTAATAAGCACTGATTTTATAATCATTCAAAGTATGTATATATTATTTAGGATACCCTGTATAGATATGGATATCTGTGCGTGTGTGTGTGTGTGTGTGTGTGTCTGATTAGTTAGTTATAGATCTCCCATATCATTACATGGGATTTGAGGACTTAGTAAAAATGCAACGAACAGAGAACTAAACATAACTATATAGGAAAACAGAGGCCTTTGAGTTACTGGGTTCAGTCTTCCTAATAGCCTGTGAAAGGCTGATTCTATGCCCCTGAGTCCCAGTCATAGTCCTGTTTGGTTTCCAATAGTTCGGAAGAAAGTGTTGCTTTCTTTATCACTACTTACATATGGAAACATCAAGAGGGTCAGCTGACGCAGCGGGGCTAGGAGAAATGGGATGACATGACAGGTTTTTCTCCATTTCTCTTTAAGAGGAGTTTAGGGGATGATGTAAAAGGCCATCGTACAAACAGCCCCTCGGGTTTAACCAGATATGTAAACATTAAAGGGATTATATCCAATAGAATACCTGAGAGTTGAAGATCCTACGGTGAAGTTTTTCCTTTTCTATCCATCTCAATTCTTTTTTTAAAAATTGAATTCATGGGACTGACATCGGTTAATAAAATTATATAGGTTTCCAGTGTCTAATTTTATGATATACCCAACTGGATGTTTCAGTGACTTAGTCAAGACATCGTTTCTTTATTATATTTGAAACATCAATTTTGTAACAAAATTACAAAAGTGAAGTAAAAGATAGTAGTATTAACATCATGGACCACATGCCATATTCAGGGAAACTGCAGTGTTTCCAATCTTACTGCGAGTGATACGTGTGGGAACATTCCCTACCAAGTGACTGCTGACTCTTCCTTTGCTGATAACGCATCCGGATCTCAGTCTGCGTGGCAGGTGCCCAGAGCCAGGCGTTTGGGGTTAAGCCAGTTCTGTAATCTTGTTCTTAACTTGTTCCCTGCCTCCCAGCTGCAGTGGCCTGTGACCCAGTACTCTGAATGAAACACAGGGGAGTCGTGGGAAAGCTCGTGATGAACCAATAAGTGGGGGTGACCACCTTTCCCTCTTTCCCTTCCCCCATTCCTTCAGAAGCTATGTGATGACCAAGAGACAAAAGGAAAGATGCTTGATACAGTGGAGCAGAAAGAGACAACCACGTAGGTTTTCCCTGATGTTTGTTGGACGAGTGAATCAGCCCACGTTTTATGGTTGCATAAAAGTTTTAACAAATTCTTGTAAAAATAATACCACACAGCCCGGCCAGTGTGGCTCAGTGGTTGAGCATCAACCCAGCACCAAGAGTCAGGGCATATGCCCAGGTGGTGGGCCCAATCCCCAGTGGGGGGCATGCAGGAGGCCAGTCCATGTTCTCTCTCATCAATGTTTCTATCTCTCTCTCCCTCTCCTTTCCTCTCTCTCTAAAATCAATAAAAAATTTTTTTTTAATGTTTTCTTAATTTAAAAAAAAAGTCTTCTGTCTCTGCCAACCCTTCAGAAATTCTACAGAGGACAATTATAAACAAGAGCTTACTAATTTTTAAACACATGGATAGGAATAAGGCCCCTATATATATGGTAAGACACTGTCACTAAAAAAAAAAAAAAAAAACAAAAAAAAAGAGAGTAGTTATTCATAAATTCAGTACAATAACAAAACAAAACAAAAATCCCTTCCATTATCTCTGTAAATTAAAAAAATTCCCAGAACCCTGAAACTCAGCAGTCTGGTCTGAAGGTCCCATGCCTTTGCTCAGAAACACGGAAATCTACCTATTTACCATAAAAGTAGCAATGCAGGAGCCGTGCTGAATCTATACAGCTGAAGGAGGTCATTTTCAGAAGAGAAGGTTTTGTTTCTCGTTAGAAAAGTAGAGCTTTTGGCGGGTGGATGTGTTTGGTCGGCCAGCCTTCTAATCCATGAATCGAAGGCAATTAGTTTTCAGGTTTCAAACTTTGTTTTCCTGCTCCGGAGGCTTTGCCTTCCAGTTATTTTCATCTTAAATAGTTTTGGGACCCTGAGCAGATATTTTGATACCCTGATAATTTGTGGTCTTGCTAAAGACTAACTCTTTGCACAGTCTCCCTGTCGTGATTTGTTATTTCAAAGTTCCAATTATTTTACACCTCCTTCTGAGACTTTTTCTAACGGAGTTGTATTTTCCCAATTGAAATGAGAACTGGCCCAGCTCTTGCCTTCATCAAAATTTGAGCGCCACCCCCCCACCACCACCGATCTTTTTTAAAGATTAAAATTCTACAATGTTTTTAAATAGATGTTGTTTTCATAATCCTCCTAATTTAATTTTGTGGGACAAACTAGAACCTTAAAATAGTGAGAAAATATTTTCTTACCCAATCCTCATTTTTACTTACATGAAGTTCCCGTAAATAAACACGTTGGACAATATTTACCACCTTTTAATGTTTAGCAGCTGTTGTGATAATTATCTATGAACCAACAAATGAATTTTATGATTTGTGACTAAGACTTTTTCCAACTTCATCCTTCCCCCAGGTAGAAAAATTTCTGTTACTGCCATGCGGCACTGACCAAACAGCCTTCAAAATCGGGTTAGTCTGGACGCAGACACTACATTCTCATTAGAGAGAAATTAAAAAGGAGAACTTCAGCTTTTCTGACCAGACCAGAGCAGCAAAACGTCAATCCAGGAATAAAAGGTCCTGTTGTAGTTCCTTATAGACCGAGAGTAAATGTTTTAAGTTACTAGAACTTGATGGCTGTGATTTGCCATTATTTTCCATTTCCTGAAAAATCTTTAAATAATAAAATCACAGCTCATATGTTCCACTACTTTTCCCTAAACTGTTAGGTGTTTAAGCTGCCTTCTAAAAACAAACCTTAATTTTCATGGATATGTCTGTCCATTCACGGGACTGTTTTGCAAGTGTAACTGTTTTTGTATATGTCTCTGCAAAAGGAATCATATTTCTAGAACTGAAAGTTGCTTGGTTTAATCTGTTATTTCACAAATAGTTTATCAAACCCCAATAAAAAATGTTTTTAGCTAAAGAAAATCCAAAAACAGTTTCACACCTTCAACAAAATAGTCTCATGGGAAATAAATATATTACATTATATCTCATAATAAAGAGGTCTCTCACCATTATTCTCATTCTTCTTGTTTTTAAAAACAGTTCTACCTCTCTAAGAAATATTTTAGGGGTCTTAGTCTACTAATATGTTGTCTAGAAAACAAAGACCAAAAGTTTCAAGAATAAAAATAAAAGATTAAGTGACTTCTAGCCATCCAAATTAGATGTCACAAACTTTCCAAAACTTTACTCTTATAGGGTGTAAGTTTCACGCAATGCTTAGTTGTTCTTATTAAGATACAAATATCTGCCTGGCCGGTGTGGCTCAGTGGCTGAGTGTTGACCCATGCACTGGGAGGTCACTGGTTCAATTCCCGGTCAGGACACATGCCCAAGTTGTGGGCCGGTTCCCCAGTGGGGGGCATGCAGGAGGCTGCCAATTGATGTTCTTTCTCACTGATGATTCTGTCTCTCTCTCCCTCTCCCTTTCTCTCTCTCTCGAAAAAGTAAATAAATAAATAAAAATTATAAATATCCAACACCTTTGCTTCTGGTTGTATAACATATGGTAAGTTAATAATAATAAGAAAAGGGATAATTTCAAGAAAAGTTTGCACTAAAAAAAGCAAGGGTGAATACCTAAAATGGGAAAAACAGAGAAAAACTAAACAATGATTGAAAGCATTTAAAAAATTAGCAAATAAAAACAAGAACATTGAAGTCTAAGAATACTTAAAGTAAGAAAAAGAAACATATACCCTCAATAGTCACTTTTTTTTTTTTTTGGTAACAGTTCAGAAATGTGGACCCACCAGGAAATACTGCGTTTCCCCCACTGGTTGTATTAAGAAAATAGGGGAAAGGTGAAATAAAAAGAGTGACTCTTCCCTGGCCAGTAATTATCACAGGTCAATTCTGCCCGTTACAAATAAAGGCCAGTCACAAATGTGAGCTGCACATATATGTTAAAATCTGCATTAACCTCATTAAAAATAGTAAGAGAAGAAACAGGTGTAACTAATTTCAGCAGTGTATTTTATTTAACGTAATGAATCCAAAGTGTTATAATTTCACCCTAATCCATAAAAAAGCATTACTGTATATTAGCCTATGTCTATTGCATGTCCAAGCCTGGTGTGTATCCATCTCAGTTGGAGCAGCCCCTTTTCAAGTGCTCCATAGCCATATGCTGCTAGTATGAACAGGACAGTTCTAGATGCTGGAAATACAGCAGCAGACAATATACTCAAGGTCCCCACCTCTGTGGAGTTTACCTTCAATGTCAGGGAAGATACAGAAAAATCACAAAAATAACAAACAGGAAAAAAAAAAGGGGGTGCTTAAATGCCTTGAAGAAACCAACAGGTTGACGAGCTAGAAAGCGCTGAGGGGCAGGCGTACTCTGCAGATGTGACGTTCAACCTGAGCCCTGGATGGTATAACTTGTGGCCAGAGGGGCAGGCAGAGCCACACCATGGCGGACTTTGGAGAGCATGGATCAAGAGCTCAGGGGTACAGGGGAGGTGGGATCCGGAAGCACTACACGCCTTCAGTTGCAAACCCTGCAGGGCTGTGCCCCGAGAGTGAGGGCAACCGGAAACAGTCTCCACAAACCCTGAAGCAAAGCCTGGGCCCCTTTCAGTGCCTAACTGGATAAAGGTGATCGCCCCAGATCACTTCTGCTACTGTTAGGGAATCAAATCCACTGTGGGGAGTGAATCTAGAAACCCTATACTTTTTAATGCAAAGTGTCCAGCATGTAGACACCAAGAGTAACAGTAAATAAGACCAAATGGCTATAAGGTAAGAGGAGAGGGGGGAAAAGGCATTTTGGTGACCCAGATTTTTTAGTTCAAATTCCTGCTCTATAATAACTATGGTTAGTATGTCCAAGAAAATAGACTGAGAGAGAACTGAAATATATAAAAAATGAACTTCTTTTTTCTCTAGAATTTTAGAGGGGAGAAGGCTACAATAAATATGTAATTCAGGAGATAGGTTTAAGAGCTGATGAGATAGACATGAGTCAAGTGAAAAATAGATCAGGAAGAAAAAAAAACCAGACCCACCAGGCTGGTGTGGCTCAGTGGAGTGAGCATCGTCCCATGGACTGAGAGGTCCCGGATTGATTCCCGGTCAGGGCACATGCCCAGGTTTCAGGCTCGATCCTCAGTTGTGGGGTGTGCAGAAGGCAGTTGATGGATGTTTCTCTCTCACATCAATGCTTCTATCTCTCTCCCTTCCTCTCTCTCTAAAAAGTCAATAAAAACACATTTTAAAAAATTCCAGACCAAAGAACAGGGAGGGAAAAGGAAATTACAAATATATATATGTGTGTGTGTATATATATATATATATATGCATATTTATATATATATGTATGTATGTACATGCATAAAAGACATTTATGGAATAAGGAAAAATGGTCTCAAATTCCTATTACTAAAGTCCCAGATGGGGAGAAAAGAGAAAATGGGAATTGGGTGTGGTCTTTATCTCCTTAACGCTTTTTTCTATATTCTCGTGTTTTTATTACTTTGAAAAAAATAAATATAAATCATTACCTCACATCACATATGAAAATAAATCCCAGCTGTATTAATGAATTTAATATAAAAAATGAAATCACACACTACCCAGAATAAAAGGAACAGGCAAATATTTATCCTGCTTTTCTAATCGCAAACACAGAATCTGAAACCATGAAGTAAAGACTGTTAATATTTGTCTACATATGAATTTTTGCTCATGAAAAACACCATAACCAAAGTTCAAAGGCTAAAGACCAGATGAGAAAATAGTTGAACCAGGTGTATGATGGAAATATATGCAGTAATTAAAATCATATTTCACAAGAATATTTAATGACATGGAAAGTGCTCAAAATTTGTATTTATATTTAAAATAGTTTGTTGACTTTCCCTCCCAGTGACTATGAAGTAACAAGGGCTGGATGTACTTTTTCACAATAAGCAACGAGAGAAGCAGACAAAACACATGGCACAAGGCTTTCGGCTATCAGACAAGGGGCATCATAGTACCACTGCTCTTGAGAGGTTGGGGAGAACACACGGTCAGTCCCGGATTACTCCTCGGAGGTGCTTCCAAACTGCACTGGGGGGTGGGGGGCAAGAGAGCCAACGATCTCACTGAGCGGAGGGA
The DNA here is from genome assembly GCF_014108415.1 of Molossus molossus. NCBI lineage: Eukaryota > Metazoa > Chordata > Mammalia > Chiroptera > Molossidae > Molossus > Molossus molossus. The sequence goes on along the minus strand of NW_023425354.1, from coordinate 7,688,523 downwards.
ACCCAGAACAAAATGCAACGCGGCCAGAAAGGAGGAGAGAGCTGTGCACCCAAAGCCCCGGCGTCCTGCAGCGGGGTCCCCTCGGGGCGCCGACTGGTTGCTAATCTGTGCGCAAGGAGGGAAAACCACCAGGGACGTGGAGAAGAACCAAGTGGACAGAACAGATTCCCAGAATTCCACGTGACAGGGAATAGTGTGTGTTCTCACGAGCCAGAACGAAGAGATTTCATAACGCATGGGATAAAACAGCTGTTACACAGATACTTTATCTATTCAGGAATGTAGAGAAAAATATGATCCTTATGGAAAAAAAAAAAAACAAAAAAACGTGAACTATAAAAGGAACCTCCTAGAGATGGAAAATACAGTATCTATATTAAACGCGTCTTGGATGTTATTCATCCAAAGCACACAGATCTCATTTCTAACATTGTGCTTCAACGAGTAGAGCGAAGTCTCCTCGGGAAAACGGCTGATGTTGTGACTGAGGCAGGAAACACACAAGATGGGCACGAAGCATGGGGGGTGCTAGCACGGGGGGTGCTAGAAAGTATGGAAATGTGGAGAAAACAACCGCATGGATGGGAGCATGTCCAAGGACACAGCAACCAACTGGAAGAGCTCCCAGTGGCTAAAACTGGAACAATGTGAGCAAGAAAATAAATCAAGTAGTATTGATTATAACACATAAAATAAAATTAATATCCATGATTCCATGCAGATGTAAATAAATGACTGAACAAGTAAATGGGATGGGAAGGGAACAGACAAGTCTCCCATATGCACAAAAATTCCAAATAATGTAAGGAAATGATCACTGCAAGAGGGGTGGAGACTCTCTAACTCCCTGCTGCTTCAGTGTGGGCTGATCATAGTGACATCATTGTAACAAAACTCGGTATGGAAAAGAGAAACAATGAGTAACTTCACAGTCAAGAAACCTGACAAATACTATGTTAGCAGGTTGGTCAAGGTCAACGTGAACAGTGATAAATCATGTATAGGATGTACTCTTGAGCTGATATTATAAAAAGGATACTTTATCTCTGCAGGCTTCCTCCACAGAACACATAACCCCAGCGTGATCACGAGAGCATCATCAGTAAAATACCAAATGAAAAGAATCCTACAGAATAACTGACCAGCACTCCTTAAAACCATCAAGGTCCTCAAACACAAGCCAAGTCTGATATATGACAAGTAAACGTCATGTGGTATCTCGGAGGGGAACTTGGAACAGAAAACCTGAATAAAGTATGGACTTCAGTATTTAAGAATGTGTTGATATCAGTCAATTAACTGCAACAAATGTACCATACAAATGTGAGAATATGATAATAACAGGGGAAACTGGATTTGGGGTACCTGGGAACTTTCTGCACTATCTTGACAAATTTTCATATATCTAAAACTATTCTGGGGAAAAAACTGTCTATTTAAAAATACACTGGATAGGATTAATAGCACATAAAACACTGAAGATGAAAAAAGTAAACAGGAAGTCAGAGCAATGAAAAAAATCAAAACCAGAGAGGAAAAAAAGAGCAATGGTATCAGACATGCATGACTGGGATCCTGGGGAAGTGAGAGGTGGCAACAGAGAGAGACAGAAAACAGTATTTGAAGGAATAATGGCCACTCTTTCTTCTCAACTTGATGAGAACTATAAACACATAAATCCCAACTCAATAAACCCATGGGATCACACAGTGGCACTTCCTGATCAAGTTGCCCAAAATGAGTGATTAGGAGAAAATTCTTAAAACAAGCGTAAAAACACATTACGTACAGAGGCACCAAGATAAGAGTTTCCACCTATTTCTTGGCCAAAAACGAAGCATGCCAGAAGACAATGATGAAGAGACATCTTTAAGATACTGAAAGTTAAAAAAAACACACACATACACAAAAATCCGTCCATTTAGACTTCTATATCCAATGAATATAACTTGTATGAACAAAGGTTAAAAAATGACAACAGTAACAATTAGGCATACATCTAACAAAATAGAATTGAGGAGAGAAACTCAAGAAGATCTAAATAAATAAAGAATTACTCCAGGACTTGCGAAAAATGGCGGCGGAGTGAACGGAGCTACACAGACCGTCTCCCAGGACCAAACTGGAATTACAACTGTAACACAGACAAATCAACGGGAAAAAGCAACAGAAAAGCAGCTTGCGAGAACCATATAACGAGGGACACTGACTCCATCCCGGTAGGCTTGCGAAGGCGCGAGACGGGGCTGGGAGCCCACGGTCGGCAGCTCGGCAGCGGCCTCAGCTGGGAGCAGCCCCTCGGGTCACACTCCCAGGCGGCCCCACAGCGCAGCCGGGACAGAGGCTGAAACAGCCACGGCCACTCACCTGGGGCTCCGGCGGAGGGAGGGCAGACTGGACTGGAACTGTGTCGGGACACTCGGGATTTGGGGGGCGCTCAGAGCTCTTGCTGAGTAGCTGCCACACAGGATGGTGGCCATACTGCTCCTTCCCAGGGCTCTGAGAGAGGCAGCAGCCCCTCCCTCGGAGATCCACCCCCACCCTGTGGGCCATTGAAGTGCTAATTGAGGCTCACTAACAGCCAGCATCTGCCCCACCCTGGGGAAATCCCCTTGTCTAAGCACCTGAGGGAGCTTTTCAATCAACTGACAACCCAAAACTCTTCAAGTAACCTAGACTGCTAGCCTCCAGGCGAAAAGCTAAAAGATGACAGTACCTTTCCTGGGCTAGCAACTCTAACCAGGAAAGTAAGACCTGACAGTGGTGTTCAACGTGGGTCCTTCCTCGCTCATCTAAACCCCGGAGAGGGAGCCACAAACAGCAGAACACCAACACCCACAGGGAAAACTTGACAGGCTCCAAAGCCCACAGTGATAGCCAAAATGGTGAAACACAGAAACAGAAGCCAAATGAAAGAGCAAGAGACCTCCACCGAAGATGAGATCAATGGAGCAATTAGGCATGTTAACAGAGCTAGAATTCAGAGCCATGATCTTGAGGAAGCTGAACAGCATGAGTAAGGACATAGAGACACTGAAAATAAGCCAATTGGAAATTAAAAACCAACAAGAAGAGATAAAAAATGACATATCAGAAATGAAAAACACATTGGAAGGTTTAAAAAGCAGAGTAGGGGAAGCTGAGGACCGGATCAGTGAATTAGAAGACAGGGTAGAAAAAATCAACCAATCAGAAAAACAAAAGGAAAAAACTATTAAAAAACAGGAAGACAGCTTAAGAGAACTACGGGACAACTGGAAACGTAATAATATTCGCATCATAGCAGTCCCTGAAGAAGAAGAAAATGAGCAAGGGATAGAGAATATATTCAAAAAAATAGTGAGAGAAAACTTCCCTAATTTGGTGAAGGAAGAAGGCATTCAAGTTCAAGAAGCACAGAGAGTCCCAAGTAAGAAGAACCCAAACAGGCCCACACCAAGACACATAGTAATTAAAATGCCACAAATTAAAGACAAAGAGAGAATCCTAAAAGCAGCAAGAGATAAGCAACAGGTTACCTACAAAGGGAACCCCATAAGGCTCTCAGCTGACTTCTCACAAGAAACACTACAGGCCAGAAAAGAATGGCATGAAGTAATCAAAGTCATGAAAAACAAGAATCTGAATCCAAGGCTACTCTACCCAGCAAGGCTATCATTCAAAATAGAAGATCAAATAAAGAGCTTCCCAGACAAAAAAAGGCTAAGGGAATACATTAGCACCAAACCAGCACTGCAAGAAATGTTAAAAGGACTGCTGTAATTAGCAGTAGAAATGGGAAGAAAAATAGAACCACACTAAACAAAAATGGCAATAAATAAGTACATATCAATAATCACCTTAAATGTAAATGGATTGAATGCTCCCATAAAAAGACACAGAGTAGCTGATTGGATAAGAAAGCATGACTCATCTATATGTTGTTTACAAGAGACCCACCTTTCAACAAAAGACTCACATAGGTTGAAAGTGAAGGGATGGAAAAAAATTTTCCAAGCAAATGGAAAGCAAAAAAAAGCTGGGGTAGCAATTCTCATATCTGATAAAATAGATTTCAAAATGAAGACCATAACTAGAGACAAAGAAGGCCACTATATAATATTGAAAAGATCTATCCAACAGGAAGATATAACCTTGATAAACATATATGCACCCAATATAGGAGCACCAAAATATATTAAAAATCTTCTGGAGGACTTCCAAGGAGAAATCGACAACAATACAATCATAGCAGGGGACTTCAACACCCCATTGACAGCACTGGATAGATCCTCTAGGCAAAAAATTAGCAAGGAAACAGAGACTCTAAATGAAGCACTAGACCAAATGGATTTAATAGATACCTACAGAGAATTACACCCCAGAACTACAGAATACACATTCTTCTCAAGTGCACATGGGACATTCTCAAAGATAGACCACATGATAGGACACAAACTAAATCTCTACAAGTTCAAGAAGATTGAAATCATATCAAGCATCTTCTCAGATCACAATGGCATGAAACTAGAAATCAATTGCAACAAGAACATGCAAAGACATTTCAACACATGGAAGCTAAATAGCATGTTATTAAACAATGAATGGGTCACCGAGGAGATCAAGGAAGAAATTAAAAACTTCCTGGAAACCAATGAAAATGAACACACAACAACACAAAATCTATGGGATGCAGCGAAAGCAGTTCTGAGAGGGAAGTTCATAGCACTACAGGCCTACCTCAAAAAACAAGAAAAATTTCTAATTGACTGTCTAACCTCACAACTTAAAGAATTAGAAAGCAAACAAAAAGAAAACCCCAGAGCAAGTAGAAGGAAGGAAATAGTACAGATCAGAGCAGAAATAAATGACATAGAGATCAAAAAAAACAATTCAAAGGATCAATGAAACAAAGAGCTGGTTTTTTGAAAAGATAAACAAGACTGATGGACCCTTAGCTAGACTCACCAAGAAACAAAGAGAGATAACCCAAATACACAAAATCAGAAATGAAAGAGGAGAAGTAACAACCAACACCACGGAAATACAAAAGATCATTAACAACTACTATGAACAACTATATGGCAACAAATTCGACAATCTAAGCAAAATGGACAAACTTCTAGAAACACAAAGTCTCCCAAAACTATTCCCGGAAGAGATAGAAAACTTGAACAGACCAATAATAACTAAGGAAATTGAAGAGGTAATCAAGACTCTCCCAGCAAACAAAAGCCCAGGCCCAGATGGCTTCACGGGGGAGTTTTACCGAACATTCAAAAAAGAACTAACACCCATTCTCCTCAAACTATTTCAAAAAATTCAAGAAGGAAGACCTCCAAACACGTTCTATGAGGCCAGCATAATTCTAATTCCAAAACCAGAAAAAGACACTACGAAGAAAGAAAACTACAGGCCAATATCCCTGATGAACATAGACGCCAAAATCCTGAACAAAATATTCCAAATCGGATCCAGAAATACGTCAAAAAAATTATTCACCATGACCAAGTGGGATTCATTACAGGGATGCAAGGCTGGTACAATATTCGCAAATCAATAAACGTGATACACCACATAAACAAAATGAAGAATAAAAACCACATGATCTTATCAATAGATGCTGAAAAAGCATTCGACAAAATCCAGCATCCATTTCTGATAAAAACGCTCAGCAATGTAGGAATAGAGGGATCATATCTCGACATAATAAAGGCCATATATGAAAGACCTACAGCCAACATCATACTCAATGGACAGAAACTAAAAACATTTCCATTAAGAACAGGAACAAGACAGGGATGTCCACTTTCGCCACTCTTATTTAACATTGTACTGGAAGTCTTAGCCCCAGCAATCAGACATGAAGAAAAAATAAAAGGGATCCAAATTGGAAAGGAGGAAGTGAAACTGTCATTATTTGCAGATGACATGATATTATACATAGAAAACCCTAAAGACTCCATCAAAAATCTACTACACTTAATAAATGAATTTGGCAAAGTAGCAGGATACAAAATTAACGTCAAGAAATCGACGGCATTCCTGTACACCAATGATGAACTCACAGAAAGAGAAACTGAAAAAACAATCCCATTTACCACCGCAGCAAAAAAATTACGATACCTAGGAATAAACTTAACCAAAGAAGTAAAGGACCTATTTGCAGAAAACTACAGGTCATTGAAATAAGAAATAGAGGAAGATATAAAAAAGTGGAAGCACATACCCTGTTCATGGATTGGAAGAATTAACATAATTAAAATGTCCATACTACCCAAAGCAATCTATAGATTCAATGCAATCCCCATCAAAATACCAATGACATATTTCATAGAACTAGAACAAATACTTCAAAAGTTCATATGGAACCAAAAAAGTCCCCGAATAGCCACAGCAATCTTGACAAAAAAGAACAAAGTAGGTGGGATCACAATACCAGATATCAGGTTATACTACAAAGCGACTGTAACCAAAACAGCCTGGTACTGGCACAAGAACAGGCATATAGACCAGTGGAACAGAACTGAAAACCCAGAAATGGACCCAAGGCAATATGCTCAATTAATATTTGACAAAGGTGGCAAGAGCATACAGTGGAGTAAAGACAGCCTCTTTAATAAATGGTGTTGGGAAAATTGGACAGCTACATGCAAAAAAATGAAAGTAGACCATCAACTTACACCATACACAAAAATAAACTCAAAATGGATAAAAGACTTAAATGTGACCCGTGAATCCATAAAAATTCTAGAAGAAAATGTAGGCAACAAAATTTCGGACATCATACGGAGCAGAATTTTCACTGATACATCACCTAAGGCAACAGAAATAAAGGAGAAAATGAACACATAGGACTACATCAAACTAAAAAGCTTCTGCACAGCAAAAGAAACAATCATCAAAATGGAAAGGCAACCCACTGTATTGGAGAACATCATTGCCAATGATGTATCAGATAATTTCCAATATATATAGAGTGCTCATACAACTCCACAAAAGGAAGACAAAGAACCCAATTAAAAAATGGGCAGAGGAGCTGAATAGACACCTCTCCAAACAGGACATACAAATGGCCAAAAGACATAGGAAGAAATGCTCAACATCACTAATCATCAGAGAGATGCAAATTAAAACAACAATGAGGTATCACCTCACACCTGTCAGAATGGCCGCCATCAACAAATTATCAAACAACAAGTGTTGGCGAGGGTGTGGAGAAAAGGGGACTCTAATACACTGCTGGTGGGAATGCAGACTGGTGCAGCCGCTATGGAAAACAATATGGTGTTACCTCAAAAACTTAAAAATTAAACTTCCATTTGACCCAGTGATCCCACTGCTGGGAATATACCCTAAGAAGCCTGAGACACCAATCAGGAAGAATATATGTACCCCCATGTTCATAGCAGCACTATTTACAATAGCTAAGATCTGGAAACAGCCCAAGTGTCCACCAGTAGACGAATGGATCAAAAAGCTGTGGTACATATACACAATGGAGTACTATGCAGCGGTAAGAAAGAAAGATCTCTTATCTTTTGAGACGACATGGAGGGACCTGGAAAGTATTATCCTAAGTGAAAGAAGCCAAGCAGAAAAAGACAAATACCACATGATCTCACTTATATATGGAATATAATGAATATAACAGTCTGAGGAATACAGTAGACCCAGAAGCATGGAAGTAGGGCACAGACTGACATCCCTCAGAAGAGGGGAAGAGGGTGGTGGGGTGGGAAGAGATAAACCACAGAACTTATATGCATGTATGCATGACCAATGGACATGGACAACTAAGCCGGGGACGGGGCGGAGGTGGGGTGCTGTGGGGGGTGCCAATGGGGTAAAAACGTAAAATATCTGTAACAAAAAAATAAATAAAAAATTCATAAAAAAAAAAAAAAAGAATTACTCCAAATTCACAGTATGGAAGTCTCAATAGTATTGATGTATCAATGATCTCCAATATACAGACTCAATGCAACGCCACTCAAAACCCAGTAGCTCCTTTGGTGAATTTGACGAGCCTACTCTAACATTCATGAGAAGATGCAGAGGATGTACAACAACCAAGGCACTGTGAGAGAAGAACTGGACCGTGTAAATCATAGGATCACGTTTTCTACAGGGCTGCAGTCATCAAGCCAGTCTGGTACTGGCACGGGGACAGCAACAGAGAGTGAGAGTGATGAAATACACACACCAGCAAGATGTGGGTCCACAAAGAAATAGCCAAGTGAGTTTTTACATGACAGTTATTGAGACATAATTCATGCAGCACACAAAACACACATTCAAAATGTACAACTATTTGCTGTACGCACACAAATGTGCCCAAATCACCACAATGAATTTTAAAGATGTTCATCACTGACAAAGGAAACACCACACTCATTAGAAATCATTTCATATTTACCCCCAACCTCCCAAGTCCTTGACAACCAGTATTCTACTTCCTGTATTTACAGATTTGCCTATTCTGGGCAATTTATATAAATGGAATCATCTGATATGCATAGTGAATGGTTTTTTTGCTGTTAGCATTAAGATTTTCAAGTTTTATTCATGTTGCAGAATGTGCATTAGTCTGGTTCTCTAGAGAAAAAGAACCAATTAAAAATATCTAAATAAATCTACATCTCTCTCTCTCATATATATACATGTATATGTATGTGTATACACACACACACACACACACACACACACACACATATATATATATATATATATATATATGAAGAGACTTACTATAAGGAATGAGTTCACCCAATTATGGAGGCTGAGAAGTTCAAGACCTGTAGTTAGCAAGCTGGAGACCTGGAGACCCAGGAGAGCCAACAGTCTGGCTCCATTCTGGGTCTGAGGGTTTAAGAAACAGAAGAGCCAATAGTACCTGAAAGCCCTGGTCTATTTCAGAGACAGAAGGCAGGAGAAGATTGATGTCCCAGGTCAAAACCAGCAGAAAGAATTCCTTCGAACTCAGCCTTTATCTGCACTCAAGCCTTCAGCTGATTGGATGGAGCCCACCCACCTCTGGGAGGGCAGGCTGTTTTACTCTTTCTACCGATGCAAATGTTAATCTCACCCAGAAACACACTCATAGGCACACCCAGAAATAATGTCTAACAAAATACCTGAGCATCTAGTTGAAATGTAAAATCACCCATCACAAATCCACCACCTGCCAACTTGACACCTATACACATCTCCTTAAATTATAATTAATCTCGAAATAAAAAAAATACCGAGGTCATAATTCCTCCTACCATGATACAACTAGACTGCATACGTCTGAAACACCAGCCCTTCCACAGAACAGAAAAAGTCCTTGAGTGATACAAATTCTTCTTGAAATCCTGTAACTTAAATACGATGATATAAAATAAAATATACCTAAACATTATAAAGTGGATATATCTTATGTTAGCTAATAGGGGAATAAGAGAGGGAAGAAAACAAAAATATTTGATACATACATATGCAAACATATTTACAGCAAAATAAGGAGAAATATGAAATACACAAGACTATTCTAATTCTCATTTCTATAACTGGTCACGAGGTCATAGCTGGTATTTATAACTATCTTTTCCCACTATCTATTCTATATGTCCTTTGCTTTCAGTATATCCTCAGATGACTGTGGTTCTATACTTAGTGGGGCAACCTAAACCTTCATTCCTGAAGGTACTGGGCCATTGGTAACCCTGATTGGATTGGAATGTTGCAATTTTCCATTGACCTTAATCATAGGCCATGGTAATACCGAGAGGGGCCCAAAGGGGTTTTCTGTATCTCAGACACGCTCTTCCTTACCTCCACTGTGGAGTCGCAGTCCAATCTCCCCTTGCTAGTCAGGATCAGCCCCCCAGCCAGCACAGGAACTCCCTTCTTTGTTGATTCAGGGGCACGAGGAGTTCAAAGTGGCTGAGCAGCAGTCTTGACTTCCAGCTCAAGTGAATCACTGTCGTGTCTCCTGGTTGAAGCATTCCTCCTGTTGGAACTAAGACTTCTAGGCCAACACAGCGTAGGGTCTTGAGAAAAGGAAGCACAACTTCTGCTAGTCAATGACTAAGGTTAAAAGTGAGGGATGCCACTCCTATTTCTACCCCTTGCTTCCTGGACTCATAAATTCTGGCTATGGAAAAAAATTGCACTACTTATTGGATGCTGAATCAGAGCATATATACATCCTTCTGAAGTACCTTCTCCCCACTCTGCAAGGTGTTCCAACTAGCAGCTTACACTGTAACTGAGTCTTCCAAAGGCCACTGCACCCTGCTATGGAGCCAGCTGTCCCAGGACGGTGGGAAACATGGCAGGAAGACCAATGAAGTCTATGCGCATGGGTCCACCGCCACACTGCTCCTGCTATGAAGTGAGTTCTTTGATCTGAAGCGATTCTGCGTGAAATGCCATGATGATGGGTAGACATGGGCAGAAGCACTCTGTGCAAGGAAGGCAAATGCATATGCACAGTGCCTGCTCCGGTAAGAACAAGTGCTGCCTTGCCATGGGGAAAGCAGCCCCGTGGGATTAACCTGCCACCAGTAGCTGGCTGACTGGCTCGGGGAAAGGTGCCATCTCAGGGACGCAGTGTTGTTCTCTGCTGTCAGCAGACTGGGCGCTCAGGATTGGCCACAGCGAGACTGGCTTCGGTGAGTGAAATCCATGCGGCTGAGCCCATGTAACGAACGCCCTCATGCTTGCAACTTTGGCCCCTTTGTTCACAAGCCCATTGGACAGGGAGAGCAGTGCCTGGAATTCACAGAACACATCAGCCTGTGCACTTGCTTGTTAAAATCCTTCTCTGCCAAGGTCACCCTTTGGTCAGCATTAACGTGGAACACAAATATCTTCACATGTTTTGCCTGTTCAGAGAGATCTAGCCACATACTTCTTCCCCAAATTTCCTCGATGCCAGTTTTCCAAACCCCTCATAATCCAGCCAAGCCATTGGCCAGAACCCATGAATCAGACAATAATCACACACCTGGCCATGTCTTCTATGAGAAGCCACGCTCACAAGTCCACCCACTGGGAAGCTTGCCCTTCACCACTGTCTTTCAGGGATGCCCCAGAGAGTACCACAGCTACTCAGTACCTGCATATCACACAGAACCATCTATAAACCAGGCTTGAGTTTTCCTCTGTCAGCTGATCGTAGCTTAAGAAACCAGAAAAAGAAAAGCAAACCAGAGGAAGGCAAAGGGAGGAAATAATAAAACAGGGAGCAGAAATAAGTGAAAAGGAGAATTAAAATCAACAGAGAGAATCACAAAACCAGAAATTGGTTCTATGAAAAGATCAGTAGAATTGACAAATCTTTAGCTAAAATAAGAAAGACAGAGATGGAGAGAGAGAAAAGATACCACTCACTAAAGTCAGAAATGAACATGGAAACATTACAACCAACATTACAGAAATAAAAAGAGTTGGAACAGGACCTATGAATAATTCTACTCCAGCCAGTTAGAGAACCAAGGTGAAACAGAAACTTTCCAGAAACACACCAATTACCAAGGAAGAGTCAAGAAGAAATAACAAATCTGAACAGATCTATTAACAAGTAAAGATGGAATCAGTTGTCAAAAACCTCCCCACAGGAAAAAGAGGGCTTTTCTGGTAATTATAATACTTAAAGAAGAATGAACAACCCTTCACAAACTCTTCCAATCAGGGAGAAAGGACAGAATAGTTTCCAATTCACTCTATAAGGCCAGCACTACACCGATACCAAAGCCAGACAAGGAAAAGATGAGAAAACGACAGGCCAATATCCCTGATGACTATCAATGTAGAAATCAAGAGAATACTAGCAATCTAAACCCAAAATCATACTGAAAAAATTATACACCATTACTAAGTGGGATTGATCCCAGGAATGCAAGGGCAGTTTATCATACGAAAATCAGTCAAGCCCAGCTGGTGTGGCTCAGTGGTTGATTGCCATCCCATGCACCAAGAGGTCGCCAGTTCAATTCCCAGTCAGGACCCATGAGGAGTTGCAAGCTCAATCCCCAGCAGGGGGCATGCAGGAGGCAGCCAATCAATGTTTTTCTCTCATCAATAGTTCAATCTCTCCTCTTCCTTTCTCACTTTCTAAAAAATAAAAACATATTAAGAAGGGAGGGAGGGAGGGAGGGAGGCAAAGCCTGGCCCTGGACCGTTTGGCTCAGCAGTGGAAGCCTCAGCCCGCAGACCGAAGAGGCACGGGTTCGATTCTGGTCAAGGGCACGTACCTCAGTCACAGTTCGGTCCCCAGCCCCAGTTGGGGTCATGCGGGAGGCAACAAGTCGATGTGTCTTTCTCACATCCATGTTTCTCTCTCTCTCCCTCTCACTCTATCTGAAAAAAAAAAAAAAAATCAATGGAAAAATACCCTCTATTAAGGATTAAAAGAAAAGCCTGGATTAAAAAGAAAGAAAGGAAGAAAATCCGTCAATGTAATGGATCACATTAATGGAACAAATGATCGACACACACAGTCCTCTCCACTGATGCAGAAAAAGCATTTGATGAAATCCAACATCATTTCATGATAAAAAAAAAAAAAAGTTCAGAAAACTAGGGATAGAAGGAAAATTAATCGTCATGACAAGTGGCAAGTATGAGAAAAACCCACAGGTAGCATCATACTCAATGGTGAAAGACCGAAAACGTTCTCCCCAAGATCACGAACACAACACAGATGCCTGCTTCACCACTGCGTCTGAACCGGGTACTGGAAGGTCCAATCAGAGTGATCAGGCAGGGGGAAAGGCATCCAAATAGAAAAGGAGGAGGAAAACTATATTTACAGATGACACGGTCCTATACTGGGAAAATCCCAAAGAATCCATCAAAAAACGAGAAAAGACTGGAATTAACAAAGGGATTCAGCAACGTGGCAGAGTGCAAGAACTCCATGCAGAAGTAACTCTCAGTTGTAAATCTACACACTCACAGTGAGCAATCCACAGAGGAAATTAAACACGAGATCAGCTGTTGCCAGAGGCCAGGGATGGGGAGGACATTTATTGCAAATGGGTCTGAGGAATATTTGGGGACGATAAAATTGTTCTATATCATAATTTCGGTGGTGGTTATAAGAATGTGCATTGGACAAAACTCAATGAATTATACAGTTTAAAACCGATCAGTGGTTGTAAATGATACATCAAGAAGCTGACAAAACAGATTTTAAAACAACACGTATATTTAAGAGGCTCTTTTTTCAATATTTGAACGCTTAGAGAAAAGTACGGAATGATGGACAGCAACGTGTAATATCCAAGGGGTAATTGCGAGTGATTTTTTTACTTTTTAATATGCTTCTTTTTACTTTAAATTGTTTATAATGCATATCAATTAGTGTAGAATCAAGAAAAGGGCTATTTACAAATAGGGAAAGTGTGATCCGCTTCCATTCTGTCTCCCTCTAAGAGTTAACATTTGAAAGCATTGGCACGTACCATGCGAAACGAACTGACGTTTGACGAGGGCAGATAGAGGGAGGTGTGGCAGAACGCTGGGCTGCCATCAAGTGCCTAATGCCCATTTTCACATTCTGACTCGTAAAAGTCTATGTACTAGAACTCCACTTTTATATGGGTACAACGGAAAAGACTCCAGCAACCGAGATCATAACTGGAAATGCAAAGGCCTTTTCCCAATAAAACTGCCCTGGTATATGTAAGTAGAAATCTGGAAAGCGGTTTGGCTGCCACAGGCCCATCTAAATTCTACCCCAAGTAAAACAGAAACAAGAGAGTTGAAATAGATCCAGTAAACAAACTTCAAGAGATGGAGAAGCAAAAGTTGGCTTGGATGTTAATGATCAGACCCCTTGTTGTCCTGGGTCTCATAAATAAAGATCTACTGTCAAAAAAGGAGAAGGCATTTTGAGGTGTTCTTAAGAACAGAGGAAAATGATAGGGATCAGGACAGATGAAAGTCCAAAGGACAGAGTTACAAAACTAAGCTAGATCAGCTCAAACACAGATTTTCTAGTTTTGGAGCAGTAACAGGAAGCACACCTAACAGGGTCGGTGAAAATATACCAGGTGCAGAGATCGGCTGAAGGGTAAACGGAAGTGGGGTTGAGGAGTGCATGGATAAATTTACAGATTATTGATCCTCAGGATGGCTCAAATCAATGCATCCAAATTCGACCACAGTGGACAATGAATCCCTTTGGGAAACTTCCCTAACTGCTGGGACAAAATGAAACTAGAAACAGCTTCCATGTCCAGAGCGCTTGCAAATATATAATGTATATATACCACACATAATAAGCACTTTGCATACATTACCGCTCACCTAAATTGAAGACCCCAATCTGCCGACGAGTTTGTAATGACCGAAGTCTTCACAGTGAGTTACTATTAGAGCGGGGCTTACATCTCTGGTCTGCTTCGGGAAAAACCCCAGGCCGTTTTCAGTCTCCTGCTTCCCCCCTTTGCTAGGCTGAGAAAACAGATGTCTGATTCCACTTGGAGAGCAGACAGTCCCTGCTGCCCCTGTCCCTTCCATGTACCATATAAAACCTACTGGCTCCAATGTGCTTTTTAGATCCCGGTCTTCATTTTCACGTAGGGACAGTTATGCCTATGTTCACATGCAACAGAGATCCTTCTTCCATACCTGCACAGTGCATGATTTCTCCCGCATTCTGGGTCACGTGAAAAATACAGAAGGGTCTTATTCCAAATCCATGCTTTTTCCATAACACGTGGAAAGGAAATGGTCATTTCATCTAGGTCATTATCTGTCTATCTGTGAATCGGGAATAATGATGTCTGCTCCACAGGGTGGTAGGAATTCACAAACTTTAAAAAATTCTGAGCATGAGACTGGCACACACAGCTACTCGGGTCATGGTAGCTATTACTGATGTCACTTTTACTCCTCGGTGTCTCCTTGGGCCAGCGACCTGATAGATGTTTAATAATAATAAAAAGCAATAATCAGAGGAACCTGGGACAGTGGCCTTGAGGCTCCGGTGAGCCCTGTCTCCTCCAAGGTCGTATCTAATCTCATCTGTAGAGAACTCTTCAGTTAAATCACTGGTGTTGGCTTCAACACAGTTGTTTCTGAACCCAGCTCCCAAGCACTCGCTCTTTCTTCTCTGCGTGTAGCAGCTTGAACCGCCCCTCCCCAAATGGCTTCTACTTCAGTCATGAGAAAAGAAAGTGTCAGAAGAGCTCAGCATGAATGGCTCATTTTAAATCACTTATTTTTTCATGTGTGTCTGCAAAGGAGAAGATGAGGGGGCAGAAACACTCCTGCCTGTACTAATCCTGTTTGCTCAGAACTTCAGAATGGTCAATAGCAATTTGGGACACTTCTGAAATATGATACCTGCAGGTAGGTAGGTAGGTAGGTAGGTAGGGGTGTGTGCGTGTGTGTATGCATGTGTGTGTTTGCGTATGCGTGTGTGTATGCGCGCAGAGAGAGAGACAGAGAGAGAGACCAAGAAGTGATTGCCTTGTTACCCTGAACATAGTGTTTCAAATCCAATGTGTGATACATTAGACCTTTCACTTTGAGTTTTTACTGGCAGTGGTACTAGAACAACTTTCTGAATAGCAACTACTGCTGAATTTTAAAATCTCCTTGGCCCTGCTCTGAGCCAAATTTAAAGGTACATCAAGCTTGGCTCACTCAGTATTCAGGAATCTTATCTTTTTCCACATAAATTAATTTTACTACTATCAAACAGCACATCCAAGTAACTACCACAGGAGATAAGATTTATGACACCCCAGACTTAAAAAAAAAAGGTCACACAGATAAGCCTAAATTTCCGAAAGGAGACCGATCTACCTAAGCCAAGTTTGATTTCATTTGGTCCCTTTTATTTTTGACGAACCGCATAGTTTTCAAAGTCTGTATAAAGTAAACTCCTCAATGAATTAACGGCACATACTCAGTAGTGTCTCACAGGAGACCTCTCTGTATCCCAGTCACGCCTGCTACTAGACTTATCTATCGTGGGGCCCTCTGTCCTTGTAAATAACTGCAGACGATCGTCTCTGCAACGCACGTCCTTGCCGCTGACCACCGAGATGTCGGTGCAGGAACGTTTCGCACAAGAGGATTTCTTCAGTCTCATCAACTGGCGCACAGGAACTGCACATTCCGGGGAAGGAGGCGGTATTTATTTTTTCAGACCCTGTTCCAGCCAACGGCCATAAACTCGGTTATTCTGAGAGCTCCCTGTTTCCCTGTTGGCTGGAGTCAGCCAACAGGTGACTGGATGCTGGTGCACGTTTGTCCACCCTCGGGGATCCCTGAAATGGGACTGGGAGCCAGGACTGCAAGTGGGAAGCCCTCAGTGCAGAATCAGCAGCCCTTCGAGCGCCTCTTCCCACATCCACGCCAGGCGGCGGCGTCTCAAGGTGGTCTCAGCCCCGCATCGGCCAGCTGGTTACTGGGTCGGCAGGAAGCTTATTAAAAGGAAAGAAAACTCATGAGCATCAGGTATTCTGCGTCGGGCGAACGGAAGTAGCGAGGCGGTGTCGCCTAAGGTCACCCGATCCTTTGAGATGTGAATGAAATTGGCTCGCGCCGCTAGCCCACGTCCTGTGAGATGTGCCGAGCTCTCCCCGAGAGGTCTCCAGCACCAGACTCTCATGTTCTCGTGGTCCTGTCTTGCTTCAGATTCTTTTTCTTGTTGAGCTTTGGCTCTCGCTTCACTTGACTTGCATCTCATCTCCTGCTAGCAAGGCATGGAACCCAGCTGTTGGTCCCTTCTCCCCAGCAAAAAAAATAAATAAAGTGGCCTTTATAGGGTAAGTAGATTTTCATGAAGGTTTTGACTGTGGGGAAGGTCACGGCACATCATTAAAAATAGCCGTAAATACTGATCACCCTTACTCTGGAAAGCTGCCCAGACCTCCCGACCTTTGAAATGTCTCACTGGCCACATTTCTCCTTTGGCTCCTGTCCTGACCCATCTGTGACTCTTTTCGGCTCCGCTCTCTTCTGTCTCTGTCCTCGTGTATTCTCGTGCTAGTTTATTTGTCTTAGTCTGGTCAGGCTGGGACAGCAAACTACGCCATGGACTGGCTGACTTAACCGACAAATATTTGTTTCTCACAGTTCTGGAGGCTGGCAAGTCAAGATCAAGGTGTCCGCGGGGTTGGTGTCTAATGAGAGCCAGCTTCCTCGTGCCCAGGTGGCCGTCTCCTCGCTGTGTCCTCACACGGTAGAAGGGGAACAGGGTCTCTCTGGAGTCCCCTTCATAAGGGCACTAATCCCCTTCACGAGGGCTCCACCCTCATGACCTTATCACCTCCCAAAGGCCTCACCTCCCAAAACCATCCCATTGGGGCTGAGGATTTCAGTGCATGACTTTGGGAGGATACAAACATTTAGTCTGTAAGATCTTTGTCTTACTCTCTGGACACATCATATTCTCAGGCCCTCACTTTTCCTAAAGAAAAACATTCCTATACTCAAGTAAAGTCTATTTGTTACTGTGAAAATACATTAATGCAATTTTTAAAACTCTGCTACAAAACAATAATAATAAAAAAAAAAACCCATAAATACTACTTATCATATTTAATTGTGAGGTCTTTCATACCAAAACTACTTCTCTTGGAGTTGTATATTCTTTGATCCGTGCCATACCCATCAATTCACCTCAAACTCTACAAACTAGTGTCCTACAAGCATGTGTTTGATTGGCCTTGTGTTTGGAAAAGCCCCGTGGCATGTCTTTTACTTTAATAGCTTTACAGGAGCACACCCCCAGTTGCCATGGGTGAGACAACGCCCTATCCGCCCCCATACCTGGCATAATCCAACCCTTTCTCTGACAGTGAGCTAAGCACCTGCCCTGTTAAATTTATTTTTGCAAACATACATCACTGGATTCTGTTTTGTGACAATCCACCTAATAAGAGTTATGACGTTAATGATTCCTGGGTGTGCCGAGAGCATCCCGTTCACCCAAACCTGGCTGAGGAGGCTCTTTGCCCCATGATGTCCTCCCTTCCATCCATCCTGTAGCCCAGGTCTGATCTATGCTCGCACTTGTCAGCCAGCTCCCTGTACTGCATCTCATCTTTGCCTATCTTCCTTTTAATTATTTTTCTTTATTGATTTTGGAGAGAGAGGAAGGGAGAAGGAGAGAGAGATAGAAACATTGATGAGAGAGAATATCGACTGGCTGCCTCCTGCATGCCCCCCTTTGGGGATCGGGCCCACAACCTGGGCAGGTGTCCTGACCGGGAATCAAACCGGCGACCTCTTGGTATATGGGTTGACTCTCAACCACTGAGCCACATGGTCTGGGCTCTATCTTCCTTTTAAACAGATGTCACAAACCCAAGTGCCTGCAGAGACCAACTGGGTGACCCAGAGGAGAAAATCAGTGCCAGTGGAAACACTAACCGGAGAGGAAAAGCTACAGGTGCATGACTCTGACGGCTGGACTGCGGGTGGCATGACTCTGACGGCTGGACTGCGGGTGGCATGACTCTGACGGCTGGGCTGCGGGTGCATGACTCTGACGGCTGGGCTGCGGGCGGCATGGCTCTGATGGCTGGGCTGCGGGTGGCATGGCTCTGACGGCTGGGCTGCAGGTGCATGACTCTGACGGCTGGGCTGCGGGTGCATGACTCTGACGGCTGGGCTGCGGGTGGCATGGCTCTGACGGCTGGGCTGCGGGTGGCATGGCTCTGATGGCTGGGCTGCAGCTGCTCTATTCAGTGGTAGGACTGGTGATATCAGTGTGTCCATCCTTGAGACATTTTACTCCGTGTCATTTGATATCTTCATTTTCTTACTTTAAAATGAATATTCTTTAAAAGTATGTTAACAACAATAACAAAAAAATGTGCGTGTGTGTGTGTGTGTGTCTGGGCCTAATGTAGCCCAAGGATGGCCAGTTTGAGACTTGCAGCTTTGACTCATAAACGGAAGTCCCAGGAGCACGCGTCCGCACGGCGCGAACCCAGGAGCACGCGCCCACACGGCACAAACGGTGTGCTGCCCCCTAGGGTCAGTCCATCATCCCCAAGCTCGCCGAGCAGGCCAGCAGGCCTTGACCCGGGTCCTTCCAGGGTCGTCCTCTCCCACTGGTCCGATCTGCTCGGAGGAGCTCTTGCAGTCTTCCACAACTAGCTCCTAATTTGTTCCTCTTACTAAATCCCCGGGTCTTAATTTAAGGAGGCCTTTCCTTAATTTCCAGATTCAATATTTCTCTGAGAAGTCATTTGTTGGCTGATTTTGCTTTCTGCTATCTGTCCCATGTCTCTGGGCCGATTACCATTATCATTACTGATATAGTCACAACTTAAAAAACTAACGAACAACAACAACAAAAAACCTCCTTTCTCCTGGTGCCATTTTTTATTTTTATTTTTATTTTTTTACACAGTCATAGGAAAGTGTTTGTTTTTGGATATCTCCTTAGTCTGCACTCTGTGATCCAACGTTTCCCCAAAGTAAAATGTACTCCTCCCAATTCAATCCATGCTTCTTCCTCCCCAGTTTAAGTTTTCTCTCCTACCCATGCTTTTCTTAGTATAGAACCCGAATCTATTTTTAGATTGATTTTATTCCTTCCAACCAAGAAAATCGGATCCCCTGCAGACAGTGATATGGTTCAGTCCTTTTTAAAGATTTCCCCTCTCTAACTTCGCGGCTTTAGGTCACACTGAGCCATTCCTGCACGGAAGCCAGGACGATGGCACGGCCTCCGCAGCAGAAGCCTCTGGGTCTCTGCCCTCCTACCACCTGATGAGGTGCCGCTCCTCATCCACAGCCAGGACAGGGCACTCTTGACTAATAATCCCAAGAGAATTAGAAACACACACACACACACACACACACACGCACACGCACACGCACACGCACACGCACACGCACACGCACACGCAGAGGAGACTGAAAGTGAGCGCAGAGTTGTGACTTCGGAGTCTGCAGACGAGCCAGTGAAGCCAGCAGTCACTCACTCCAGAGCATCTTCTTTGATGTGAGATGAAGTGAAAAATGAGGTACCCAGGGACAGAATTAAGAACACCTGACTCGTCGTTACCAACGGGTGGCAGGACAAACATTCACTGAGCAAAACTCCAAGCACACACGCTCTGTCTCCCGTATGGAATATAGGTGATTTTTGTAGCTCAAATCTAATCATCTAATTCTACAACCAATACCTAAAATGCCAGGCTATGACCGTAATACAAGTTCCTGCAACACACGGGCCACGGATGGCCAGGGCAGCTACCCAGGGACCTGCCTCTCTCAAACTGTACTGTTGCCTCTAAATGTCCGTTTAAATTTCTACGGGGAAAAAGGAGTGGGGGGGGATTCCTGCACCACACATAATAGATGGGGGTTTGGACAAATCTAGGACTCCTCTCTGAGCGTCTCTCACAGAGAGAAGAGGTGCAATGATTCCTAGTCCAAATGAGATGCAAGGGGTAGATTTATTCAGGGCTCTCAGCAGGACCAACCTGATTTATACCTCTGCCTTTGTTTGCAGAAGAAGAAACCGGAGAAGGACAGACACCCCACGCCAAGAGAAGGAACTTCCCTGGCCTGCGGATCACATTGGAGCAGGCAGCAGAGGAAAAAGTGGAGTGTTTTCAGGTAGGGACCATGGCACATACCATTTTTTTACCTGCCATGGCTCTTAGGCTAGCGTGGAGGACACAGTAGAAACTGAACAATAACTTTCATTTTTTTAATCCTCACCCGAGGATATTTTTCTATTTATCTTCAGATAGAGTGGGAGGGAGGAGAGAGAGAGAGAGAGAGAGACAGAGACATCAATGTGTGAGAGAGACACATTGACTGGTTGCCTCCCACACACATGACCCCGACCAGGGCCGGGGATGAACCGCAACCGAGTCATGCCCTTGACTGAAATCAAACCCATGACTCTTTGGTCCACAGGCCAGTGCTCTAACCGCTGAGCCAAACTGGCCAGGGCTGAACAATAACTTTTAAACTAATAAGAGAAAATGTAGATGTAATTCATATAAACTCTACATTGCAATTCCCAGAAAACTATACTATTTATAATGCACTTGCCATAGGGCAAGAAGGTAGCATTTACTTTTTACTATTTATGCAAAAAGTATGTCTTAAATCTTTTATATTGTCTTAGACAGAAAACCTCATTTAAACTTGGTATCACCACAGAACACGCATATCTTTACCTGTAACCAGATGGAACAGCGTTATGAATCTGCAGGTTGAAAGCCACGCCCTGGCTGATCCAACTCGCCTTCCTGCTCCCAGACGGGTCTTCTGTACTCTAATATCAACTCCTGCAGCCCCACAGTCAGGCTAAAAATGTCAGGTATATCGAAGCAAGAAGATGATTTTCTGATAACTAGATTACGTAGAAAATAGACATTTTTTTCCTTGTTCACATTTGGGGGCTGGGGCACTGCCCTCCTGAGCTGAGGAGTCTAGAAAGAATGGAGACCTTGACGGCGTCTCAGGTCGTCCTGGGGCTTGGAGCAAGGCGGCCGTCCCCCACGTGCGCTGGCTCGCTCATCGAGAAAACGGGGAGTTTGGACTCGACACCTATGAGACACTTCTGATCAACACTCAGGAGGTGGTGGCGACCAGTGGGGCCTGGGTGAGCACCAGGAACACACCCCAGCAAGGCTCGTCAAGGAAGGCCTCGCGGAGGACACAGCACTGAGCGTGGGCCCCAGACCACGAGACTTTGAACAGGGAAACATCCCAAACCACGGGGCACGGTGAGCAGTGGTGAGAAAGGAGACGCGACGCCCTTTCCGGGGAGTTTAAGGAGGCCGCAGGCCCGGCTGTGGCAGAGCGACTTGCCCACAGGCTCCTTCTCTCTCCGAGACTGAGGAAATGCAGCGTTTTCCTTCAGAGCAACTAAAGGCCACATTGATTTTCTTGTGACAGCTTTCTTGACATGTAATTCCTAGACCATACAACTCACCCATTTAAAGAATACAATTCAGTGGTTTTAGTATATTGATAGATATATGCAACCATTACCACCATCAATTGTAGAAAATGTTCATCATCCAAAAGCTTTTAGCCATCACCCCCAAATTCCATCATCTGCTTCCCCAGACCTAAGCGACCAATAACCCACTTTCTGTTTTTATAGATTTGCTGTTTGGGACATTTCATAAAAATGGGATCAGGTGACCTGGGTGATGACTGACTTCTAACACTTAGTGTAACAGTCTCGCAATTCACTGATGTGGTATTATCTATCGGTCCTTCTATGGCTGACTGATCTTCCACTGTACGAACATGGCGCATGTTCTTTACCCATTCTTCAGTTGACGGACGCTTGTGCCGTTTCTGTCCTTTGGCTAGTATAACAGTGCTGCTGTTAAACATTCGTCTGGGGTGTACACCAAGAGGCAGGGTTCCTGGGTTATATGGCAATTTGGTGTTTGACTTTTTGAGAAACAGCCAGACTGTTTTCTACCGTGGTTGTACCATTTTACATTTCCTCCGGCAGAGTATCAGTGCCGATGTCTCTACCTCCTTATCCATAACTGTTAGCATCTGTCTGTTGATGACGGCAATCCTGGTGAGTGTGAAGGGCTATTTCATTGTAGGTTCCATTTTCCCTGGTGACTAAGGACGTTGAGCATCTTTTCACGTGCTGACTGGGTATCTGTATATTTTCTTTGAAAAAATATTTATTTTTACTTTTTTAATTGGGTTATATATCTTTTTATTATTAAGTTGTAA
Source organism: Molossus molossus (assembly GCF_014108415.1). Classification (NCBI taxonomy): domain Eukaryota; kingdom Metazoa; phylum Chordata; class Mammalia; order Chiroptera; family Molossidae; genus Molossus; species Molossus molossus. The sequence goes on along the minus strand of NW_023425354.1, from coordinate 7,665,846 downwards.
GAGTGTTTTATATGTTTTAGGCACAAGTACTTTTCAGATATATAATTTGCTCCCATTCCAAAGGAAAAGTCAGATTATTAATAGTTACATTTTAAAATATTTTAATTGATTTTAGAGAGAGAGGAAGGGAGAGTGAGAGTGATATAGAAACATCGATGAGAAAGAACACTGATTGGCTGCCTCCTGCATGCCCCCCACTGGGGATCAGGCCCACAACCTGGGCAAGTGCACTGACTGGGAATCGAACTGGCGACCTCTTGGGTTTGACGCTCAACCACTGAGTCACACCGGCCGGGAAATATTGTTACATTCTTAAAAACAAAAAGTCTTCCAATACAAGATAATAAATACTGCACTATATTTTCCGAAAAACACATTTCAGTTTTTATACAGCAGTCATCACATATTTTAATCTCTTTTTTTATTAAACTCTCACTAAAGTCAACTTCAACTCTGGGTGGTGGGAAGAAAACACGCATGGAGGGGCCTCCACAGAGAACTTGTGACTTCCTCAGCAAGCCCTCTGCAGCTTTTGTAAATCATGACTTACAAATTCACATACTAGAATTACCTCCCCAAAGCAGCCTTGGGAGGCGTCTGACTACATGCCGTAACCGTTAAAATGAAAATGATGTTCTGTGCTACAGAAAATACGATTTGGAGATGCCTGCTACACGAAATATGACTAGATAGTTCAAATCTTGTATGACTGACTAATTAGTTGCTTCCAAAAAAAAAACGAATACCGCCAACCCAGAAGATATGTAAACACTGGCTCACACAGGCAGGCCGCTTTCTTGTTGGGCTGTGGTCTCTGTTCTGTGCAGAATGGGGAAGGTAATTCACTGACCACTCCGCTATGAACACCCAAAGATCTCATTTCCGAGAATACACCCAGGCAGGAAAAGGTGTTTCCAGATCACAGAACTCAGAAAAACATAACTCTTTCTGTGAAGCAGAGTTCAAAGTTGAGCAGAAGTCCTCCCCCGACTGCTGTGCATTCTATCTTCTGCTCCGACAATTCTGGCCGGGGGTCTCGCTCGATCTCCCCTTCAACCCCCTCTCCGGCAGGAGTGAAGGAGGCAGAGCCCCTGAAACAGCTGAACGCTCCTCCTCGGAGCTGAGCCACAGGCCTTGCCTGGAAAGACCTGGGAAACATTAGCTTGCTTCTGGTCTAGCCATAATGAAAATAAATGAGGGCTTCAATTTAAAGTCGTTACTAAAAATTTGTTCTTTCCTCCGCTCTAATTCTGAGACCCACTTGCAGCTAATTAGAATGGTTCCCAGCGTGATCTCCCAGCACACTGCTAGTGTTAACACCCACCATCTGAGTTTCATTACAATAAAGAAATCAAATAAACAGTGCACCAGAAAACAGTAGTTTGGGTATGGCTCATTACAGCACAATGTAGTTAACATCCCTCACTCGGGACGGGGAGAAGGCATCGGGCAGCCGGTCAGATGCCCAAGCCTGTCCATTCTGATTAATAACGTTAGTGGGACCATGGATCATTTTTTACTATTAAAATTTTCTGCAGGAAAAAAAAAAAGGATTTTTTTTTTTTTTTAACAAAAAGGGAAAAGGAGTGCTCTCTGAACCTCACTGTAAACAAAAAGAAAAGGTAATTATTGGCTTTGGACTATTCGCCATTCCTGGTGGGATATACTGTTTACAGTTGAATGAAGGAAAAAGAAAAAGAAAGAAAGAGGAATACCGTGTCCATTAATCTTCTTCGGGTTTTTATTATTTATTCAAGGTACAAGCAAGTCTCTAACGATGTAGGCTAGGCGTGCCTATGTGATTCTTAGACTCCAGAACACAAAAAATAAGAAAACACAGAAACAAGGGAAAGAGCCACCGCTGTTAGTAGGCATTTCCCTCCCCTCAGTCCCACCTGCTACCTTTGTCAACATCCACCTAAGTAAACAATCACTGCTTCACCTGCATTGTTTTGTTTGGTTTTTCATCCTCACTCGAGGACATTGAAAGAGACACATCGAGTGACCGCCACCTGCACGACCAACCAGGGCCGGGGACAGACTGCAACCGAGGTACGTGCCCTTAGCGGGAACCGAACCCGGGTCTCTCTGGACCGCAGGCCGATGCTCCAACCGCTGAGCCAAATCGGCCAGGGCTCACCTGCATTGTTAAACATGACCCTGGAACCACTAAAGAGAGAAAAAATTCCAAACATTTCTGTCTCTCAAATGTAACCCTGCTGCTTAAGTAACTGTAAACGTCTAAAGACATCTACTGAATCTGGTTCACACACGCAACAAGGAGAGGCTTCCTCTGGTTCCAGCATCTTCTGGGAAGAAGACACGAAGGCGCTCCGGCAGCCCCTCCAACAGAAGTGCCAAGTCTTGGCGAGGCTCAGAGCTCACGTCTGGCCCCTGGGCCAGGCCGCCGTTTCACTGCATGTCACAGGATGTATGAGGCTCCCAGTGACCACGCGGCCTCAGTGAGGCTAGTGTAGAAACATCCTTTACTTCCTGCCTTGCACAGTCTAGGTCTAGGTGTGTAAGTATCCCATGGCTGCTGGTCTTTACCTTTTTTTTTTTTTTTCTCATTTAAACAGTTACAGAAAGATTATGATACTTGTGGGAATGCATTCACTCAGAAGGGTCCAGATGCTTTGGGCTAAGATTAAAATACCTCTAAAATAGGCCCTTTATGTTCCCACTTAGACGGCTGTAAAAAGCAGACTCAGAAAGCACCCAAACGAAGATCCTAAACTGCATGAATTGATAATCGAAGACATGTCACCACCCCTTCCACCCAAAAATGCAAATAGTATCAAAGTGCATCACGTTAGGAAAAAACAAAGGAGCTAAATCAGTGGAACTCAGAGCTACAATGCATGTTCTGACCTTGAGATTCATTGTAACCTGTGGAAGGAAACAATCACTCATCCCTGCGCAGAAAGGGAAAAAGAAAGAAAAGAAACAGGGAGCCATTTGTCTAGAGCAGTTTTCTTAGCAAAGAACTTAAAAAAAAAAAAAAAATCTGCCATTGTTTTGGAATTAATTATCTATCTATCATCTACCTGCTGAAAGAAAATTAAAGTTGAGGAAAATAAATGTCAGGAAAAAACACGTAGGACAACAATTTTTAAAACCCATAGGCACTGTCATTTCATATTGTTCTATAATTTTCTTAACCTGCTTCACCTCAAAACAATCTACTGAGGTTCAAGAGATACACACTTTCTTTAATTAGACAAATACTGATTCAACATCTGCCTCCTAGATGCCAGATCTCTTCACTGGCTTTTCAGGTACAGTTTGTGTACGCGTGTGTCCATAGCTGTAGAACAAGAGATTCTGCCGGATCATCGGAGGCTGTCCAGGTCTCACCACACAAAGCCATCCCCTCGCCGACAGGGACACTTGCCTTAAGCTCTGAACGGCAACCACGGCCCTTTGCATGGTCTGCATGAGCTGGGACTGAGCATCAGAACTGACCGGCCTACTTGGGGTTTAAGATTGTAACATTGAACGGAGTGGAACAGGGTGCTGCACTATTCCTGTAGAAGTCCCCTTTGCAGCCCTGGACAGTTGGGCTCAGTGGTTAGAGCGTTGGCCCGCAGACCAGAGAGTCCTGGGTTTAGTTCCCGCTAAGGGCACGTACCTCGGTTACAGTTTGGCCCTGGCCCCAGTTGGGGTCATGTAGGCGGCAACCACTCAATGTGTCTCTCTCACATCGATGTTTCTCTCTCTCTCTCTTCCCCCCTTTCTCCCTCCCATTCTATCTGAAGATAAATGTAAAAATGTCCCCAGGTGAGGATAAAAAAAAAGAAATCCCCTTCGTATACACCTTAAGACTGGAATAATGTCGAAGATAATCTAATCATTGCATGAATGTAATTTTACTTTGTATTAGTATGTTTCCTTTCAAAGAGCTTTGTGGGGGTTTTTTTATTTTGTATTTTTTTGTAATTACACTTTTTTCACCCATCCTTCCACCACCCTGGCCCCTCTGGCAACCATCAGTTTGTTCTCCGTATCTTTGGGCCTATTTGTTTTGTTTATCCATTTGTTTTGCTTTTTTAGATTCCAGAAATAAGTGAAATCACATAGTATTTGTCTTCCTCTGTTTGACTTATTTCAGTTAGCATAATAGCCTCCAGGTCCACCCATGGTGTTGCAAAGGGTCTGATTTCATTACTTTTTATTGCTGAGTAATATTCCATCGTGTATCTACACCACATCTTCTTTCCTCAAAGCACCTTTACTATTCATTTCTCACAACAGGATGACTTAGCCCAAATGCAGTATTGTGATGAAACATTAAACCAGGCAAATTAGAAAGAACTGCTTAGTATTCCTCTTACCAACAGCCTACGAGATGTGAGGTCCTGAAATGTATTATTTTATTTTATCTTCACACCACGCTCTGGGGTCCACACCTCACACGTGGCATCACTGAGAACACAAAGACGTGGACTGCTCGTCCTGTTTCCCAATATTGGGAAGTCAGACGCCGGGATCTGAATCCAGGTTTATCCTTACTCAAAAAAATCCACGTTCTTTCTTCTCTCTCATGTGTATTTATTTTATTTTTGTGTATCAATTACATACTTTGCCATAAACTAGGTTTTAGAAAAACGAGTCCATTCAAGGCATTTTAGAAATAAATGCACATCAAGAAAAGTGTGTGTTAGAAAGGACATAAGATTCAGAGGTACTAAAGCTTGCATACTCTAGCAAATAAAACAGAAAAGCAATGATGTTTAAGCCCAGGTAACTAACCCATGGACCCTGCAGGTAGAAAGTCATTTCTTACAATCTCAGATTGCTTGTCTTCTGCCACGTGGTGTGTTTGTGGAACGCAGACCTCAGGAAGAACGGGTTACCCAGAAATTAACATAATTTAAAGAAAGGAAAACCTGGCGTAAATCTTTCATAGGGAAAACAAAGGGCATGAAGAACTGACTCCCAGGTTATTTTCTGTTTGGGATCGTTCTCACTGTCTTTCAGATGCACACTGAGAATAGCTGAAGGGGAGATATTATGATAAAATTAGTACAGAAAGGAAATGGGAAGAAGGTTTTCTTTCCTGTGCTCTGCATTGAGCAGCTGCCTGAGGCTGGGTAGAAGTCACTTAAACCTGCAGTTACTTACATCTGTAAAATGAAGAACTGGGTCTCAGATTTCCTTTCCAGCTCTGACATTCTATGAGACTGTGAACCATAAAAAGGTCCCCAATGGTGTCCATCATAATTTTAAGGCAGAAATCACTCTTCCTTTGGCAGAAAGGAAATTCTCCTTTCTTTCTCTTCAAATCACATATTTCTCTTGAACCTCAATTTAATTGTCCAAAAGTCAGGGCAGGAAAGCAATAGATGTGATCAGAAGCTTAACATCCCAAGATTAAGAGTGTGTGTGTGTGTGTGTGCGTGCATGTGTTCGGGGTGTGTGTGTGTGTGTGTGTGTCCAGGAAAGGTCACGAAGCTGACCTCCTGGGAGCAGCAAAGGTTCCATCTGCGGAGCCTGCTGAGACAGCATCTGGAAATTCCTCACTTGGGTCAGTGGGGAGACGTTGTCTGTTTGCTTTAGTTTTGTTTTATACCCATGTGGCATTCCGCATATCAATAATATATTTCAATCTCATCATAAAACCCTTTAATGATTTACTTTGCAAACCTCCCAGGCCCACCTAGCCACAGGCAAGTCCATTCCTTTGGTTCCAGTCCATTCCTTTGGAAAGGATGACAGTCAAAACACAGACAGAAGGAAAAGCACTCCCTGGAATCAGATGTTCACCCACAGTAGCTCGAGACGTCTGCAGAGAACCCAGGGAAGGCCGCTCACTTCCTGTAATAACTTTTTCAGTAAATGACACGTGTCAAAACACATGGAGTTTTTGCCTGATTGGCAGGAGTCGTAGAAACGTGTTCTGCGGCGCTGCAGACGGCCAGTTAGTTCTGGAGCCCCTCTGTGCATACCGCCCAGAGAGTTTACAGGGTTTCCGCGTTCTCCCGCGCAGATCCCGTAGGCAGGCCACTGAGTTCTGTGCGGTTGTTAGAAAGCCGCAGAGTCTATTCGAAGTGTGTGACCCATGTCTTATTCTGCTCAGCACACAGCTCTGCGGGGACAGCAGTGGGACAGCCAGTCGAGGTGACCCTCGGTGAAGGGCACTACTCATCCCTCCAAACTTTTAGCATCATCTTTGTCTCCTATTTTTCCACTTGCCCGCTGGTTCCAGCCAATGTCCGTATCTATCCAGTCCCCATCTAATATTTCCCAAATTAGTTCACTCCCGTCTTCCACAACGATCGCCTTCCCAGGACACTAGCCTGGGTAGCCCAGCCCACAACACAGGCTCCCACACCCTCTCCTACACAGCTGCTTTCCCAAGTGAGACAGTCATCATATGTAATATAAATCTGATCGCATCACTTCCACGCATGAACCTTCCAAATATCCTCTTTGTTCACCGAGATGCTCAAAAAATACCGTTTGTTGCCTGAATGACCTGAATAGCCAGTGTTCTCGCAAAGGCAGCTGTGTACAGAACAAAACATGAACATCTTCATAGGCATTTGAAATTAAATGGGGTGAGAAAACCAGGCCAAAGAATGGAAGAAAAACTTCCGGTCAAGTCGGCGGGTAGGTAACCGCGGTATCCGTCCTCCCACAACTACATCAAAGTTACAGCTAAACTACAGAACAACTATCATCCCAAACCACCTGAAATCAAGCTGAATGTAAGTCCTGCAACTATGGGATTAAAACAGCAGCCACATGAGACTGGTAGGAGTGGCGGAGGGGACAGGCTGGTCCCACACCCAGGTGTGGCGGATAAAAATCAGGAGGCTCCCATGGCTGGGAAGGTCCTCCCTGAGGACTGAGGGGTCCCCGTCCCACACCAGGTGCCCCGCTCAGGGTTCCAGTGCCAGGAAGAGAATCCCCATAACTTCTGGTGGAAAAACCAGTGGGAACTGAGGCTCAGGGAGGCTGAGGCGGCTGGAGACCCAGGCAGCTCCTTAAAGGGCCCGCGCACGGACTTATCAGACTCTCTCCCTCTAAGCTCGGAGGGGAGGCAGCTCCAGGGGTGCCAGAGACATACAGGGAAGAACTGAGCTGTTTGGCACTGGAGCGAGGGCTGGAGAGGGGGCTTTCTCCGGGACAGACGTGCTGTCAGAGGCCTTTGTTCCTTTGGTGAGCCCTTCCCGGGGGCGGCAGACAGAAGCCATACCTGGGGCTCCAGCAACCTGGCTCACACTGGTAGCCCCGCCCTGCTGACTCCCTGAGGCCCCGCCCCGCCCAACTTTCAGGCCCACCCAAGCTGTTGCCAGTTGCTTTACCATAGGATTGGCCTGTCTTGGATCCTGCTTCAGGTTTTCCTAAATTCTTTCAAACAAGCAGCATCTGGTCTCAGCTAGCCCCATACCTCTCGTTCAGTAATACAATGAAACAAACACAGGGAGGCAGCCAAAATGAGGAGACAAAGAAACAGGTCCCAAATGAAAGAACAGAACAAATCTCAAGGAAAAGAACTAAGCGAAATGGAGATAAGCAACTTAACAGATGCTGAGTTCAAAATACTGCTTATAAGGATGCTCAATGAACTTAGTGAGAACCTCAGTGAACTCAGTGAGGGCCTCAAGAGCATAAAAAAGGACCAGTCAGAAATTAAGGAAGCACAGTCAGAAATGAAGGAGGCACTAACTGAAATAAAGAATAATTCACACAGATTCAATAGTAGAGAAGGTAAAGCCAAGAAGCAAATCATCGATTTGGAATATAAGGAAGCAAAAAACACCCAATCAGAACAGCAAAAAGAGAAAAGAATCCAAAAAAATGAGGATAGTGTAAGGAGCCTCTGGGACAACTTCAAGCGTGCCAACATTCGCATCTTGGGGGTGCCAGAAGGAGAAGAGAGGGAACAAGAAATCGAAAACCTCTTTTAAACAATAATGGCAGAAAACTTCCCTAACTTGGTGAAGGAAACAGACATACAAGTCCAGGAAGCACAGAGAGTCCCAAACAAGATGAACCCCAAGAGGCCCACACCAAGACACATCATCATCAAAATGCAAAAGGTTCAAGACAAAGAGAGAATCTTAAAAGCAGCAAGAGAAAAGCAGTTAGTTACCTACAAGGGAGTTCCCATAAGACTGTCAGCTGATTTCTCAAAAGAAACTTTGCAGGCCAGAAGGGAGTGGCAAGAAATATTCAGGATGAAAAGCAAGAACCTACAACCAAGATTACGCTATCCTGCAAAGCTGTCATTTAGAATTGATGGCCATATAAAGACTTTCCCAGACAAGAAAAAGCTAAAGGAGTTCATCACTACCAAACCATTACTATAAGAAATGTTGAAGGGTCTTTTTGAAGAAAAAGATAAAATATATGAACAAACAAAATGGCAATGAATACATATCTATCGACAATTGAATCTACAAACAAAATGAGCATGCAGAACAGAAACATTCTCATAGATACAGAGAACATTTTGTTGGTTGCCAGATGGGAGAGGGGTTGGGGGAATGGGTGAAAAAGGTGAAGGGGTTAAGAAAAACAAATTGGTTGCTAGACTGACAGATCTCAAAGAGAAGGGGATTGGGGGGGTGGGGGGTGGGAGGAAATAAACCAAAGAACTTATATGCATAACCAATGGACACAGACAACAGTGGGATAAGGAAGGAGGGGGGCGGGAGTGGGGAGGAGGGGGTCAATGGGGGGAAAATGAGGAACATCTGTAATACATTCAACAATAAAGATAAAAAAAAGAATGGAAGAAAAGAAACGCTGATGGACACCTATGCACCTGTGGGTTCTGTGTGTCCTGGGGACACATAACTCTCCTCTTGCAGATGAGAAAACGAGGCACAGGGAGCCCAGATATCCTGCTCACATCGTTACACGGATGAAAATGTCAGGATGCCTGTCTGGTGCCGATGTTTTTCTCTGTGCTCACCCCGTGCAGTAGGTGAGTTAGTCTTTCACGCCCTCATCTCTTCTGCGGCCAAACTTCCTCTCCACAGTGGGAACGATCTCCTCGCTCCCTGAGTCCCTTCCTGTGCTCTAAATGCCTCTCCTGTGTGTCCCAGAGAAAAGGCATCTGTCTTGGTCATCTCTCGCCTACACATGCCTGTCTCCACTGATTCATCTTCCACTCGTTCCTCAAACTTCTCTCATAAAACTCTTCTCCGTCGCTCAACACAAACTATTTCCACTGAAGTCACCAGTGACTTCCTTGTCAGAGTCAGATGGTCCTTTCCGCCCCCTTCTGTCAACCCCTCAATGGCTAATTAGATATTTGACCGTTTCCTTTATGTAAAAACACTGTCTTACCCCAGGACCTCCTGCTTGTCTTCCTTCTGTCCGCCTTCACCATAGCTTTTAATTTTCCAATTTCTGAGAATATTCAGTAGCAAACTCTCTCTCTCCTCCTCCCTCCGTGTTCCCTCTCTATAAATAGTTAACATACTCTTGCACAATCCTCGACATCTAAGAGTCATTCTGGACTCTCCCCTTCCCTCATCCATCTCCACGTTCATTTCACTCCAAGGTCCTGCAGGTAGTTGAATTCTAAATGTCTTTGTAATCCCTGGACCTACGTTCATCTCTATCAGTTGTGTGGTAAATTACGTATTGAGGAGGACAGCATGAAAAGGAGTAATATCTGGATGTATTATTTTGGTCCCTAGAGAGGAAGAAGGCCATATCCGCACCCAGTGGCCGTAAAATGCTTCTCAGCAGTGTCCGCTCAGTGACCCCCCCCGACACACACACACACACATACACACACACACACACACACACCAGACTGCGAACAGCTTCCCTGCAGACAGCCCGGAACCGCCTCTCTGACCTCAGAGCACAGTCAAGAGACAAAGTCGCCCCGATGCTCCCTGCAGCAAAGCCCGGAGAGAGTCAGCGAAGAGCTCTGCGTGGGGAAACCTGTAGCATAAACCTGGTCACAGGGTTGCTAAACGCGTGTTTCTCTGGGAGGCAGTAAGTATGTCTTGTCTGGGCTTTTCTGGAGCTGGAGGAGAGCTCTCCCGTCTCCCAGGCGGGGTGGCCGGCAGGAGATGCAGAGGTGTGGCTGCCTTCAGCCCGCCTATTCCCACTGCTCAGGCGTCCCCCAAGCTGAAGGAAAAGGGAACCAGCAAGGAGCAATCTGTGCCAACGGGTTAAAAAGAAATTAGGTGGATGTAAGAAGAAGACAGGAGGCGGGTAGGAGTTTGGAACGGCGGTGTGAAGAGCTGGTGGGCTCTCTCCCTAGAGAAGCCATTCTAACTGGTGAAAATTATTTTCTAATGTAAGTCTCTAAAAACACAAACACTTTTCAAAAAATGTACTAAATCAATGAGAATTTGTGGCATCTGAGCGATGATTCTACCCCCCCCCCCCCCCATTTTAGTGTGACAGAGCCCACCCTGGGAAACATTGGCCATGAAGACGGAACCTCCTCTGTTTCAGTTCCCAGTCTGCAGCTCAAGTTTTACCCCGGGAGGGGTAGATAACTGGCATCTCTCATGTCTCATAGCACCATGTTTCAGAATGTTCGGGACAGACAGAGTGGAAGGAACTGGGTTTGCAATGGGTGGGGGCCTCTACCAAAGGCCAGGCAGAATAGGAATGCTGGACTCCCATCAGCCTATCAGTCTGTTCCTGGAGCTGAGGTCCCGTGCAGGACTTTCCCTCTGGAGGAAGCAGGCTGATACCCTTTACCCCAACTCCAGAGCAGGTAAGCAAAGGTTTTTACTGGGTGTGTAGGTGGCAGGGGGTGGGAATGGGTAACCCATTAGAACAGAGAACTTTATAATTCTTCCTAAGAAGACTGATGTTCCGTGGAACAGACTATGGAAAAGTTTATGCCTAAGGACTTCTGCTAAAACAACGGAGATGTTAGCAGTAAACAAGAAAGAGGATACTGAAAGATACATGACAGCAGCAAGTGAAACAATCAACCAAGAAAAGTTTCAGAGAGAGAAACTGGGTAAGGACGGTTCAGAAGACTCCTCCTGGAGTTGGGGCAAGCCTCAACGCCTGGCGGCACACTAACCTGGAAGAGATGCCTGCATTTAATTGGATCAGTCTATGAAGCAATTTAAGCCACAGGGCGTTGTTAAAAACAACAGATAAATCAGTCGGTGATTAGTAGAAGCTAAAGGTTGGGTGTGACATCAACAGAGGCAGACCAGCCATAGGGTTAAGGGGGAAGTCAGGGAAAGGAAGAGACAGAGATCCTGAGTAAGATCAGAGGCATCTTGTTGGTTAGGGGGATTATACAAATGCCCAAAACTACACTCTCTGAGAAATTAGGTCAGAGATTGCACACTGTGGAGGAAACAGCTTTCCTGAACTAGTCTAGTCATAATTGTAACAAAGTATAGGCAGGTTTGCAACATAGATTTAAGCACACAATGTATGACAATGTCACACTCTCACACACACGAGAGAGAGAGAGAGAGAGAGAGAGAGAGAGAGAGAGAGAGAGAGAGAAGAGAAGAGAAGGTTATAGAAGAATAGAGCTGTACAGGAGTAAAATTTCTATGTTTCACTGGAATTAATGATCATAAATCTGAAGTAAATTCTGATAAGTTAACAGGTACGTGTTAGCCCCAGAGGAACCACAATGAAAATAAATTTCTAGAATAGTTTTAAAAGTATTATACGAATTAAAAATTTTACTAGAAAATATCCACTTAATGCAAAAGAAGGAGAACAGAGGAACAAAAAATTTCTTGAGACATAGAGGAAACAAAAACCAAAGGAATTGAGTGAATCAATCATATAGATATCACTAAATGTAAATGGATTAACAGTCCAACTAAAATACAAAAATTATCATACTGAAATACCCAACAACATTCAACTATATGCTATTTAAAGAAGATACACTTTAGGTTTAATGATATAGATAAATAAAATGGAAAAAAAGATATACCATGCAAACAGCACCGTAAGTGAGCTGAAGTGATACGATAATATGTACTGGTATGTACATATCAGACAAAACTTAATTTAAAAGTAAAATCATTAGCCCTGGCTGATGTGGCTCAGTTGGCTGAAGCACTGTCCTGTATGCCAAAGGTGGCGGGCTTCACTGCCGGGCAGGGCACATACGCAGATGGAGTGTTCAATCTGCAGTGGGGAAGTATGTGGGAGGCAACCAATCAATGTTTCTCACATTGATGTCTCTCTCTTTCTCTCTCTCCCTTCCTCCCTCTCTCTAAAATGAATAAATAAATAAAAAACATATGCTCAAGTGAGGATTATAAAAACATATATTACTAGATACAAAAAGGAACATTTTATCATGAAAAAATGGTCAATCTATCAGGACAATATACAATTATAAATATATATGCATGAAACAAAAAACAGACAAACAACAATAGTTGGAGATTTCAATAAACTCTTCAAAATGAATAAGACAACTAGGCAGAAAATTAACATTGACTAGAAGACCTGAACAACAACATAAAGTAAATAGATATAATAGAATACTTAACTCAGCAATAGCAGAACACAAATTATTTTCAAGCACACATGGAATAATCTCCTGGATAGACATATGCTAGCTCATAAAACAAACCTCACTGAATTTAGAAGGACTGAAATCATACAAAGTGTATTTTTTGACCACATAGAATGAAATTAGAAATCAATAACAGATGGAAATTAGAAAATACACACATTGTAGAAATTCAACTCATAAATAACTGATCAAAAAGTCACAAGAGAAATCAGAAAATGATTTGAGATGAATGAAAAAAAAATATAACATTCTATAATTTATAAAAGAAATGTATAATATGGTTGAGAAGTATACGGATAGCTGTATATACCTATACCAAAAAAGAAAAACAATCTAAAATCAGTAACTGAATCTCCCACATTAAGTATCTAGAAATAGAAGAGTAAACTAAATGCAAAGTAATCAGAATAAAGGGAATAATAAAGATTAGCACAGGAATCAATAAAATATAAAAATAGTAAAGAAAATCATTAATTGGTTAAGATTGACAAAACTTGATCTAGACTGCCCAAGTGTAAAAGAGAAAAATCAAAACACTAAAATCATAAAATATAATCAAAGCCTGGAGCCTGCAGCTGTGAGAACATATAATGTTCAAAGATCCAGGCAGACAGGGAAACTCGCTGAGGACCCCACTCAGCATGGTGGGTTGCAGGAAAGAACACTGGCTTGTGACAATGCCATGGGGTCTGGGGTGAACAACCAAGACAAGAATTGAAACCAGGACATTGAGACAGGAATCCTTGTCCCAGCTCTGGCTTTAAAAGGAAGACACAAGGCAGAACCTAGTCACCAGAAACAATTCACGAATTCCGAGCCGGACAAGCCATACGAGGATATACGCTAACACTTCAAATATGGAGATGGAGTTTCTCGAATCCCTGCTGCAAAGTGAAGGCTTGTCCTAAAACTCTGCAGCTGGCATCTGGGTTGAGTAGCCTCTGCTGACAGAGAAAGGCAATGCCAGGAAAAGGATAATGCTGAATTTGTAGCCTAAAATCCATCTCTGTTTCTCTTTCATTCTTTCTCTCCAAGGAGGTTATTTCCGTGTAATGAAATAAACCACAGAACTACACATGAAGAAATATTTGCAAATACAGTTTTGTATACGTCTCAAACTGCATCGAAATTTAATTTTCTTCAAGACAAAGGGATCTCTTAGTCTCTTCATTTCAAACACCTAAGTTCTTTTTAGATCTCAGAAAGTGTCAAGAATTTAAGAAGTTATAGTTGGAGGTATAGTATCTTTACTCAGAATACCATGTTACATTCTGTCTCAGGGTCAATGATTCTCAAGCAAGGCTGAATCCCAGATTTGTCAGGGAGTTTGTTTGGGTTTTAATACCCACTCCCAACCTAGTGAAAGCAAGCATTTTTAAAGTTCTTTCTATGTACCGGGCAAGTATTAAGTGTTATTTCTGTGTTACAGATGGCAAAACCCGGGAAGGGAAATGAAATAACTCTACAAAGTTACCTAGCTAGAAATGGAGGGGCTGGAACCCACACCAAGGCAGTCTGGCTCCCAGCTGGGCACCCACTGGCATATCTGTCAATATTTCAGGGAAGGTGCCCGGAATGTTGTATGTTTTTAAAAGTCCTAGAGGATACTCATGCTCACCTGGGCTTGAGAACCACGGTTCTGGCACATTTCTGTTTGAAAGTGCACTTGCAAAGACTGGTTCTTTTCACATCTGCACTAATATTGCAGTAAGTGTCAGGGGAAAGGCTGTTCACGCTTCTGTCTTAATTTGTTTCAGAAAGTTTCTATACAGCTTAATAAGCATATTACTTTAATCATATAAAAGGCACCAGCATGTCAGGAATATATCTCACTTCAATAGTGATAAAGATCATTAACAGTACTAATAACAATGGCTAATCCGCACTGCATTCCACTCATCCTAAAATACTGGGCTGAGTGCTTTATAGTCACTGTTTCTAATTCTTGCAACACTGTCGCCATTACGAAGATCACAAAATTAAGGCTGTTGGAAAAATTCAAGGTGCAAAGCCCAGATTTGAATTCACCTATATTGATTTCAAAGCTTTTGTTATTTCTATGAAGCCTACGGGCATCCCCCACATACACTGGGTTTTTAAGAATCACACCTTAGAAGTCTGCACCTGTGCCCATTTTAAGTTAGCTCCTTCTTTGTATGATTCTTTCTTTGGTTAAAGCCAGTTAAAGTTCTCTCTGGGGACTATGATCTTCTCCTGAGTCCTACACTTTCTAGAATAGAGAAGTGACAATAATTCTGTCCCTTACAAGGTTTTGGGAGTAGCAAGGAGAAGATGAACACAATCAGACTGGAAGAAAACCAAGAAGAAATCAGTAGGATGTCAAATGAAGGTGTTGAATAAAATGGCAGCAACATTATATGATGACATATCAACATAGCTGCTTATATTTTAAACTCTTAGCTTACATTACTCTAGTAAATAAAAAATAAAGGCAGACACTTCCCTGAGTTAATAACTGTGTGAGCCTTTTGGGTAATATATGAGAAGATTCAAGTAAATAGAAATATATACACATTTAAGTGGGAAAGTCACCTGGCCACATCCATGATTTCCAGTCCCAGCTCAGTCGCTGATACACATTAGCTGACCGCGGACAAGTCATCTTGTTTCCCTGGGTCTCAGACTGTAGTTGCACATCATCATTTCACCTATATAGTCTATGTCCCTTCTTCCTGGGCCCACGTAAAAAAAAATGGGTCATCAATATTTAATCTAAAGGGCACAAATGAGAAGAAAAAGGATATCACGATATATATACCAAGTTTCTAAGAAGCTTAAATCCAGGAAATTGAATAAGTCACAAAGTGATGTGGGGGAATGATCGAAGTTTGCAGAATCCCAGAAGGACCACCTGACTCACACTCCAAAAGCCACGCTAGGCAACATCCCTTGTTTTACTTCCCTTTTATCAGAAAGGATATGCTCAGATTTTCTTTGGCAGACTTCTCATGCATCTTGATAGGATGCTTAGACACCATCAAGGAAAGAATAAAAGAAACACAAGATTCCTCTGCTGAGTGTAGGACAGTGGAACTCTTCTGCCTTGATATGAGAGTATACACTGTTACAACTTCTTGGGAAACCCTGTTCGGTTTTACCCATGGAGACTAAACATATGCATGATGTATGGCCCATATGTGCGCCCTGTTCATGTTCCATTTTTTGATCGAGATGCTATTTACATGGTTGTGCTGAGTCTGAAAATCAAGGTTATATTTAAACTTGGAACATGTTTCTGTGTATGTGTGACACTTCATAAAACTTTTTAAAAATCTTCTCTTCTAACTTTGCAAGTTGTAAATGGCTGGCTGGGGAGCCTGAGCTGATAATGATGGTTAAATATGTCATCTCCTGTGAGAATTATAGTAACCCACCCTGGCCAGTTTGGCTCAGCAGTTAGTGTTGGCCCTCAGACTGAAGGGTTTCAGGTTAGATTCCCGGTCAAGGGTACGTACCTGGGTTGCAGGTTTAAACCCCAGCCTTGGTCACGGTCATGTGGGAGGCAACCAATAAATTTGTCTCTCTCACATCAATGTTTCTCTCTCTCTCTCTCTCTTCCTCCTTCCCTTCTCCCTAAAAATCATTGGAAAAATATCCTCAGGTGAGAATTAAGAAAAAGAAAGAAATGAATTACAATAACGCGATGTTACGGGTTGAATTATTTCTTGCAAAAACTGTTGTAGTCCTAACCCCAGTACCTGTGAATGGGACCTTATTTGGAAATAGAGTGTTTGCAAAAATAATCAAATTAAAAGGTCATATAATACTTTTCCTTTCTCTGACTTAGCTCACTCAATATAATGCCCTCGAGGTCTATCTATGTTGCCCAAATGGCAGGATTTCCTTCTTTCTTATTGGCTAAATAACACGCCATTGTGTGTGTGTGTGTGTGTGTGTGTGTGTGTGTGTGTGTGACATCTTTGTATCTTGGCTATTGTGAATAATGCTGCAATGAACATGGAAGTACAGATACCTTTTCATTGTCTTTGGCTATACACCAGGAGTACAGTATTACTTATATGTGCAATGTAACTGGGAGAAGGGTGGTTGTGGGGACTAGGGAGTGAGGAAATTTGGAGACACTGTTTAAAGGTACAAACTCACAACCAGTAGGTAAATAAGCCCTGGAGATTTAATACACAGTATAGTGATTACAATCAATAAGACTGAATTATAAACTTCACAGTTGCTAAGAAACTATATCTTAATTGTTCTCACCACAAAAAAAGAAAGAATACTTATGAGACACTATAGAGGTGTTAGTTAATGCTAAGCTATAGTGGTAATTATATCACAATACATAAATTTATCAAGTTAATATGCTGTACACCTTAGACTTACACAGTGTTCTATGCCAATCATGTCTCAATAAAAAAAAATGAGGTCATACTGAATTCGAATAGACCCTAATCCAGTATAACTGGTGTCCTTATAAGAAGAGAAGAGACAGGCACACAGGGAGAACATTGTAACAACAGAGGCAGAGGTTGGAGTGATGCCTCTACAAGCCAAGAAACACCCAGGATTCCTGGCAATACCGGAATGAAAGAGAAAGGCATAGAACAGTCTCTTCCCTGGAGCCTTCAGACAGAATTCCTATGCCAACGCCTTGATTCGGGATCTCTGGTCTCTAGAGCCATGATAGAGTAAATTTCTGTTGCTTTAAGCCAACCAGTCTGTGATCATTGTTATAGCAGCCACAGGAAACTAATACACCCTACAAGGTAGGTGTTGTTCTCAAATGATGTAACTCAAGGTCAAAGCGGTTCTGTAACTCGACCAGGACTGCACATCTAGAGATATGCAAACCCAGGTCTGTCTGGCCCTAACCCCAGGGCTGGTGACCACAGTGCCAAGCCGGCTCCCAGCTTCCAGGACGTATGACAGAAGTAATGCTATATGCCCCTCTCGTGTCCCCAGACATAGTGAAGAACTCTTAAATGGGTATATGCCCCAAGTTAGGCCAAGCAAGGCTGGCAAAATGTCCAAAGCCTTCGTCTGATCGCTCAGAAACTTCTTGCGCACTAGACTTCCACGCGTGAAGATGAAGTTCCAGAGAAAGAACTTCCAGCATTAGGAATGAGACTGCAGTCTACACCACGTATAGCTAGGTGTCCACTCTAATCACGGTTGAAGCCAAACTACCTTCTGTCTCAAGACCATCTGTCATGGACTTTTTGTCTGTTGCAACCAAGAGAATCTAACCCTAACACAGCCTTCTCTTCAGTAGTCTCCATAAAGACTGTCTTCATTTAGAAGATAGCTCCTTTTGACAGTTATTTCTACCTACGGGATGAGGGAAAACACTCTATGAAGTTAAGACAGAAGATGGAAATCCCAGAAGCTTTGTCTCTGATATTCTCTTCCAAGTTGGGTAAGAATAATAAAAGTACAGGTGACCATGCAACCCAGTTGTCCTATCATCTTGCACACGACTCCTTTTCCAGCTAAAGCCTTTCCGTCTCTTCCCTTAGCCTTCGGCCGAGACTAACACAGAAACATGGCAACGCACGACCGCCCTTACCTGCCAAATTTTAGTGGTCCAGAGGGTAGGGGGTGATGGTAGGGACAGAATCCATCTGGCTGCTGACAGCTTGCAAGACGGGAGTGGAGCATGGAGACCCACGGGTGAGAAAGGAAAAAGACTTTCACAGATCTCAGATTCAGAAACAGAGAGGCTTCTTAAGTTTTCCCTAAGTTTGGAAACTCGATCATCGGCAGAGGCAGTAAATAAATTCTCCTAGATGCCGCCATTAAGGAGTTAAGGAACACCCTGGCATTTTTTTTTTTTCTTTCTCTTTGGTATTAAGATAATAAAAGGCACACATTTTAAAACTAATTTACCCTCTAAAAAATTAAAGCATTTTTACCACTGTTTGCTTTTCCAGTTTCTTTAATTTGGGTAATTGCTTAGTAAACTTTCAAAAATATATATTCTGTCTTAAAAAAACAGCCAAATATGACGGATCACCTTCATTTTCATTTCAGATTTGGCATGCCGGACCCAGATTGTGTATTCTTTCCATGGCGCCACACCAGCGTCGGATACTTAATTAATTTCCTTTCGTTTGTGTAGGCTTGCACTTAAAGAGACAGTGTCCCATTTTGATGGCTTGCTTTTGGCTGAAGTTCAAAAGTATCACTTCTTAAATCTTTTTTTTTTTTTTCCTTCAAAACTTCCCAGAGTGCTATATAGAAAAATAAAATAAAATAAAAACACCCTGGTGTTTTTCTCCACCCTCACTCTTCTCCTCACCAGCATTCCCTTCGCTCTTATTTATTCTTCATTTAAAGCAATCTTTCCTTTAAAAGAGAGAGAGAGGGAGGGAGGGAGAAGCAAAGAAAGAAAGCACCAGATGCACGCACTCTGGCTTCCTCCTGCTGCCTCTGCTCGGAGCTGGTGGCGAGGCTGCGGCAGCTGGTCAGAATCATTGGGAATATTCAAAGGCTGTTTGAACATCAGGATAGCATCTTCTCTCTGCAAGTAAGACCTGCAACCTCCCCATCAGATATTTCACACCCTCCTTAGGCCAAAAAAAAAAAACAATGTTCTTCAAGAAAAGAGGTGGTAACGGGGTGCCTCTGGAAGGAGGCACGCATGCAGCCTGACATGGGACAGGAAGCCAGGGAGCTGAGGGTTTGCACTAGGAAGAGACTGAGAACGCCAGAGAACATAATTGAATATCAGTCTTTTCTCTATTGGGAAGCCCTTCATCATTCATGATTCTAGCACAGAATTTCCTGGGTCCCATGTACCATGCACCGTGGCATTCAGGATCACTTTATATACAGACATTTTATGTGCCATGTCCTGAACAAAAAGAACATATTTTTAGCAATGGATTGTTGCACAGTGACTTTTTTGTCCCTGCTTAAACACAGCTGCCTACCCAAGGGTGGCAGATGGGGATGAAACGCTGAATCCCCACCTTACAGGGGCATTCGTCAGAAAGAAATCTCGGGTGGGGAATCTGGCTTTAGCCTGGTTCTGAACCTCACTTTCCTATTTCTTTGTCTGAGTTTGTTGGTTTAGGAAGTTTCTTCCCTCCCCTCCTCTGTACCCTCCTCTCCTCTCCCTTCTCCCTTCTCTCTGCTCTCCCCTCTCGCTCATTTGTTTTCACTGTGGTGAAATTTACATGACATAAAATGCACTGCTGTCCCCACATCTAAGTGCACACCTCACGGGCATGAAGCATCCCCCTGACCTGTAGCCTCACTACCACTCACCTCCAGAACTCCGCCCACCTTCCTGAGGAGACTAGCACCCATGGACCAAGAACCGCCCATCCTCCTCCCCTCGGTCCCTGGCAGCCACTGTTCCACTGCCTGTCTCTATGAACTCTCCTCCTTGTTCTTGGTACCTCGTGTACACGGAATCGTAAGACACTCTGTCCTTTTATGACTGGTTTATGTCACTTAACATAATGTCTTCAAGTTTCATCCATATTGTAGCAGGTGTCAGAACTTCCTTCCTTTTAACACTGAATTATAGTCCATTGTGTGTGTGTGTGTGTGTGTGTGTGTGTGTGTGTCGCATTTTGTTTATTTACCCACTGATGGGCACTTGGGTTTCTTCCTTTTCCCAGAAGTGGCATCACTGGGCCATGTGACAATTTTACGTGTAAGTTTCTGAGGTCTGATCCATGTTCCATGGCAGCGGCACCATCTGACTCTCCCACCAGCAGCGCACAAGAATCCCTGCTTCTCCACATCCTCATCAGCATGTTTCACCTTTGGGGCCATTCCTCTTGTCTCAGAGCACCACTCTGCGCCCTAGAAGTCTGCTCACTGGAGCAACGGCATCTTTTATTATGCTCGGGAGCCTTTTCCCAGAACTAATCAATAGGGCTTCTCAGTCGGCTCTCCCTGCCCAGGTCGACCTGAAGCAGGTACAGAACACAGGGAGCTCGGACGCCAGCCTCCTGGGGACGAGACCTGAAATAGCCACTCCTGGGCTGAGAACAGAGGTTCGGGTTTTACAGGCTTGGTGAAAATAATTCTTAACTGTAATCCAGCTGTCGGTGGGCAGAAATCAGCTCTAAAATCATTTCTACAGCAAAAAGAAGTGATCAAACTTGGAAGGAATGTTCAAGTAAAGCGATTCCTCGTTGGTGGCCACAACGCGGCAGTCCCTGCACCACCTTCTCACTCATCTTTATTGCCCCAGAGCCCTGGACAATGAGGAACCTACACTTAATATTTTACATTACCCCATGGCATTGGCTTTACTGTCTAGTCTATGTAATATATACACATTCAACATAACAAACATAATATATTTGAGGTTTGTTATATTTTTGTTATATTATTAACAAAAAGCAATATTTTATATATACATAAATTACATACAGTATTATATATTATCATAATAGTATATATAATATTATAATGGTATAATACATATCATACATGATTGAGGCAGTATATATTATTATTGTATAGCTAGAACTACAGCTGTTAGAGAAGTACTTCACTTGCAAAAGTGGGTGATAAAAAGCAACAATAGTCCTGGTTGCTTTTGCTCAGTGGTTAGAGCATTGGCCCATGCACCGAAGGGTCTCAGGTTTGATTGCCAGTAAAAGGCATGTACTTGCGTTGCAGGTTTGATCCCTGGCCCAGGTCAAGGTCATGCGGGAGGCAACCAATCAATGTGTCTCTCACATCGATGTCTCTCTCCCCCTCTCTCTCTCCTTCTCCCTCCTCCTCCTCCTACTCCCCTCCCTCTCTGCCATCTTCTCTCTCTAAAAATCAATGGAAAAATATCCTTGACTGAGAACTAACACCAACAACAGAAAGCAACGATAAAAAGAAGAGGTAAATTCCACCTTGCCTCTTCTTACACAAATGCCACCATGTCCCTGAAACCTTTAGCATTTCCTGCCCTGGCCCTACCTGTGGGCTCCGGTATGAGCTCTGTTACCCTGCTGTGACCCTGACGAGCAAGCCCGGTCACTCATTCATTTCCCACCTCCAATCTAGGACAGAGCTCCCCTTGGTGAATTTGTCTCGCCTGTTTAAAATGTATCAAAGTGACCTAAGGCAGAACAAAAGCAAAGTGTCTGGGAAGAAATAGCCCTTCAAACGATGCCCTTTATACTTTAATGATGACCGACGGCAACCAAAGGCTCAGATGGCCTTGTGACTGGTCGAAGGGAACGAAGAGGGTCCCCTATTGAAGGGAAACTGACAGTCTGATATATTGGCTAATAAAATTAGGAGGTCTCCCCATGTAGCTTGGACCTTAATCAAACACGCCAAGCTAAAATACCCAACAGGCAAGGCCGACTCACAGTGCCAGCTCAATAGCCAAGTCATGGATGGCCAGAAATACTCACGGGGGCCAGTTTTCTCTGTAGCTAGAAGCATCAACATGGGGAAAGAGACAACCCAAAACCACAAGAGGGAAGACGGCAGTGACTACTAGCCATTCTCAGATTCTGTAGCCACACACCTGCCCCCAGAGGGTCAGCTCCAGAGCAATGCACTTCCCCAATGACAGGGAACGTGCAGACGTTACCATTTATGAAGCACCGACTATCATACACTGACTGTTCACGTATCGAGTAATGACTGTGCCTAAGAACTGCATTGCCTACACTAAAAAGAAACACCGTATACCTGAATCTTCTTACCACTCACTTGGAGCAGGTTATCACCCTCCCCATTTAAAATAAACGGACTCAGAAAGATCCCACCACTGGTTCAAGAGCCTAGAGGAAAAGGTTGAAACTCTGGCTGGAACATTTATTTGTTAAATACACAGATGTTAAAACAATGCCCCAAACCTCCATGAAACAAAAGCCATGTAGACCTGGGAAAACGATGTGTGAGCAGAACCCTGAATAACATAACATTCCAGCACAAGGGCTGGCAAAGTATTGCCTGTGGAGAAAATCCAGTTCACCATGTGTTTCTGTGTGCCCCACAAACTATGAATATTTTTTATAATGTTAAATGGCTGAAAAAAAAAAAAAAAAAAAAACCCGAAGAAGATTTCATGACACCTGAAAAGCATATGAAATTCACATTTTTGTACCCATAAATAAAGTTTTATTCGAACACAGCTATGCATGGTGTCTACGTCCGCATTTGGGATTCAGCGGAAGAAGCGTGTGGCTATAATGAAACTGTATGGCCAGCAAAGCGTGGGATATTTACCGTTTGTTGTTTTTTTTTTAACAGAAGTTTGCTGGCCCCTGTTCTAGCCAACAGACACCTGTCCTGGGAATCAACTCATGTGGGAATCATTTCATGTTCTACATCACTGACTATCACAGTGATCAATGAGTAACTCAGGTGCTCCTAAAATCTCCACTAGCAGTTTACCACCAACAGACACTCCAAATACACAAATCTGTGCCTTGTACTGTCATACATTCTGTGTCAAGTATTCACTTCCAAAGGGGTTCACTGCAAGATGTCACTTCTCAGTGACTGCCACTGGAGCATTTCAGATGTGACTGGAGCTGCCAAACTTGGTTCCATCTGCTCTTTCATGAACATACACATCAGGTAAAATGAGGTACACCTGTTTAGACAAATACACTCTAATTCAAATCTGTTTTGAATTCCATCCAAGGGAAGTTAATTTTCAAAGGACCAGAGGGACCTCATTATGAGTGCTGCCCCCCTGCCCAGACACTCCCCAGCACAGACTTCCATGACCAGCCTCCCAGGACACCCAGAGTGAAGCTTAGCACGTCAGAATTTGGCCTCAGCCAGGTCTCTGCCAGGAAAACAATCAGGTTCTGGAGGAAAATGATTGGCAGGGGAAATAAAATTGCCAGTAAGCTTTTTATTGGGGAGGGGGGCAGTTTAAAGGATACAAGGTGGGTGAGATAGTAGAGAGGATAAATTTAAGATATTCAACACATCCTATTTCAAAGTTGGAGGAGACCTAGGGCTGTCTTAGGGACACTTCCAACGTTCCCACTGCTCGGCACATGGCAGCTTGACAAGAGGGTTCATCCTGCAACCTCTGAGCAAGGAAGGTTAGCCGCTCGCTAATACCAAAGTAACAGCTGGTGGTCTCATGGGCCAACACTGGGGTATAAAGTCAGGCCCTAGAGTGTTCTTACATCCTCTGGAGAAAGTAGCAAAGCCCTAGCTATCCATGCACATTGCCAGTTGCTTGGTCATCGTGACTCAGGAGACCTCCCTCCCTGACATCTTTTCATGCACTTTGGAATTTCCCTGACCACCTTCTCAAAACTGCAGTTTCCCCCCAGCCCCTTTACTCCCTTTCCTGCCCTCACTCATCTGACGTCCTATATGTTTGCGTCAAGGATGTCCTACTCTAGACGGCGAGCTCCCCACGGGCAGGATTTCACCTGTCTGCTGAATTCTCAGCCCAGTGTCTGGCTCACAGTACATTCAGGTTTTCCTGAAGGCATAAAGTAACTTAGAGGGACTTCTCATCAAAATGCCAAAAAGAACCCCTCGATCTTGGAGAACTCCCTCATGAGTAGGTAGGCACCTTCCTCCACATAACAGAAATCCTGAGGTCATCTGCAAATCTTGAAATCAATCAAGACTGCTTTGCCCACTCCCTTGCTAGAGTTTTGTGTGTTCTACGTTATTAGCCAGAACAAAATGAACATGTTCGAAAAGTCTAGCACCTGACCCTCCACAGGGGCCTGATGCATACGTGTGACTATATGAATTACTGAACAAATAAATGAATGGGAGAGATAATAAGCAAATGAACTAACATGCATTAGTAAGTAACTGATCACCAGCAAAAAGATTCATTCTGCAAATTTGAATATTTAGTTTCCTTGATATTACTCTTTCCAGGTTCTCCTTGACCCTCTCTGGTCTTTTCCTCTTATTTCCTAAACATCATTTTCTTTTACCCTCTCCTTAAATGAGGATATATACAGTGGTTGTAAAATATGCCAGCATTTCAAATATTTTTCCATATCCAAAACATTTAGATGATAACACTTGTTCCGTGCATGAAGAGGGGAACAATAAACCTGCTTGTGACCCAAGCTGATTGGTCCGGGGGTTCTGCTGGCCCAAGCCCGGCTCTGTGGTTCCAGGACATCTAGTAAGAGCCCCGAAGTTGATGGTGTCCATGTCTGTGTCCCTGTGACCCATCACTCCGGACACTGCAGTTCAGAAGCTGGGTAGCTCTGTTCTCCTCCTTTGCTTCTACGCCTCTCCGCTCGGTACTCTCCACTCACACTTGTAACCATCACCTAGAGACTTACCACTCCCCTTCTCTAAATATCCACCCCTTCCTTAGCTCCCAGGATCCAGGGCCACATGCACCACCCCTGACTGAACATGCTGTCAGAATGCCCCACATCTGACTGCCTCCTCCATTTAAGATACGCTTTCGACCAGATCTCTCTCTATTCGTGTCTCATCCCCCATATCCCAACACTCCCCTAGGCCGGCCAGGCCACCTTCTCTCCCCCTATCAGCTGCCTCTGTTTTGGTTCAAGCCCATGTTCTCTTTTGCATGAACTGTACAAGCCTCCCAATATGACTTAGTTCTTCCAAGCTATTCCCTCCAACCCAGTGCTGGCTGAAACCAGCGGCACCTGCTCTGAAAGTCGGCTGTGCTCCTCTCTTCCCACCTCTGGGCTCAGGGGCATCACGGTGGACGTTTGCAATCTGCCGCGGTGGGAGTGTTCACACCATGGACATTGGCAAACACTGTAATCAACACTTTCTGTTTTCAGACAGCTAGCGGCTAGACGTTTACCAGCATATCACTGCTCGAACCCATCCTCCCCAGAGCATAATTTACTGAAAACAAAAATGGAGCCATGTCACACAGTTGTTTAAACCGCTCTTTGGCTCCTAATTTTCCGTCAAGTTATAGGACAGCCCTCTGAGGTTTGCTCCCATCTCCTCAAGTCTAACCTGCTAATATCCCCTCTTTGAGGCACCTTTTGACAACCCTGAACTGCTTATATTCTCCCATGTACCAGAGCTGCCTCACCTCCATGATTTGGCATTAACTTGGAGTCCCAGAAGCTCAGTCTCTTCCCTCAGGTGACCCCCTTTGTATGAGTATCTCTCCCCTCATAGTTTAATGAACAGTTGAGATCTTATTTTCTGCAGAGATGCTTTGCTGACCAGCCCCTGAGCCGTGAGAACCACTCCCCTCTGATAGCACTGAGTGCCCCTCACATCTCCGTAACTGCACTTCCTGCAGTGTTCCGTCAGAGGGGCTCTGCAGCTCCCCTCCCGCCTCTCCTGCACACTGGGAGATGCTTGGGAGCAGAAAGCAGGTATATTCATCTTTATACCCCACAGTTCTTGAACAGTAACTTACAGATATTTTAAACTCAATGTATATTGACTGTTTGTATAAGCGAATGAATAAATAAGTGACTGAATAAATGTTGGATGTGACTGTAGTAATTTATAACATGCACAATAATACTGAAACCGAAATGTATATTTTCTAATCTACTCATTGGGATTCCTTCATTACGTGGGGCTGAAGGAGCTGCTTGGATTCCAGCCACACTCACACTGAGGGTCCTTGCTAGAGACTATTATAAACACGCTCTGGAGAGGATTACGTTCTTTTCTATGTTGCACTATTTTCTATGCCTCTGGTTGGACTATAGCAAATCTCCAAATAAACTGGCTGCCCATTTACAATTAGGAAATGTGTATGATGGTGTGTGTTTGGGGAAAGTGGTCCAGCATGGCGGGGGGGGGGGGGGGAGTGAGGGAGGGACTGTGAAATAGACAGAAGGGTGTTGGTAAACTTCTGGTTACCAAGGTCAACAACATTTGTTTTCTTTCTTCCTGCTACGGAGCCGGGCTACCAAGGGGACTCTGTTTAAAAATGCATTCTACAACGCTGGCCTGAACGGGTCTCCAGCCTCGGCTTTCTCTTCTGCTATTTTTACGTTAAAATACAGTAAGAGTCCTGTACATCAGGACTCCTGTGAGTTTTGAAATGCAGCACTGTGGTTAGCAAAGGAGGCAAAACATCCATTTCTAAGAGACAGCATTTCTTGACTAACTTTGTCAAAAAGGAGACAGGTGTTTTCTGAGCTGGAGCTCAACCCGCCATCGCAAAGACACTAACAATGTTCTTTTTCTTTCTGGGGGAAAAAAAAATGATAAGGCTTTCGGGAGACACTGAAATAACAAAAAGAGTTTCTTTGTCTATATCTATATTTCTTTTCTTAAAGGTTCCAAAGTAAGTACTGAAAGCAGGAATTCCTGAGTATTGCTGAGATATAGTTCTTCCATTAATAGGCATTTACTTTTAGAGAGAATATCAGTATGTGGTTATGCCACTAAGCTCAAAGCCATAAAGAGAAGCCACTGATTAAACTGAGAATTGATGTGCGTTCGCTGATGTCAATGAGCAGTTACTGAATGTGTTCTGAAAACGTCTGATGGAAGATTTTCGCCGTACTACGCCACCGTCAACAGTACCAGGAACCATCTGTCTGCCCACAGCACTACCAAAAAGGTGACATTTCTTGCAAGCTTGGCATTTTCTAACTCTGCCTTGGACCACAAAAATTGTGCTGAACTCCCCAAAAGAAATGAAGTTGTTTTTACTTTTTCTTCATCGTTCTCCTTTTGCCTGACCAGTAACAGGAAGTCCCTGGAAACTTCCCAGGGAATGGCTGGTCTTGTAAGACTCCCAAACCAATCTCGGCGGCGCCGGAGTCTTGGCACATCTGAGCTCTGGGTTTTAGAGGCACCTGCACTGCCCCTTTCAACCAAACTTCCCGTTACTTAGTCCCAGAAATGCCCCTGTTGTTCATTAGCCATGAGCCTGCGTGGGGATTATGCAAATAACTCCGAGTCTTGCCCCTGGCCATCTTGGACGCGGATTGTACAAGAAAATGTAGAAAATGCCTACATGACATCTTAAAAGTTTGCCGTCAAATTAGGACCCTTACTTGAACCCTGAGGTCAAGCTCCAACCTGTTACCTATTTGGAATTGATCCTCTTGACAAATAAAAGGTACGGTGGGAGGGAGACTGCGTGGCGTGACACCTCATTAGTCATGGCGAGCAGATCCCTCTTCCGCCCTGGAGCTCCCGTGAATGATGCCGAGGCGGCGCACATACATTCCTGCCTCGCTCTGCACCACGCAGTCTTAAACCCTGGGGTCTGCCCCTTCTCCTTCTCAACCATGCGGTCAGGACACTGAAGGATCTGGAGACAACACAAGAGCAACAGCGATTATTTGCAGGAGTCCCGTCCCCTGTGTCTGGGGCTAACTGAGCTGCACCAGAATGGTGTCCTGGGCCCTGAAGAGACATCAGGGACTCACAGGCAGCCTGGGGGTTGCCAGGAAAAGGGGCGGCCTCCGAGGTCTTTGGCGTGGGCTGCGATGCCCTCACGCTCAGGAACTTCACTGTGCTGGAAGGGGGAAGGGGCGAGAGACAAGTTGTGGCTGAGAAGTCTTGTTCTGTTCTTTGTCTTCCTCCTGTTACATGCATTACCTTCCCAGCCCCAACAGTAGTTGACATTCGAAGGAGGTAAATCCTCTCACTAAACAAATGCAGGGATTTCCATGAAAGGACCCCAAGCCCACAAAATAGATTCCACATTCAGCTCACTGATGTTTGCAAACCCACCATGAGGTCGGTTATTAGTCTGAGTTCCAGTCTCATGGCTCATTGGAACACAAATGTTAAGAGAAACATATCAAGTAATATCTGTAATTTCACATTCATATAAGTCAGTAAATTAATCAATAGTTAATAATAGATAACGATTCACAGAGAGTTTATTTTGTGCCTGAGATTGTTTAAGGTGCTTTATGTGCTGTATCTCATTCAATTCTTTAAAAAATCTTACGTAGCGTAGTCCTGGTGGTTGCTCTCTGAAATCTACTTAAGTAACTATCTTAAGATAATCACTGCAGCGCTATTCTTCTGTTCTGTGCTGATTTAAGCATAGGCACGGGACCAAATCCCATCCAATAAGATATGAAAGGAAGTCCAGTGAGTGGTTTTTAGGAACAACTTCCTTACTCCTAGAAAGGATATACAAGAAACAGACAATCTTTCTTCTCACGTCACATCAATATTCCTGGGCGTGACGTCCGGAGTTAATGCAACCACAGTGCCGCCAAGAAATGGCCCAGGAGAGAGATGAAAATAAAAAATGACCAGGTGGAAAAGGTGAAGGGATTGAGAAGTACAGATTGGTAGTTACAAAACAGGCGCAAGACGTAAAGGCAGGGCACAGGGAATATTGTCAATAATACTGCAAGAAGGGTGTGTGGTGTCGGGTGGGTACTGGAAATTTTGGGGTACAGTCATGGTTTTTTCAAATATAGTACAGTGTAGTATTTGAGAAAACCGTGATAGAGTGAAGCCGCGAAAGTCGGAGCGCGAAGTGGCAGGGACGGCTGTGTCTGAATAGAGAATCCTACTTCGCGGAAACCATCTACCGTGGTAGAGTCTGGAACTGATCAACCGCGATCAACGAGGGCCGACTGTAACACTCTGTAAAGTAGATGACTGTCTAACCACTAGGCTGTACACCTGAAAGTATGCAAAATACTAGTGAACGTAAATGTTGAGAAAGAATTGTTTTAATTGAGTCCTGAGGGGCACCACTGAGCTACTGATGACTCTTCGCCTGACTTCCACCTGTGTGAGATCATCGGTTCCATGACCGGGTAGGCCAGTGTGCGTGGGGCTTCCTAGCGCGCTCAGCAGCAGGTGTTCCAGCTGGTGCACGGTGAGCTTGACGGCACTGGTGTGCCCAGGGCACCGTGAAGAAGCGGAGGCTCCCGAAGGTAAGACCAGTGGCACTGGCCTCCCAGGCCGGTAAGTGATGAGGCAGGGGTTTGAACGGAGCCGTCAGACTTCCAAGCACACGCCCCAGCCGACGTGCTCTGCTTTGGTTCTACTCCAGAGCAACGTCAGAGGAAACCGCTGTCCGACACCGGCTGCTGGGGTCGACCACAGCAGCTTCAGGAGGACGGGCCACTCTGAGCCCCTGAGGCTCTTGCGTGATGAGAGTGTTTGGTGCTTTCCTGAGAGCCCACCACACCTGTTTCAATCATCCACTCCGTACGCAGACACTGACCCCACCGGGTACCCCCCAAGGGCTCACAGCTCCCTGCTTCACAGTAAAGCAGACAGACACGCAGAGAAGCGACTATGAAAAAGGCATGGTAAGATAATGGCTACAAACTTACTCTCCTTTAGGGGCACAGCAGAGTCATTAGCTCGAACGGAGGATGCACCCCGACATCCATTTCCCCTGTTCATGAGTCAGGTCGTCATGAGTCCCTTCTGTGCCACTCACTCCTGAGTGCAGCTACGCCTCCTGACCTCTCATCTGTCCGTAAGCCTGCCCGAGCCCGTCATCGCCAGGGCTGGGGCAGCAGGGCATCTCGTCAAGGTTCCTGGAGAAGGAAGGGCGTCCGTCTCCTCCAATCAAGTAATGGGCTTGTCTAGCGGCTCTGGGAGACTAACTGGAAGCAGATTGGAGCGACAAGAAAACTCTTTACCCTCATTTACTAATCAACCATTTAAAGAAACTCTTTAAAGACCTGGTATTCCAGGTCTTCCTCTATGCACATGCCTGTATCTTTCAAGGTCATGAAGTTGATACTGAATTTTTATCTAAAAGCGCATAGATGTGTCCCTAGCTGTTTACTCACAGTGCTTCTGTTCCCAAAGTAGCCGGTGTACTTCAAGCTACTGGATAAGAGAGACCTGCCAGGACCCTGGTGGCAGCAACGTGATTAGCTCCCTGACAGTTATATAAGAACTACCCCAACCCTAATGTCAGCATTAAAAATAATAAGGAATTATCATCTTTTTGGTGGGGCAATGGGAGGCAGCGGCTAATGGATAAACTCCCACCCCCACATATAATTATGATCTATTAATTCTCAGTGTGCTAAATATTCAGCTCCACAAATACCTAGTTGGACATAGAAGGGTGGGAAAAAAGTTTTAGAGATGTTTATGCCAAAGTAAGGTTTCCATCAAATTCTCTTTAAAATGCTACGTGCTCTCCACGGAGCATGTCTGCAGGTGAAGAGGAGCTGGCCATATTTTAGCCCCGGGACCAGAGTCCACGAGCCACTTTTCTCATAAATGGTCACTGAGAAGCATTTCTTCACACACTTTATGTCAAAGAGCTTTTTAAAGTGCTGCTCCAAGTGAGAGCATTTGGAAAGACGCAGGCCCGTGTCACAGAAAGCCATCAACACTCTCGCGGAGCCGTATGCCTGCTCTCGGGGGACCCGAAACTATTCCATTATACCAGAAAGTCTGTGGAATGTAAATCCAGGGGCCTGAAGCGCTGTATATTTTTCAAGAAGTACAAAGTGGAAGCCATTGAGTCCACAGATTCGCCCAATGAATGGGTTGTTTCATCTGCATAAATGAACTGTCAGAAACAATGGCCACGTAACCAACACGTTTGCTTCTGTTCCCCAAAGAGGAAAAGCCTATATCCCAAATAAAGCTGCATCCTTTTCATAAAACCCGAGCGAAGAAACCTGGGGGGAAGGAAGCTTGATTTACACGCGAAGATCTGCATGTCTGAGCTCAGATTGCACGGGCTGGAGCTGTGCAGCTCAACTCTCTCCACACAACAGTGTCAGCTCTCCGCCTGCAGGAGCAGAGGGGCGAGCCCTCTCTAGGCTACAGCCATGGCTGCTCTTCAAGCAAATTTGAAAAAGGCACTTCTCAAATCATACCTAGTTTTGTTTTATTACTTTTTCTTAAGTTCCTTTCTCCAAAGTTTTGTTTTGTTTTTGTTTTGTTTTTTTACCCCGAATACGTTCAAGCAACTTCATCCTCCACCTTTACTCTCTCCCCTGTCTCTGGATATGGTCTTTCATTAAGAAAGATACAAAACATTCACAAAGTTATCACGAATGACCAGAGAAACACCATTTTGTCTGTACCGACCATTATTATAAAACTTAGCATTTTTATGCATTGGGCCAAATTTCTTTTACGAAAACTATTCTAAAGTTAATGCTTCTTGTCCATCGGTCTCCCAAATTATTATACTGCGCCCTGTTATTATGACTTCTTCTTGAGGTCACCACTGACCACGGTTTAGTATTTATTATTTTACTTCATATATGACATAGTGTTTTTAAATAGTATGATACAGTACATATCCTTATGCCACTTGTTTCTCTGTTTGGTTGTTTGGGAAAAATGTTCTTTGTAGCCTCATCAACATGTTCAATGTAGCCCTAAGTTCTTCACTATAAGGACTGTATTGTACTGCACTGTATAAATATATGACAGTTTATCTCATTTCTTTCTGACAGAAACTGCATTCCATTTCCATCACTGTTTTTCTTCCTTTTCATCTATGACCGCTTAGGACTCTGACGGACGGGTTTAATGCTTCCTCTTGGAAGTAATATTCCTTTCCTCTTAGGTGCAACAGCCTGTTATTTGCACCTGTCCGTTTTGGCTCCTTTGGGGGTCCTATAGGAGCGTTCTGCTGTTATCTTTCTGCATCGCGGGGTCAAGCCTGGAAGCTCAGGACCAGCAGGACTCTGAGCAGTCATGGAGCCCAGCTTCGTTTTGTAAAGCACGGCACCAAGAAGAAAGGAGTGAGTGACTTGCCCACGGGCTTGCTGAGGAGCCTGGGTCCCCTGGTTCCCTGGGCTTTGCTCTTCGCACTATACATCTCACATCTCTCTCCGCAGAGCAAACTCAGCATCGCAGAAACATCCCGGAGGGCTCATGGGCTCAGGGCGCTGAACTGTGTTTGGAGAGACGGACACAGGAAAACTTTAGCGGCAACTCTGTGAACCCCAATAGGACTACATTCCAATGGCGAAGGGGTCATTTTTCTATGTGTACATCTATACGCTGTTTACAAACCGCTGAGAGCAAGTGGGAGACGGCCTGCCACTTTATTGTACGTCAGCACTTGTGTGCTTCTGAGGGACAAGGACGTCCTGCCCCAGGGCGACGGCATGATCAAAGCCCTCTTAGCAGCCCCAGCAGTGCGAGTGTCTAATGCACTTTCCAGGCTAAAATTTTATCAACGGTACCAACAGTGTTCTTTACAACCTGACTTCCCTCTACCCCAGTACGAGGTCCAACACAGCACCATCCATACAATTATGATTTATGAAAACAATGTTTTGCTTTGACCTGTCTTTGATTTGCCATTTATATACCGTTACTGAAGATCTGTAGAGAGGTAGCGAGACCATCTCTGCTCTCCACACATGCCAGCCAGGTGGTGGGAGACAGATGAGGTACCACTAATCTGAACAGATTATGCTCGGCACTGACATGGAGGCAATCACTGGGTACTCTGCGGAGACAGTGCTTCTAGGAAGAGGTTACGCTGGAGCTTAGGTTTCAAGGAGGGAAAAGACTTGTAACAGCTGTCCTGGCCGAAGCACCGTGTACTGAACACGATAAATCACGATACATTCAAAGAACTGGAGCATCTCGGTGGTTCAGTGTAGCGGGGCCAGGTGCCTATGTGAGTGTGTACATGCGTGCGCACACGTGGTCACAGGCATGCGGATTCTGCAAGATCCGGTGCTGGACCGAAGTGGAACTGGGTCTGCGCTCGATCTCCGGGACCTTGCATGTCGTGATGTGGGAACTGAGCCTGAAAGCGATAGGGAATTTGGGGGGACATTTAGGCAGCAGGCAAGACGATTTCATTTGATTCACCTCATCTAAAGATTAGCCTGGCCGCAGCCGTTATCCGTGAACATTGCATCAATCTGAATGGTGACCATGAGAGCTTGACCAGGCCAGTGACACTGCGGAGTGGATGTGAAACCTTCTCAAGAAGGAAAGTGGAGAGGACTGAGAAACTGCTGGGTGGGGAGGGGTGGGAGACGGGGAAGGGAGAGACTGCTCAGAAAGACTCCCTTGGGTCCCAGGACACACTCGGACCCAACCTACAAGGAAAACAAAGTCTATGGTTTCAGGAGGATGGCACTTATTCTCCTAATGGTCTCTGTATACTCTTTAGAAATGTGAGAAGAAATATTCCTGAGTCCTGCCCATACCGTCTCCTGACTCTTGCACACAAGCCTCCTTATCTTCTAGAGGAAACTTGGTCTGGTCATGGGCCATGCTCCCTGGGTGAGCGGCCCTTCCCTCCTTACAGCCCTTCGCCACCCCCGGGGTGAGCAGCATGCCATCTTCCGTGCTGCCTGGGCCTCTGGCAGCCTTCTGCCACCTTCTGCTGCTGGGTTTCATAACACCCCCACAAATATTTTATATCTGGTGTTCAATATTGTTAGTGTGCCCGGCCGGTGTGGCTTAGTTGAGCATCGACCCATGCACCAAGAGGTCACCTGTTCAACTCCTGGTCAGGGCACATGCCCAGGTTGTGGGCCAAATCCCCAGTGAGGGGCGTGCAGGAGGCGGCCAATCGATGTTCTCTCTCACTGATGTTTCTAGCTCTCTCCCTCTCAGCTCCTCTCTCTCTAAAATCAATAAAGAAAAAAAGTGTTTTTTTAAAAATATTGTTTAGGGCGTTTCTCCTTCCCCTTTTGCAGACCAATATGCCCTTTTTCATAAAGTGAACACATTTCTTGGCCAACAGCTTACTTCGAGACCCTCACGCCCCTTACGAAGTTCAGCGGGGAGCTCATCCACTGAGGGCACTTCCGCTCCTCGAGCACCTGCGGCACAGCTCTCCTCTTGCGGTGGTTGGTTTTGCTTCCGGATCTTCAAATCTTCTCCAATCGCATCAGTTTAGGTCAACTTATTCTCTCCTCCCCGTTTATTATTGAGAAGATCATATCATTTGTCTATAATCTCAGGACACAAGTTAACACTGATATGGGAGTTTCAATGGAAAGGACGAGGTATCCAAGAAGGTGACGGGAAAGGAAAGAGACAGAGGAGGAGAGGCAAGGAGACAGTGACTGGACTCTAAGAAGCCAACATTTAACCCGCCCCCAGCACCGCGCACGTCCCACCGCGAGCCCCAGCAGACTCTGCGTTCTCTGCACTCCCAGGCTCCGACCTAGAGTCCGTTCTGGTTCTTAACGCCATTAACCTCTAGCGCATCTCACTGCTGACGGGGCTCCCTAAGCCATTTCTCTTTTTGCTGGCAAATGCCCAGGTCTACTGATTATTTCACATCCTCTGCACTGTTCATCTTAAATCCCATGCACCGCAGTTCGGTAATTAGAATGCAGATATTCTAATAGGACCTTGGCCCTTTTAACAATAAAGTTTAAACACACACCACAAAAATTCTCCTTTCCTGACATGCACAGAGGAGGTTAGAATTCTGCGCTTATTTCATTTATCAAATTTCCAAAAACTAATATACTTCATGCTTCCTACACACACGCAAATTCCAGACCGCGTAGTCAGCGCCCACACATGGGCAATGGATTCCCAGCAGGGTATACGTGTCTTGGATTTGTGCTTTTGTTTTAAATGTGTGGGACTTGGAAAAAGAAAGTTGAAAATATTTTCCCGCCTAACAGTTTAAGATTTTAAGTCATGTAGAACAGAGACAGCTGTGTGCCATGCAATATAAACACGGGTACCAGGGCGGACCTCCCTTCACCAATCTTAGCGAGTCTGGAAAAATGCGTTTGTTTGGAGATGCTGGTTCAAGACTTTATTGTCCTCTGAGACTTTTATTACGGAGAAACACATCCTCGGCTCTCCTAGGTGGTTTGCTAGACCAGCTCTGTCAGGGGGAGTTAGACCGTTGAATATTTATTACCATGGAGACAAGAGGTCCTTTCCAGGTCTTTCTTGTTTCATTTAACATGTTCTCATCTGATACCTCTTACAGGAAATTCATTCATAGAGAGATATCAGGCTACCAGACTGTGAAGTTCTGAAATCAGTGATCCTATCTTACACTAATCCTTTGGACTTTCTGTGCACAGTAGATATTCTACAACTACTTTTAAAATTCAATTGGAATATAAAATATAGAAAAATTTTAATATACTTTCTAAAACTTTTTTGATGGTGAGACTGAGAATTTCTATATTTTTCAAATCTAATTAAGTGATAGAAAAATTTTTATGAAACAAGAATGTTTGTTGGGTGAGAGCTTAGACTGGATTTAATTCCTGTAAAAATCTTATCAAGGCATCTTCGATATTTTTAAGTCAAACACAGTACTGAGAATACTGCCTTAATAGAAACACTTTGTGGTTTGATACCTCAGCAACTTTCCAGTGAGGGAAAAAAAGAGAGATTTCATCAAGTACATATTCATATGTGAAAAGTAATTTAAAGCGATTTGATAAATTACATGTCATAAACAGATTTCAGAAAAGGGGGTGCATAAAACCAGTTACTGATAATATGTTGCAATTCCAATATAATCCTGATGACCAAGAGTGGTGTTTGTCAGTGTACAGCAAATATTTTCAGGAAGCAATATTTATCTTATCTTCTTTTCCGAAGAAGACATACAAATAGCCAACAGACACATGAGAATATGCTCCCATCACTAATTCTGAGGAAGATGATACTCAAAACCAAATGAGTCATCACCTCAGACCTATCAGCATGGATACTGCCAAAAAGTCCAACGGTAAGTGTTGGTGAGGGCGGAGAGCAAAGGGAAACTCTATACACTGTTGGGGGGATTATAAATTGGTTCCGCCATTATAGAAAATAGTATGGAAATTCCTCAAAAATATTAAATATGGTCCCGCAATCCCACTTCAGAATATATATCCAAAAGAAATGAACCACCTCTAGAGGTATCTGCCACCCGTGTTTACTGCTGCCTTATTCACAGTAGCCGAGACGTGGGAACAACCTGGGTGCCTATGCACAGTGAATGGGTCAAGACCGTGTTTTACACACACACTTCAGCCTTGCAAAAGAAAGAAAACGTGTCCTTCGAGACACAGCGGATGAACCTGAAGGACATCGTGCTAAGTGAACAGAAGACACAGGAAGGAAAAGACTGCGTCATCTCACGCACATCTGGAATCTAAAAAGAGAGAACTCCAAGTAGCCGAGCAGAAGGGTACTTAGCAGGGACTGAGGGCTGGGCGGAGAGGGAAGATGGCCAAAGGCTGCAAACTCCAAGTCATCAGATGAATGAATTCAGGGGCCCAATATCCAACGTGGTGACAGCGATTAGCAGTGAGTCGTGTACTTGAGATTGTCCACAAGAACGGTCTCGAGTGTTCTCACTGCCCTCCTGGACAGGGGACTGCGAGATGGTGGGTACGCCGCCAGGTCTGGCTGTGTGATCATTTCACAGTGTGTGGGGGGGTACGCCTTAAGATGTATGAAAAGCACTATAATATATGCAGAAAAGTAATAAACTAATGAGATGAAGAGAAGAAAAAACAAAGGTACTAATAGCTAGAGGAACTAGGGGAGACATGATAGAAAAAAACTATATTTCTTCTTTACAAACAGGATTTAGATGTGCGTTTATTAGGAGGATCTTTATGGACTGAGTTCGGTCCCCCCAAAATCCATATTTCGCTCCCAATACTCAGACCTCAAAGTACAGCCATATCTCCAGATAAGATCTTTCAGAAGGTGATTCAATTCATTAGGTGGGGCCCTAGTATGACCGACATCATCGGAAGAGACACCAGGAACAAGGGTGCACAGCGGGAGACCGGGTGAGAACACCGAGTGAGAGCAGGTGGCTCTCTGCAGGCGCAGGGACAGCTCTGACTGGACACTGAACCAGGTGGCACTTTGGTCTTAGACTTCAGCTCCAACGCTGTGGAAAACACGTTTCTGTTGTCAGCCACCCAGTCTGTGGTATTTTATTATGGCAGTCCCAGCAAGCT
Source organism: Molossus molossus (assembly GCF_014108415.1). Lineage (NCBI taxonomy): Eukaryota > Metazoa > Chordata > Mammalia > Chiroptera > Molossidae > Molossus > Molossus molossus. The sequence continues at coordinate 7,628,598 of NW_023425354.1, read as the reverse complement.
GATACAGAGTTCACAGGGACAGTGACAGCTGTGACCACACAGAGGGAAGAAGCTCGAGGGAGTTTGAAGAAAGACAGGAAGGAAGGAAGGAAGGAAGGAAGGAAGGAAGGAAGGAAGGAAGGAAGGAAGGAAGGAAGGGAGGGAGGGAGGGAGGGAGGGAGGGAGGGAGGAAAAAGGGAGGGAGGGAAGGGAGGGGAGAGGAGGGGAGGGGAGGGGAGGGGAGGGGAGGGGAGGGAGGAAGGAAGGAAGGAAGGAAGGGAGGGAGGGAGGGAGGGAGGGAGGAGGAGGAGGAGGAAGGAAGGAAGGAAGGGAGGGGAGGAGAAAGGAAAGGAAAGGAAGAAAGAAAATCCATAGCGGTATAAATGTACTAATATTTAACTTAAGTATAAAAAATGTAGTGGGAGCCCGGGCCGGTGTGGCTCAGCAGACTGAGTGCCGTCCCCTGCACCAAAAGGTCCGGGTTCGATTCCCACTCAGGGTACATGCTTGGGCTGTAGGCTCGATCCCCAGTAGGGGGTGTGCAGGAGGCAGCCAATCGATGTTTCTCTTCATCCCTCTCCCTTCCTCTCTCTCTCTAAAAATCAATAAAAATATATGTTTAAAAATGTAGAGGGAGATAGGCACAAGGGACACAGCTTGGCTGTACATGCCGAAGAACATAAATCCAGGATTGAGGGATAGGCACTCCATCCAGCAGACATCAGGGAGCCACGGAGAGTTTTTTAGGACTAGCATGACATGATGAGACCTAATTTCTCAGTAATTAATCCAGCAGCAGCACATAGGATGACTTGTGGTAGGGAAGAGGAGGAGAGACAGCAAGCCAGGAAAAATACAAAGAAAAAGAGGCACAGGAATCTGAGCGACAACGAGAATTAACATGAGGAGACAGAGACAAAGAAATATTACAGAAACAGCAGTAATAGAACTTGACGTAAAAAAAAAAAAAAAAATCCCTGAAACTACCCAATTGGCTGAACCTCACTTTAAAGCGTAGAACTCTTTTTTTTTTCTTTTTAAATTACACAAATCCTTAAAACATGGGATTGGTTTCAACCTGTTGTAGTTAAGCCCTCTTGCAGGGTCATTACTCAGGTGTAATTTTCCCTCCTCGATTTGGTTTTGAGGGGAACAAAAGAGAAAGGGCGTCTGAGTCCTCAACTCCCCACTTCTGGATGCTTTCTCCCTGCAAAGCTGCACATCTGCTTCCCATCAGCCGCAGATGTGGCTGGGGCTGCAGCGTGGCCCAGGCATGAAACAGCAGCAGAGGCCTAGCATCTCATCCATCAGGAGCTTCTCGACAATCTCCAACCCTGGACGAGGGGCTGCAGAGGACACCTCCCTCTCTCCCTCTTCTCCGCACCGGCCTGCCGTGACTGTGTCCGAGACTCGCAGTGTTCTTCCTGTCCACCTTCCAGTGTCCCTCGGAGGCTCGTCCACCGCCAGGCCCTCCCTTCAAATGGAGGCGTCCATCCCACGATGAGGAAGGAGGAGCATTTCAACGCGATGCAGTCTGAGAGCATCGCTGGCTAGCCTCTTCCAAGAGTAGTGAAGACGGGCTTGCCGTGCAAAATACAGACAGAGAACATGGGGGAGGGAAAAATGAAACTTTAGGAAGAAATGCAGTATCATAAAGTGAGTTTCATTCGCTTTCTCGGCAGCAATGAGCAGTCACAAAGTTGCAAGGTCACTTCATCCCTACCATTCACATCAAAGTCATTCAGATGGGAGGAGTCTGCTGACCCATTAACACTGAACACTGGAGACAGACAGCTACTTCTACCCATCGTAGACCTAAAGGATCACTTTTCAAGACCACTCCCTATTCAACAGGTAATTTGGGAGAAAAACACGTCTCCCTGAAACCTCTTGGCTGAGCAAGCGATCGCTACATCCATTAAATCTGCAAATATTTATTGAGTGCCTACTAGGAGCTATTCTAGGTGGTAAGAATACAGTGGAAACCAAAACACAAAACCCTGGCCATCATGGCACTTACATTTTAAGGGGTGAGATAGACAGAAAGAAAACATGAAATATAGAGTGTGTTAGATGGTGACAAGTGATACACGGAAAATAAAGCAGGGCGAGAGGGTTAGGGAGTGTTGAAGGACGGGGTTGCTTTTAATAGGGGGTGTTCAAAGGCCTCACTGAGAAGGCAAAGGGGTAAATGGTTGAGCGAAGCAAGTATCTTGGAGAAGAAAAGTCCAAGAAGATGGAGAAGCCACGATACAGGGCAAGAGGCTGCCTGCCGGCTCACGGAACAGTCAAGGGAGTGCGGCCGGAGTCCAGGGAGGGAGGCTGACAAGGGGGTGATAAGGTACCAGGAGGGCAGATGACAAGGATGTTCTCTGACACGGGTCTTTCATGCTGAAGGAGGCGGGAGACCTTGCCAGGTGTGGGCAGACCCATGGCATAAAACAGGGCACGGCAGAAGTGGGTTTGCCAAGGTGAGGGCTCGGACCACGGGGTTTATTCTTGTGTTGTTATTCGTTCGTTAGGGTCTTGTTTTCCCTCCAAACAACGGTAAACCGACTTTCGCCTCGCCCTGCATGACTGAAGTTTTAGCAGCATCGTGTTGACTGCTGTGTGGAGGATTCCCTGAGGATTGCAACTGGCAAGAAGCTCCTGACACGCACAACAGATCGGAAGTCAGGTGCACCAGAAGCAATGCAGGAGGGAAAGGCTTTGGAGGGAGCACAGAACCCAGGCGGAGGGGAAGCGTGACCAGTAAGGCAGCCTGTGGAGATGTCCTTGAGGTGTAGGGAGCACATTTCACCCCCTCCCCTTGAGCTAGTAAATGGTCGACTCCCCTCTGCTTTCTGCTTCGCTTCTGGAAAGGAGTTTGCTCTTTCCTTTTTCCGACAGTGGAGAGTCTTATTTTCCCCACTCCGTGCATGCTAATAGATTCCGGAACACCTGGGCAATCCTGACCATGCTACGATCACACATCCCACAGGCCGGTTGTGATGGGGAAGGCGGAGGGGAACCGCGTGTCCCAAGTGTGTGGGCTCTACCTGATGGTGAAGGGAAATGAAAATGTTCTTCCTCACACAGCACATCTGGTGGAATTCAAGATTAAGCTACCAATGGTTACGAAGGCCAACTATCTGACAAATGACGCCCATTGAAACTAGGCTGTGGTTTCACTACCTGCTACAACTTCACTGATCGCTCTGACCCTTATTCATTGGGCGAGCCTCAAAGTGTGTTCCTTTGACGTTGAAAGGGAGGCGGCTTCGTGTTTAGAGGGAAATGAGGTACAGCGCACGGGAGAAACAAGAGACGGGGGATAACTTCCTGTGTCTACGTTGCTCTCTTATGGGTCATATTTGAAACCCAAGTACCAGGGTTATAGTAATAATCACAAGAATAACAGTAATGGCTGTTATTTATTGTGTCCATCATCTTCCAAGCATTATCTCATTTATTCTTCAGGTACTACTGTTATCCCCATTTATCGAATGAGTAAACTGAGGCTGAGAGAAGTTGAGGTAACCGGCTGGGATTCAAACAACCAAATTGGGGAGCGGAAATTCAAACCAAGGCACCCTGGTCCCCAGCTGTCACTTTAAAGGCCGTATTGTGCTAAAGAAATCTGCATTTCCTCTTCGCACACCACTGTCACCCCAACGTAATGACACCCTGTGCCCTTATCGACTCGCCCTTCCCCGGCTCGAGACGGCCTTTCTGGCATTTCCCAGGCATCGCGGAGCACCAACAACTCATCCATTCCTCACACCTGGACGGAAACTGGAACTGTGCTCTGTGCTCCAGGGGTCCCCGACTCAAAGTTATCTCCACTACTGAACTGGCCTTTGGATCAGAAAAATGCACTTTTACACAAAGAATCTGCAGAATGGCAATTCATCTCTGCCCAAACACTCGCACTTTATGATGTGGAACATAGGGCGGAAGTGAACAGAAGACATAAAAGAACAGGTAATGACTCTGCATTGCTTTTTACTACTGACGGTTATCTTCAAGAAGCCTCAAATCAGTGACAGCTCAAGGGGACAATGACAATAATACTTCTACTTTCTGGTATCTGTGGATCTGAACTTGGTGATAGAGCTCATTGAATATTAACGATTTCTAAAATATGTTGGATTCTATTATCCAGTCTTTCATCTGGTAGCCATTGAAGCAAAAGGTTAAAAAGTTTTTCTTGGTATGGGGGATCTTTTAGGAGGTAGACATACAACTTTTTCTTTCAATGTGGTAGCCTCAGTCTTCAAACATTACTGTAAATCAGCTCGTATTCAGAAGCCATTTAAGAGTTTTTGGTATGTTAAGAAATGCCACACAAAAAAAATGTGTCTTTTTAAAAAGGATTAAGAAGCGTAACCACTGCCAAAGTGCGCGGTTTGACTTGACTGTCTACATTCACTGCCCGTCTGGGGAATGTCACAACCCTATCCATGACACACGGCTACTGCAAGCGTAATATAAACTGATGAGTCTGAAGACTTTTGGAACTCTAAAGCTCAGTTTGAATGTTAGTGGCTATAATAATTTAGATTTTAATCTTCATTGCCTCTTGGAAATACGTATTTTCAATAAAGGTTCCTGAAAGAGAAGCTCAGCTCAGCAGGAAATCTTCCGCCCCATAGAACGAGCTTGGATAGACGCTCAACTACACTCGTCCCTAATGACATTTACATGCTCGGCAATAAAGTTCTCGTTCCTAATTACTACCGTGTTGTGATATTGGGATTTATAATAAAATATATTATGTGGTCTTTGTCCCCGTTTCCAGCACAGAGCTCCTAAAACCCTCGGAATTTTTTAAGCGATAAGAATGAAGGAGGTGTCATGTGATTCATAACAGGCGGCTTTCAACCACACCTGAGTGCACGTTAACGAGGCGGCCTCTGGAAAGCTCCTAAGGATGAGGGCTGATTGCCAGGAGAACCCACAGTGATTAGAGGGCTGGAACTCAGCCTCCACCTAACCTCCAGGGAAGGGAGTGAGAACAGAGGTGGAATCAATCACCAATGGCCAATGACTTAATCAATTGTGCTATGTAATGAAGCCTCCACAGAAACCCAAAAGTTCGGGGCTGGGAACTCCCAGGCCGGCAAACACATCCACGTGCCAGGAGGCCAGCGCACCCCAGCTCCCTGAGAACAGAAGCTCCTGTACGCGGGACCCTGGAGGACCCCACCCTACTATGTACCTCTTCATCTGACTGTTCATCTGGATCCTTTATAATGTGCTTTACAATAAACTTGCAGATTAAGTAAATGCTCCTCTGAGTTCCGTGAGCCACTCTCGCAAATGAATGGAGCCCGAGGAGGGGACAGTGGGAACTGCCTGTGCATACAGCCCCCCAGTCAGAGGCACAGGTGGCAACCAGGACTGAGACTGGTACTGGAGTGGGGGAGGGCAGTCTTGTAAGACCGAGCCCTCCCTGTGGGATCTGACGCTGTCTCCAGGTAGTGTCAGAAGTAAGTCCCACTGTCATTTCCCAGGAATGGTCCATGTGCTCATGAATGTCTTTACCTTTCAGGGTTGCCTACACCTCCTAGGTAAACTGTACAGGCAAGAGAACATTTCGAGAGCACAGGAAAAGTCATCCAGATGTAGTCTAGATTTTCTCTAAAGCGGTAGAGACTCACTCCCAGCGTCAGTCACTTTGGCGCTGCCAAGGACTCAGAATCGAGGAGAACTCCAGAGGGCAGGTCATTCGCTCTTGTGGGTGACTTCTCCCTGCTTCTACTCTGAATGCAGAGACGAGATGCAGCCTCTCGATTCATTAGGGGCCCTGTCAGGCTCCACAGTGAATTTGAAGTGACGATGTGTCACAAATGTATTCACATGGTGTTTTGTCTTGTAACACAAGATCATTCCTCTACAGAAATGCTGAAAAGCAGCAGCCATGGAGATCGTGAAGACGGCAAAGCGAAGCACACCCGACTCCCGGGCACCACGGGCTCTCCCTGCTCTCCTGGCGGCAGGAGACACTGAGTATTTCCCTCGGGGTGAGCAAGGGGAGCTGCTCCCTCCGAGTCCTGTTTCTAGGTTCCTATTGCCTCAAAACCCTGGCTTATTCTACATGAAAACCATCATTATTTTCCTTAACCTGATTGCCACCAGCAACATGAACTATTCTGAGAAGGAGTTGTAGTTACTTCATAAAATTTCATATTTTAATAGGTGAATTACCTACTTTTTGAGAAAAGGACCACAAGATTCTTTTATTATCTAAAACACACACACACACACACACACACACACACACACACAGCTTAACCAGTAAGTTCTGTTCCTTCAATGGATTAGAGTGCTTTCAATGTCCATACACTAAAACTCTAAATTAAACAACAAGCCAACAGCTTCATTGTTTTATGTGTCCAGAAGTCCTTCACTAGGGCAGATCAGAACTAGACAATTTGTTGGGTCACAGAGGCTATCAAAGACCAGTCACCTTCCACCTTGCTGCTCAGCCATCCTCAGCATGCTGACTTTGCTCTCAGCTTGTACCCCTTCATGTGACAAGGTGGCTGCTGAGGTTCCAGCCATCACAAGCAGACACAGCCGGGACCAGCAGTGGAAGGTGAGGCTTCTCTTGTTTATATATTGTTTCTTCATTAGCCACCAAACCCTTCCTCTAAGCTCCTTTGCACACTTCCTCTCACTTCTCATTGGCTGCAAATGCATCCTCTCATGAACAGTTCACAGACAACAAAAAATGGAATTAATTTTGCTTGAAAGGAGTAAGAGAGCCGTGAGTGTGCTGATTGTATTTAACCAAGAATATCTGCTACATTCTCCAAATTTCTTATAGAGCTGGTATATCGCTTACATTAATCACAATAAAAGGGTTGAAAAGTGGAGGCAAAGCTTAATGGGAACACATTTCAGGCCTTGACCTTAAATGTGTACACACGCACAAATATCCACAAATGTGCATTTGTCTATTAAATATACAATTAAAGATAATATTTTAAAGACACAAATAAAACATGCTAAATATGTAATATAAACTATTGGCGCTACTTGAATTTTTTTCTTTTAAGAAGTACTTTCCACTGGATGCAAACGGTAGGAAGGCTGACTTGGGTTCGTTTTTGTCTTGCTTTGTTTTATTTGTTCATCTGTTATTGGGTTTTTGTTTGTTTGGGGTTTTTGGTTTGTTTGGGGGTTTTGTTAGGCCATCTTCTGTAAGACTTCTTGAGATCTTTCCTAACCAGAGCTTTCCAGGACCCGGGAGCGTGGAGAGCAGTCTTTCACTACCCAGGTGTGCTTTTACATCTCTCCACCAGGCTTTCTTTACCAGGAGTCATTGTATAGATTCCGGACCCAAGAAGACACTGGGAGCCGCCCTCAGAATCCCAGGTAATGAAGGATGCAAAAGAGCAAGAGAACACGAGGAGCTGGCTTCTAAAAACAAAAAGGTAAGATTGATTATAGCCAGGCTGACTCAGGGCCAGGTTCACTCAGCATCCAGCCCCACATGCTCACATCACAGAAGAATGAGCTGAAGACCCCTTTTGCCAGCAGGTTCATCTGCAAGATGCTCGAAGCCCCGGCCAGTGCTGGCCCGGATTCTGAGAGGCGCCCTCCTTGTTCCAAGAAGCAGATCCTTGAGCGTAATCAGCCCAATTCCATGGGTTCCAGAGGTTACACATGAGCTGCTCTTGTCTGCAAATGGGCTGCCTCGCTGGTGATTTACAAGGCGCTGATTTTCCTGCCCCGGTGATGGATCGCTGCAGGCCATTCCTCACCTTACCATCACCTGACCTGAAGAATGTGGGTAATGCCTCAAATTCCTCCTTAAAAAAATGTTGATACCTAGTGCTCTATATCTGATCTTAGAAATTATAATCCCCATTTGACTAGCCTGCAGAAAAGTTTTTATTAGCCATTTCAAAATTACAACCATCAAAATCTCTTCCTACAACTCCAGGAAGTTCACACACACACACACACACACACGCACAAAATCAAGTTTTATGCTTTTCATCCAGCCTAAATCATTCTCCTCTGGGAAAGTGGACAGGCAGGATTGGTTTGAATGGACTATAAGGATCTTCATTAGAAAAAGCAAAACAATACACGCGCACGACAGAGGCGCAGACAGGGATAGAAAATGATCTGCCCCGGTCACTAACATGGCAATTTTTTGGAGATCATCTGTGAGCGTAATGGAAGTCTTTGCATTTGGATCTTGTTCCAAGGCCCGGTTCTGAGACCTTGGTTAATCTAGAAGGAAGAGGCCAGTGCTGTCTAAAAGTACTGGGGCCTTTCCCAGGAGCCCAGCCCTCAGTACAGGAGGGGCGCTAAGGACCCAGGACACTGAAAGACCAGGGGATTCGCAGAGGTGGTGGTCGGCCGTGGCTCCAGCTGGAAAGAGCCATCAGCTGCCTCCAGGCTGGGAGAAGACAGGCTGCCCTGCCTGAGAATCACAGGCATGACCCAGAAACCACACGCCTCATCTCCACCCGACCACTGGCTGCAGACTTAGAACCAAATTCTGGAAAGGACTGGGACTTAGGAGAGGGAGCAGATGCCGGAGCAGGAGTCAGTCACTTTGGAGTCCTCACTTCTATAGAGATGTAAGGAGGGCAGTTTAAACAGAGTTATTCCAGGAACCTGGGGCCTGGATTTGTGATCCATTTAACTGAAATTCTGAATGTTCCAATGAGTAGCTTTCCTATTAGAAACCATAATTTATTTTAAAGAGTTACAGAATGTGTTTGAAAACACTGAGTTTTAGTTTCTCAATAACATGCATTCGCCTTGATACTGCCTCTACTGCCCTTCCAGTGAAAATATCTAAAAAGACCCTCCAGCCCCCACTATATTGTAGGGAACTCACAATATATAGAAAACCCAAACTGGAAGACAAAATTTCCTGAGTTCCAACACAAGGTGAATGTTATCCAACACAAGGTGAACCGAGCCACACTGGTGGTGGTGGGGGTGGCTGTTTATACTGATAAAAGAACTCTTGTCTGAATGAAAGAAAGGACGAGAATGCTCTGTATTCCTGCCATTTCAGCTGCTACCAGTTTCAAAATTAAACATGCATGATTTCACGATGGGATACGACTTTCTGAAACACTAAAAATTCTGTGTTGCCCTTTTCCACAAACTCTTACATTATTACATCCACTTAGGACTGTACTTCCAAGGAACTGAGTCCAGAGTGGGAGTAGGGAATGTAACGAGCAGTGGTTATCTTACTCACTGCACCGGAAAAATAAGTTCATAATGAAAGCATAGTAGGTATTGATGGAAAAGGTGCCCACCTCAGAGACATTGTACTTATGTGTGTTGCAGAGACCCAGGCGTAGGGGAATCTCTTACTTTGGCATAGCAGAGCTCACCATGTGCAGGGTCCTAGGTGGGAGTTTCTCTCCACTGTCAGGGGTAATAGAACCTGTGTGTGTTTGCAAACTGGAAGCAGCAATGGATTCTCTTCATTTAAGGGTAGGAAAGGATAAACAAGAAAACAACTAAATGGGACCTAAGGACCAGGGGGTTGGGGAATAAGAAAAAAGAAAAGGTCAGCCTTAGCTGGGTGGCTCAGTTGATTGGAGCATCATCCCATACACCAAAATGTGGCGGATTCAATCCCCGGATGGGGTGTGTAAAGGAGGCAACTGATTGATGTTTCTTCTCTCTCTCTCTCTAAAAATCAATGAAAACATATCCTCAGGTGAAGATTAAAAAAGAAAGAAAGGGTCATAAAATCTGGAGAGAAGACTATACTTCCAAAAAGGAAACAGTCCAGGAACCAAAAAAATAATCCTCCATGACATACAAGAATTGTCTCCCATAAAGCAACAGTTAAATTCATAAGTCACAAGCAGACTCAATTTAAAGGATGAAATGAAATAGAAAGACAAAAGAGAACTAGCAACAAAAGCAGTAAGTGAAAATTAAACCAAACAAACCAAACACACAAACGCTGGCACTAAAATCAGAGACAGAGAAAGAGTGCATGGATACTACAATGACAATGGCAAAAGTAGTACAATCTTCATGCTGGCTATTTAAAAGCAGTAATGGTGCACACATGTTCAAGCAGTAATGTCAAAGCAAACGGCACAAGCTCTTCCACAATAAAGTTAAGGACAAAGGACCAAAACTGGGAAGTGGACAGATGATAAACACAGAAGCTAAAAATTAGTGTTATTCCCAAGGATTTAAAAAAATGTACAATTGCAACCCTAGAAAGAGAAGCAGTGACCAAATCCATAATTAAGGGACATTTTTCTGGAACACAAAGCTAAACACCTTAAAATGAAAAGTGAACAGATTCAACCTGTTTTTAACTAACATTCAGAGAAATAAATCCACAGATGGATCAATTCCAACATTTTTGAATTATGAAGAAAAATGTAATTTTACAAAAGATCCTGCTGATAGCAACAAAACCTCAGATAAGAGGCCTGGAAAAGAAATAAAAATCCTCAAGAAGATATATGCTGCCAAAGCAGTCTGATTAGGAGCTGTTCAGTGTCACAAAGACCCAACATTTCCACTTGTTCTCCTTGGATTATACAAATTAGTTATCGCATTTCAGCACAACAGCCAATTCTCTATGTCTTTTCAACTCTATAGACTTGACATTGGGTCCATGACAAATCTCTCTCCAATAATTTTGAGCTGATAAACCGTTGGACTAGCTGATGGCTAACCTCCAGATAATAGCTCTTCACTTTAGTTTTATTTTATTTGGATTTGGTTTTCATACATCAAAACATCATGGATCCGAAGTTTCCCTTGTGGGTCACAGGTCACCAGATCCAGGATGCAGTGGTGGTATTTTCCTCGGACTGTTATGAATTAGCTGGAGACCACATGTTTCAGGGAAATAAAAACCAGAAAGGGCAGGAATTTCTGTTTAGCTTCAGGCAGTGAAGCATTGGATACTTTATGTAGTATCCTTTTTAAGAGATATAGTTTGAAATACAGCCCAGCATGGATAATGACCCTCAAGTTTTATTTTATCTCAGAGAAAGAGAGTTCAAGATATTTGCATTATTTTAGGAGGAGAAAAGAGGAAGGCAATTAGATCTTTAAAAAAAAAAATACACACTATAAATAGAATTCATCACTAAAGTAGAAAGAGATATGCATTCTTTGTGTGACAACAGCTGCGGAAAGAGGGAATTATAGAATAATAAAAAATATTAAACTTTGATGAAGTTTGAATTATATCAGGTAATGAAACACTATTGTATCTAGTGATTAGGAAGCCACTAATAACCATCTAAATGTGTTTTTCACACAGAGGAGGTATTGCCAATTGACAGTAAAGCTATTTTGCAAAAGTACCAGTATAGACTTCTCTGTTAAAAAGCCTGACACTCATAAATACGTGAGAGACAAAGGGCAACAGCCTAAAGAGATATCAGAGTAAAAAGTGAAGAAAAATAAATCAGGGCTCATCAAACCTTGAGCATGTGTACAACTAGAGAAGTCTATGGAAAGACAAAGTTTAAATAATTACAAGAGTCTGAATGTGAATGAAACAAGACACCGTGTACTTAGTGAAGATATGGTCCCTGATCAAAAGAATAATCCAAGGGACATGCTTTAGCAAGAAAAGAAAAAAAAAAAAAAAGTCTTATAAGATAAGGACAAAAGAAGAGAAAATGGAGAAAGATGCGGGAAATGTTGAGAATGGAAGGGTTGAGGAAGACCCCATACGTTGGCCACAAACCTTTTGCCTTTTTACAAGGAGTGTGAATCCCTATGTTGAAGTTGAATAGACATGTAGCAGCTTAAAGATATGGAACAGGTTTAAATAGTCAGAGAACTATTAGTCAAAGAGAGATGAATAATGATCAATTCTGACTTCACTGAAACTGCACACAAATCATCTTATTTGGATCAAATTAACATGATTTCCTGACATTATCTCCACATGGCAAACCACCAAAGGAAGAGGAGACAGTGGGTGGTGACAGCTGCCCGGAGATACGGGGCACGGGATTCATGAGGCAAGAAAAAGGAGAACGTGTGAAGAAACTTCTGATGGATTCTGAAGAGAGCTAAGTCAGCGTTCTTACGACATGATGCTGCATCTCATGACTCCAAGTAATAGAGGCGCTCGACTGAAGGTGACATTCAGGGGAGACCTCAAGAGATGGGGGGGCAGAGACAGTCAGTGCCCACCAGCACCCTCAGCGCTCTGTGAATTTCTCAGCCTCCACCTCAGATTTCTGGGGACGAGATGATAAGTTCAGTTCAACGGACTTGGAGCAGAAATGAAGTGTACCTCTCCCAGGGTGAGGCAGTGAACACGTGTCTGGGTCTCCTCCATCCCATTCTACCACTACCATGGTGATGCTGGAAACCAGGGATTGCATGAGATGACAATGTCCCAGTGTAGGCGTGTGGGTCCCAGAGGAGGCCCTGCTGATCCAAACTGGATTTGGGTGAATAAGGAAAGAGCTTCCCTTCATGAAGTCACATAGGGTTCACCACTCTGAGCATAAACAGGATGCCTAGTGTGTGTGAGACGGCAGACAATATGAGTGGACAGGGAGAAAATGAAAGGTAATTTATAAAGATGCTATTTGTTTTCTTTCTATCTATATGGTATGCATCCATCCATCCTATAGATTACCCATCCATCCAGGTCTTTTGCATATGAATGGAGAGAGCTGCCTGGAACATATGTGAAATGGTAAGGCTGGATTTGGGGAAATCAGCTTTTGCCTTCTCTTTTTGTTTCATATTTGTATAGTGAACATGAGTCACACTCTTTAAAACAATGGAATACTCACAGAAATAAATATTTTAAATGAAGATTGAGAAAATGAAAAGAGAAGTAAATAAAAATGTCAAAACGCAATGGGAGATTCCATGAATAGTTCTAGCTCATGGGACAGCTAATTTAATTCTTTTTTTTTTTTTTTAATCCTCACCTGAGGACATTTTTCCATTTTTTGTTCAGATAGAGTGGGATGGGGAGAGGAAGAGAGAAACATCGATGTGAAAGGGACACATCGAGTGGCTGCCTCCCACACGACCCAGCCAGGGCCGGGGACAAACTGCAACCCAGGTACGTGCCCTTAGCGGGGACCAAACCTGGGTCTCTCTGGACCACAGGCCGACGCTCTAACCGCTGAGCCAAACCGGCCAGGGCAGCTGATTTAATTCTTAAAGGTGGAAATGGACCTTTTGGCCTGTTAGGACTTCTTTTAGGGCTACTGGCGTGTCTGCCTGGTAACCTTTCACTGAAGGGTGAGGTGTCTGGGAAAACATTAAGTTGAACCTGTCAGGGACGAGTGATGCTGTTTTCCACAGGTGTGGACAGAAGGTTCAGGAGTCCTCATTAAAACAGCAGCAACAAACAAGGTACAGTGACTGGAGAGAGAATGAGGGCCGTCCTTGTCCAGGTACTGCTCAAGTTTGTCCTTGAAATCGCTGACGTGTCCCTAGCCCTCCTTCCCAATGAGTAAATTTGTTGCACCCTTCTGGAAAGAAAAATAAATCCATCTCACAGCTCCGCCCGCGATAAAGCCAAATATACCTACACACATGCACACGTGTATATTTATTTTAATACCCGTGTATATTTACATATCTGTATAAATGTACTTACATGATACCCAAGCAAACACGGTGTTTGAATAAAGAGCCTATTCAGAGATATATGTATGGGGACTATTGGCCCAAAGAGGTCAGACCACGAGGAGGTTATTGAACAGGCTGGAGAATTGGGGTTTTAGGTGGCCTCGACAGTGGACCTTTGAGCCAAACAACCCTAGTGGAGGCTGCCCTGAGCACTGAGTGTTGAGCAGCATCCCTGGGCCTGACCCAGTGGGTGCTGGTAGCAACCCCCCAACACACACACACACACACACACACACACACACACACACACTCAGAGTTGTGACAACCGAAACCTGTCCTAGTCATCCTCAAATGTCCTCTAGGGGGCAAAACTGCCCTCTGTTGAGAACCTTTGGGTTGAATTATAATACAGAAAACATTCAGGGTACAGGGTAGTTGCTAGAAAGTTGGAAATAACAAGACAGATTTTCCAGCTTGTGAGAAATTTTAAAAATTGGGGTTAGCCTGGTTGGTGTGGCTCAGTGGTTGAGCGTCCACCCATGCACTGAGAGGTCACTGGTTCGATCCCTGGTCAGGGCACGGTTGTGGGCTCGATCCCAGTAGGGGGCGTGCAAGAGGCAGCCGATCAATGTTTCTCCCTCACTGATGTCTCTGCCCATCTCGCCCTCTCCTTTCCTTTCTCGCTAAAAATCAATAAAAACGTTTAAGAGGAAAAAAACTGTAGTCAACTTATTTCTTAATCTTTCATGGTTTGTCTCTTGTGATAACCTATCAACACCTGGAGTGAGTGGGTGTCAATGTTTATTTACATTTTTAAGTATTTTCCACAGGGCTAATCAGGATGTATATGATGAATACATATATATTGACTAAAGAGACAACTGGTCAAAGATCACCACTGGCAAATTCTCTGAGAAATGGCATTCTCGAGATTCTACTCTCTCCCTGGTCCCTCTCAGGGCAGGAGTTTCACTGCGGCTTAGATTCCATGGGATGAATCAGACCTGAAGCGCCAGCTCTCTGGTCACCGCTGTGCACGTGGTCACATAAACCGACGGGCTCTCTCGCTGAGGGCTCTCCCCTCTCTCACCGGGATGATGTAGAAACGCTACCTGTGCCTCTGACCTGTGCACCTGAGACGGCCCCTCCAGCCCATGTCCTCTCCCTGGTCCCATCACGCTTTCTGCAGTGAAGGGAGTCAAGTGTGAGCTCAGCCAGGTGAAGACCATCCCTTAGATCACCTTCTAGAACGCAGTTTAGCAGAGTACCATGTGCTAGAGTTCAGACGTGAGCTGGCTAACAGTGAAGCAATACTTTTCTAGCTACTAGTGTCCTTCATATATATATATATAAACATTAAGTGTATCTTTACATTAGAAAACTCATGGTGATCGGTAGCTGCGGTTTAGCTTTGAGTTCCAGAACTCCTATGACCCTTGCCAAAATGCCGTGCCAATACGCTACAGTGTAAGAACCCCAGAGCTTCCATTTAACCCTACCTAACATATGGCAAAGGTTAACTAAGCACTTCTTGGACAGTAAAGTGATATTACATTGACAGTAATCTGAAAACAAATGTGTCATCTGTTGAATGTGGTAACATGTATGCTAACCCCGAATACACTAGATTCTCTCTGGGAAATCTATGGGAAATCACAGAGCCAATTTCCACTGGAAACATGAGGTCAAGGAGCTCAGCTTGGCATCATACCAGGCATCCCTCTTTCGGGGATGAGTTCTTAGGGCCAAAGAGCTCCTCCTGGAGTCAGAACTGACCCAGCCTGACTGTGATGATGCAATCAAAGCAAGCCCGAATCAGACTAAATCTGCACAGCCTTTTTCAGTGATGAGCTGGTTGGCAATGACGGGCATGGCCAGGCACCTCCCCACAGACATTCACCATCACTCCCACCAGTAAGAGGAGAAGGGGCAAGCATGCCGCAGGTGATGAAGGATGTCCTCTGCCTGTCTGCTGGCAGTGAACAGACACAAAGTGAGGGGCTGACAGCGAGCCTGGGCTTTCTCCCCAGTTCCCTCTCCACCTTGACTCCCACTGGTTTTTTTGTTGTTGTTTTTTTCCTTTGCTTCCTTTCCACAAAGACTGAGGTCACGTTCTGGTTTATGGGGAGCTCTTCTCACCCCCCTTCTCTCCAGTCCTTATTGCATGCAGGCTCTGACCACGGATGCTACCAAGTGTCCACGTGAAGCTGCAAAGATGCACCAGTGCTAAGCTCCGGCAAACCAATTCAGTGGAAACTTGCAATTACCTCATTGTCAGAGGTCAAAAGTAGTTTTCAATTTGTTTATTACATTTCTTTACTCATAATTGATTGCTATCCATTCCAGGGTGTGATTTTGTTTTGCTTCTTCTTTTGTTGACAATCAGATGGGGGTGGGGGGGGGGAGAATATCACTCTGAGAGACTGAACAACATTGGGTCTAATCAAAACAACAGGATTCCCCTGTAAGAAATATGCTCTCGTTGCCTCCTGGCATAAGCAAACCAGAGGTAACACAATGCTTTTAATTGCCCACGTTGGCTTTTTGAAAAATCCCTTATTAATTAAAATTTATAAATGGTGGTACAATCAAGGTGAGAGATCATCTTGTTGAGAAGACGTAGAGGTGCTACTTGACTCGACGTTTAAACGAAGGGTTCTCTGCAAACCACCGATGGAGTTTCTGAGAAGAGAACCGGAAGGATGTAAGAAGCAAAGGCAAGCTAGCGCCCGGCATCTGAACACGGAGAGCTGGAAACGTGCAAACTCACTCCTTGGGCTTTTCTTTCCTCCCACTGGAGAGCCATCCTCTGCCCCCGTTCGTGCTGGCGAGACTTCCCAACTTCAGTCAAGGTCCATGTAAGTCGATATCATCTTTATGAGGAGAGGGAGAAAGACCCCCCCCCCCCACAAAAAAAGGTACGTTATGGTGAAATCATCTAAGATTTTCCCTACTTCCTAAATATAAAGTGTTTTTCTGGAAAGACTTTGGGTGAATAACTCATGTCTTCATCAACAGAAAAACGTGTCTTTAAAAAAGAGGGTTCGATAGGAAAGGAAAATATTGTGGTCAGTAAATGACGTCCAGGTCTGCGGGACCACGGCAGCTCTGGGGGTTTGGAGCTGTTCACATGGAACCGAAATACTTTCTGACTGCTTTGGAATTTAAGGTAGCTTTGTGGGTTCGTTTTCCTCACTCTGTATATCTTTTCTTTTCTCTGGAGTTATTGTGTGGACTTGGCCCAGACTTTAGGGGAGACTAAAAATATTACGTGAAAGAAGACTATTGCAAATGTAAGTCAGCCACTGGAGAAGAGCACAGGGTGAAAGGTTAACACATACCGTCACCGTCATGTGGCAGGAGAGGACTGGGAGTCTGGCGTTGGAAGCAGCATGTCGCCATATCAGTAGATACCTCACAGGACACACGTGTAAATGTCCAGTCTCCTTTTACTATGTTGGATCTGTGCCTCTCGCGTTAGAGTACTCATTTCTCTCAATGCCATTCACAAACTTTGTACCTGAACATTTAACTGTCATAGGCATATATACAAAACACTCAGGTTCAGTACCCTGCATGGGCAATGAGGCCCTGAAATGGTACAGAGACCACAGGTCGCTGTGTTAAACAAAGAAATCACCTTGAGCCCTGGCCACTTTGGCTCAGCAGTCAGAGAATCAGCCCACGGTCCAGAGAGTCCTGGGTTCAGTTCCCACTAAGGGCACGTACCTCGGTTGCGATTTGTCCCCGGCCCCAGTTGGGGTTGTGCGGGTGGCAGCCAGTCGATGTGTCTCTCTCACATTGATGTCTCTCTCTCTCTTCCTCCCTCTCTCCCTCCCGCTCTATCTGAAGATAAATACAAAAATGTCCTCAGATGAGGATAAAAAAAAAAGGAAGAAATCACCTTGAGTACTAGCCATGAACCTCTGTGAGTGAGCAAGGCAAGTAAAAGCTGGTATATTTTGTTCCCCAGTTTCTTATTTTCTATTTTCATGGTTCCTTTGTGATAAGCCCACTAAATAAAAGAATGGCCTACTCACTTCTCTGATGAAAACGGAAAGGGAGCCCTGGCCAATTTGGCTCAGTGGTTAGAGCGTCAGCCTGCGGTCCGGAGAGACCCTGGTTCGGTTCCCGCTAAGGGCACGTACCTCGGTTGCAGTTTGTCCCCGGCCCTGGTTGGGTCGTGCGAGTGGAGCCACTCGATGTGTCCCTTTCACATCGATGTTTCTCTCTCTCTCTCTTCCTCGCTCTCCCTTCCACTCTATCTGAACAAAAAATGGAAAAAATGTCCTCGGGTGAGGATAAAAAAAAAACGAAAGAAAGAAAACAGGAAGGGAAGACAGACTTGACCCAGCTGGCTCGTGAATGCGCGATTCGACAGTAGAAGGTAGAGCTCTGACCCTCTCAGTCTGCTTGGGTTCCCTCTTCCTAACAGAAATTGCCATACCTCAGAGATGCTGCGACCTCGGGGCAGCGACCCTCACCTGGCGTTAGTGTGATGACTGTCCAGGAAGAAGGCTCATTCCTGGACCCTGAGGTTGGTCATGTAGAACAGAAGTAGACAATGGCCAAGAACATTTAGCAAAATCCTTGACCTGGACTTCTTTCTGAGGCCCCAATGAGAAAGAACTGCTGCTTTGCTAAGGGGACTGGGTTCACCTAATTGTCAGAGCCGGTTAGGAAGTCTCCGTAAGTCTGTCATCTCTGGGGCTGGGGCTTGAAGTTGGGCAGATGGTTGGGACAGGACAATGGGTGTAACTTGGAACAGATCAAGAGCGGGTGAGCACTCAGAAGGATGGTCTGTAACCCAGGTCAGTTTTTGCTGCCTCTGACCTTGGTGCTGAGGTTATCCTGCAGAAGTCTGGGCCCTTCATTATGGAGCTAAACACAGAATCCAGGTCTATGAATTGGGGGGGCTGGAGGAGAATCCAGGGGAAGGATGAGCAGATTCAGGTCCCTCTGCTGCTTCACACCAATGAGACATATCAGCGGACGGGCAACAACATACGTGAGCTGTCCCCTGCACAGAAAGGTGGCCGGGTCAGTTCCCAGGCGGCGGGTTCGGTCCCCATCTGGGTGTGTGCGGGAGGCGACTGATCAATGCTTCTCTCACATCGATGTTTCTCCCTCTCTCTCTAACATCCATAAAAACATAATTTTAAAAAATGGTTGCTACTTCCTTTCTACTCTGTAGTCTACCCCACCCAGAGACATAAAAGAAAGCAGGGCTGCCAGATGAAATACAGGACACTCAGTTAAAGTCAAGTATTAGACAGACAAAAACAAAACATTTGTAAGTACAAGAGTGTCTCAAACATCGCATGGGACATACGAATACTGAAAGGTACTTGTTTTATATAAAAGTCACACGTCACTGGGGGTCCTGTCTTTTTGTCTGTTTCATCTGACTACCCTAAGAGAAACGGTGGTCTCTTCTGGGGAACGGAGATCACCTAGCCACGCTGAGGCACTACAAACCCACCGCAGCACGGTTAGCAGGTTTGTCCACTGAGATTACAGTGGTCACAGGTGCTCTGAACTCCGGGCCTTTTATCTCTGCCAAGGACATGAGAGAGCGTATAAGAGAATGTGTCTGTCTAGGGGCTGTCCCTTTGGAAGGAGTAATTGTAGAGAAGTTCCTCTTCAAACGAGATGTGGATACAGTCACAGTGAACATGAGTCACACACTCAGGAAAAAGTCCCATATTTCAGAAAGGTTTCCCTTGAAAGACTGGGGCTCACCCAAAAAACACACCATAATAACCAACAGAGTTTTGCTTTTTTTATTCTCAAAAGTATAGATGTCTAGGCCTGACCTCAAACCTCCTGAGTGAGAATATTCAGGGCTGAGAGAAAGCCTGTTTCCCCGGCGACAAGCAGCTGTCTGGGTGCGCACTCTTAAGAACCCTGCCTTCGAGGAGCAACTCAAGTGAATAACGGTGGAGCCCGAATGGTTCACGCCAGGTCGCTACATTACACATTTTCCCCAAGCGCTCCCCCCCGAGAATTCCTCATAACAACAACCTCAAATATAACTGATAAAGTGTTTAAAAGGGCCTGCCCGTGCGCTGTGCCTCCAGCGGCATTCAGTCTGGGGTTTGTGGCTGAGTGTCTAATCGCACGCCACTTACACTCCGGCCCCTGGGCCTGCCCCTGCCCACACCTTCCTCACTGCCTTCCCGTAGCTCCTCGCCCGTTACCTCCTCCCTGCAGGGCGCCTAGAAGCTGGAGGCCCGGCATGATTTCCCCACTCCCGCGGGAATCACGGGGCACCTCGGAAGCACTCACTGGGCATCAAATGAATAAAAACCGAGTGCACGTTTCCCTCTTGCCCCTCCTTTGGGCCTCTCGTTCATCTTCATTAAGACTTTCAGAACTCAGAACATGACCACTCATACTTACTGAGCACTTGTGATAAACCAGGCTCTGTTGTAAGTTCTTTATATCACTGATTTAACCCCAGCGTGGTTTTATGGACTGTGCGGCTGGGGAAGAGGCACGTGGAGATGACAGTGCGGCCTGTCACCACACAGCAAGCAGTGGAGGGTCCCAGACGGAGCCCCGCCCTCTCCTACCCCCGGTACAGGACAGGGCTGCAGTGGGCCCATTCTAGTCCTCAGTAAGAGTGAGCCTGCTCGAACAGACCTGAGATCCTCATCACCTCCAGCTTTCTCCCCTGTGTGCAACAGTGCTCTCCCTGGAAGGAGCACCCTCCACGGCGGGACGAGAGAAAAGCTCGACAGCTCCTGTTCCGTAGACTGAGTCACGAATCAAGCCAGCGGCGCCTGCAGCCCGGCTGCTTCAGTGCACAGGAGGGGGAGCTGATTCCTCCAGGTCCCCCGGGCGGGGGAGGCAGATCTGGATTCAGGATCGACAGTGCAGCTTCAAGGTCAGGTGTGTGCCCACTCCGCACTCATCCTTCTCTGGGGGTGGCCAACCCCCGTGGGCATGTGTGCGCACGTGTGTGTGTATGTGTGTGTGTGTGCACGCGTGCACTTGGCGATCTGGTCCCAGGCAGACTTAGCGGTGGGGAAGGCAGAGCACCACACCACCTCAAGAAGGGCCTTGCATCAGCCCTCCAGGTGCCTTTTTCTTCTTCCCCAGAGCGACAGCTTCTTTAGGGTCTCCTAGAACCTAGAGTCTTCGAGGAGAGTGGCATAAGGCTGAGCAAGGCGGGTCCGGAAAGGCAGCTGCCAGGACCAGGATGTGGAGGGCCTCCAGACCTCCAGGGGAGAGGTGGGCCACTGTGCCTCTCCTTGGGGTAAACCAGAGAGGCTTCTGGAACTTTCCTTAGGAACGCAAATGCAGTGTCGGCCTGACAGATATAATCAGGGGGCCGCACGAGGCGAGGGCCTCTGTCCATCCCAGGGATTGAGACCCCGGGAATTGAGATGTTCTTAGAGAAGGTCCTTTTTTTTTGCAATTATCTTCAGATAGAGTGGGAGGGAGAGAGGAAGGAAGAAGGGAGAGAGAGAGAAACTTCGAAGTGAGAGAGACACAGTGAGTGGTTGCCACCCACACAACCCCAACCAGGGTTGGGGACAAACTGCAACTGAGGTACGTGCCTTTAGTGGGAACTGAACCTGGGACTCTCTGGTCCACAGGCCAATGCTCTAACTGCTGAGCCAAATAGGCCAAGGCCAGAGGATGTGCTTTTGACTTCCTACTAATGCTGCTCTCTCTTTCTCCTCAAAAAAAAAAAGCAATAGCCACACAAAGACAACTTCAGGGCTAAGGACCAGTAAGTAGAAAACATAGACATAAAAACCACACAGTGAGATGGGAAGAGGCTGTTTAAGGAGATAAGAGGAGTCATGATTCCCTGCCATAAACAAATTAAAGAACATTAAACACATCTATGCCCTTTAAAGAGCTAAAATGATCACAGGACATTTATTTTCTCAGTGTTCTTTAGCCAGGATGGAAAACAAAGCCCTGAAATTAATGCCAGGATAAGAGAGACGGGAGCAGACCTTTTCCCTCGAATAATTATCTTACTATCTGTCCATCTTAGGTCAACAAACAGGCTGTGATTGACAGGTTAAAATGTTTAGGTTAGCCTGAGCTCACATAAACCATTTTCAGTTTTCTAGGACGGGAGAATGTTATAAAGCAAACACCCGATCTTCTCTCCACCTTCCTTCATTCCCACCTTCTTCCACCTGCCAACCCAGGATGTCCCACAAGTGTCTCAGTGTTCGCCAGGGTTATCGCCAAGCTGAGGGGCACAAGCCACGGGGAGACCTAACAAATGACCTCATTCTTCTCAATGCAAGAAGAGGAAGTGCTCCAGGAAATCTCATCAGCGTCCGTGTGCATGACAGAAGAAAAAACTAAGTTCATTCAAATAATTATCACTATTATTCCCTTGAGCCCTTTACAAATTCTGGGTCTCCCAGATGTCTTGGTCTTTTGTTGTGAATGAGGATGATGGATAGGGAGATCACTAGAGGAGCCCAGTTAATTCTCAGAGGAGCTGGTTAATTTGCAGTGGGAAGGGAAAAGAATCACTCGTTAAAAAAAAAAAAAGAACAGACCCCGTCTGGGAGGCAGAGAGGGGGAGGAGCTTTAGGGATCACTTTGGGGTACAAATGTAAGAGGGAATTTGGTGGGCAGGCAGAGTGTCTGCATGAGGTGAGAGTGGAGAGTTTGAGAGACCCCTGGAGTGTGCAGTAAGTGAAGTAAAAACATATCCGTGTTTGATAGATATCGGCAGAGATAAAAATGTCTTTTCAGTGAATGTCAGTTTGAGCTGGTGTTTAGGCGACTGTGGTCATGTGTGAAAACCGCAAAGGAGGCCAGGTCTGTGTGGACCCCAGATGTTTAATGATCTATTTTAAATGACGGCTGAGCGTATCTGTGACCCCCTTACCCTCAATGACACCTCTTTGTGAGAAAAAATAACAACAATGAAAAACGCATTGTGAAGGCAATTGTAAGTGGGCTACGTAAAGACTCCACTATAAAATAATTTTAAATCCCAAGTATCATATGACAGAAAAAAACGCTGGTAGAGCAAATTGGAAACTCAGATCCTGGAGTTTACGACTGCTGGGAAATGTGTGAAAACATCCACTGACTCATTGACCAAAGGCATAGATGTCATGTGCTCTCCATTTCTCTGGCCCTCTTCTATGTAATGTGATTAAATCCCTGAACAAAAAGGACAAAAGTCCCTTGATTACAGAGCTAACTGTCTAGTGGGGAAAGACAGACCATTCATGAGCAAATAAGTATAATGTACAGAATGTCACTTGGGGGTAAGTGATATAAAAAATTTAGTAACGCAACAAAGAAGTTTGGGAACTGAAAAGGGTAGGGATGTTGTTTGTAATTTAAATAGGATAGTCAAGAAGAGCCCAATAATATGAAGAAGTTGAGACTATAAGCCGTGTGACTATCTTGAGGGGAAACGATTTCAGGCAGTAAGTGCAAAGGCCCTGAGGCAGGAGCCTGATAGGCATTTTCAAGGAACCTACAATTTCTAGAGTATTCTATAATTTTCAAAGTTGTATCTCTTTCATATATTCTCAAATGGGCTAAGACTGTCAACTTCATAGAATGGTTGTAGAATAATTAGAAATAATGTATGGAAAGTACTTGGCTTTTTTAGCAAGTAGTTAACATGAGTAAGCAAATCACCTCCTTATTACCATAGTGCTTACTTGCCGAGACATGTGTGCTGCCGTCCACAGTCAGATCACGGGAGAACAGGCTACGTCAGGCAGCCTAGCCTTGGACAAAAAGCCACCGTATCGGGGATGAGAATTCAAACCCCAATTCCTTACTGACAAGACACACAAACTTGGATAAATAAGTCAATATCTCTAAGTCTCTGCTTCACTCTCTGGAAAATACAGATAATGATATCTAGCCCTCAGTATTGCTGTGAGGGTTAAATAAACCAGAGAATAAAGAAAAACAGCAATAATAGCTAACATGTATTAAGTATCCGCCATGTACCTGACACGGTGCAAAGCTGTTTCCTGCATCCCTCCATTCCATTGGAATATATATTATTAGAAAGTAATATTATTGCACCCTTTTTACAGATGAGGAGACTGAGGTCAAGAGAACATGCCCATGCATCCGAAACTAAAATTGTGGCATCGGGATACCAGTCTGAAGACAGTGTGTTACTGACAACTATATTTTAAATCCTCTGGGGCTGTACCTGGCACATAATTAAACCTCAATAAATGGCAGATGTTACTGCTGTTGATGTTCTTGTTTTTATTACAGTTGTTGCCGTTGTTATGATGCCATTTCGACGAAGCAACTCATTTGGAAGGGGACAAAGTACAAATTTAAAATAATACTGCTGGCAGGGTTAGAAACAAATGCACCCATCACTGGGTATAAACAATAAAATGACCTGCCAGCCAGACCCCCAGTTTGTAAGAGTTAAAGGAATGAATCACAGATGTGAGTCACTGGATAAAAACCAGGGAAGACACACAGCTTTCCAGTGGTCCCAGAGATTCTGAAACTGGAAACATCAAGTCTTGAAAAATGGTATTGAGCCTTATCTTTCAATGTAGCTTAAGTCTTGTGTTTCTCTCCACCCCTAGGACACATGCATGCAGAGTATCGTCAGATGCCCTGGCCTTCTTTCCCAGAATGGACAAGAAAGGTAACCCAGACAGGCAGCTGCATTTTCCCCAGTTCCTAGGATCACTTCCAAGTCCAGCCCGGCCATACTGCACCCCCCCCCACACACACACCCCATGTGCTTGCTGCTTGTCTTCCTTTTCATTGCTCAAGTAACTTGTACAGATGGTTTTCTGAACTGCCTTCTTTTTAAGTAACTCACACTGCAAAGTTGGTTCTTCTCTTGCCAACCCTAACTAGAGTGGCTTCTGTGTGCTTCCTTAGTAACTTTTATCCCAAGTGATCTTCCTGTGTAACACACACACAAACACACACACACTTTATTCTGGTGATCTCCTACCCCTTCAGCAGATCAAGAAGAACTCATACTTTGACCTTTATACCGAAGTATCATCCCCAGTGTTTTAAACAATCCTCAGTTTCCCCAAAAGGAAGAGAATAAGACTTATCCCGGGGGAAAGCCTATTTTGCGGCAATGCCTCGTAACGACTAGTACATCCTGTGCCAGATGACGAGTCTCCTAATAAGAAGCATCTGTGTGAGGAGCAGCATTCGAAGGGAAGGTTCTGCAGCTGGACAAGTATTATAGGTGGGTGCTTACAGCTCTTGGGAGTTTTCTACTGTGTGGAAAGACCCCCCAGCTCCTTTTACAATGGTCCCAATCTCACTGGACCACTGCACCAATAAAGAGTCAGCTCGTTCCAGCGAGTACTTCATAGCACAGAACCAGCACACATCTCCACACATGCGCACACGGAGCCCGAGGCAGGGTCACCTGTGAAGACACCCAGCTTCCAGTCAGGAGTCCAGCCCGGGTTTATCTCCCGTTCCCTAACTCCATTTTCATTCCCTTATTAGAGTCAAGTCACTGTGTTCTCTTTTTAAAAACAATAACGACAGAAAGCAAGCCTTTTGCTTTCAACTTAGCTTCAAACATCGTTACATTCCCATGTTCTGAACCGAGAAGAGAAGATGAAAGATTTCCAAGTCTGGTGCAAACCCAAACCCCTGGAGGACTCCACAGACCCGGAGAGAACGAGAGAGGCCCGGAGTGGAGCTCGGGTGCGATCCACTGGCATAAGCAGCTGCCCAGAACCACTGAGCCCTCTCAGGCCCGAGCCCTGGGCTCTCTCCGCTTCCAGACACGTGCTCTGATTCTATCTCACTTCTGTCCCCTTGCACTCATCTGACAAACTAAGCACTGCCAGTCGCTCCTCCCGTCCAACCTTGGCAAGTGTTTGTGGGCCAGTCAATAAAGAGCTCACCGGTCACCAAAGCACATGCAGGGAGGGCTCCTCAATTCGGGGCCTCTGTTCAAATGGGACTTTCTTTCTCCAAGGTGGAGTTCCAGCCACCCTTCCCGAGCCCCCCTCTTTCCCTCCTGCTTCAGGAAGGTGGGGAAGGGACAGGGAAGGAGAAGTGGAGCATTGAACAGTGTCAGAAGTCCAGACGCATGGCCCTTCGCTGTCTCGGGCTTGCTAAGCGGAGTCACCGCGGCCCGGTCTCCTGTCGTCGTCTGGCTGAGTGCATGGAGCAATGAGCTGCGGTTCCCAGTCAGGCCAGGCAAGCGGGCTGGACAGCACCTGGAGTGCTGAAAGGCCCGGGTCCTCCGCCGCCTGCCGTGAAGCAGGAGCTCATCGGGCATCAGTTCGCGTTGGGGGCACAGAAAGGCACAAACCATCTCTGCTGTGATTTTCATTTCCAATTTTTTAAAGAAATGCCCCTGTCTGTATCGTATGCATGGTCAGGATATCCAGGTGGATGCTCACCTGTGACAGCTCATTTCAGTCACGTTTGACGTTGAGATGCAGTTCTGCTGGGGAGCACCCGTCCTCACTCAGGAGAGCTCTTCCAGAAATAGATCTGCTTACGGATGTGCATCTCTTTTATGTTTGTTTGTGTTTTGCTGCTATTGCATCGTGTGTGTACGTGTGTGTGTGTGTGTGTGTGTGTGTGTGTGTGTGATGCAGGCGTGTCCAAGGGAGCAGAGTCGAATATAATGGCACAAGGCACGGAAAACCAACTGGGTTACACTCTACCAAACACCTTACATGTTACAACCTCACTTAACCTTTGGGACAACTGAGAAGGGGGTGCTATAATCCCATTCTTACAGGTGACAGGTGGCTGGCCCATGGTCATACAACTGGCACATCACTGTGTCAAAATCTCCAGAACCACTGCTCTGTCTTGCCTTGCAGTCTCCCAGGTGCCATGACTGCAGCTGTCTTCCAAAGACTGAGCCCCACAACAAGGAGACAAAAACTTTTCCCGAGGTGGCCACCGATACACTGACATGAATACTGTCATTAACTTTGTGCTTTACAATTAATGTTAACCACAAATGTGTGTGTGTGTGTGTGTGCAGTGTATTATAAGAAATAATTTGTCTTGCTATTGTTTTAAAACACAAATTAAAACTAAAATTCCTCGGTAGTTGAAATATTGTTGCAATCCTATTGATTACTGTTTGCTGCCATGGTACCAGTAAAACACAAATATAATAAAGTAAAAGCAAACACGTTGTTATCTTACTGATGGCAGGACTGCAGGAGATGCTGGAGGCTTTCTGTAGGATGTGATGGAGAGGGAATGCTCCGTCATTCTTACAAAAGCTTCGGGTGTCCACAGAAAACATCGGTGTTTCAGTGGATTATGCAATGATCCGTCCAAAACTACTGCTTGGACCTTGCATTGTTTCCATTCAATCAAAAACTCTGATCATTGATTCTCAACGTGGTAAAATATACTGGCCACTTTGTCTCAAAATAAAGGAAAGTGATCACAGTTAGTTTAAGGAGAGCAGGCGGGGGAGCTAATGTAACAGAATGGAAATGGAGGAGGAGGAGGATGGACGCATATTCTGTCCTCACACCTTCTTTGCTTTGATTAGAAGGGGGAAGGTCGCTGGACGCTAGGAGTCCAGTTCTTAGAACACCATGAAATCACGCTCCAGAGAGCAGCTTAGGTTGTCTTACCCCAGAAATAATATGAGGAGGTGGAAGAGAGGAATGAGCAGAAAGAGAGGTGGATTTTGCATTTCCTTCTAGATTTAAATAACTTTTCTAAAACAAGGTATTCTATGGTGGAGACCATGAAAAGTGATTCCATATACATTCCTTCATTCACTGTTCATGATACTCTGAAGAAAGATGTTATAACCATCACTGACTGCTGGAGAAACTGAGGCTCAGCGGGATTACGGGATTTACTCCAAGGTCACAGCTGCTGTTTGAGCGGCAGAATGTCTGGACCAGGCCCTCGAGGGCCTTTCCCTGCTGCTTCCTGCCGCCTCACACGTATGCAGCGTATGTTACTCCTTAGACAGCACGTGCATGGGCCTTAGACATTCACAAACAAATTACAAGGTTACTGAATCCTCGAAGCTTATGAGACAAAACATGCAGGCAGTTTTTCTACATTATAGCATCCGCTAAGGAAACAAGTAACCAACCAACCAAACCAAACCAAAAAGTCCTTTGGCCGCTTTGAGGGTATTCTCAGCTTTTAAGCCAGGTCAGACTCCTCTGATTGGCCACTCCCTCTCTGTCCTCTAGAGAGTTCCAGCCTGGATTGATAATATCTGATCTGATCCGTAAGCACACTTCCGTCTCTGTGAGCAAACGTGTCCTGGTTGCCCCGGATTGAAGGCTGCCAATCTCTCGGTGAAGTCCAAGTAGTAATTTTCTGATTCTGTTACGCGCTCTACTGTGTTAACTTAGATTAGGAATAATTATCACCTTGTTTTTAAAGAAGGCTGATTTCTCAGGGGCCATTGTTATGCTGGATTCAGGAGCTCTGTTCTCTGAGGTCATGGAATACGGTAGCTATGCGGCGGAAGTAATGGATTAGAAGAGAAAAACGAGTTCTCCCTCCTCTTCCTCCTCATTAATATCTCCAAAGATCTCTGGGCCCTTGCCAAAAGTGCAAGTAAGCCTCCACATGGGTTTTCAAGTCAGGTTTCGTGTTTTCTTTAGTTAGAGGGCAATTTTATCAGTTTGACTTCATACGCCCATTGGAGCTCAGCTCGATTTTAGGTTTCTGAAGCTGACTTGGTAATTTCTAATGGATGTCAAATATTACAAAGGTTCAGATGTGAAGCCAAACATATTTGGGCCGCCAGTTTTTGGAAAGCTGGAACGGGCTCTCTTGAGACACTTCCAGGAGGGATGGGCTAGCACTTCTTTTGCCAAGTTCAGAACCCATTCCAAATCCAAGGGGGTTAGAACTCAGGCTTGGCTGGAACCTTCTGGAAGCCAAGGGGAGTTGTTCTGTTTTATTTTCCTCTAATTTAGCAAAGGCCTTCTTAGCTTTCAGAATTCCGCCCCAAGGGAACTGTGTGTAGATATTCAGTGGCTCTGAGAAAACCTCCTTTAAGTGACTAAATGTGCTTTTAAACGTTCTCATGGTTTTGACCCTACGCAGGAAAAACCCATCTGCGGTCCCCACATTTCACTGTCTTAGCGTGACTGACGGAGCCCTGCTCACTGGAGAAAAGCCATCCTCAGACATGCCGTAGGAAATGATGCCCCCACCGCCGCCGCCACCACCAGACGTACACCACTCCTCCAACACAAATGGTTTGTGCCCAGGGTTAATCCGTCCAAGAAAACAAAAGCTGTTCCTTGGCTCCACGTGAATTATACAAATATCATTTTGTCTAGGCCCCTTGCTCCTGTGGATGGAGGAGATGGCACAGCCAGGGCTGAGCCCACGAACGGGATGAGTGGCAGAAAGCAAGAAGTGGCCCCCACGGACTGGACAGGACCTGCACAGACCACAGAGGGGGCCTGGCATCGGGAAACCCAGATAAAAGTCCCAGTTCTGCCCCTCATGCGCTGTGATCTATCCTTTGCAAGTTACTTAATCACCGATCTTGCCCGTAAAAGAGGAAAAACAATACACGCTTTATGTACCTTGAGGGAAGATGATATATAGGAAAGTACTACGTAAACACACAAACAGACAGAATTCCAGGAACTGTAAAAAGTGCTTATCCCACATGTTGTAACGCACATCCATTTTACAGGATGTGAAGCAGGATCTGCTTAGATGATCCGGTGTCATTACAGTCCTTTCGCCTGCTGCCGCTCGGGGGGAGCAACATGAGCACTGAGCGGGGAAAGCTTAACAACAAGTCTCCTTTCCCAAGCCCCATGCTCTGCACTTCCCCCACTAAAAAGATCTCCTTAAAACAAAGAGTCTGGAAAAGACCAATGACGACGACCGTCCCAGACTGGCAATGAGCAAGGCCTCCCTCTTCTTGTTTGGGACCAATTAATATTCATGCGGACCCAACCTTGAAGGGTTTAGCCCTGGCCTTTCATAAAACTGAAGCAATCCATCATCCAAGAGGGCAGAGAGGCAAAATTTCCAAGCGCTTTCTCCTCAAACCCCATTAGTGAATGTGAGCTCACGCTACTTCCCCTCCCAGATGCTTTCCTTCTTTATGAAGTGAGACTATTGTGGATAACTGTGGTCTCGTAATGCATTTTTGGCTGGCCCAGGCAATACCATGGCTTCAGAAATTCTCTTTAGAAGTTGGCCAGGGCTCTATTATTTGTAGCTGGGACGTGGCCAGTGGAGTTCGGACATCTGCCCATTGTGTTAGCTCCTTGGGCGCCAGTAGGCTGAAGGTCATTATTCCACTAGGAATTACGCCTCTGTTTCTTGAAAAAGGGAGTGACTCACCAACTGCCCTCTATCGCTTCTGACATTTGGAAGACGAAAACCCCTGTTGAGTTCCAAGTTTAACTGTGAGTGAGTTTCTTACTCGGACCAGAGCTGATCCACAAAGGTACTGTGGGCCCAAGCTCCTGCTTGGTCATCGCACTGGAGTGGGTATTTAGTAGCACATTTGGGAATCCCATTTCTAGACATGCCTCGGATTTTCCTGTCCTTCTGTCTATCCTATCGTGATGGATCTCTAGCCCTTTCAGACTCTCCTTACAGATTTCCATTCTAGTCTTCCATTTCTGTCATTATCTAAATATGGTACACTGGAAAAGTCAGTTAACTTAAGGTTTAATTCATTGACCTCTGAAATGAGGAAGGTATTAGCATTGACCTTATAGGATGGTGAGGACAAAATGCTGAGTCCAAGAGCATTGTGCATAATAAGTCTTCAGTAAGTGTGAGAGGTAAAAATGACGGTGGTGGTGGTGGCGGTGGTGGTGTTTAAAAGCATCTTAGCACAGGACTTAGCATATAATAATGACTTACATGCTAAGTGATTAGAGTTATTTAAGTTATTATTTGTTCTAAGTCAAGGATGAGAAGAATCCAGTGGGCATCTTTGTTAAGGTCTATTTATAGACTATTCCCCAGTAGGGGTCAACACATGGTTTCAGCCAGACCTAAAACTGAGGCTTCATCTTGAAATACCATCATCTCCACTGTTCCATGACCTTGCTACCCCAGTTCCCACTGACCAACTTCTCAGTTCTTTAAGGGGTTCCAACCTGGCCTTCATGGCTAACAATAGCCAATAACGTCCAGGAAAACAAAGAGCAGGATATTGGGGTCTTTTGGCCTCTGCATCAAAGAACAGCTGGATTCAATTCAGAGCCTTAACTGAAGAAAGAAAGAAAAATGGACCCCCTTCCACTGGTCATGTGTCAGCCATTCCAGACGGTCTCTACCACCTGCAGGAACAGACCCAAACGGAGCATTTTTATTAAGGAAAACCTCCCAGCAGACTATGAGCAATGACCCAGGGAGAAACCAATCCTATCAGGAACTGGCTGACAGTTCACTCCTGGCGTGTTGCAAAGGTGTGGCTTTTGGAGTCAGAAAGTTCTAGGTTCAAAACTTGCCTTTGCCCCTCGCTTAGGGCAGCTTTATTTATCCTTTCTGGGCTTCAGGTCTGTCATTTTACATAAAGGGGGGGGGGGTAGAATAAGTACATAACCCTTACAGGGAGGGCGGCTCTGGATTTGCACGAGATCCTCCTTGCTCAAGTGCAGCCTACATCACTTAGTAAGTTTCAATATGTGCCAGCATGTTAGCCTCCTCCTTCCTTTTCAGAGTGTCCCGAGTGAGCACAGTGGTGTCCAGGAAGCGGTACTTCTCTAAAAGGCAGTGGGACCCCTGTGCCCTGACCTCCCTGGGAACGGTGCTCTGGGGCCGAGGGCCAGTGGGGAGCTGGAAGCCAGCAAGACAGGACGAGGGCTGAGCAACTCGAAGCCCATCGTTCCTCTCCATCAGCCTGCAAATCACTGCCGTGGCCTGTTCCTTCAGCTCCTCCTGCCTCTTCCGCGGTCCCTCGGCTGGCTTGCCTGCCCTCGCGCCTCCGCGAAGCCCTGCCCGACCCCTCCAGGGAGTCTGCAACACAGCCCAGATGCTCTCCAAGATTAGAAAGGCTTTTTAAGTCTACTCTAAAAAAAAAAAAGAAAAGAAAAAACAGCCCTGTCCCCAGTCTCAGGCCGTTATTTCTTCTCTTACCCGTTCTGGAGGATGTGATTCTCCGTTCTTCATTTATAACATCTTGCTGAGCGTGTTTGTAGATCATCAGCCTATCTGTCAAGCCTCCTGCTTGGTTACACCGTATAAATTCAGCTCTAGGCATAAGCTGATGCGACTATGGCCAGAATATGAACTAAATACATTTCTAGTCTTGGAGGCGAACAACACTCATGTTTCTAACTTGGTATCTCTTTGGATGAGGCGTTATCCTAGTCTATAAACCGGAATTTTCGCGCTACAGGACCGGTCTCCTTTTGGAGGCAAGAAAGGTAAAGGACTTGCCTCAAGTGAGACTTTCTTGCTTATGGCAGGATCAGGACTTGTGCACAAGTGGCCTGGTTCCCAGGTCAGGTGTCTCTTTGCTCTGCCGTGACCCCTGATCTGGCGGGGTCACCCAAAGTTTAAACACCTCCGTCCGAAGCACGTGCACGTCCCTTAGCATAGGGGGCTCCTGCCAACACCTTCCTCTTTCCCTGCCCCCTGCCCAGTTTAGTGTCCATGGACTAGTTCTCGTTTCTCGCAACATTCTACTTCCCGGAATGACCTGCCTCAACAATCCACCTGAGGAATCCACTCATCACCTGCATCTCACTCCTGGCTGCCTTTTCTTCTGTAACACTCTGAAACTCCTCCGGAAAAATCAGTCATCCCTTCCTGTGTCCCAGCAGGGTTGTGTATGTCACGTTTACAGACACAGCGCCCTGGATTACAGCTCTTGGTCTGTCTGTCTCCCACTAGGCTACACATTGTTCAAGGTCAGGAATCATACTGTGACCTTGTACTGGACAGCTCTTCACAGAATTCCTGGCACCCAGAAATCCTTAACAACGGTCTTTTGTTTGTTTGTTTGTTTGTATTGTTTTTATTTTGTTTTGTTTGCAAATAACTTTCATGTGAGTGAGTAATAACTGCGCTTACCTGAAGTATACCTATTTGATTCTGGTCAACACAGAACTGGGTCTGAACGTCTGTGGATGCGTTGGCATTCAAAGTACTACTAGTAATCATACCTAAAAAATTTTGCCTGAATGGTTGAGTAACTTTGTGCAAAGAAACTGAGAAGAATTCCATAAAATCAGATCAGCAAAGACAATATTCAGGGAGTTCACCTTTATTCTCTAAGGTCACTTAATTTGTTCATCATAAAAATTCCAGAATTTCTCACCTTTGACAAAAAAAAAAAAAAATCTAAAAGTCCCCACATATAATGACATACTCTCCCAAGTTTTAATATCATAAAAGATTACACTTAAATCATAGCAAAATAAAATTTTACTGTTTTGGAAAGTAGAATGATAATTCTAGTACCCAAACCTCCAATGACTTAAAATTATTAAGTCTACTAGCCCAAAACAGTGATTAAGTCTCCAACTATAATTAAAATACCTCAACAGCTCTTACAGTAGAATCCTTTAAAAAGCAATCTGAACTCTAAACTGTTTCCGTTCTTGGGGGATATCATGGAATTTCTCAGCTCTGTCATTTATTCTGTAATATCTCCTAGTTCACTCAGTTCTTCGGCAGAAGTAGATGGGGATTCACACACCAAAGACGTGTCTTAGAAGCTATGAAACCCCAGTAATGCCAAGTGACCAACACTGCCTTCTAAACACCACCTCTGAGGGTTAATTCTTTCTTACAGGACAGTGTGGGGAGTCAGTCTACCCATCACCCATGACCTTCCCCGTGTTCCCCTAAAAGGACAAGGACTTCGGCTGTATTCAGTTGCCGACTTGCTTGCCTCGGGATAATCTCAGATTGATATTCGGAGCCATGTTTGGTTATTCTCAGCACCAGACAACCATCGTTTCTACCAATCAGGTTATGACGTGCTGTAATGCGAAGACATGACATATTAAGTGGAAAACCAAAAAAGAAAAACAAGTTCAAATGCACAGACAACAGTTACCTCCCACAGTGATAAAGGGAGTAAGAGACCCTTCCGGTGTGTATCGAGACCAGAGCACAGATGCCATCCCTCACAAACCAGGAGATCGGGGAGAACACAACCCCTGGATGTTAAGAGCAGCTCAAGTTAGAAGTTATCAAAGGTAAAAGCGCTTTGACCTGAATGCTGCCATGTCGATCCCTGCAGGTTCCACGCGAACTTTTCTTACCTGGGAGGCCACGGAGGAGGAGGGGAAATATCAGCTCACGTGGACAAATGTTCCACCGATCACAGGCATGGCTCTCCCGGCTGGAAACGGAAACAAGAGTCACATCAGTGCTGCTTCTGTTAGAGGGTACGTGTGCTTGTTCAAACTCCATGCCGAATTTCAAATACCTAGACCCTGCTCACCAGTTCCTGGTCGGAGAGACTCTTCACTCCAGCACTGAGTCTCATATTTAGGGTTTGGTTTTGTTTTTTTCCTTTTCAATGTATTTCCTGACCTTACCCAAAGTAAAAATTTTTTTGGTTTGCTTTTTAGTTTTTATACTCTCCTCAGGGTCCTTCCTCTTTGGAATAATCACATGTCGCATAAATAATGACCTGCGCTGGCTCCTGGGCCCAGTGGACAACTGGAAGGACAAATCAAACGTGTGAGGGCAACTCTTAGAAACGGCCAAGGAATCCAGAGAAAGCAGAACAGCGCCGCTGAGCCTCACGGTTTAGCATGTGACCGACGAGAGGCCGAATCTCAGCTCTTCACTCGGCTTCTTTAGGCCTGGGAATGACGCAGTCTTTTGTATTTTGCTGTTATATACTTGCTTACAAATACATTATTTGCCTGTTTTGTATGCAAATATACTTCTTTGCGTGTATTTGCGTTGCATACCACAGTTACCAGTTTTGAGCCTGCATTTTGCTATAAGACACAGCAAATCAGGAAATAAGCAGCAAACGACATACGGACGAGGTTCGTCCTTTCCCGTGAGTTCTAGATGGTGGGGGAAGTGTGGGATTCAACCAAAAAGGTCAAACTAGTCGGCAAGACAGACCAGTGTTCCCTGGATAGTCCCAGCGTGCCTGTTAAGAGTCCCCTCTTTCAGAAGCGTGTGCTCACTTGCTCAGTGAAATGCTCACATACTAGTGGTCAGCGGCGGTGGGATAAGCCCGCCCAGAGGGAAACAATTCCAGGGCATCTGACCCACGCGTGGAGGCAGAGGAGACGCCTCCCGGGTTAGGGAAGGTCTCGGCTGATGAGTGGGGGTAGCTGGGTGAAAAACCAGACAGACGTACTGATTCCCAAAGGGCGGAGTAGGGAGAGCAAACAGCAGAGCTAGGAGGAGTCTGAAGAAACAGAGAGAGAGCAAACTCCATTTGGACCGTGCACGTCAGAGGCGGACACTAAACAGACCATGCCTAGAACTGGGGGGTTCAGACGTTTAGACCACTCTACTTTATTTTTTAATTACAGTTTACATCTAATATTATCTTGCACTAGTTTCCGGTATATAGCATAGTGGTTAGACACTGACATACTTTACAAAGTACTCACCTGGCAGCATACACAGTTTCTACAATATCACAGACTCTAGTCCCTGTGCTGGGCTTTACATCCCCGCGACTACTCTGCAACCAACAATTTCTAATTCTTAACCCCTTCCCCTTTTTCACCTGGTTACCCAAGCCCCCTCCCCTCCGGCTACCATCCGCCTATCAGAGAAAGACAAATACCATATGATTTCACTTACATGTAAAATGCAAAGGACAGAATAAAGGCACAAACAAACTGGAAAGAGACGCACAGACAGAGAGCACAGGCTGGTGGACCAGTCTATTTTACAAGCAATATAAAGCCAAGGAAGGTGTTCTATTTACTTGAGGGTATGCAATGGCAGCGTGTGGGGAGCTGGGAACCCGCAGAATAAAGGGCCTGTTTTATGTGAAAGCCCTCGGGGAACCGTTGACTTTACAACAAACCAATATCACTTTGCTCGTGGCGTCCTTCCCTGCGACCACAGATGTGATCTGGCCAAGAGCCCCAACGCATGTAGCATCCATTTCGCCACTGAGTTTACGTCTCAGCAGAATGACTGCAGGATCAATCATGCCTGCACAGGTTGTCGGTGATGCCCAGCTTAAACCCCACTCTCAAAGCCCTTTTCTACTTCACGCTCAAGGCTGGGCTTGCACAGATTTATGTGGCGAGTTCTTATTCTCCTGGAGAATTAGAAAATCTTTCACCGTGGCATTTCTCTCTCTCCGGGAGGCGATGCCGGGCTTCTTGGTCGTTGCTCCCCGTACAGCCTTTCCCTCCACTCACATCCCTGATGTTTCTCGTTGAGAAAGGAGGGCAGTGGTTGAGGACAGAGAAATTAGCCTCTCGTGGGTCTTAAGGATGGAAAGGAGCCCTCTGAAATCAGGAGAACGTGAGCGAGAAACCAGTAGCTCAATGAGTAAAAGCTGTGAGCTGTAGAACAAGGAGTTGATTTGGGGAGGATTCCATCCTTTAAAATCCCTTCTTTCGAAGACCCAGACAGACACGGAGTAGGGTCTGAGGAATGGGCAGTTGCCAACGGGCATAACAGCAACTAGATGCGGGGAAAGACACCTTAAGGAAAAACTTGGAACAAGGAGGTATTGAATATCCCAGGAGGAAACCGGTGCCTATTTTACAAAGAGGGGGTTTCCTAAGGAAAGGGATATGAGTGAACAAGCCAAAGGCGTACAGGGCTAGAGAGCCAGGCTGTCTGCGACCAAATCAGACTTCTCCGTGTCCACAATGTGGCCTAGGACAGTGTCTTGAGTTCCTGGGGTCTCAGTTTCCTTGGCTGTAAAATGGGAATAATGATAGTGCCTACCTCATAGGGTTGTCGCTAGGGTTAACTGGGTTGATACTTACAAAGTACTTAGAGCAATCCCTGACACCAGTGCTTGTTCACAAAAACAACTAACAATAACAACACTCTATCATTCATTGCTACTCAGGGATGATGGACTCTACTCTAAACTCTCTATATATTCAGTGTCTGTTTCTATGAAATGATTTAGCCTTCCTCTATGTTCCTCCCACCTACATTTAATCTTCCTCAAACCAAGTAGAATGTGTAACTCGTACAGCAAAAACCACTACTGCATCAAAATTCGTGAACAAAATAACTTACAATGTTCTTTCCCAATCTTTACTGATCAACCTACCCATATACTAGGTCCGTCCGTAATGAGGACATCTGCCCAGGTAGAGAGGGGAAGCCAGAGAGACTATGGGGAGCTAAAAAGGGTCAGAGTTTATCTTCTTCTCTCTTTGTCTTCGTTTAGAGAAAAAGGAAGGTCCGAGTTCCAGACAGCCATGAAAACAAAATAAACAGGCATGTAAATGAGATGTGTTTTGGATGTGGGTTTGTATATGTTGGCAGGAAGAGGACAGAAACTTATGACTCTCCTTTCTTGTTCTTTTTTCTCTCTTCTGTCCCTTGCAGTGCCAAAAGAGTCAGTTTTTAAAGCATGGGTTCGTGTTTTTGATCATGTTATGGCAAAAGGGGCGATGACCTTTACATTTAGTGAGTAGCTATTATACAATCAGCGTTGAGAGAGGGATGTGGCAGCTGAAGTGGGTGTCCCTGTAAAACCTCCAGAAGACAAAGAGACAACCTAGTTTAGCAGCCCAGAGACATGCAATCCCACGTAGCACATACGTTTATAACACAATGGGTTCCCACCGGGAAGAGGAGATTGAAAGCCTGTGATTTACATACTGTTCTAATTCTTCAGCATTTCCAGTCTTATTTTTGGTCATTCTGTGGGGGTTATCAAGTTCTGGGCCAACTTTCCCAGAGGGGGAAAAAATGATAATTTCTCGCAAACAACAACAATAACAAATGCTGACTTGGTATGTTTTATGCACTAATGTTTTTTTGCTGAGGAAAGGGGATAAAAAACACACTAAATTACTTCTGTGGCCTAAAATTTTTTTCAGTCTTTACTTAAGAGACCAGTGAAAGCACTGTCTATATAATTCCAAAGTTTTGACAGAAAACTGGAAAATTTAGTAAATTTTCCAAGGATTTTTCTTTATACAGAATTAAACAACTTGGGGGGAAAAAAATCTCATGAGGTCACTAACCGAATTTCTCTATTTTCTTTAGTGATGGTCTAAAACTGTCCATAAAATATACTGATGTAAAATATATACCAGGGGAAAAACGGATCTGATCTTTATTGCTAACTTTTTGTTGTAAAACAAAAGTACCCTTTCAATTCCCCTGTCTTTGATCCACTAATGGTATTCTGCAATGAGAAATGTACCTAACAAAAAAAAACCTAGATATCAAATTAGACTTGATCCATCCAAAGGACCAAATAATCTCTCTTAAGGAGAGGACAGGGTGATTGGATCACATCATATTCCTTTCGAAAGAGAGTAAAATTTAAATTATGAAAACAAGTGATGCTTAAAATTTGTATTTATTTGCATCCACAGACAAAGTAACAGTTTTGAGACCTGTGTTAGACTAACTAATACTAGCTTCTGAAATAAACAACCTCTGAATGTTATTGGCTTAGTGCAACAAAGATTTATTTCTCACACATGCAAAGTTCACTGTAGGTGGCCCTGGGCAGTCTCCCTCAAAGAGCTCACCGATTTGGATGCCTTCTGTCCTTTGCAGCTGCACAGATGCTGGTGACAGAGAGAGATAGAGATAGAGATAGAGATAGAGATAGAGATAGAGATAGAGATAGAGATAGAGATAGAGATAGAGATAGAGATAGAGAGAGAGAAAACGCATGTAGAACAGTCTCAAAGAAGATAATAGACATTGGAATTGGTTTAAATGACACCTGACTTGCTAGTGGCCATGACCTCTGAGCCTTACTGACTTAAGTATTTTATCTAAAAACAACCTGTTAGGAGATTGCTGGATCTTTATAAATCACACACATTCCTCTTAAAGAGCAAAGAATTAGACAAGGGGACAGGCCAGCGCGCAACTGCCAAAGACTGAATGATTGCTAAAGGGTTTGTATAAATCATCTCTAGCAAAAGCAGCAGTCGCGCTTATAACAAATGACCAACCGCT
The DNA here is from genome assembly GCF_014108415.1 of Molossus molossus. NCBI lineage: Eukaryota > Metazoa > Chordata > Mammalia > Chiroptera > Molossidae > Molossus > Molossus molossus. Next base: position 7,590,018 of record NW_023425354.1, on the reverse strand, counting down.
CTCTCTCTGTGTGTCTTCTCCCCACTCTTCAAGGACTTAAGATAAATGAACACGCGTGGTTTTTAAATGGCCCTTTTAACGTAATTAAGCAATGGGTTGGTTAAACACAAGACAACAGGCCCAAGATGAATTTGCTTTGTGCTGAGTCCCACATCACCAAACCGAAGCTGAAGGATGGTCTCGGCTCTCCCTGAGATGGTAAACCAGCGCTGGAACGGCCACCCAGACCCTCAGGACCCGCCTGGGCAGCGGCAGGTGAGGCCACCGCCTCTAGACCCCCGCCCAGCCCGCCCCCCGCGCGGCGCCCGGCTCGCTCCTCCCGCGGGGAGAAGTCTGTCACGGGCTCGGCTTTCCAGCTGCCGACTGGACGCTGCCCACAAGGAAGCGATACGTACAGGTGCTTTCTCTCATCTCCTGACACCCTGGTGTCAGAAGAGGGGCCGAGGAGACCCCCACCGCCCCTAGACCAACGAGCAGCAAGGCGGGTACCTGCGGAGCCCCTCGAGGAAGTGGGGTACATCGCCCTGCTCCGCCTCCTCACGGTTTTGGGGTGTAAGCCGGGAGCCGTTCTTCTTCCAGCCGGTCTGGAAACAGCGGGAGTGGAACTGGGTCTGACTCACAGACCCAGCCCGGGCCTGTGTCACAGGGCCGAGGACACAGCGCATCCAGATACCGAGGTGTCCGAGGGCCACAGGGGTCCCAGCCAAGCACTCGAGAAAGGGCGAAGGACGCTGGTCTGTGGAGATGTCAGCAGGGCGCCGGTGTCAGGGGTGACGTCACAGGGCGCCGACGTCAGGGGTGACGTCACAGGGCGCCGGGGTCAGGGGTGACGTCACAGGGCGCCGACGTTAGGGTTACTTTAGCAGGGGGGCCGACGTCCGGGTGACCTAATCAGGGGAGTCGGAGACAGGTAACGTCCGCAGGGCGCCGACGTCGGAGGTGACGTCACAGGCGCGCCGACGTCAGCTTGCGCAGAGCCGACGTCCGCCGGGTGCAGACGGGCCCCCGGACGGGATGCAGGGCGGACCGCGCTGTCGGAAGCTGCAGTGGGCCCCGCGCGGCCTCAGGTGAATACCGTTTTGATGGACGGCTGAGCAGGGAGGTTCCCCTGCGAACAACCACCTGAGTTCCAGGCTCCCGGCGGAATCCTTTCAACCATCTCAGATAAGCTTGTCCACGTGCCGCGGTGCCCTGGAGAGAGGGGGCCTCCGCCAAGCACCCACTGTAAAGGGGAAAGGGCTGATTATTTTCCCTCCTCCGCAGTGACCAGGACGACACCTGCTGGGACTTCCCACTCGCTCCGGGACCTGCAGCAGACAGGATCCTGGGGAACCCACAGAGCGTGAGAATGATGGAAGTCTTCCCTCCGAGATGCCCACCTCCGGTGCCTGCGCAGGAGAGGAAGGTAACTTTCCTGTTGTCCCTTCCTTTCCAGATTCAGATTAGCAGGGAAGAAAGATTGCAAGAATTAGATCTTTGAATTGTGATTTGTGAATTTGCTTTGGGGTACCCAGTATTGGCTGTTGATATTTTCTCTCCCAGAAACGGCTATCTGCCTCTTGTTTGTCTCATGTTTTTGTCCTGAGAACACGACTTGCCAGGGGCCATGACCTCTGAGCCTGGAGTTAGTATTTTATTGACAAACAATATGACCAAAAATATATGGCTGGACAGAAATGTGGGTTGCACTCCTTTTGCGGCTTGGGCTCTACCAACCATTGCCAGCTCTCAAGGGAAGTGTCTAAGTCTTTATTTTGGCTATCACCAGGAGTGGCTCTGGTTTAGGGGAGGGTGGTATCTTGGACGCCTTTGTGCCCATGGGTGTTCCTGAGTGCCAAGGATATTTACTGTTTATCCTGGCGGAAACCTGGCAAGATATTCAAAAGGATGTTTTTTGTTTGTTTTTTTTAAGTAGCTCTATGGTCAGAAGTTGGCCAAATTGGAAACAGATATTCATAGCCTAATAGAATGTTTTAAGCCTCCTCCCCTAAGCTACAATGAAATTATGCACCCCAAGGGAAAGAAAGACATTCTGAAGCCTTTGTGCAAGGACTTACCAAAACATTCCAAAGGCACACAGTTCCAAATCTAGAACATGGCACTCCTCTGATCACCGCCTTGGTTGAAGTTCCCCCTTATATAAAGCAGCAGACTGAAGACAACGTAGTTGGATGGGTGGGTCAGCATCTTACATTTACAGTAAATTTGATCTAAAATAGTCGCGTGCTTCGTACTTTAGCTCTTATAAAAATTTGTATTTGATTCTCTAACCTCTCAGCCCATACTCCAAAACGAGAATTTAGAGTATCCCTTTACATGACCTACCAATTTACCCCAAGCAGGTACACGTGGAAACCCTCAATGTCAGGTCAAGTCCTCTGGGAAGGAGAGAGCAAGATGAAACTAAAAGAAATTTATTGAATGAAAGACAAAGTGGGGAGGGGGGAGGTCATTCTACTACAAAGGGAAAAGAGGAGGCAGAATCTCAGACTGCAGTGCAGCTCTTAGACATCTCAGCCAGCCAATGGAGAGCCTCAGAGCAAAGGGAATTGGGCAGATATGGCCCAAATATAGTTCCCCTGCTGTGCTGTCATTGGCTGGATACAGTCTGGGCAGAATGTGGCAAAGGCAAGCACAGCTACATGGGACATTTCCCTAATGTTGTTTGACACCATTTATTTACTTTACATTTTAATAGCATTCAGTGTGGCTTTGCATCATTTCCTGTACACATACAGACACACATATACGTATATATTTACATATAATTCATTCAATACGTGTTTACTGAGTCTCTCCTCTCATCTGAATTCGATGATAGAAATAATCTGGTTTCAATTCCCATTTCTAGCCTTGATACTATAATTTTTCTTTCTCTGTTTTATTTACCTCTAATATTTTTAGAGTATATCTAAGTAGTTTTATCCAAAGCATATACAAAGAGCATTTAGTTTTTATATTTTTCACCTCAAACATCTGTTGCCTTTGTCCATCATATGGCATATTGTGAAATATCTGAATCTTACCACTCCCATGTCTGTAGGAATTCCAAAATTATCTTAGTGTTAAGTACTAGGAGACAGGGCTTACTTCTGTTCCTTTGTAAATAACCTAAATTTTCTGCTTGAGTATGTGGATAATTTTTTTTTAAATCCTTGAAATGCATATTTTTTTTCAGTGTGCATTTATGGGTGAGCCCTACTCTTTTTAGAGTGTTTTTCAAATTAATCTTGCCTGGAAATTTAAGGGCCTCATTATTTATAGAGTTGGACCTCCTTTTTAAAACAGGATTATTTCTTTTATATGTTTAATAATCCAATAACCACTTCTACACCCATTATTCAGTTCCTTTGCCTAGATGCAAAAGCACAGTGCTATTACTTTTTATCTGAAAACATACTGGGAATAAATATTCTTATGCTTTTCAATGTCAGTTTAAAAGTCCTGAGAGCTATTTTGCTGGCCATACAACTAAGCCCTGCTTTTAAAGCATCATCTTGAAATTGGTCACCCTATTCCTTCACTTCTATTTCTTACCCAGTCTCAAGCACTCCTCTGGGAGGCAGAGAGAGGTTTCTTAATCATCTGTATTTTATTAAGTGTCTAATAGACGATAGGAGAAAGCCAATTCTCTGTTTTCCTAACATTTCAGCCGAGTACCAGAATTTGGGGCCAAACAAATTAGAGCAAACCATTTTCTAATCGGGGTAGGGGGGGAGGGCCTCAGGAGTTCTGTGATGTCCTAAACAAAGTGTGGGGGGGGCACCTTGGGTGTTCAGTGTTTCTATTTAAAAGACTCTCCCACCATAAACCAAATACAAGTCAATTTATCTCAAAAAGACAAAAGGGTGACTCAGTGTGGCTGTAATTTGAACCGCGCAGTCCTGGGGACCCTCCCCATCTCTAACCTGAGACTTAGACCATGAAGCTGAGTCCCCCAGTGAATTCAGTTGCCTCTTTTATTTCCTTCTTTTAAAATGTCTGAGTCGCTGTAAACCAAACACTACAAGAATCTTTACCTTTAAAAGAGCTTTAGAGCAGTATTGATTGATTGGTTGGGGTGTCAGAAACTGTTCTGTTCTCTGAAAATTTGGGAAGACTTTATTTGATTTTGGGACTATCAATGGGGGAGATGACAAGCAATGTCATCTTCAGCCTCTCAGCCTGAAATCCTCACCGTCCATCCAACTCTCCTCCTAAATGGATCTTTCTGGCTCTCTTAAAAGTATGGACACAGGAAGACATCTGAAAAAACTGAAAGACCAAGGCTTTACTCACAACATATCTAATCGGGAGAACACGGTGAGACCAGTACTTTGTGTATGGAGGATAGTGTTCATGTCTTTATTCACTATTCATCAAACACTTCCTGAGTGCCTACTACTACATCTACGCACTATTCCGAATGCTCATGGCACAGATGAAGAAGACGTAGGCCCTTGAGAACAATCCAAATGCCCTACAATCATGATAACAACAAGGAGGAGGAGGAGGAAGAAGTTAAGCAGGAGAAGAAGAGAGAGAGTATTATCCCCATTTTACAGATGACAAAACTGAGGCACAAGGAGGTAAAGGAATCAGCCCAAGCATACATGATTTGTAATTAGAGGGATCAAAATTCTAAGGCTGGAGTTGGCCTTCGTACAAATCATAACCTCCATGTTCTACTGTCTCAATAGAAGACTAAACAAATACATTATAAAAGCAATTCAATATAACCAAGATTGTCCCTTGATTAGGCTGAAATCACAGCCACAGCTATGATCCCATTGCTGTATCTTGTAGACTTGAGGGTACAGGATATCCTGTTACTTTTGAGGGTCACTGGAGGGGTTTGACATGTACTAGTAAACACCACTGTCTCCTTAACTGGATAATCAGGAAGCCATCGGCATTATAGGGCTTCACATACCAGGAAGAATAAAAACGTGCTCCATGAATTCTGTTTCCCTCTCTGCTTCTGTCCATGAGCAAAGCGGAAAGAAGCATAGTGGGACTCAGCTCTAGAAAACCCAGAGCCTGGAAACACAGAAGGCAGAGAAAGGCACGTCCATGTCATCTGCATGAAGTCCAGCGCACAGCTGAGAAGGACGCATTCTCACATTTTATCCCAGTCGGTCCTCACAACAGTCTCCCGAAGTAGCTACTACACCCAGCTTGGAAATGAGGGACTTGGGGGTCTGAGACGAGAATGAGCTTGCTGAAATGAAGGCTACACAGCTCATGAGACTGAGCCGTCACTAGAAGAGCGGTCTGTCTGTCTGATTTCCCAGCGTCTGGCTTGATGTGCTAGGCTTATTTTGTATTAAATGTGAACAGGTGGGTACGTCTCTATCATCAGAACCGCGGATGGAAATTCTGCAAACGTTGGTTCCTCGTGGGACTTAGAGTATGGGGGCTCAGCAAAAAACTTTTCGTGACGGCCACAGAGATTCTTGATGAGGGGAATACCAATACTTCCAGAAAGTTGAGCTTAATTTGTTAAGGATTAGTAACTGAGGTACCGAGTTGTATATAGGACTTTAAAGTCTTGGTCTAATTGTGCATCATTTTTTTAGAGCCATACTATTTTTGGTTAAATGGATTGAGATGACATTGTTTAATAAGATCGGATAGGTTCCAAATGTACATTTATGTGGTACGTGATCTACATATGGCATGGTGCGCCCGCCAACAAAGTCATCATTTTCTGTTAATGTGTAGGTGATCCCCTTTGCCCTTTCGTACCGCCCCCGCCCCCCTTCCCTCTGGTGAACACCATAGTATTGTTTGTGTCTAGGAGGGTTTTTTTGTTTATTTTTCTTGTTTGTTCAGTTTTATATCCCACATATGAGTGAAATCATATGGTTCTTAACTTTTCCTGTCTGACTTATTTCTCTAAGCATGGTACTCTCAAGATCCATCCATGTTGTTGCAAATTGCAGTGTTTCATCTTTTCTTGCGGCCGAGTAGTATTTCATAGTATATGTGGACATCTTTTTTACCCAGTCATCTATTGAAGGACACCTCGTTTGTTTCCATGTCTTGGCCACCATGAACAATGCTGCAGTGAACACAGGGGTGCACATATGTTTGTGAATAAATGTTTTCAAATTTTTCGAGTAGACACCTGGAAGAAGAGTTGTTGGGTCATATGGTAACTCTAGTCTTAATTTTTTGAGGAACCTCCATACTGTTTTCCATAGTGGCTGCACCGGTTTACATTCCCACCAGCAGTGAATGAGGGTTCCGTTTTCTCCACAACCTCGTCAGCACTTGTTATTACTCTGTTAGCAATGCATTACACTGAAAATTACCATGTGCTGGGTTGTTTCTTAGGTGCTTTGTTATTTTATTTAGAAGTCAGGCCTGATCTGGGAAATGAACCAGGATTTCTGTTATTGAACCATACCATGGGGAGTCTTGCAGACTGAATGAGAAGACAGATCCTACAGTGGCCAAACCCTGTTCTCAACACCCGCCTTGCAAATGGATCCTCTAGAATGCTAGTTAGTGGCAAAAACTCATCATGATCTCTGATCTCCTGAAAATGTCACCTGATCGTTAAAATCAGGCTAAAAAGAATTTATTTCTAGGAAAAACAATCACCTATTCCCAGACTTCAGAGACGCTCTCTAATTTTACTGAGGACTGAGAATAATGGAGGCAGTGTTGGCCGGAAGCCTTCAACAGGCTGCCTTTGAGATGCTACCAGGAAGGAAGTCAGAGACCTGAGTCAGACCCACCAGGCCTGGCTGACTGTCCCTACAGCTGCAGCCCTGCCTAACCCAGCCCCACCCATCATAAACCCCCGCGGGGAGGGGAGGGCCTGCCCTGAGCCCACTGACCACCCCAGTCACCATCTTCCCCAGAACCAAGGTTATCAAATCCACCAACTGCAGCATCTTGAGAACTTCTCAACTCAATTTTGTTGAATGCACCGTGAAAACATCCTTTTCTTCTATAATAATGAAAGAAAAAAACTGAACCATTCAAAAATCAAGCCAATCTCCAGCAGGTACCATAAGGATATTAAAGGTACAGTGCCTCAGAGTCCAAGGACCTGACCATTACTGACTTCCCACTCTACTTCTTGGTGGGGAGGCTACAGAGAAACAGAGCTAGCCCCAAATCTAATAGGTTTAAAAAAAAAAAAATCAGAATCTTTTGTTTTACCCAGCAGTACCAGAAACTAGTACAGCGGTATAAAGACACGGAGAATTGTCTGCCAGAGTTATAAAATGCGTGTTATAAAATTCATGGCCAGACCCTCACCGGGACAGGTGGGCTGCATGTGGATCCCAGGAGCAGGGCAGGAAAGCGATAGCCCGCAGGGACATTGGTCTCTTCCCAGCGAACCGGACACCAGTGATCCTGCCGTCGCCTGTTTTCAGAACAAGCCAGAGCCCAGCACCAGCCCTCTGAGGAACGCCCCGCTTCCCAGAGCGGGTCTGCCTGCAGCCCGGCCTTTCCTCCGGAGCGGGGACGCAGCCAGCGAACAATCGGGCAGTGATTGGGAGCTGGGCGCAGTAGTTCATTAAGGCTGCGTCTTTTATTCTCAGGGCAATTCAGCCCAGCCTGAATGAGCCCCAGAGCCAGTCGGTGGGAATGTCTCCCTAGGCAGTGGGAGAATCCAGTCTCATCAGCATGACAATGGTCCCCAGGATGCGCTTGGACTGATGTAAAGGCCAGAGTTAGAGAGGGGGGGCGGTGGGGATGAAAGGGTTGTAGCAGGAGCCTGGGGCGTTCGCAGCTGACTGGGGCCATTGCAGTGCGTGAAATTCCTTCTCTCTTTCTTTTTCCCTTTTATGAGAGATGTTTGCTAATTGGTAGAGCTCAGAAAACAATATACCATTAAGAATCCCTTTCCTTTCTCCTGCTCACCCCACCTCTCCCCACATCCCCCCCCCTTTTTAAGTCTCTTCTTTCTGGATTCAGGGGAAATCTCCACTTTTGTTCTGGGGTTCGCATTGTCTTCATTTTTCTTTCTCTTGAACATGGAACTTATAAACAACAATTTACTAAAAGAGACGCTGCAACCCGATTCTCCGGTATCAGGGTTTCCCTGATGCGCGCAGCCTCCGAGGATCTTGGCCGCGGGCCTGCTACAAGTCATACAGTTGCCTCGTACATGATACATTGATATAAAACATTTTGGAAAAGTGAGTCATGGAAAGTTAGCCTGATTTTGTATTTCTTTTTCTTTTTTTAAATCACAAGAACCTAATTTAAAGTTAGAGCAATGGAACCGTTTAAGTGGACAGGGTTGTGGTCAAAATGTAGGCAGTATGGGAGGTGCCAACCGAGAGTCTGGCAGTAGATGTCTTTGGCTTTGCCACCAACTCAGTAAGTGACCTGGGTGGGAGGGACTCTGTCCTCCTCTCCGGTCTGTGTCTCTGTCTGCTTCTCTGTCCAAGGGGCGAGCAAGTCGGTGACAGCTAAGGCCCCTCCTGAGCTGGGCACTTGATGAATGATGGTCACATTTTCTTAGTTGACACAGTCCATAAACCCTGATATACCAGAAAATTTTCATTGTGATCTCTAACAGAACAAGATGTCCATATTCCCCTAGAGTTCTTAAATCCGTGTTCTTAATGATTCTGGATGCTGCTTCCCAGGGACGCACACCACAGGTGATGCTGTGCACACTCCGAGAGGCTGGTCCTGAGGCTGGCAGCTCGTGGGCAGAAATGAGAGCGTTTGGGGGAACGGGGCTTGCCTCCAGGGCACACTGGGTCCTGAGCTCCGGGGCCTCTGCACCCTGGCCTCCATTCCCCGTCCTGCAGGACCCCTGGAGAGATGGGGAAGGTCTGGTAAGTGTTTCCTAAAGTCCAACAGCTTCTTTAAGTGGTCTAGAGGTCTCGATTTGTTCTTGCAATCATCATTGGCCACGCCTGCTTCTTCCTTACCACTCTCATCAAATGACGGGAGTGGGTGATTATTTAAAATATGCCACCATCTTTCCCCCAGGGTGAATGCCCTTTTTAAAAGAGACCAGGGTCGCCCTGGCCAGTTTGGCTCAGTGGTTAGAGCATCGGCCTGTGGTCCGGAGAGACCCGGGTTCGGTTCCCGCTAAGGGCATGTGCCTCGGTTGCAGTTTGTCCCCGGCCCTGGTTGGTCGTGCGGGTGGCAACCACTCGATGTGTCCCTTTCACGTCGATGTTTCTCTCTCTCTCTCTCTTCCTCTCTCTCCCTCCCACTCTATCTGTGCAAAAAAATGGAAAAATGTCCTCGGGTGAGGATAAAAGAGACCAGCGTCTTCAGGAGGTCTGGAGGGCCCAGAGGTCGTTCTTTAGGGAGTCAGTGAGCCCCTGGAAAGTGTATCCACTTTGAACATGTATTGCGTACCTTTTCCTGGGGAGTGTGTCCTGCACTTTCATTCGGCTAACAAGTTGGTAACAGCCTTGTCTTAGATAAACAGTCTGATGGTTGAAGGTAGAACTTATGAGGGGTCATTCAGGGTTCTTTGGAAAAGCTAGTCATGCTGGGAAAATGAGGAGGCAGCATGGAAAGAGAAGACCAAATATGAGATGGATGGACCCCATAAAAGAAGCCACAGGGCATGGTCTACAGGAGCTGAGCAGGGCTGTCGAGGACGGGACCTTGTGGGTGTCGCTCATTCATCAGGAGGCAGAGCTGGCTCAACAGCACGTGACACAGGTGACTGGTGAAGGAAGAGAAACCCTAGGCGGCTCTGTGGGAGGCTCTCTCTTCTTTCGGCTGCTGAAAATAAACCCTGTGATGCCTCTCAAGATATTCCTATAGAATTCCTGGGAATTATCTGCAGAACTGACTTTAATTCACTTATTACTTTCTGAGATTTAACAGAAAAGTAAACAAAAATAATAAACCCTCAGAAGCTATACAATTGACAACCCCTTCGATGGAACATTCTGCTGCAAACATCAGGACACTGTCACCAAATAATTTCAGCGACGGGGTTATTTCAGGTGAGCCAGGAGTTTGACTTGATGACCCCTGTCATCTCCCAAAGGGGCAGGATTCCAGTGGGTCCCCACTCTCCTCTCAGCAAAGATCCTGGTCACAGTGTCCGGTTGAAAAGCCTCTTTGAACTTGGTAGGGGTCCACTTTATTATCATTATTATAAAACTCTAGAGAAGAATGCGGCTTGCTCGGTATTTCTCTCAGGCCCAAGTTTGAGGTTCAGTAAAAGGATCCAAGATTGTGTCTTTAAAGGTGCCAGATGTATCATCAGAATTTGTCTTGGCAAGGAAACACACACACACGCACGCACACACATGCACACACACGTCCAGACAGCTACGGTGTCTTCTCAAAAGGGCAAGAGCCAGTCCCCGGGGTGGAGACTGTTTGCAGCTGGGAGAACAATATAGTAAAATGAAGACTGCACTTCCCCTCCCCCCACCCACCCCCCTGAAGCAGCCAAAGAAATCTTTGTCCAGCCCAGGTGTTGGCTGTGTCCTCTTTGCTAACATCCTGTCTTGAATTATTCAGGCTCATTCATTATGTATCCCACATAGACACAATTAAATCGTTAACTTTCCCCTCAAGAGAGCAGCAGAGCCCCCAGGGACTGCCACACAGAAGTGTACCCGGGCCCAGAGTTGCCTGGAGAAGCTGATGGTAACCGGAATGGTTTTTGCAAAGAGGCGCTGGGCTGGGGGCCTCTGCTCTGCAAGTCAGAACCCCACAGCCCTGCCAAGTTATTTAACTGCAAAAGCAGCTCCCATGGAGGTTTCCAGGGAGGAGGAGCTAAGGAAGTACTACTGAGCAATTCGAATTTAGTTTCGGGGTCTGCATAAATTCCCTGAGGTGGCTGAGAACTGCAGACGGACATTTTATTTTAATGATGAGCCCGTGCACTTGGTTCTCTTAGGTAGGAAGCTGTGAATGAACTCCAGATCTCTGCCAAAGAGGCTCAGTTAGCGGTTGGGGGCGGGGGTGGGTCAGCAAAGTCTCAGCCTTGGATCTACTTGAGACCAAACAGTAAGGTAATAACTACAGACTTTTCAATGCATATATATATATATATACGCTTCTGTAGGAACACAAAAAGCCGTGTTCATTCCCATGGGTCTCAGACAGTAGCGAGTGGCTTGTACAGAAAGAACACGGCCAGTGGTTCAGGGCACCGCTAGGCAAATCAGTGATAAAGTTATACCCAGTTAGGTCTGTGCTCGAAGGTAGGCAGGTGGGACCCAGAGTTTTCCTCCACCTTCATGTATCCCCTCGTCCTTCTTCCTGACCACTGGAAGCCTAGAGCTTGACGCCAAAGAATTCTGACCAGCTCCGTGTGCCAACTAAATCACTGCCCACCTCTGCTGAGGACCGGCCGGGGCAAGGTGGTCACCATTCTTAGAGTCTGTGGGGTAGACATTGATAGGCACCAAACACTTCGAGGTGGGTGAGGTTTATTATTTCCCCCACAAACTCTCTAACCAGTTATAATCAAACCAAGTGTCAGAGCAATTCTCTCTCTCTCTCTCTCACACACACACACACACACACACACGATATGAAGGCAAACATTTATTAGCAAGTAGGTACAAAACAGCCCAGAGGACCCATCCTATGAACCCAAAGACACCCCAGTGCGCTGTCCTTTAAGGGATCTGAATCCACTTTCTGTGAAAGGTTTACTCGAAACAGACATAGTAACCATCTGTTGTCAGTTCTCCGTTGTCCGCGAATAGTTGGTCCCAAGTCACTGCATCCTCTAAACCCGTCTTTCTCAGTTGGGTGGATTCCGCCTCCCTGTAGGGACATTTGTTAATGTCTGGAGATGTGGGCGGGGAAAACAAAAGGGAGGAAGGAGAGTTTCTGCTGATATCTAGTAAGTACAGACCAAAGGTGTTACTAGCCATCCTGTAATGCACAGGACAGCCCCAAGACAAAGAATTATCCAGCCCAAAATGTGAGTAATGCCTTGGTTGAGAAATCCTACTCAAAGACAATGACTGGACATAAGGTCTTTGGATAGTAACCCTTGGTGGCAAACCCTGTTGTAAAAGTTGCAGCCCTAGCCCTGACCAGTTTGGCTCAGCAGTTAGAGTGTCAGCCTATGGACTGAAGGGCCATGGGTTTGATTCCTGGTGAAGGGCATGTACCTAGGTTGCAGGTTTGATCCCCTACCCAGCTGGGGTCGTGCAGGAGGAAACCAATCAATGTCTCTCTCTCACATGGATGTTTCTCTCTCTCTCTTCCTCCCTCCCTCCCTCCCTCCCTCCCACTCTATGTTAAAAAAAAAAAAAACACCAGCAAAAGAATGTCTTCTGGTGAGGACTAACCAAAAAAAAAAGTTATAGCCCTGGCCGGTTTTGTTCAGCGGTGGAAGTGTCAGCCTACAGACCAGAGAGTCCCGGGTTTGGTTCCCACTGAGGGCATGTACTTCCGTTGCAGTTCGTCCCCAGCTCCAGTTGGGGTCGCACGGGTGGCAGCCACTCAATGTGTCTCTCTCGCATCGATGTTTCTCTCTCTCTTCCTCTCCTCCTCCTGCTCTATCTGAAGATAAATGCTAAAAAAAAAAAAATGTCTCGGGTGACGATAAAAAAAAAAATGTTACAGTCCTCACTGGATTCTTGTACCTCTACCACAAGGTGGGAGAGGGATGTAAACTGTTTGAGCCAAGTCACATCTCCAAATTCTCCAAGTCAGCATCTCTGCCAGACATCCCTTGTGCTGATTGGCAGACTGCTGATTCACAAACAGACAGGTAATGAACTAAGTCTGGTGCTGAGCAGAGGGTTACGTGGCAGACCAGCTTACAACATCCGCGTCTGGAATTTGGTGTTTCCGAGATATTCCCAGCAACCACCCGTTGGGTATGGATCCCTGATTAAAACGATAGTGTATAGGAGGTAAGGTCAGTACATGTGTGCCTGTGCGTGCGCACACGCTCACACACACACACACACACACACTATCAAAACCTATGCTGAAATAGTTCAAAGTATATTATAGCCTGGCCAGTGTGGCTCAGTGGCTGAGTGTCGACCCAGGCACTAAGAGGTCGCCGGTTCAATTCCTGGTCAGGGCACATGCCCAGGTTGTGGGCCCGATCCCCAGTGGGGGCATGCAGGAGGCGGCCAGTGGATGTTCTCTCATTGATGTTTCTCTCTCTATCTCCCTCTCTCTTCTTCTCTCTCTAAAATCAATAAGGAAAAAAATATTTAATAATAAAGTAAGTATAGATCGCTTACAGTAGTCCCTCAGGAAGTGTGTGCCGAACGGTCAAATAATGGATGAGGACTCAAGCGCCATAATTTAAGGGTCTTAATTTTAGTGGTCCCACCAGTTAAAGGCTAAGTAGAGACAAATTCGGACCGACCAACTTTAAGAAGAGTCCTTGAGACATCTCCTCGGATACAGCAAAGACTCAATAATTCCCTAAAAGTCAGTTGCTTTGGGTTGACTTTTGTTCATCTTCCAAGTAACTTAAAATGTTTTCCCCTGAAAATTATGAGCACCTGTCAGTTGCCGAGTTCACACAGACACATGAATGTCCGGCTAAAACAAAAACCTCATTTTACACAGTAATTTCAACAACTTTTCAAACTTTTACAAATCTTCTAAGTGACTGTGTGCAGAGTTTATGTTCCTTGCTCCCGTTTCCACGTTATAGAGATGCCTACAGACAGGGGCAGGGGTTTAGGAAAGAACCAAAGGAAGGGTGCAGGTAGAAGCTCTTGATGCACGAGCTCTGTGATTATATCAGCCAGTGGACAAAGAAAAGGGTGGGAAACATCCCTTTGGCCACATCGGAGTGAACATGAGAGTGAAAGGATGCTGTGCATAGTGAGGCTGGAACAGGCAAGCTGGGGCTCACGGTCACCCCATAACCCGATTCCGAATCCTCAGTTCTTGAAGGGATGTGACTAATAGGAGTTGGTAGAAAATAAATGCAAGTTCCCCAAGCAAAGGGCAGAGGCGGAATCAAAGGCCAGCACTAGAGAGCAGAGAAGGTCAGCAGCCATGTAGAGGAGGAGGACCGGACCCTGGTCACTGCACATACCCACAGTGGCCTTGTACCTGCCTAAATGCATGAGAATGAGGCACTGGACATCGGGAGAAGAGGGGGAATAAATGACCATGGTTGCATTCCCCAACTCGATTCTTACCTGTGTTCATTTTATTTATTTATTTATTTACTTAATTTAATTTTTTATTTTTATTATTGTTAATCCTCACCCGAGGATCCTTTTCCACTGATTTTTAGAGAGAGTGGGAGAGAGAGAGAAAGAGAAGCATCAGTGTGAGAGAGACGCATCCACTGGTTGCCTCCCACACGACCCCACCTGAGACCAAGGATCGACCCTGAAAACCCAGGTGAGTGCCTTTGACTGAAATCAAACCCCTTTGGTCCGCAGGCCGCCACTCTAAACACTGAGCCAGAGTAGCCGGGACACTGTGTTCATTTTTAATTGTTTGCATCCATTCCTTGCCTCTGATGACTTAGGGTATAAAAAGGAAAGGAAATGCTGGTTGTGAGAGAGACATGAGATACATAAATGGATGGAAAAACAATTTCTGCAACTGAGCCTTACCAGAGTTAAAGTCAGTCCGATGGCACCAAACCAGGACCTCGTAGAACTTAGAGGGATGGAGCTGAAACGGGCCGTGCAGGGAAGAAATGAACGGTGAGTGGCATTACTCTGCAGTGACTTTACATTCTGGCTTAAGTCCTACCTCTCCCACTTTGCCAGCTAAGTGACATCAGATGGCAGAATATATGCTCTTCAAGGTCAGGGGGTCATTGCATTTTTTGTTTAGGAAGTCCCTAGAACAATACCTGGCAGAGCTCAGGTACAAAATTTTTTTAAAAATCTGTGAAGTGATTAATTGGATGAGTTACCCTTGTCTTTCAATTTCAGCACCAATTTAAATGGGTTGTTCAGAGAAGTAAATGGGTTAGTGCGTGAAAAGCTCTTAGAACAGTGCCCAACATACACACAGAAAGCGGTGAGCTGTCATTGTTATTGATGTGGTGTCTGAGAGGGGAGGGTGGAGACGCCGTGTAACTCTCCCTAGGTAGCGTTCTGAATTCAGGATGTAGCACTTTTTTTTTTCCATCATAAATGATCAAATCCCAAGCATACTCAGAGAAATTAAGACTTGAGACCTTACCTGCAAGAACGTGGTAAGTCCCAATCATGGGACTGGGGACGCGGAGGAAGTATCTAGATGTGTACGCCGGAAGGACGGTGGCTTTCTCTGAGGCAAGCCTGGCGCCCTGTAAACTCGAGTGATTTAAAAATATCATCTTGACCTCATACTCTTGACAAACGCCTTTTCAAAGGAAAAATGTCAGGATACGTAGAAACACCCCAAATGAGCGCGGGGCACCTGTTAGCTATGAGTGGAGGCACTTAGAGTCTCGGTCCACCGTCTGGTCAGGTAGAATCAAACAGTCAGCGTTCACTTTTGTGTGACGTATCATCCTGCATACACCTCTCAACACATGTCCATTAGCCCTAAATGGTCCCAAATGTGGGCCTTTCTGGAGTGATAACAGCAGAGCTGTTAAACCAGTGACAGATCCTAAAAATACCTGCTACTCCATCTCCTGTTACTCCTGCCTGCCACCCTATTTCCTCCCATCTCGAATAACTCAGTTGGTTTGAGTTGCTAATAGATTAAAACTGTTGTGCTTTGGCTTATTTACCTGGCTTATCAAACAAAGAGTACATGTGCTGGTTAAGAAATAGCAACAACAACAACAAAAAAGGATGGATTACTAAAGGGGTGCTAACTATATTTTCTAACGCCTCTTCCAAAATAATGCTCATGGAAGTCAGAATCAACATATAAAACTACAGGCAAAAAAAAGTCCAAACACCAGTAGCCTCCAGTGTAATTGAGAGTTATAGAAGATTAAAATTGGAATGGATATTAGAATACAAAATAATTCAACCACCTCTCATCCATGTATTTATTTACTCATTTATCCATCCAATGTGTATTGAGTATCTACTATGAGCCAAGCATATACCAAGCTCCAGGTACATAAAAGTAAGCCCAACACAAACTTGACCTCAAGAAATGCACTCACTATTTGGAGTAAGAGTCAGCAAGCATCCTTTGTAAAGGGACAGAGCAAATACTTTTGGCTTTGTGGACCCTACAGTCTCTGTCATAGCTATTCAACACTGACATACATACTATATAAACACACAAAGTGACTGTTCCAATAAAGCTTTATTTATGGACACTGAAATCTGACTTTCTTATAATTCTCACATGTCAAAAATATCATTCCTCTTTTGATTTTTTTCAACTATCTAAAAATGTAAAAATAATTTCTAACTCCCAAGTTGTCTCAAAGCAATAGGAATGTTTGGCCTGCAGGCTAGACCTGTGGTCTAGAAGGAGGAAAACATTAAAAAATCATAACTTACTAATTGGTAAGCTCAATAAGGTTTTTAGAAAGGTTGTGATTAGATGTCACCATGAGCCTATAATTTCTACTGAAAGTGAGAGAATGAAAGAAGGTATACCTTCACTTCGCGTCCTTCACTTCCTAAAATCACACTTAAAACGTCTCAGATGCTGCTGTACCCGTCTCTGCCCCCACCCCCAAGGGAGGTCCTCGTACTCCAGGCCATGGCTCTGAGAACACGCAGACCATTATGAGCAATTGCCTCAAGACAGAGAAGGCTTTAAGAGTTTGAATACTATCTGACATTGTTATAAATTGGGAACATAAAGAATATAATATGAATGAAAATGTTAACTAGCCTAGGGCTCTCAAAATTTTCATCTTGACCCAGAAATCTATCTTTAGGGAGAGAGCTAAAGATAGTTCTCTCTGACTGATAGACTCCAGTACAGTATGATGTATATTCATACTTGGAATACAGTGAGGTAGAATACTTGACTCAGGAGGGGGGTGGGGATTTGGGAATCGGGGCTAAGGTTTGAGATCGGTCCCAGCAGGAGACATCTGACGAATGTTTGAAGGAAAAGTAAAAAGTAGCCTTGATTATTCTGCAGTGGTAAAAGCCAGTGGTTAAGGATACCCCAGAGAGTTCCACCTTTCTGGGGTGGCTGTAAGGTAGGGAACGAAGGTCCAGAAGCAGAGCAGGAGGGGTTTTGAACAGGACCACAGATCTGAACCAGAGGACAGACAAGAGAGTTTCAAGTAGAGAACATGATCGGATCAAATCTGTGTTAAAAAGGTCAACTCTGGTCACAAGGTGAAGAATGGAACCGAAGAGTATCAAAGTAATGACAACTTGCCTGAAGCCACGGAATTAGAAGGGGAGCAAAGCCTCCTAGAAACAAGTAAAAGAAGATTGAAAACAAGACTTGCTGATGCCTCTTCTAGCAAGATCCACTGGATAAGATTTGTCCTCTGGTCTCCAGCATCTGATCACAAGGGAAGGCCTTCAAGTAGAAGATGACAATGTTGATTCACTCTATAAAACTAAAAATACCCACTTGGAATAATTTCTCTAAATAGGCAATGAAAGCTGGAGAAAATGAGAGAACACTTTCTTAGTTTGTGCCTTCCATATCTTTTTTTTTTTTTACCCTCACCTGAGGACATTTTTGCATTTATCTTCAGAAGAGCAGGCAGGGGTGGGGGGAAAGAAGAGAGAGAGAGAGAAAAAAACATTGATGTGAGAGAGACACATCGACTGGTTGCCACCCACACAACCCCAGTCGGGGCTGGGGACAAACTGCAACCAAGGTACGTGCCCTTAGTGGGAACCGAACCTGGGACTCTCTTGTCCACAGGCCGACACTCTAACCGCCGAGCCACACCGCCAGGGCATTCCGTATATTTTTACATACTTTCTTTACATAAGTTCTTTATGTGTTTTCTCTTATAGAACCTTTAAAATATTGGTAAAGTAGATGATGGAATTTATTCTACTTCATCCCCATCATTTTGCCAGGTCATCTGGCTTGGCAGATGTTGGTGGAAGATGTTGGATGGAGATTTTTTTCTCTAAGAAATGATGGAAGGCAGGTACACTATCTCAGAGTAGCAAGTATGTCAGGATGTGCTTATGGAAATAGAAATCCAAAAGTCTGTACCATAGGAAGGAAGGAGCCAAATCTCAGGCATTCACTATCTGCTCCATATGAAAAACAGCAAGAGAAGAAAATGTTACCTGAAACACAAGTTACAAATCATTCTTATCTTTCTATTGCTCTGTGACCAAGTAAGTAAAAGCAGTATTCTCACCAGCTTCAAGACGAGCCCCAGAGCAGCTCCATGCCCACCAAACTGATCCCCAGTAGATTCTTCAGAAGCCACCACCAGACTTTTGATAAGAATCCAAGAGGAGAATCAGAAAATAAAATGGGTCCTATGAATATCTTGGTGTCATTAGTCAGAAGAGAAGGGATTACAGAACCTCAGCATATTCTCCAGCATTTGAGCCTCACGGGAGGCCCAGTACTGGAACTTTGTGCATAGAAGGGCTGCCTTGGCTTGAAAAGCCAGGCATACCACAGAAGATGGGTGTTTTTATTCCCATGTTACAGAATGCCCAGAGTCACCTGGCTACTAAGGGGCAGAATTAACCTTCCTCCCAAATTCCATAGTGTCATCAATTGGTCACATTGGGTCTAGCTAAACCAAGAGTGGCAACTAATTGAATAAGAAGCAGAACTTGGAGCTACAATTCCAGGCAATATGATGAAAACTCTCATTGTTGTTATTTTTGTGTATGTAACAGGGCTATGAAGGACACTCCATCAGGTAGGCATTCCTATGAAGGAGTAGCCCAAGAAGCCACCATGACACACCCCATCCTCCTCCATCTCAGGCAGAGAAGTGGAGGGGCCCTCCGAAGAGGATCTATCTGGATGGCCAGCATGGCTGGAATGCCCCACTAGGAGGAGATGCACGTAGACAGCTTGCACTTTGCTCTCTCCCCCTCACTCACCCCAAGGGCACTCCAGTTCCTTTCTCAGACCCACTGGAGCCGAGGGTTGCACACGAGCCACAGGAGCAAGGAGTATTATAAAGAAAATGGGAAACAGAGTAAAAGTGGATTCTGACCAAAAGGCAACTCCTCCAAATGTAGTGTGTTCCAAAATAGGAACAATTGGAAAGTCAGAATAAGGTGGGCGAGCTCAGAGGTCATGGAAAAAGTCTAAATTTAAGAAAAGTTTGGGGCTATCAAGAATTTTCTGTCACTGCTCACTTATGGCTTACTCAGAGACATGTATGGAGCTGAGAATCTGAGATTGTTTTCGCTGCTGTCCAAACCTTTGTTTCTGCTAGACTTGACCACGTGTCCTGGAGACATGGGAGTGTGAACTAATCGACGTGGAATTACTTACGATAATAGTTTCCAGAGCGATTACATTATTTTTGGATTCTAAACACAGGTTTTGTTTCTAAAAGAAAACTATATTGTTTGTTTCTAATACTTGCTTTTTTAAAATGCTTGTCTGGAGTTTTCTCCATGAAAGGCGGCAGTAGCAATCAGTATTGTTTCTCTTAAATAAAAAGCACCCAAAGGGCCATTTGGCAACTGACTGTGCAACAATGTAGCCACATTAATAAATGTATAAATGTAGCCTTTAAATCCCTACATCTCAGCATTGAAAATAAGATATATTAGTTTGCATATAATAGTTTATAAAATATTAATAGTTTGTATATAATAGTTTAGAAACTAACATTAGTTTGCATATAATGCTTTTCTTCAAATGCCTTTTATACTGATTACTAGCTATTTTCTAACATTAAAATAATATGTTCTCTATGCGAGACATTTAGAAAATGCAAAAAAAATTACTCATATAAGCACTACAAAGAAATTGATTGTTGTATTCCCTTTTCATTTGTTTCTTTCCGGATGGCAGATAGATATCTAGATATAGATATTGGTGTTAATGTCAATATGTCTAGACATTATATAAATATATCTAGAACAATAGATAGATCTGTAGATATATAGATAGATATTACTATTTTTACTTAAGTTGAATGGAGTTTTATTTCATTTTCTTGACTAAACTAAAATGTATTGGGTAATCTCACACAAAGGATCAATTTGAACATACATTGCCATCTGCATTCTTTATGGATTCTTTATCACAGGACCCTGGATGTAGAAAGCGGAGTTATGTGACACTTGAGGATGCTGGCACCTACTGCCAAAGTTCACCAGTTTACACTCAGATGGTGCATGAAATAAGTTCTCACAGAAGCTTCGCCAGTATTGAGTGTTAGTTATCTATTCTTGTAAATCTGTTTATGTTCAAAGGAGGTGAAGATTTTTATTTGCATTTCTTTACCAGAACCTTTCCCTATATTCATTCACAATTTGCATCTAGGGTAAATACTCGTAAGTCAGAGTCGGAATGGATTAGATGTAACACTGAATGACTACATGGGCTTCTCAGGGTACCTCCCATTCCTCAGATCTGATCATCTGTTTGGTGAGTCCTTGCTGAGATCTAGGCTGAGGTTCTCCTTAAATCCCAAGGCGCAAAACAGTATTGTTCGAGAAAGGCACCATTATGCCCACGTGGGGCAACCAACTTCCTCTGTTCTGTGGCTTCAAAGGGCAGTTTTAACCCTCATCATCCCTTCTGCTGAGGAGGAGTTTGGGGAGGCTGACGCGAGGGTCTGCACATTGTTCCCTCACTTATTCATTTCATTTTCCATCTCAAAAGCCATGTTTTTGTGCAGGAGGAACTTGGCAAGCGCTTGCTTCGTGGCTGAATGACCATGACTCCGTCCCTCACTTGGTAAAAGCAGGGTCTAGTAGTAGGAATACGTACAAACCGATACCGCCTGCCATGTGAGACGGGCTGTGTAACAGCTGCGGCACACCAGAGAAGGCTGCGTGGCTCGCACAGTGTCGGTGAAGCAGACACAAAGTCAAGCACACCTCCAAGGACGAGAAGAACTGGCTGTGAGGGGAGGCAGGCAGCGCTCCCAGGCACGAGGCACGGCACGTGCAGAGCACGGTGTGTCTCGGGGTCTGCACTCTTGCATAGAGTCAAAGAGGAGCCAAGCGGGTGGAGGCGACAATGAGGATGTCTCCCACAGGTGACCGGGAGCACCTGAAAGATCTGAGCAGCAGAGTCTGGTTTCACTCTGGCACCAGCCCATGGAGTGGAGAAGAGGGAACAGCCATTGGAATGTGGGGTTCACCTAGGCCCAAGTTACAGGTAAAGGTGGATCCCCTAATAAACAGGCAGAGGGATGAAATAATGGGTAAACAAACGCACCTCGTCGTCAATGAGTGGGCACAGCTTAGGAGAGAGTAGATGGCAGAGAAGGAGTCCAGCTTAGACGTGGCAGTCCCCTGTGAGTCCCCGGGAAAGAGCGCACAGCCCCCCAGTGTCAAGGGAAGCAAGACCCGTCTCCTCCAGCCGAGATGAGCAGGGATAGCGAAGAATGAAAAATTTCCAAGTTGCCTACGTATCTGTAGTACTTAGAGCTGGATAGTGATTTAGTGATTTTTTAAAAATTGTTTTCTTTCTTATTTCCATGTGTATTTTATATCGTTTCATACATTATATAAATACTATTTTATATGTATTGTTAATCATTCTGCAGTGATATCTATTACTCAAAACATCAGTCTGTGTAACTCAAGGGAGAAATCAGAATGGCTACCATGTGTAACATCTCCCTATAGTTTTCACACTGTACCCAGAGTTTTATATGTGTCTCTAGACTCACAGCTGTCCTGTGAGGTGCTTGCTACCCCTCAGGAAATGTGCACGGAGTAGTGCGCTAGATTACAAACAAACAAACACACTAATTCTCCACCCTCCCCTATATCCACACTCTTTGCAACATGACTTTTAAGCTCCTCCCATCAGGAAGTAGAGTCTGTTTCTCCACCTCTGGACCCTCAGCTGGTCTTGGGAATTTCCATGGCCACCAGAATGTGGAAGATACAATGCGGTAGCAGTTCAGAGTTTGGGCTTCAAGATCCACTGGACACAATCTCTCTCTCGAAATCCTCCTGCTACCATGTCAGTAAGGCCAGGCGAGTAACAAGAAACAGTGTCCCAGCCACATCCATCACCCCAGCCAACAGTGAAACCTCAGGCATGGGAGTCAGCCTGACTTTGGCTGACCTGCAAGCTGACAGCAGACCCCTGAGCAAGCCCATCCCAGATCAGGTAGCCTGGCCAAACTCAGCAGAATTGCCCAGCCGACCTGTGTGTAATGGTGGTTGTTTTAAGACACTTAGGTTAGGGATGTTTGTTACACATTAATAGCTAACAGATACAATAGAAAGTGGAAGGAGCAAGATTTGAACCCAGGTCTAGGTTCCTCCCTGTGTCTCTAAAACATCCTTTATCTCCATGATGCAGTTGTTGATCTCACATGTGATCTCACGTTCCTCCGGATTTTCTTTCCCGTCCTCCCTTCCCCAACTACTTTCAGTAGGAAAGAGCACATTCTGCCTCTACTCAACATCCAGTCTGGGTCACTGAATTTGACCTTGAAGACTCCTCCAGGACTGCCTAGTGTTGTTTCACTTTACTTGGGATAATTTGTCAATAGAATTAAGTTGCCAGAATAGAGAGTCTCTCTCTATACCTGGGCTCAGTGATAAAATTAGAATAAACTTAGGAATATATTTCTTTGTATACCACCTTTACGTATTTTATCTGGTTTTATATTTATATTACTGAGTATAGTAAAAAGTATTGTGATACCAACTTTCTAGGTAAAACAAACAAAAATGAAGACAGAAATAGCTATAGGGTACTTGTCTGGGATCAAGCAGGAAAGCAGACACCCTGCTGGGGAGCTCACACTGACCTCACTACCAGACCATGAAATGTAGATTCTGACCCAGGATTATTTAATCCAGCTGCAAGGCTCAGGCAGATTCCACAGGCCAGCTTTCTAGTTAAAAACAACAGTTCCTCTGCTATTGCATTTCAAACACTGCTGGTTTAACCAGGAGTCTTCGTGGCCCCCAGAAAGTGTGAGGCAACGGTCTCATCAGCTCCCAGAGAGTATAACCTTCGTGAGGGCAAGCCGTTGAGTATCCCCTGTGTCACTGGAAGAGAAACATGCATTGAGTAGGTACAGGTATTAAGCATCTCGGAGAAAAGCTTATAAGCATATTCATTTAATCCTCGCATAATCTTATTTCTTGCAAAGTGCCCCATTTTACAGAAACACGTTAAGGTTCGGAGTTTTACATCTTTTTCCTAAAATAGGAAGTGAGTGGCAGAGCCCAATTTTGAGCTCAGGATTGTTGAGGTCAAAACGCATGCATTTTTTTTTCTCATATTTTTCTTCTCTCTTCCCAAAGTAACAGATACGCCTACTTCAAGCAGCTGTCTCTGCTTGTGATTAAATATGGGGACACAGGCCTCGGCTAAAGCAGAATCAGCATATTAGACATTAATTTAAAAGGTACTTCCAGACTGAAACATTTTTGAGCCATCAGAGTGCACAGCAAATTTAAATGTGATTTTCTGATTTATGCTGGATTCTATAGGGAAACAATCCTGCAGGTCCCATTGCCACCATGCCGCACCCCGGAATCTGGGATTATGTCACTTAGTGCCGGAGCTTGGCTCTCAGGGCCAGATCGTTCCCATTTGGCCTCGCGATTTGCTCTTCATCCAGGCCTCTCCTGACATAGCGTGAACACAAAGGTCCATTTCCTGCAGTCAGTCTGAAAAAGGCCAACTCTCAGTTAACTTTGCAAAAGGGGTCAGAGGTGATGTGGAGAAATAACACCGAAGAGTAACGCAAAGCACCCATTTCCGCTCTGAGCTCCGATGGGCGCTGCTTCCCAAATGCTGAGCAGAGCAGCTGACCAAGAGTGTTCCCATGGCATCGGTTCTGCTGCTCACTTCAGACGGACAGATCGATAAGGAACGAGCTACAAGACTAGCAACTTGAAAGAGAAGGAAAACCCAGAGGGGAGATGGCCATAATTATGCAAGCTAAATATTACTAAAGTCTTCATTATTTTGGGGTTTATTCGATTCTTTCTTCCACTCTCAAGTAAGCATGAACATTTCCTACTCATCGTTCATTGTCCCCCCAGCCCTGCTGAGAAACCAACATTTCACATGCCAAGCGGAGGACTTAAGGACTGTTGAAAAGACATCCTGCCCCACACTGCAGAGGAGCTCCCCAAATCCCAACCAGATAGTGCCTTCAGTGCAAAGGCTCAAAATTAAGCCCCAGAATGCTACTGAGCTCCTCACTGCCGATACAGGCGAACCTAGGGACTTCTCAGTGTGCCGTGCACTCGGGGGGACAGCCGGGCCAGCCCTCCTGAGCAAGGGCCATGAAGGGGCCATGAAGTCGGTGGGGAGCAGGGAGTTGGTAAAAGGCACCATTCCACCTTTGATACAAATCCCTGTAATCAAAACCATACTCGGCCAGCTCCGTCTTACCTCCAAACTCCCTCTGAGACGCTATAAACATTGGCAGACAATGTATATAATTAAGGTGGAATATGTTCTCATAAATGTTTGTTTCCATCTGCTAGTTGTTTTAGCAAATATTAGAAGCGTTCTTGTGGTCAGTCCGGAGAACGACAGGAAGGATCCCCAGCTCCCCACCTAGATGCGGCTCAGGAGCATGGCGCTGGAGCCCTCCGCCTCGGGAAGCAGGGAAAGATGGGGGCAGAGTCTGTGTTCCAGCCCTAATTGTCCAAGGGGCAGCGGCAGCAGGCCCGAGCTGCCCCTTTCTGCTGGAAAGAAACACTGAGAGACTGTGAGCATTGTTGTCTCTCAGTACCGCGGGGGGAAGCGGGCGACAGAAAGTAAGACTGTTCTGGCACCAGAATAATTTCTCCATTACCTCAATTAGTTCCAATGATGTGGAAAAGTTCTGTCTGGAGAAATCAAACTGAACGTAAAATCACTGAAGCGCCGGTAGGTGTTGATACAGGCATTAGTCAGCAATACTGATTGCAATGAAGTCACTCAATAGCCCGCCGCTGGAACCTGGGCAGAGAAATAAACTCATTAGATCACCCCCTTCAGTGAAGCGCGGGGTGGGTTTCACTGCGGCACCAACGCAGCCTGGCACCACCGAAAGATTTAGCTGTCTGCCCTGGGAAGGCACAATTTACTAAGGTGTCTGGTAAAGAAATCTGGGTAAGTTAACACTATTATTCTCTACAGAAACATAAAGAAGTTCTCATTCTTAGTAGCCACGTTTGCCATTGGTTATGAGATGTTGGGTTTTCCTTCGGGAAGGAAGTAGTGCTTGGTGGCCAAAGGAGCACAGAATTGAGCCGCCTGAAAGAAAGAGGCTATCGGCGTGGTTGGGGCTCGGCACAGGGAGGGATTTGTAATGTTCGAAGCTGGCCATGCAGTCCCCTCGGAAGGAGACATTCCACTCCTCGCCGGGTGTTTGATGAAGGCTGGTTCACACCTGTCAGGGGTAGATTGGATCAGGACGATTCTTGCCTCAGATGAGCCATTGAATGATCCAAAACTCGCTTTCCCGAGTTACAATCCAGCGGGTAGGAGTTGAGAGAAGGGAATATATAGGTCTCTTTTTCTACCATGTTGGTGTCCCCATACTCCCTGCGTCTATTCTCTGTAGAGTCACATAAGACCCTCTAGATTCCCCCAAGATGTTCTCTCGTGTGCAGAGCGATAGCAACGCGGTATGTGCTCTGTCATGTGGGAGAAGTGAAAGTCTCCTAGTTTAGCTGCAACCTCTTCAAGCACTTACTTCGATGAAAGGGTAACGAGCACAGCATGCAGAGGGAGGGATGGAGGGATGGATGGAGGGATGAAGGGCAGGAAGGGGTGGACGGAGGGAAGGAGGGAGGAAGAATAGAAGGAAAGGTATTGTCCACTTCCTTGTGGTCAATGACTCATATCCCTCAAAAAACCCACACTTATGTATTATATCCAGGTTATATATCTGAGGAAACTGAGTCACAGAAAAGTTGCCCCAAAATTGCACGACCAGAAGGTGACAGAAACGGTATTACTTATGATCAAGAGGGAACAGACGTCCAGCTCCACCCCTTTTCTAGCACTGCCTCTGCGAGCCCACTCAGGGCAACAGCTTCCCTGCTGTGGAGGACCTGCTCTGAAGGACTGCATGTTGAGCCCGAGGCCAAGGTGAAGTACAAGCCTCATTCTCTATACACCATTGTATATAGTTACTCATAAATGGCTGACTTTTTTCTTTTTTTGTCTTTATTGTTTTTAGAGAAAAAGGAAGGGAGAAGGAGAGAGATAGAAACATCGATGAGAGAGAACATCAGTTGGCCGCCTCCTGCATGCCCCCCAATTGGGGATCGGGCCTACAACCTGGGCATGTGCCCTGACCAGGGATTAGAACCGGCGACCTCTTGGTGCAGGGGTCAACACTCAACTCTTAAGCCACATCAGCCAGGCTGATTTTTTATTTTTTAATATGATGTGGTACATACCGATCTGATGTAGTACCAAAGTTGGAATTTTTACCCCAGTAGGAAGCCTAAGCTGTTGGCTTCCGCCCTATCCCTGGAAACTAAGAGAGGAGCTAACAGGGCATAGTAAGGAGCCGAGCTCAGGAATGTTCCCTAGTGTGTCCAGACCTCAGTGCCTAGAAGAGCCCTCTTTTCCCTTCAAGTCTGAATTTCAGAAGAGAGATGAGGGCGATGAAAACATTACTGCTCCACTTAGGGCTTTCAGCATCATGGAGATGTTTCTGTCATTGCCACTTGAATTTTCCAGTTTCTTAAAAGGGACTGACTTCTACCGCTTGACACAGACTAGGCCCCATGCAGGAATCCAAGTTAGAAATAGTCCTTTCTCCATGGTTTTTCCTCTTATTGCAAACTTCACGTTAGTGTGTGTGTTCACCCAACGAGTCTTCACAGTGCTATCCTTTCAATTACGAGCAGCAAGTCTTTCTGACTGAGGGCAGTACTTAAGTAATCATTTTGTTGCTCGTCACTGCATAGAAAACTCCATGTAGCCTATCACAAAAAGGCTGTTTTGGTCAGTGTTTAGACTAAACACTTGATTATCTACATCAGTGTTGGAACATGAAATGCAAAAATAAACAAATGCCAAAGATAAACTGGAAATGTCACATCAGGCTGTGATTGCCATTCTCCCCCTTACTAATTCTCTCCCTACAGTCATTTCGAGGACATCGCCATGATTTTCATTCTAGATGCTAACATGTCTTATGCCCTTTTTACACTGGTCTCTGCATCCCCAAAAGTTGTAAGCAAGGACCACACCAGCCACTCCGGAGCAGAGCAGAATGACAAAGCGTTGGGCCCTCTCCCCTACATGAAGAATCTAGATTCAAACCCTGATCTCACCTCTTTGTGATCTTGGATCTTGGGCAAGTCACTTAACCTCTCTGAGTGTCTAACATTAAGTTAATAATAGTTCATATCCTGCTAGGTGAGTGAGAGAAATACATGTGATGCTTATTAAAAAGAACCCAGCACAGTGCCTTGCACCTAGTGAAGCAAGTGTGAGCCATGACTAGGATCGTATCCTCTTCCACAAACAGTTCTGTGCTGAGCGCACAGGAGAAGCTCAATATAAAAGTGATAATTTGTAACATGAGGGAGAAACAATAATCACAAATTGGACTACATTGCAGAGTAATTCTGGGAGTTGAACATTATTTTATTTTTTTAAAAGTGTCTCCCTTGTTACTCAAATCTTTCCTTGCCTTTCTTGTTCCCCTTATTTTATACTTTGCCCAAGGCATCATTTAGTGTTCCAAAATATGAGACTCTTATAGGTATTCAGAAGCCCCGGGAGAAATGGAATACATTTACAGACCCATAAACATCTAAATTAGTGCTATAAATGGGAAATATAGTCTATAGCTGGAGAGCACCCAATACATAATATGTTGTGGCATAGAGGAGACTTCCTTTCTGGTGGCTGGAAAATCTATTTGCTCTAAGTATTCAATTTTAAAATGGATAATAAAAATAAATAATAGGCATGCTTCTGCTTAAATTGCACCTTTCAGGGGAGATCTCAAAGAGTTTTTCAACTGTTAATTTATGACCCCTGGGGTAAGGTAGGTGGCAAGTAATATCGTTCTTCCTTAAATGGAGAAACAGACATAAAGAGGCCTGGGCGACTTGTCCGAGGACACAAGGCAAGCCCCAGCCGCAAGCAGAGGAAAGAAGACATTGAGATATTCTCCTTATTGATGAAAACCTGTGTGGCTGCTGTGAATCCTCAGCTGGGTGCTGATGTGGGTTGTCCAGCGGCCATGGACCCAGCTCTCAGTCCATTAGTACACCAGCTGTCTGTCCCTGCGGCGCACCCTACCAGAAAAGCTCAGTGGCACACAGTGATTCGTTTTCAGTCTTGTTTCTGCACCTGCAGGTGGGCTGAGAGTTGACCGTCTAGGCTGATCTCAAGGCTGAGCTCAGCGGGGCAGCACGCAAGGCAAACCGAGTCTGGATCTTCTCCCGGTTTCCCTTGCCCTGCGTGGAGCAGGAGTCTGGCCAGGGTGTGGCCATCTCAGGGTGATGGCAGAGGAGCCCAAGAGCCAACGCCAGCCACGTGCAAGTGAGTGTTATCACTGCTACCGCTCCCGTGGGCCAGAGCAAGTCAGCGACTGAGCCCCCCTGGAAAGCTGGAGAAGGACGCTGTCCCCACCGTGAAGCTGGGAGGTCCCAGGGCCGTGCCCCACACCAGTTCCTTCGCAGGGCTCTCCCCTCATCGAAGCTAGAGAAGGGTGTGAACCCTCTTCCACAGTCATCTCAGCGGCTGCGCTCAGCGCTCCGCTGTTGCCGGATTTCAGACGTCAGTGCACGTGCTTACCTTCGCAACGGCGGCCGCCTCGCGCGATCCCCAGACTTCTGCCGGGCCACTGGCTCGATCCTGGCCTAAAAGGGTGGCATTTACATCAGACAAATACCTCTTGTCACTTCTTAGTCTCCTTGATATCAAAGATAACTAGTCAGAGATTTAAGAGGAAATTGCCTAATAAGAACATAATGCTGACTGGTTAGATGAAATTGTATGTGGTGGATCAGTGTAAGTAACTTGAGCTTATGAATCCATTCACAGACACTCTGTAGTCCCTGAGATTTCCAAGGAACTAGGGATGCTTAATATGTGTAAAAGACTCAATGGGTTATCTTGAGCATAGTGGTGATGCTCATTAAAGATGAGGCCCCATTAACTAATGGTTCTCCCTCCACCAAACCTTAGAAAACTCCAAGACTCCAGCATGACTCGTGAGGATTCTCTGTGGTTTGCAGCATGCTGTATACATGTACATCCTCCTTAAAGGCACCCATGCCTCCTCGCCCCCTCCCCTCCCACGCAATTCGTTTCTCAACCTAGAACAAAATGTCCAGAGTGGACTATTCACTGAGCATGAGGTGTTCCTTGCTGTCTCTCTTCCTCATCAAACTCTGCAGAGCCAAAGAAAAATAAAGAATTAGGGCTGCAGACTAATCTGCATTTTTAGACAGCAGCGGGGCTTCAGGAGTGTTGTTGTTTTAGACAACAGGTGGTATGAAGAAGACTCGGTGCACAGCAAGGCCAAACGGAAAACCAGTTGTCCCTCCGACATGACTCTGAAGTCCGGCTTTCTCTCCACGTTAGTCAAGTCCCGGCCACCTCCTGGCCAAGCCCTCCCTCCAGGCTCCATCCCAACCACTTTCCTCCCTGCTTCAATCTGCGGGTCCCCGCGGGGAGAAGAGAGGCTCCCACTGGCTCGGCACTGTTTCTCCGGGTTATATATGTCACAGTTTTCCATGCCTTTAACAAGGCTCAATTAAAAATTAATCAGTCCAGCATGGCAATTTGAGAGGTAATTGTTTCTTTCCCCGGCTCCATGGCCATGGGCTAAAAGCACACCCAGAACCTAAATTAATCATCTAATTGGGATTTTTCCATACTCCAGCCACTCAGCCTTCCCGGGGTCCCTGCAGCGTGCTGCCCGACCTCAGTAATTAGCCAGCCCGCCCGAGTGTCCATTCTGTGGCCCACTTTCCTTCCCAGTTCCCTGAAGTAAAATAGAAACTCGCCGTGCAGGCTGTTCCGAGACCCTCTCCAGTGACCAGCAGCCTTTATCTCCAGAAGGTAGAGCAGCACTCATGAGGAGTCCGGGGACAGTGCAGCAGGCTACCATGTTCAACATGGTTTGCAGCAGCATTTCCAACCTCACTGCAGCCCTGATTGGTTAAAGTCTGGTCTGTTCATACGACATGCAGCCTGTTCATATGCAACATGTAGCAGTGCAGCTGGAAAAGAAAGGAAATTTTCTGTGCACAGCTATGGAATGTCCTCCGGGTCAAACTATGTATTTTCTCACTTAACACACACAGCAATTCTGTGAGATAGGTATCATTATCTCCTCTTTTTCTAACAACTGAGTATATTGAGCACGAAGAGGAGGAATTCAGTTAAACCAGAAGTATTTGTGTTGACTCATAGTAGCTGACACAAACACTCCTTCTGTATTTAATTTTGATATAAGAAATCTGTTTACTCTTCTCAGTTGTGAGATTAATGCCAATCATTTTGTTTCTGTAATGAAAAGAGGCGAAGGCCTTTGTTTTATTTTATTTTTAAACCTTCACAGGAGTCTTGTACTTTCTTAGATATTATGGAGGAACCTATGTATCTTCTTTTTTCTTTAGTTCTTACCTGGGAAAAATTAATCAAAAAAATTGCACTATATCCTCCCATCAGTTCATCCCTTACACTAAAGACCCACAGAATTTTTCAGAAGGATTTTGAGCTATAGTTATGTAAATAGAAATGATTTCTTACATAATGGATATTCAGAGAACCAGCCAACATTTGAGCATTCCTGAAGATAGAATTAAAAGTTCTGTTTCCTCCATGAAATTGACCATAAAACAAAATTTATCTTAATCACACAGTGTTCTCTCTGAGTGTGCAAACTATGAATTTATACCTTCTTGCAAACTTCTGCCATTTGTGAAAACTCTGGATCACCACCAAAGACATTAAGTTATTAAGAAATCAATCTTAATTGATCTAATCATATCATGCAATTTCAAACCAATAGCTAAGTATATTCAAATAATAGCAGCAACATGTGTGTTTTGCCAACTGTAAAATAGCATAAAATATTAGTTACAACCCGTTAGTAATAATTATCATTATATGTCTATATTCACAATTAATTTAATAGTATCAGAAGAGTTCTTTTTCCCCAGTTACTGGGATTGTATCTGCCAAGGTAGCCAATCTTTTCAAAATAGTAAATGTGGCTGCAATTAAACCTATTTCTTATGGCCTAACTGTTGTATAAAGTTAATGAAGACCCTCACTTTCACCGGCAGTAATGCTCTGCTGACAAACAGCAGTGACGTGTACGTGGTCTGATCATGATCATCTAATCATATATGGAAGGTGAGGACACATCCAAATTTTAATTTATCTCATTTATTGTGTTCCGTAAAATTCAGTGTTCATTCAGTCAGTTCACAGATCCCATCGTTAATAGCATATTATAGATGGCATTAAAATGATTCCCCCCAGTACCTGTCCATCATAAAGGGGCTTTAGTAACTATCTCCAGGCAGATCATGTCCCTGGAGAGAAGCATTTGCAAGCCGGAAGCTCTCGCCGCCTCATGTTCATATCATGAGAACTCAAGAGGACTCCCAGAGACCTCTGACCTTTGCTCCATGGTTGAGGTTGCCTTAGGGGCCCTTTCCCATGGAGAAAGAACCAGCATCCTACTTTCTCTCTCTCCTCACTCCCTCCCCGGCCAGCCTCACCTGTGATCACCCAGGGTAGGAAGAGACGAAAAGCCCTCCCCAGCTCTGATAACAGGGTTGCCTGACTGTAATTACAGGCCTTCCCTTCCCAGCTATCCAAATGACAGTCACCGTCGAGACTGAAACTCCGCAGTCAGATGGAATCAATTACTGGGCAAAATTGGGAGGTTAATTTTCCCCAGAATGAGATACGCCCGTTTAGCTTTGCCATCTCTCTCACTCCAGCTGGTGGCTCATTGGCGTGCATTGTTCTCTGGCCGGAGGAACAAAGTCCCATTCGGAAGGATTTCCGAAAGAGTTGATTTGAAAAGGAAACTCCATCAGCCCCCAAACTCAATATGTGCTGAATAGAAGGGCTGTTATTAACTAAGCAGCATGGATGGCCCATCGCTAGACATGACATTCGACGGGCTTGGGGTTAATCCCATAAGAAGAATCTGCCGGGACGGTACAGTACCACTCCCTTCTTGAAGTTCCCCTGGTTCTGCCGTTGCAAGAACCAGAATAAAGGAGCCTTCCCTTCTGGAAACGACTGTGGAAATAAACCAGTTCCCTCCTTAAAGTAATTTTCTAAGTACAACCAAGTATCTATTTAAAAAACAAATAAACAACCATTATTCATTTTATCCAAATGGAACTGACTTGTGAAAAGACTTAGGGGAAGCGTTAAACTAGTTTCCATTAAATAGGTGATAGTAATAATAATAACTATTATTATTATTAAACAATGACAAATGTATTCAAACTTGACCATGTTTCAGGAAATACTAAATATTGTTTATTAACTCGGTTTCCTCAAAACCACCCGAAATGGAGGCATTAAGAAGTTAGATAACTCATTTATGTTTGTCTGACTGTGAAGTAGCCGAGCCAGGATATAAACCCAGGAGGTCTGAGTCTACACCTTAAAGTCGCTCCATACAGGAACCTGAGCGCTCCATCTGTTCCTAAATTCGAGAGGGAGAGACTCGTCACTTTGTAGGCGGGGCATTTGAAGCATGCAGATGTAATTAACTTGTTTGAGCTTAGATAGCTCATCAGTTAATGAAGCTGCTATTTCACACCACATCTGTCAGACCCAAAAGCCTGAGCATAGCCATTGGAACCCCACTGAGTCTCTGTAAAGAGCCACATTTGCAAGGTCTTCGTGATGTTCAGAGAAGCTCAGTGGTGGTGATATTCAATTCTAATATCATTTGTGTGCTTCCATCGGCCCTCTCTAGGAGCATGGACGGCTAAGTCGAACCTGGAGAGCTGATCGTTTTAAAGGCAGGCACCTCATTGCTGTCTCTCGGTGTCCGAGGCAGAGAAAGGAGCCAGTTTCTGCCCCTTGTGTGCCATGTGTTCGAAGTAGAGCTTGGGGGCTTAATTTAGTCACTGAGCAAACACGTATTACGTGTCTCCTGTGTACCAGCATGGTGGCATGTTGTAGACCCTGGTTAAAGCCTCGGGAAAGGACAGACAGTTCCCTGTTCTCTTTATACCTACTGATAAATGCAGCAAGAGCATTCGCAAATGACTTTTGTTCTTCGCACGCACCTATTTAAGAGATGTCTGAGGTGACGCCATACTGAGTAAGCTAAGAGGACATCCTGTTTTTAGCAGATGCTGAAAAACAGTGTTTTGTGTAAGTCAAAAGAAACACACACACACTTTGTATCCCATAATTAAAAAAAAAATCAATATAATGATTTCTGGAGTCAGAAGGAAGAAGATACATATGACTTTTAATCTCCACTAAGAGACCTCCATTCCATTTTTCGTGCTTTTGTTTTCTCTCAACCCTGGATTTTCTCCTCATAGACTGTTTCCTTCTCTGCCAAGGCTGCCCCGACGAGAGCTGGGACCCAGCCCCGGCTGCGGGAGCCCCGCCGTCCCCCAGGGACAGCGTCTTTCGCGTAGATGCGAGAACAGACCTTGTAAAAGGGGCTTTCTCATTATTATTATTTTGTGGTCAAAAGGTTGCATACACTTTTTTTTTTTTCTGCTGCTAAAGCTTAGAAAGGGTGGAAAGCTAAATATTTTGATAATTATTCAGGCCATCAGGTTACATAAGAGGTTCCATAGCTTTCTGCATCAAACTTGAGCAGTTGAAACCACAAATTCTGTTTTTGCAGTCATAAAACATTCATGGCAAAAAAAAAAGAAAGAGAGAGAGAGAGAATAATAAAATCCATTTTCCATTCGCTTGAAACTTATAAAATTTAACGTGGTGAAAAATGACAGTTTACTCCCCGTAGGAAACTGCCCAGAGCTGCCCCAGGGCCACGGCGTGGAGACGTAGGGCGCACCGTCTCTGCAGGGAACGCCGGCCGCGGTGGGCACGAGGTGGCATGTCCAAGGGCCAAGGACCATGAGGCCTTGATGGAAGAGGTGTGAAGGTTTCGTTTCTGCCGAGATCAGCAGGGTGTGCCGATTCGATCGTTACTGTTCGCTCCCACACTCAGCTTGAGAAATACAGGTGGACACAGCATGTCAGCCACAGTGCGGCCCTCACACCGAGGGTGGAGGCGTGTTGCTGTTGGTCGTAACTGCATGCGGTCATCAGCATACAAAGCACTGAATTATGTATCAGAACGATTCGGTGGCCGTAGTGATGACCGCCGCAAAATAGAGCACTTGCAAAATCTTTGTCTCTTTATAAGGACACACGAAGAACAGAAGCAAGGCATCCCATTGTAAGTGGCCAACAAGTTACGTTCCAGCTCTCTGAATGGATGGAGGAGCATCTGTGGAATTGTCCTTGAACTCAAGTGGCCTTGGTTCCTTTTCTGTCAAGTTAGCAGTTGGACGGAGTGACTTCTAAGCCCCACTTTAACTAATCTTCAATAGGAATTGTTTAAAAGGATCGTTTCTGGGACGTCCAAATCAACAGGCGATAAACCAAGGAACGACTGTAAACAGGAACTGCTTTGACAATATCTGAGTCACGCTGAATGTTGTATGGGGTTTGTAGAATTTCCGAGTCGACCACTGCGATAGTCATACCTTTCATGTTTGACTGTTTATATCGATTACCTATTGCCACTCCAACACTTAGTGGCTTAAAATAATAAGCATCTAGCATTGCTCAAGGCTCTGCAGATCACCCAGGTAATTCTGTTGATCTGGGCGAGGGTTGGCTGCTGTTCTCGGGGTTTGCGTCTGCCGTCGGCTGGTGGACCCGCCGGGAGCTGGCCGGTCTAGAATGGCTTCACTTGCATGTCTCGTGGTGACTGGAGTGAGAGAGGCCACACAGCCAAGTCTCTGTCGCCGTCCAGGAGAATAGCACATGCCTGTTCTCACAACAGGGGGAAGGGTTCTGAGAGAGAAGGCACGAGGCCAGTGAACTCACACGCTCAGCACTGGCCTCTTGTCGCTTTCTGCAATTTTACCAGGGAGAGAGCAAGGTGCTAGACAAGTCCAGATTTGAGGGATGGGGCCACAGGGATCTCTTGATAAAAGAAGCGGAAAAGTCACATTGCAAAGTGTATGGATTTGGGAAGGAGAGTTAGGAACATTTCGGCAGTCATTGCACCACACTATACTTAGACGCTGGGATGGCTGAAAGTGTGATCTCTAGTTTCTGGTGGTTAAAAAAAAAAAAAGTGTTTCTCTTTCTAGTGTAAATGCAATTTTCCATAGGCAACATCTTCCACTGATTTTTTTTTCCCCTGTGGAATCCACTCTGCTTACCTTTATTCGGTGTCATATTCAGTCTCTTGGGGGCTAATTAATCTGCCATTTCATTATTGCAGCATTTACTGTCAACCTAATTTGGAATTAATAATGAGGATGCCTTCATCATAGTTAGAGATATATACATATTAATCTGAAATTGATCCTATCTCATTATACAGAAAAAGTAGATATCCTTGCACAGCCTAGAATCTAAACTGTTAGAGTCCCAGCTGAATTCTGTAGATGTGGGTAATTTGAGATGATACACCACCTTGAGATGATATTCTACCTACCCACTATTCTTTGTAGATCCTTTCATCTTTTTGAGTCTCAGTTACCTTTTCTACAAAAAAAAAAAAAAAAAAAAAAAGAACAAGAAAAATTTTATTTATCTACAATGTCTTCTTTTTTTCCCCCTGTGTATTTTTAATTAGATTTATTGGGTACCATTGATTAATAAGATTATGTAGGTTTCAAGTATGCAATTCTATGGTACTATGATATATCATCTATATATTGCATTATGTGCCCACCACCCAAAGTCAAATCTTCTTCTGTTACTATGTATTTGACCCCTTTACCCTTTACTACGCACCACACCCCTTCCCTCTGGCAACACCATGCCATTGTCTGTGTCTGTGAGTTTGTGTCTGTCTGTTTGCTATATATCTACCCAAAACATTCGAAAACAATTCTGGTGTCTTCTACTGCCAAGTGATATCATTTTAGGAGAACTCAACATACCAACATTGTTAGATCCCTGTAACTTACTAAAATCTTAGAGTATGTTTTTTAAAAAAAATATTTTGAGTATTCAAAGTATCTAAATATGTAAAAATATTTAAGTCAACCAGTATAGGTTGATGTCAGCAAAGGGCTTTGAAAGAGTTTATATTTAACCAGGGACAAATCTTGAGCTTCGTCAGATAAAGGTTAATTTCATTCCATTGAAACTGTATCAGTACTTTTCTTCCCCTGTGCTTGTGAAAATACTGAGAATACATTTCCATACAAACGTTTTCTAATAAGACCGTAATTACTCTCTACCAGCCGTGTTCAGATTCTGCCTTGTTATTACTAGCCCTTTGCATACAAGTAGATGAGTATGATTCAAAGGAGAGACGTACTTGAGGTCAAACATGATCATGCTATTGGTAATTCTTGTCTCATATGCTGTGTCATCATCTGAAAAAAAAAAAAAAAGTTGGTAAATAAAAATAAGATACTATGTCTATTATAGTTTATATACATTGTACCACAAAAAAATATAACTGGCATACAGATAGAGACCACTGAATTCCATCTTACAATGAGTTCCGATGATGTTTGTAGGAAAGAGGTTTACTTCACACTCAGCATTCCCATACTTTCAAAAACTTCCCATTTTTTTGAAAAACAAGATAAAAATATACATCAGAAATTTCCCAATTGTCAACCACAAAAAATATATAACATTACCCACTCAAAACCAAAGTGAATTTGGTTGATTAGAATTTGGCACATTTGAGCATCAGCGACAATGAAAAATACCCTTGAAGAATGTAACGGAACCTTTCCTACCTGAGAGAGACCATGCAATGCCTGACATGCGGGCAAAATGACCGAATACAAAAGCTGAAAAGTAAGTAAATGGAACACAGAGACCCCAGGAATGAGCGATGCCTTCAGCATGTTAGAGGTTGATCATTTCCAGAGCCACCGTTTTTCGCTGTTGCACGTGTGACCCGAGAGTGTTTCCACTTGGCGGAGCAGTGCCCCGGTGCGTGGTGCACCCTCATATTTTCTGCTGTTTGTACAAAGCTTTCGGTTGACTCCACACAAATAAGAGGAAACAGAAGTCTGAGGCCACCAGTGGAATTACACAAAACACAATGAAATCTCGTGTGTTTCATTCATACAGCCATTTGGGGTGAATGTGGTTTTTGGCCAACATTTTCCAGAAAACCACTTTGTTCTACAAGTTTCTCCTGAGTCTAGAGATACAACCAGAATGCCAGCTGACTGGCTTCACTCAGTCTGGAGATTCAGACTGACCCAGGAGGCACTCGGCACTGCACGCGTGCGTGGGGGGTCACAGGACATTTACAGGGAATGTGGAAACAGGAAGCAGGTGACGCCTTTCCAACTCTAGTGACACGAGAAAGCACAGGCTGAATCCCTACAAATGTTCAGGACAATGAGGGCAGCCGGGACTTTGCCTCACAGTCCTCGTGTTTTGCTAACATACGAGTATAACGCTCTGGACCCAGGCTCGCTGGGTCACAGCCAGACTTGACCATTCACTACTGGTGACACCCTGAGTAAGTCACTTAATTACTCTCTACCTCAGTTTCCCACACAGAACTTGAGGATAATAGTACATAACTCCTAGAGTTCTCATTAGCAGGAGGAAATATTATACATTGAAAGCTACTTGACATAGTGTCTGGCACATGTTAAATAATAAATGTTAGCTACTGATATTGTCATTATATCATATCATCATCATCATCAGATACATGCAACCAAACACCTATAAAGAAGTCAGACCATATTATCTGACATCAGCTTTGTA
This sequence comes from Molossus molossus, assembly GCF_014108415.1. Lineage (NCBI taxonomy): Eukaryota > Metazoa > Chordata > Mammalia > Chiroptera > Molossidae > Molossus > Molossus molossus. Next base: position 7,552,170 of record NW_023425354.1, on the reverse strand, counting down.
TATCACATGATATGCTGATTACTGAGAGAGAAATTCTTAGAGAATTCCTCATTGGAGAATCCCTGGTAGGGAGAACTTCCTTCATAACTCGGGGCTCCCATGCTCATCCGTGGCAAATCATTAAAGGGGACGAAGAATCCCATCATTTAGTTAGGCTCATCCTAACCTCTGAAAGCCCCATTCATCCCTGCACTCATCAATCAGTCTTTATGGAGCATCACATCAGACAGTGATGGAATTAAAGAAGGAGAGAAGTCTCCTACTCCAGACAGACTCATCGGCCAGAGAGGAGACAGCGTATTCACAAATAATTACCATGCAAGAATGTGTGGCATCAGCACAAAAGACAGCGGCAGGGCCACAAAGAGGAGACCACTAACATTAAGCCTGAGGGGGCTGGAGAAGGCTGCACATAACCAGAAGGGCCTCTTGGAAGATAAGAAGGAGTCACCAAACAGTGAAAAGGAAGAAAGGACTCCCCATATAGAGTAGCAGCTATCAAGAGTTATGCAAGTTCTTGGAGTGGAAAGGGAAACTCATTAGATGTGGCTGAAGGACCAGCTATATCACAAGGATCAAACAAGGACATGTGGAGAGAAAATTATGAGGATGTGTCTCTTGCCCCCACCCATTATGCAGAACATGAAAATGTGGGTCATTTAGAGATGCCCACATAAGCGTCAAGTCTGGAAAAGAAGACCAAAAAAACGAAATGGCAAAAGAAAAATCTTTGCTTAGATAACTGGACATTTCACTTACTCTTGGAAAAATCTCCCTATGAATGCCTCTTTCCACAATCAAATCTTTTTTTTTTTTTTTTTAATGGACCCAAGGAAACGAAGTGATATTTATTGTGTCTCCTGCATTTGATCCTTATGAAAATGGCATTATCCTCATCTGGAAGCACTTTGACGCCCCTGAAAATAATTCCTTAATCACAAACGTGTCTTCTACTTGTCTGATCTCCAATAATTCCGAGTGAGTATCCCAATTTCGGGTCAGATTTAAGGAGGTGACAGGCACCGTCAGTCCATGAAATATGAATGATATATGAGGCAGAGGGCGGAGGTGTTGGCACGGGAGGAAAGAGTCCAGGTTCGGTGGGGTGTCTGCCCTCCCTAGGAACTTCCCAGTCCCACCTGAAGACACTTACCAGCAGCCGCTCGGCACAGACGAAGGGAAGAACAATGGAACCGCTCTCTGTGTTCATCACCCAGATACCATCTCAGAACCTCAGTGGAGCATGATTATTGGAAGCAAAATAACACAGATAGGGTTTCACATCCAAGCTTTGGATATAAGAATAACAAAGAGGCGAGGGCACAAACAACCCCTCTCGCTGCGTCCCACCCTCCTCGCCCCCTGCGTCCACCTCCTTGTTGCTCTTTTCCTCCCAGCTCCTAATTGGCAGACACTTGATCTGCACCGTCGCTGCATTCTCAGAGCTCACAGGCCACTTGAGACTGCCTGATACGTGTGGGAAAGTGGCGGCCATGTTCCTTGCACCTGTTGCGGGGAGCTGCCCATTGCCCCTCCCGCCCTCCCGTCCCCATTGTGTACAGTCCGATTCTGTTCCCGGAGCCGCGGGCGAGGAGTCAGAGTAGCCGGCATTCAACATGAACACTTACAAAAAGGAAGCCAGAAAACTTCTTGTATCTCTTTCCTTCCCACAGCCTGCCCAGCAGCCTATTTCAATAGTAAGTATAGCAGTCCTACCTCTTTTCGGGGCTACAGCATGTAAGAATCCGTCAGAGGCAACCACATAAGCATTGACGTGGATGGTTCATCTAGTACTCCTAGGGAGAATCAGCCACACGCACGCACACGCACGCACACTCACCTACTCTCCCTCCCTAATTCAGAACTGATCATATTTGGTGACCCCACGTAGACTATATCTATTACTTTTGTGAAAGTAAATAGACATGAGATCAAAAGCACTTCTAACTTCCAAGAGAATAGGCCGCGATACCAGTAAACCTTCACAGCGACCTCCTTGGAGTGTAGACTGAAACGGAGTAACTCTGCGCCCAGCTCGTAACGACAGCAACAGGGAACGCGCTCCAGTTCCAGGGACAGGACAGAATACAGCAGCTACCGCCCGAGCAGCCGTGCAGCGTTTCCGAGGTCTGATGGCCAAACTGTTTAGTTGGTGTCTATTACCATGTGGATACTAAACTCTTAGACTATAACCACTCAGTGGTGGTAATAATACATCATAAGACCTGGAAATGGAAAAGACCCATTAAATCATCAAGTAATGCCTTTGCCAGCACAGGATGCAGTTCCCAGAGAATATTCCTTAAAGCGCCCCTTGGGATGAGCTCCAAAGACCAAGTCATTTTATCCATCTCCAAAGAGTGCAATCCATCTATCTACAGTATCCGATTGCTGTTATGAAATTAAACTTTGGCCTGAAAAGCATTGTTCCATACCAAACTAGTCCTTGGTACCAGGTTTTCATTAAGGACCCGCCATAGCCTTCGGAGAAAGCAGGAAAGGTCATTTTATCCATTCCCCTACCTCCGGGCAGGTCTTGTGTGACATGACACCAGCCTGGCTCTTATTATACAATTCCCAAAGCAGGAAGTTCTATAGCCCCCGTTGTCATAGTGCTTTCCCATGACAACCCGCATGGAGAAAGTGTTTTCTATGGTCCAGACAAGATCCCCCCCAAACACAGTATAAAAGCACATTCCCCCAGGAGCAGAGAACTATTTATCACCCTCCTTGCATCCAGCGTGCCTGAAGAGTCCTTTAACAGTGCCTCCCCTACCTGGCTTCTTGTGGTCTGGACTTTAACTAGGATTTTCCTATCAGAATTGATCACAGCAGAAAGCGATACAGGCTTTGGAAGGCAGGTGGTCTTTTTTTTATTTTGGGCATTTGTGGGGGGGGTGCGATTAATTGTGAACAACATTGAAAACAGAAAAACACTCTTCTGACTGAGACAGTCATATGAGATTTTGCTAAGCATGCCACAGATCCATTTCCTTCTTCATTTCATATATCATTTTCATCATAGTGCCAGCATCACGAGGAGATTTATGAAATCAGTGAATGTGTGAAATCTGGAATGTGCAGCCTGGATGTACGAAACTATGTACTATTAATATGCTAGTGGTACATCATTATTATTTAGTCTTCTGTGACTTGAAATAGATAGGAACCGCTTATTGGCAATCTCTTATCCTATTTAAGGGCCAAGAAACTGAAAGTAATGAAATAGCATTACAGTTCGTGTTTATTACCTTTAAATGCCCTTCTCAAAATGTGTTCAGAAAGAGGAAGCCTCCTCGGGCTCCCAGGGAGGAACGTGGAAATGTCGAGCCTGCGTGTACGCTTCAGGGCGTGTATGCTTCAGGGAGCCTCACCTGACTTTGGATGAACTAACTGGTGAGCTAAGCTTACTAAGAAGGTGCTTGGGTAAAGCAGTCAAAGGTGATGGCTTGCATGATAGTCTTTAGCTTCTCTGTTTTTGAAAAAAAACAAAACCATGTTTTCACACTGACGTGACAAAAATGTCTAAAATGCATCACATTGATAGAAATAAAGAAGTATGCAAGAAACGTTTACAGTGCAGTCATTGGCATTTACGTTTACTCCACATTTTTGACAGAACTTGGAGGCATTGAATTCTAGAGGGTAATGAGCAGGTGTCTTTTACAGTTCACACATCATTGTATCCCTCACTCTGTCTTGTTTTAGAGAGAGGATAAGAGGGACAGAGAGAGAGGGCATTTTATTTTTTTAAATCCTCATCCGAGGATATTTTTCCATTGAATTTTAGATCGAGGGGCGGGGGGAGAGAGAGAGAGAGAGAGATCGACATCAATGTGAGAGAGAAACACTGATTGGTTGCCTCCTGCACAACCCCGACTGGGGCGGGCCGGGGATAAAACTTACAACCCAGGTACATGCCCTTGACTGGAAATCGAACCTGTGACCCTTCAGTCCGAGGCCTGACGCTGTAACCGCTGAGCCAAACCAGCCAGGGCGAGAGGGCATTTTCTTGAAGTTCACAAGGATAGGAGTATTTCAATAAACATTCCAATGTGAATTTCCCAGTAAAGTTGTCAAACCAGAATTTCTTCACAGATTATGATAAGAAGGTTTATCCTTAGGAAAATTCTTAAAAGAAGAATACCTTATATCAAAGTGGGTCAATAATCGTTCAAGTATTTATTCTGTATTCAATAACGCAATGCTCCTGCAGGCCCACATTGCCTGTGTCAGAGACAGTGGAATAAGAATTGTGCCTGATCCCCACATAAAATTTTAGGGGGCCTTCCTCTTCAAGTCCCAGCCTCCTAAGAAAGACATACCTTTTGTGGATTTCTCAACTCAGCCCGGGTTGTTGGGAAAATACTTATCTACACCAACAATAACAGTTAACATTTTATTGAGTGCTTACCATGTGCTAAACACTCCCCATGCATCATATTATTTGAATTTTATAATCACTCTATGAAGTAGGCACTAGAGTGATTTCCATTTTGCAGGTGAGGTTCACCAAGGTTAAGTATCTTGCCCAAGGTCACACAGCTGGTTAGGAGCATGGCCAGGACTTAAACCGAACATACATCTGCAGGGCCGCAGACTGTGTTCCACACCAGGCTTTGCACATGAATCTCTCCAAGTATCACTTTTACCATCACTCTGCTCCCTTGTGTCCAACAGATTCAACAGCTTGAAATCATTAGAAAAATAAGAGCACGCAGGAAAAGCAAACCAAACAGAGCTGAAATAAAACCAGTATTTTAAAACACCTCTTTCGGTTTCGTGATCAGTAAGAATGAGAGTGAAATTAACCCTTTGGTTAAATGTGCTTTCCTTTGTTTAAAAACTGGAAGGCACCCAGACTGCCTTACTAATTCTGGTGTGATCATCATTCTGTAACTTGGGGTCACACAGAAGACAGGCTAGCCTCCTCCTTTCTACTAGAAATAACAACAGGAGCCGCAGCATTTAAAAATGCCAACTTCTAGGAAAACTTTTGAATCTCTATCCCTCGAAAAGTAAATGTATGTACAGAACAAAAGAAAGTAAGACGATCAGAAAGGAACTACAGCCTTGCCACTCTCAATAAAAGCAACTTCTTATTTGACGCCGAGATTTTGCCTTTCTGTTCAGTCATCCATCATTTCAGGGCACTGATCAACAGAAACAATTCCATGGTAATGAATTGTTCCTTTTTAGGGTTTAGCTGAATATTGAAAAGTACTGCTTCTGCACTTTAGTGCTTTTTGTGTGTTTTTTTTAAGCACAGAACTGTTATTAGATGTCATTCGGTAATTTGTGACGGAGGAAGGGGTGATTTGCAGCAACTCTCAGTTTGAAGGGCTTTAGCAAGTTCGTCTATCTCTGGGCAGGCGCTCACTGCTAAGCGCAAACGAGGATGGGCTTCAAAGCATTGGTTTGGGCCACTGGAAACAGATAATCAACAGATGATGAAGAGAAACCGCCCGACCCCTCACCCCCCCAATCTTTTTCTCTTCTTCCAGAGCCCCTGTCAAAGGATGATTGATATGTGTGCAGCAGCCCTTCACATGCCAGTCAGCCCGAGGCACTTCCTGTAATCAAAGCACACGCCCACCCAGAGCTAATTAGACATTAGATTAGTGTCAACTGATTGATTTAAAGCAGCCGTCCCTCTGTCCCCAATCCTCCCTTCTCCCCGCAACCAGGATGGGTCTGGTCTCCAAAATGGCTCAACAAAGAGGCGAATTTCTCATGGAAACGTCGGAATCATGAAGTGCAGCTAGAACATAACCAGAGTAACATTTCTAGAAAGAAAGTGAGAAAGAGGAGAGAGAGAGAGAGAGAGAGAGGGAGGGAGAGAGAGAGAGAGAGAGAGAGAGAGGGAGGGAGGGAGAGGGAGGGAGAGAGAGAGAGAGAGAGAGAGAGAGAGAGAGAGAGAGAGAGAGAGAGAATGACTCATGTTTCCTAGAGCAATGAAACCCCTTGGTCCAATTTGTTGAGTTAAGTTAGAGAGAGTGTTTGTGATGTTTGAAAGAAAATTATTTGCAATTTAACCTAGGAGAGTTCTGAGTACATTTGGCTACAATTTAGATACCATTTTTCAAAGTCTTTTCCCTTCATTTTTCCCCCCCTTTATAAATATATGAGCCGGGAACATTCAAAGTTGTCTTAATGGATTAAGCAGAGACAGGGCTGCAAGGAGCAAATTAAACATGAAACAGTCACAGCTGTTGGATCTGGCATTGGGCAGAGAGAGGTAAAAACGACTTCTCTCCCAGGATAACGGAGATTTCAGAGGCATGGAGCCCGCGCAGAGTTCGGACATGCACGCTTGCGAAACAGTGTGTGTGACCCCCAGACTTAGGACTGGACAGGTCAGTGGCTGCTCACCCTGCAGAGGAGCCCATGGAGTTGTACTTCAACGAAGAAGTGAGCCCGTTCCCAGAAGCGACCACCGGAGTCGCGGCCGGGGGCCAGTTCTAGACTTTTCATTCGCAGATTAAAGAACTTTTTCACTTGTCACATCCCGATAGATACTCGAACGCTCTGGGGTCAGGGCTGCTCCAACACAAACAGACCTCTGAAATGATGTCTGTGAATGTGGAACCCTGGGACGTGCTAGAAGCAGAAATGTAAAACAGACAACAATGCGGGGGGCGGGATGTCAATGGGGAAAAAAGGAGAAACGTCTGTAACAAAAGAAGAGAAACTTGTAAGAAAGATAGTGCTAGCTAAGGGGACTACAGAGCCTTCGCATCAGGACACTTCTTATCTCCTGGACTGGAGGGGCTGGAGAAAAGGAAGAGGGGACAGCCAAGGATTTGGGGCGAGGCAGGTAGCAGTAAGAACAAACACAGCAGCCAGCCACTCAGGCTGTTTCAGTTAGTCATTGTGCCTGGCTTTTTTTTTTTTTTTTTTACGTCTTTACAGCTTTGAAGGCTACATGTATTATCTCACTGATGTTTTTACAAATCCCTGGAGGACAGATAAGGCATGTGTCATTATTAATTTGCGGCTTGGATATTTCACCCATTATAGATGAAATGTAATTTGAGGCCGGTAATTTCCCCTCAAGATAGTAGGAAAAGTTAATGATCCAGTTACAGGTCTGAAGGCTTTTGGTTTCTGCTTATTAGTCCTACCAACAAGCCATACTGCCTTCTAACCTCTGCCTGAAGGGCATCTCACACACACATGTAGTTACTGTTTAAAATGTAGCTACCCAATCCACCGACAAGCATTCCGAGAGTTGAAGCGCTATTGCTCTCAGCTCACGAAATGAACCAGACCATAAACCAGCAGTCTAGGAGGTCACTAGGGAGGAGCTACGGGATCCAGGGACGACATCTGAACACTGGATTAAATACAGCAGTAATGGCTCCGATTTTTATTCGAGGTGATAACTGAAGACTTAAGCGAGCTTCCAACTGCTTCCCACCAAAGCAGCCAAGACGTAGGAAAGTGAGTGGCACTGAAAACCTGACGCTGCGCTCGACGACCTCGTGAAAACTGACGGAAGTTTCTGGAGCCCAAAATGCAATCAGCCCCAGGAGCAGAATGGAACTATTGTTTTATTTTTCTTGTGTATGGGTCTTAGCATCATAATGACAGCTTTCAAGGGCTACTTAGGTTGAAATACGAAGCCACAAAGGCCAGGAGTAGGTAAAGTCTGAACAATCCCATCCACATCACTGCCCCCCCACCCCGCCCCAGGCTTCCTTGTCTCCCCATGGAGACAGGAATTCAGAGAACAGAACCAGAGAGCCAAGAGGGGTGAGGCCTACGGGAGATTCTTCCAAATGCCGATTCGGCAAATTTTAACTTTTTCAGCTATAAACCTTTCAATACCTCAAAATAAATCCTTCAATTTTATATGAGATTTTGATTTCTGCAGCTGTAGATTTATGCAGTGTGCCGAGGCCAGGCCAGGAGACGTGAGCATAAACGATGTGACAGACAGCGTAAGGATGTTATTCAGCTTTGCACCGCAGCCGGCTCGCTCAGGAACTCTCCAAATGTCAGGCGGAGCCTCGCTCATTCATTAGCTGCTAGAGCAGCTGATCTGCGCCGGCTGAGTGGCTCCCTGCGCGGGCCGCGGCTGCAGAGAAGCAGGAAGCGCCCCACTTCTTCAGCCCGGCCTGGCTGGAGACGCTCAGACAGGCAGATCACCCCGCAGGTCCGCTCGCTGCAGGCCCGCCCTCTCGCTGTGCCAAGTCATGTGCCTGGGTTGCTGGTAGGAAATGGAGCCCTGAAACCTAATATGCTTAGGAGCCAGCCCTGTGCGCTCGGAAATCATTTAAGATACGTCCACGGCCGGTCGGTTTGCAAGAGAATGTAATAGGCCTATCCCTGTTGTGTTTTTATGGATGTGCTTAGGAATAAATTAATTGATAGCTTCGGAAAATTATTATGAATCAGGCTGTGTGCTAGTCGTCTTCGTTCATGCGAATGACAGACACAGCAGACAGAATCGGCTTCATCGCACAGGAAGAAACCCAGGGTAAGAAGGGTAAATTGCCTCACCAAAAGGCATCAACCTTTGCTGGAGGAGCTATCTCTTTTATCTTCAATATCGTATGATCAACGTGGAGCAGAATGATCATTCCCTCAAAAACCTGTAAATAGGGGAAAGGAGAGTCTTTTCCGGCTGAAATACTGGGAGAGCCCAAGTCGGCCGTCTCCTGAGCACCCTGGCGGCTTTGGCATCTCAGCTGCCTGCACAGAACCCCGGGATTTCTTCACGTGACTCAGACCATGATTTTTTTTTTAATCTAATGTTAATTTTATCAGACTTTTACATGTATGAGTTCTGCTTCTGGCCAAGATGGAGTGAAATGGACCCTCCCAACTGGAACAGGTTTTTTAAATTGGGACCAAAACAAACCCCATAAAACACTGGTTCTGAGAACATTGGTCATCAGTCAACAAAGGACAGTGAACCCCAAGTGAAGGGAAATAACAAGGGGATCCCTACAATTTACCCAGCTTACCTCCCAGAGAATCCAGGGGGAGCTTAGCAGTCTCCTTAAAGTTGAGGAGACTGCCCCAGCTGGATTAGCTCAGTGGTTAGAGCATCAGCCCACAGACCAAAGAGTCGCGGGTTCGATTCCAGTCAAGGGCACGTACCTGGGTGGTGGTGCGTCCCCATCCCTGGTTGGGGTCGTGCGGGAGGCAACCAGTCAGTGTGCCCCTCTCACGGTGATGTTTCTCTCTCTCTCTCCCTCCCACTCTATCTGAAGATAAATTGAAAAATATCCTCTGGTGAGGATTTAAAAAAAAACACAAAAAAACATTTGAGGAGACACATGGTTGCCTGGGAGGGTCACAGAGCTGGAGTTTGCAGGGGGGCGGAGTCCTCCAGAGGACAGAGATGTACAGAGCAGAGCCCCAGGGACCTACAGCCTTGGCTGATAGGCGCCTACATCACAGAGGTCCACAGATGTCCCGCCTCCCGTGTGTGCTGTGTACAGCAAACCCAGTACTCTTGGCTTCAGTTCTGTTTGCTGTTCTCCGGAAAGTAACCCCCTGAGCCCCCGCCTCCTGGGGGGTAGGGGAAGGAATACAGTGATGGAAGGCTGGGCCATAGCTGAGCTTATTAACCTCACGCTTTACTCCTGCCTGCCCAGGGCCTTCCTTGGTGCCAGGTTCCTGAAATGTACTGTTTTATTGGCATCAATCAGCTTACTGTTAATTCCTGTCTTCCTCTGCAGGCACTCGGTTGTCCATTCCCTTTCATCTGTTGAGTCATCTACCAAAGTGGTCATCCATTTCTCATTATCTAACTTTTGAAGAAATTTCTAGTCCATTTTGTTCTCTTTTCCTACCTTTTTTTTCTTACCTCATACTTTCTTTGAAATTATTTTACTGCTATATGAATAGGGTTTTAAAAGAGATGATATAGGTTGTTCTACACATATTCAAACACATGTTCAACGTTTAACCAGTTTAAGAGAATTCTTCCTAAACCGCAAACAGGCAATCCACATTCTGAAATTTCATGGCCTAGGCTGACACCCCTCCTTATCTGTTTATTATCTCATTCTGCCGATGAGAGAAAGCTGAGACTTAAAATGGTTCAGTAAGTGGTTCAAGGTCACAAAATCATACTTCTATCTCCGGGTTTTTATGAGTATTAAATACAATAAATCACCGCACAGTTATTGTCTTATCATAATTGAGTTTAAGAAATTGTTTTTCATGATTAAACATCTGGTCCTTATTGATTCTCCAATTTCTGAATACAGCATACGTAGATCAGTAGGAAACTGGAAAAGACAGAAAGGTACGTGACGGAAGAGGATGTACCACACAAAGTGAAAAAAATAAGACACAAATGAATATAGGCTATATAAATCTTCTTTCTTTTTTTTAAATTTATTTTTTATCCTCACCCAAGGACCCTCTTTTTTTTTTTTTTTCATTTTTTGTTCAGATAGAGCGGAAGGGGGAAAGAGAGAGAGAGAGAAACATCGATGTGAAAGGGACACACCAAGTGGCTGCCACCCGCACTACCCAACCAGGGCTGGAGACAAACCGCAACCGAGGCACACGCCCCAGCGGGAACCGAACCCGGGTCTCTCCGGACCGCAGGCCAACGCTCCAACCGCTGAGCCAAACCGGCCAGAGCTATATAAATCTTCTTAAATGAAATCCTAGAATAAACAAAACAAATCTGTAATATAGAAATTAGATCAGCAATTAGATCACCACAGGGCTGGCTGGGACGGGGAATAAGGAAGCTTTCTGGGGTAGATGAAAATGTTCCCAATATATATGGGTGATGTTTACATGAATCTAGAAATTGATCAAAACTCATTAAACATTAATGTTACCTTTAGGTAGCACTGGTCTGCCCTGCTTAGCTCAAATAGTTTCACTCCCTGATTCATTTCAAAACATTTTTTAATGGCCAAGAGACATATGAAGAAATGCTCAACATCACTAATCATCAGAGAGATGCAAATTAAAACAACAATGAGGTATCACCTCACACCTGTCAGAATGGCCGCCATCAACAAATCATCAAACAACAAGTGTTGGCGAGGGTGTGGAGAAAAGGGGACTCTAATACACTGCTGGTGGGAATGCAGACTGGTGCAGCCGCTATGGAAAACAATATGGTGCTACCTCAAAAAATTAAAAATTGAACTTCCATTTGACCCAGTGATCCCACTGCTGGGAATATACCCTAAGAAGCCTGAAACACCAATCAGGAAGAATATATGTACCCCCATGTTCATAGCAACACTATTTACAATAGCTAAGATCTGGAAACAGCCCAAGTGTCCACCAGTAGACGAATAGATAAAAAAGCTGTGGTACATATACACAATGGAGTACTATGCAGCGGTAAGAAAGAAAGATCTCTTATCCTTTGAGACGACATGGAGGGACCTGGAAAGTATTATCCTAAGTGAAAGAAGCCAAGCAGAAAAAGACAAATACCACATGATCTCACTTATATACGGAATATAATGAACATAACAGTCTGAGGAATACAGTAGACCCAGACACATGGAAGTAGGGCACAGACTGACATCCCTCAGAAGAGGGGATGGGGGGTGGGGGGGTGGGAAGAGATAAACCACAGAACTTATATGCATGTATGCATGACCAATGGACATGGACAACTAAGCCGGACACAGGGTGGAGGGGGGGTAGGGTGGGGGGTGCCAGTGGGGTAAAAAGGTAAAATATCTGTAACAAAAAAATAAATAAAAATTCATAAAAAAATAAAATAAAATAAAAATAAAAATAGCAACTGTCTTGAACCTGGAAAAAAAAAAAAAATTTTTAAAAAAGAAACTTAGAAACTTTTTTGGAAAACACAGATGTCCTTTATTGTATTTATATATAACTCAACATTGGTGATATGAAATGTTCACATTAATACTCTTCTCCAACCAAGAGTGATTCGAATGTTGAAGGAGAACAGAAAAGTTTTGATGTGCAGTTAAAGAATATTCAGAAGAGCACGGCCAGGGTCCTCTCCTGAGCTGCTGTGGCGGGAATTAGAAAAGTCAGGGAGGTACAACATTAAGTTTCCTCAGAGAGCTAAGGGATCAATGAGGAGTGAGGATCAGGCAACCAGTTCATGATCAAAAGTCTCAAAATTAGGATCAGAAGGAAAGCATGTGTGTTAAAAAGGAATTCAGGTGAGAAACACAGTAAACCCGTGTCTGATAAAGGTCAAAGACGAGATACACGACCGGTACTTCTTAGTGGAAGAAGAGACGACGGCGTAATTTGTTAGTGCAAACATGGGAATTCTAAAGAATCTTAATCACTAGCAGAGAAGGCCAAAGGACCCTGATTACCAACTCTGTTTATCTGTCTCCCTTTCTAACAGACTCTAATTGCAGGTTATTCCTGTTTGCTCAAGCCATTTGCTTCTACTCAAAGTTCAGCCTTCTCTAATTGCAGATCTGGAAAAACACCCCAGAATTTTTCTCTCTGCTACGAGATCATCTTAGAGACCCCAAATCATTGTCATTACAACAGTAAGAGTCCACAGAAAGTTTGGCATTGAACTACTGGAGATATGCAGGGAGTATTATTATTTATTTATTATGGCATTATTTATTTGTATTATAACTGTAAAGCTACTTTTGCCAGCCCTGTATGTTACGCTCAGTGACGTGCTATTATTGAGAGTACCAGGCGAGACCACAACATAGTGCTAATCAGTCTAAACATTTTATCCAGCTATGAATTCCATTCAAAGGAAAATTTTTTTTTTTTTTTTTTTGAGGCCATGGATCATTAACATTTCATTACCCCAAGCCTAGATCTGGCAACTTCAAGAAATTTTTCAGAAAGACACATAATCCAAGTGACTCTCTTAATTATCTCCATCAGCCCAATTAATTTGTGGTCGATGTCAAGCTGAAACAAAGGCCCAGGAATGAGTCGTGCTGTCCCAACCCAGCCAGAGGATTCTGCGAAGCCTCTCCCTCCATGATTCCAGGGAAGAGGTATAATAGGATGGAGCAGAGCCCTCCGGGTGTTGGCAGCCAGAAGAAATGGAGGGGGAGTTAGTTCTGCCAGAGTTCTTATCAGTGTGGAAAATCACAATGCAAGGAGCTGTGGTGGAGACTCCTTGAGCTCGGAGGGGAAGATGTCTGATAAATGCAACATTTAGAAATTGTCTGAGGGTGAGTGTTACGATGTGAATCCACAGATTTCTAAAGTGAAGACGCCCCTTGGAGTTCTCGATTCGATCGCCTGTGGCTCCTTTTCTCTCCATCGGTGGTGTCATCGGCAGGCCTTCAAGCTGGGCGCTGGGAGGATCCTCTGACAACCAGAAAGCATCCACCCACCGGTCGCAGTGTCCCTACCTCCAAAACACATTTTTGTCCTGCTTCCCCCATCAGATTAGATCCCTTGCACCCGGTCACAAGTTTGAACCCAGCCTGAGCTTGTTTTTACTGTATCACAAACAAATCAATGCTGTGTCACAAATCAGCGCGTACACAGATTAACCGGAACCCGATGGTATGTTTAACAAGGATGCCGAGAAGAACCGCAGCCCCACCACCTATAAAGTCCCCCCAAGTCCGTGTCTGATGTCTAAAATTTCATCATTGCAAGTCTTTTGTTGTTGTTGGATTAAAGTAGAAAAAAAAATCTAACAGAGCATGTGGACAGAGAATTAAATCATTATTAGTTCCCTTACTAGGAATTTACTAACCACTTACTAGGAATTTTCCTACGTGAAAGGTTTCCAAGGCAACAGAGGTCCTAAAGGTTTCCATATAAGCAGGTATAATATAAACCCCATGCACCAACCGCGTGGAAGGAAGCCAGGTGGGAATAAAGAAATTGGGGCAGGTCAGGGCACTGAGGATCTTGGGAGAAGCAGCACATCAAGAAAACGCAAAAGGGAAATAAGCAATTGCCCAAGACGTATTTTACCTATTTCACAATTATGTAAATTACCCAATACAGAGAAAGGTCTGTGGTCAATACTTCTGGAGAAACAAAAGCCAGAGATTGCCATCCCCCAAAGTACTTGCAGGAAATGACTGGATCAAGCCAATGAAAAGTCACTGCTGTCCCTGTGGGGACGGTAACACGCAGGAGCTTTAGGCCATGGTGTGAGAGGGCGCTGGGCGACCACCAGCCCAAGCGTTAGAGAAAGAGTTTCTGTTGGGGGTCTGGCTTGGGCCAGACTGCCCCCCCCCCCCCGTCATGTAGGAGTTCATGATGAAGAACACACGCTGGACTGTGGAAGCGCCTCTGAGGGACAGAAGGACGCAGGACACCCAAACAAACCAGTAAGACATCTATCCGTCTGACTGGAGGTGCCTACCCAATGCCAAAAGCGAGGCTAGTCTGGCTGTTGATGAGCAAACCAAGAAGAACCCCGTTTGAGAAGGAAGTACTTGGAATGCTGCATGATTCCAAAGAGGGTCTCAATCCCATGCCTAGGGAGGGCTCCCCGGGATGGCTACCTCCGGGCTGAGAGGAGAGTGCATTCCACACAGAGGGGCAGTAGGACAACGTACTCAGGGGCACAGGAGCAGATCTGGTGCTTGGAGTGTATCAAGGGTGAGAGGTGAAGGGGTGGAAGGTCAGAGGTCAGGCTGCAAAAGGTCTTCCCTTGTGTGTGCCCCGCTAAGGAATCCTTGCAAGCATGCGCCCATGTTTGCATCCACACCCCCCACCTTGTTCCAGAAAGGATTTACAGAGGCTGTTGCTAAAGAGTTTGGGTTGTATTCTGAATGCAATTGAGTGTAATTGAAGGATTTTAAGCAAGGAATAACATGCTCAGGCATGCATTTAAGAAAGATTATTCAGGCCATGTAGAAAATAAATCGTAAGGGGCGCAGGGAAAAGGGCAGGACTCCGGGCAGTTAAGGCGGAATAGAGGCAATTAGAGTAATCGAAGCGGGAACTGACACAGGCCGCACGAACGCAGCGGGCCTGGGAACGCAGAGGACCAGACGGTTTCTGTGTTAGGGTCTAAGGACACGACGCTACGGGGGTAAACTGAGTAAGAAGAAATTGCTCAGGAAAACGTCTTGATCTGGAATTTGAATGACAGACACGTGATCTAGATATTAGACAGCATTTGTGGGGTAGGAATATACAGTTCCAAGTACGAGGGGGTCACCA
This sequence comes from Molossus molossus, assembly GCF_014108415.1. NCBI lineage: Eukaryota > Metazoa > Chordata > Mammalia > Chiroptera > Molossidae > Molossus > Molossus molossus. Next base: position 7,537,071 of record NW_023425354.1, on the reverse strand, counting down.
GCCTAGTTTCTTTGATGCATAGCTTTATTTCTTCCAGGGTACAAACTTCTGGGATTGTCCAGGGGTCACAACTGCCGTTGAAACGACTGTGCATTTTTCAAAGGAGTACTGTTGTTAGTGACACCTCCAGAATTTTTAGAAAACCATCCCCCTGTCATGTGTCGTTTGCAACATACAGAAATTGAGGGAGGCGATTATTCTCGGAAGGGAAAACGTCTTCCCAGTTAAAGTGAACACTTCACGCAAACATTGAATTGCCCAGTAACTTCAATTAGACATTATGTCACGTGTCTAACACAAAACCTGGAAGATAATTAGTTCTCCGTAAGTGTTTGTTGGATCCGAAACCACTTTTAAAGAAAGAATTTTAAAAGTTATCATTGAAAGCATTGACATTAATACAACATAAAACTTGAGAAATCTCCTAAAGTTTATTATAATAGAATATGACCTACAGGGAAACAAATGGGGTGGGGGCGGGGAGGAATGAGAATGTGTTTGGTGAATGGGGAGTGAGTTTGACAGAGACCATAGTGAGGCTTGCCCTTATAGATAGGTAGTATTTTCCTCCAAGGCTTTCAACAGAGGCGTAGAATCATTCCCAAATGATAATTTAAGTTATAAAAATACATATACCTGAGTGTGACTGTAACTGCTTTAAAATGTGTATGTAACGGTAAGGGTTTATTCCTAATTGTTAGGGTGTTCAAATGTATAGATTAAAAAAAAATTAAAAAGCAATCTTGAAAGATACCTTAAAAACATTTGATGAAATTCACCATGATACACTGATTTCCTAAAATTGAGACATGGATAGCTACTTAACCTGAAGAATGATATCTATCCTGAACCAATAACTAACATTGTCCAGACTGGCTGGAGAGATGTCCATGAAAGTTGGGGACAAGAAAGCATCCCAGTATTATTTGACCTTCTCCTGATGTTCAGGGACAAACCGAAAGGTACACATATTAAAAGGGGGACACGATAGTATTATTATTTGCGGATAACATGATTATCTATACAAAAATGACTCACAATTGAGAAATTAAAACAATAAGGACTTGAGGGAAATAGAAATTTATAAATAGATATACAGAATTATATATACACATACACACAAATACATGCAGTAATGATTGAGGGGGGAAAGTAACGTCATTGGCAACCAATTTTTTGACCTAGTTTTTTGTCTTCTGAATCAATATACTAATGTGCAAAAGGTGTGTCCTGTGGACCTGAGGACGCATTCATTTAGTCGGCGTAGCCATTCACGGATACAACAATCATTGCCAAGTATGAGTCCGGTTTCGCTGCTGTGATCGGCCTGGGGGAACCTTGGCAAGTCCCTGCCGTCACGGAGAGCGAGGCTGTGGCCACGCGTGAGGGAGTATATGGACTCATCTGGAGTCTAGGATCACTTGATCTAAAGGACGCGTATGGATTGTTTAAATCCATAAGGGAGCATGACTGTTGCATATAAAAGAAAAAGGGCTGGAGTTTAGAAGCAGGAAGGGAAGTGCCCTAACAGAGACCGGAAAATGCTACCCACAGAGCAGAGTAGGCTGCTACGGGGATTAGGACTGTGTCCTGAGGACGCTGAAAATTCACCCAAGGTTTTGAGTGGAAGAGATTGAGAGGTGTTGGGGAGGTAGACTCCGTAACACGTGGCAATGGCCTGGGGTGGCAGGATAGCGCTGCTTTGTCTGAGAGGAGGGACAGAGATGAACCCCGGGCAGAGCGGGAAGTCAGGGTACAGCACAGTAGCAGAGAGATCGCACCCTTGGCTCTACGGCCAAGTTCAAACCCATCTGGAGCCCTTTGGATGAATATTTTCACTTTCATGACTTTGTGTCCTTAATTTATAAAACAGAGATGATAGTAACAGGACCTACCTCATGAGGGTCACCTGAAATGACCCGTCCTGTGTTTAGCAGAATATCTGTTAATGGGACTACCACTTAGTAGATATTCTTTAACATTATAATCAGTTGCATTTGGACACATTTATTCCAGAGTGTCTGGAAACATGCAGGAGGGGACATTTAACAGATATTTGGCCATAACGGCTGGACCTCTGGAAAGAGATTTGGACCAGAAGTACATTTGGGAATCAACACGTACATGGTATTTGAAGCATTTTAAACAGTGGGGAAAGATTGATACCAAAGAAATGGTTGTGCTACTTGGCTGGTCATTAGGGATAGAAAATAAAGTTAGTTCCTCCTCACAGTCTGGACATATAAATGCAGAAGGATTAAATGTTTAAATATTAAAAAGAGAAGTGTTAAAATGTTACCTTAAGATAAGAAAATTTTTTGTAAACTAGAAACAGAAAACAAAAACTACCAAAGAAAATATAGTTGTATTTAAATGCATTAAAAAATTTAAATATCTAAAGTTAAAAAGCAAATAAAGTTTTAAAACAAGGACACACTGAGAAAATATAACATGTAAGTGAAAAGGAATATAATCAGAACATTTATAATTAAACAAGAGCCAAACAAGCAGTTTGAAAAGTGGACATATAGTATATAATCAGGTAATTAACAAAGGAAGAAATATAAATTAACTTACATATTATTTGCCCATCAGACTGGCAAAAATCATAAGTTTTCAAGTTTTAATTAAGATTTATTAAGTTTTAGTGAAAATAAAAGGAAATATAGACTCCAAAATATTAATTTTTTGCTCACTTACCAATAAAAAAGTTCTCTAAATCTACAAATACTTTTATGTTGACATCATTTATTCTTACCCTTAAATAGTTGCAATATTTTACATATTGACATCTGAAACTAAAATTCATTTGTTCAATGTAATAGAATCCAAGAATTCTTTAACATCCACCATTATGCATTAAAAATAAACAGACTTTAAGATTTAGAAACGAGCCCTGGCCGGTTTGGCTCAGCGGTTAGAGCGCCCACCTTCGGTCTGGAGAGACCCAGGTTCGGTTCCCGCTAAGGGCATGTACCTTGGTTGCAGTTTGTCCCCGGCCCTGGTTGGTCGTGCGGGTGGCAGCCACTCGATGTGTCCCTTTCACATCGATGTTTCTCACTCTCTCTCTTCCTCTCTCTCTCTCCCACTCTGTCTGTACAAAAAATGGAAAAATGTCCTCGGGTGAGGGAAAAAAAAAAAAAAAGATTTAGAAACGATACTCAGTTTTTTACTCTATGAATTTATATTTTTATTCTTCTTGTTTTATATATATTAAATATAAAATAACCTGTACTTCTACAATGTTATTGATGACTTTTTGATGCTTATCTTCAACAATATTTAATTTGAAATTTTAAAACCTATTTTACATCCTTTGGTCATAAATCCTTTTTGGATTGAGTTATGTTTACAATTAGTAGTAGTTTATAATTGAGCAGAACTATATGAAATATTGAATATTTTATAACTAATCAATAAACATAAAAAGTAAAAATTGTAATGGCTATTCATCTGTGATAGGCAGAATAATAGCACTCCCAAAATGTCCTTACACCATAAAGGAACATTATTGGAGTAACATCATCTGAACCCTGTGAATGTTATATCTGGAAAAGGAAACTTAGCAAAGGGAATTAAGGCTGTGAACCTTTAAACGGGGAGTGTCCTGCATCTTTTGGGTAGAACCAATCTCAGCACATGAGCTTGTAAAAGTGGGAGAGGATAGCAGAGAACCGGAGAGAGAGGAAGAAGAGGTGAAGACTCCCACCGCTGCAGCTGCAGACGGGGAGGGCAGCAGAGCTGAATGAGCGCCTGCTGGAGGCAGAGAAGGGCCTTCGGCGGACAGCCAGGGAGAAAAGAGGACCTCAGTCTTACAGCCTCGAGGAATGAATTCTCTCCACAGCCTGGACAAGCAAGGAAATCGATTCCACACTGAAGTCACCAGCAAGGAGACTCAGTGCTCCCTTCAGAACATGCTTCCTTTGTCTTGTGTTTTTGTTTTTTGTTTCTTGTTTTTTGTTTTGCAATATAGGGATAGGCTGAGAAGTTTCCAAATCTTCAAGTTCAGTGTCTTTTTTTGCTTAACAATACCTACAATTTCTCCCTCTCCTCTCGCATTCTACTATAAGGGGTAGGTAAAGAAACCAAATCATACCTTCAACATTTTGCTTAGAAATCTCCGCAGCTAAAAATCCAATAGCATCACCAATGTCTGCCTTCCACAAAACACTAGAACACAGTTCATCCGAGTTCTTTGCCACTGTCTAACAAAGGTCGCTTTTTCTCCCGTCCCCAGTAACACATTCCTCATTGCCACTTCAGATCCCACCAGGACGCCTTTAGCATCCCTCTTTCTACACCTTCTGCTCCTGTCGACACATGTACTTTCTATGCCAAGGAGCTTCCTCCACAGCTCTCTTTTTCTCCCCGAGTCCTCATTATAATTGCCGTTTTATAGTCTCAATAAAGTCATGTTGCCACCAAATGACATGCCACATAAAACGGCATTATTTCGAGATGAAGAGCATCTTAAATTGTAACCATGTTAGCAAAGAGACCTGGGACCTCCGCGTAACTTTTTGTTGTAGTTGTTCATCCTCACCTGAGAATGTTTTTCCATTGATTTTTAGATAGAGTGGAAAGGAGGGCGGGAGAGAGAGAAACATCGATGTGAGAGAGACACATGAATTGGTTGCCTCCCCACACGACCCCGAGGGCTGGGGATCAAACCTGCAACCCAGGTACATGCTTTTGACCTGGGATCAAACGTGCAACTCTTCAGTCCGCAGGCCAATGCTCTAACCACTGAGCCAAACCTACCAGGGCTCCATGACTTACTTCCGTCTCACTGGCCCAGACAGATTTCTTTACAGAACATCGGTTTAGGTGAAGCTGTCTGCTCTCTCACTAACCTCACACTTCTCTAATTTGGGCTAAATTCACTCTGAAAGTAATTTTAGGACATCTACTGCCAAGGGATCACAGGTGTGTGCGTTGCTGACCGTCCTCTACGCACCTGAGCTGGGCTGATTGCCCTGATGGAAGCATTTTCTTTTTTTTTTTTAAGTGCAAAAAAAGTAAGTTGTGAGTTTTCTTAAAAGAAAAGACAAAACCTTCTGAAACACAGAACACACCAAAGAAGAGGCCCTATGAATGGATGACGGGATGAGCCGTGGGGAGAAGCTAAGCATGAAGCCAGAGGAGAACACCCAGCTCAGAGCCCGTGGGGGACCAGAGCCCATGGGTGACAGCCAGGACGGCTGGATCCAGCCCTGCTCCCCCCACCCTGGGGAACGGTGTGACTTCAGCTGGTCATTCAACTTAACTGCCCGAGTTTCTATTCCTCTTCTATTTAAAAAAACAACCACCAAGGATTAGATTAGATGGCTTTAAAGATTTCTTTTTTCTGGTTCTAAAAGTCTACAGTTAATATATTCAGACATTCTTTCACATGCTCTGACTACTAGAAACTCCACCTTCTTTTAATAAGTTCTATTTACCTGCAGATGGTCGGACTATTAAGAAAAGCAAATTGTTTAAATAATGTCTGACTTTTTGACTGGCTCGACTCTCCTAACGGGTCATATATATAATTTTTTTTTTCTGGGTAGTGATTTTTTGGGTACATCAATCAAGTAGCCAGTATTTATTGCATGGAGCTAATTAACTTTCAAAATGACATTTTCATTTGTAACGTTGGTTGAGATTTGAACTCAGATCTCATCAATGAAAAGCAGCTGCACTAATAACCCAGGTCCCAAGGAGCCCCGTAATTCTCCCAGCTAACCCTCACCATAAATGTGTGATTAATCGCAGGTTTAAGGGAGTTCTCAGTTACTGTGAAAACAAATCATTACCAGAAACTGGCATTCCCAATTTATTTTATTTATTTTATTTTTATTTTTATTACTTATACCCTATTCTCCATATTTTCCATATGTTTTGGGGTCCTTTTCAACTATTCAGGACCTTGTGGAGAGCTCAGTTCACCCCCATATCCTACTGAGTCATGCATGACAAACAGGAACATTTTGCTGTACCGTGTCCTTCAACCCTGTGAGGACACCTTTTTGATGAATATCTCCACACATTTTCTCCATCCTCTATCTTAGAAGAGAGGCGAGGTCCCCTCTCATCAACTAGGTGGGTTTTCTAAAGGAATCGATGCTTCTCATAGTCACTTCTTTCCCCAAGTTCCTGCTCTTGGTGAACTTTAGTTTTATTTTAGGTCTCCTATGAATGTTTTCTGTCCTGTGGCCAAGATAAGACTTGAAAAGACATCCCACTTACCTTGCCTTTTCCCAGATTCCACTGCCCTTAGCCAGTTCTGCATAATCGATGCAATGGGAGAGTTTGCAGTTACATGAGACACCAGGTAGCTTCCTTGCAAGATGTCCCTGGGAACAGCTGAGCAGGTGCCTACGCTGAGATTCCATTGGCTGATCCCATCTCACGACACTTCTCACTGGCTGTGTTTGTCTTGGGCCTCAGTCCACTGTCCCGTGTTTCACTCCCTTCTCCGCGTGGCCAGCCACTGTTTCCTTCTACACTTCATTTGTTTCTTAAACAATAGCACGGCCCTCCTCACCCTGCGTCGAAGGCTCTGGCCTTGGGGAGCCCGTCCCCAAACTCAGCAACAGTGCTCTGGGACACAAAGATGCTCTGACTTTCTCCCATGAGCCAGTTCTGGCGCCTGCCACGCTCCCCTACCCATCTTTGTAGGTGAAGAAGAAGAACATGAAATGTCATCGCCCCGACATGATGTATGTGCGCACCCCCAGAAGCCACCATGCTCCTCAGTCAGGTCCGTCCGTGTTGTGTTTTGTTCCGTTTCGTTTCAAATAGTATATTTTACTTGCCACTAACATCACTCTCTCTCTCTCTCTCTCTCTCTCTCACACACACACACACACACATTCTGTTGCACTCACAAATTCTTTTGAAAATCCATACACTGGTACACACAGAAAATCAATGAACTAGTCAGTCAGTTCTTCCTCTTTCAGGGTCTCCCATCAGTATGAAATGGGGGGAAACAGGGGGGCAAAACGACCCTGGGGGGCAAAGGGTGAAAGTAGAGGGGAGGAGAAAGACAAGGACGAGTTGAGTGAGTTTTGTGTTCGCGTGTCTGGCGGCAGAGGGCGGAGAAAGCAGACGGAGGGTTGGCTGAGCTGTCTCCCCGCCCTGCAGCTGAGCCCAGAGCATCCTGAGGTGCAGGCTGCGTGTTCGTGTGCGTACATGCGTGTCTGTGTAGGGACACCTCACAGACTCACGCGTGGCCCTGCCTCTAGGGTGAGAGCTCTCTTCTCTCCCCCTGCAAGAGTGACAGCCAGAGGGGGTAAGGTTATTAGGATTAAAAACACACCCAACACCAGTAACTGACCATTTCTGTTGTTGTTAATCCTCACCCGAGGATACGTTTCCACTGATTGTTTTAGGTAGAGTGTTAGGGAGGGAGAGGGAGAGAGAGACATCGATGTGAGAGAGTCATGTCCATTGGTCACCTCCTGCACGACCCCATCGGGGATCAAACGTGCAACCCAGGTGCACGCCCTTGACCAGGAGTCAAACCCGCAACCCTTTGGTCTGTGGGCCGATGCTGTCACCACGGAACCAAACCAGCCAGGGCAATAACTGACTGTTTTGTTGTGTTTTGGTTTTTTTATAAAAATATTTAACTGTATTAAAAGGCTGTAAAAAAAATAATAATAAGTAGCTGATTCTCCATGCATTACTAAAGAATGTCTTTTGTAATGTTTTCCTGTCATGTTGGCACACAGCAGCCCAGAAAGGGGGCCTGGATGGAGAGTCAGCGCGTCAAGCTCAGGGTCCGCACGTCCGGACAAGATGAAAAGCTCTGTCCCCAGGAGGTCTTTTCTGGTAGCATGTCCAGCCTTATAGCCCACCCTTCTGAGGTTTCGCAAGGGAGCCAAAGCCGGGGGTTCGTGCAGACCAAACCTCAGCCCTCTCCAGCTCCCTGCGGTGGCCGGAGGTCTCCCACAGTCCCTCCACTCTGAGCTCCACCGCCCACTTCAAGACCATGGCTTTGGGGAGGGCCGTGCCCACAGACACATCTTTCTCTGTGTGTGACCGGCCTCTGCCAACTTGTGGTGAGTCCTTGGATGCAAATTTAACCAGTTACAGGAGTCCCCATCCTGTGGCTGAAGGCATCTCTTTGTGGGAGTGTGCTCCCTGGATGTCACCAGGGCTGAGTTAACGACTCCTGGGCTCCCCAGGAGGTCTGGAGGGGAGTCTTCCTCAAGCTGGCATTTCCCCATTGAGCATTCTCCTCCCCTGCTGCCAGCATCTCCAACTGTGCCCCTCACACGGAGGTCTGTGAAACCATCAGTCTGTGAAACCATCAGTCTGTGAAACCATCAGTCACCAAGAAGGGGCCTCTGGCCCAGCCTTGTCCATCATGTCTTTAATCTATTGGGTACCACCGCCTCCAGAGAAATTGGAATACAAAGAGAAAATGGCTAAGTAGACAAAAAAAAATAAAGTAAAAAAGATTGAGAAATAACTCGAGACCTGCCCTCAAATAAGATGCCAACATTTTTTTCAAGGTCATCCTGCACATTCTGAAAGCTGGGTCACACCAATACCCTCTCCTCCAGTTCTGTGACTTCCGTCATCTCCCACTTGGATTCATGCAGTCTTTGCAGAGTTCTGGTTCCCTGACATCTCTGTCCTCTGACGATCCAGGTGTCTGAAAACAAATCTCCGATGATGTTCCTCACCTGTAGTGGCTCTCTCTTCTCTAGAGTGTGAAATGGAAAAAAAAATGTGTAATCCACACCTGAGGATATTTTTCATTTTATCTTCAGATAGATGGGAGGGGGAGAGAGAGAGAAACATCGACTGGTTGCCTCCCGCACGATCCTGACCAGGGCCGGGGACCAAACCACAACCAAGGCACGTGCCTTTGATCGGAATCGAACCTGTGACTCTCTGGCACTCCAGCCGACACTCTAACCGCTGAGCAACCGGCCAGGGCTGAGAGGGAAATTTTTGACTGTATACCTTCACACACATTGGGATATTTACATTTCCCCACCCGTGCTGTGCACATCCATGCCATGAAGAGCCTGTTACTCCTTCCAGAACATTCCTTGCGCCCTTCTTGTGTTGGCAAGGAGCTGTTCCTTCACAGGCCAAGGCATTCAGTCGGTCATCTGCTCCGGCAAGTCTTCAGAAGCGCGTCAGAGGAGGCTGCTTGTCCCTGCGCCTGGCTCGCCGTCCTTCCGGCCTGTCTCTCTACAGCGTGTGTCCCAGCGAAGGGTTGGCGACACCAGCCCGTGGCGCGGCTCCTGCCAGACGAAATAAACACGAGGAGCCCTCGACCACATCTTCAGGTCTTCGTGGGAGACGTGACATCTAAAAGGTGTTCAACACACGTATGATAAGGGATTTGGTGAAAAAAAAATAGAATCAGTCCATGAACATAGGACTTGTTCAGTGAGCCCAATGGACAGCCTGCTTGGGGGATGCCAAGTGGTGGCCCACCCACACGGTAATTCTGGCATGTACTCACCTATGCACAATGACACCACTCATGTAAAACCTAGTGTACAAATAAATACACATACACTCCAATACTTCATACTTTCTTTGGGATTAGAACTTGCTTTTTTTTTTTTAACCAAAACATATGCCCTGGAGGTCTTTCTGAGTCAAGCCTGTCTGTGTTATTTGTTTTCGTCTTTTGTTTTTCTTTTTACTTTTCTAATTGCTATGTTGGATTCCATACAGCAAATACATCCCAGCTCTTTTAGCTATCCTCCCTGTGGATGAGGTTTAGGTGGATTCCAATTTTGTTTTCCCCACTATTAGGAGCAATTGCTGTTATGAAATCCTTGGGCTAATGTACATGTTTTTCTTAAGGCTAACACCTGAGAAGAATTGCTAGATCATAGGAAATGCTCATTTTGCATGTTAATACTATATTCGAAAAAAATTCCCCTACAAATTGGTTTGCACCATAACTATTTCTGCACACACTCCTTAGCACTAGATACAGTGAATGTTTCTTTCTATTCTTCTGTCTTCCCTTTCCACATCCGCTAAATTTCTCATTGCTATATTCTGGAAATTTATTTATACACACACACACACACACACACTCATACACACACACATACATACATAAAGAGAGAGAGAGAGATTTTTTGTTTACAAGGAATGTTTATTAAACCTAGTGTCAAATTTCCCTGGTATCATTGCTCACCTTTGGTTTTTCTATCTCATTATTTTCCCTTGGCTTTCTCTTTCTTATTGCTGGTATATATTTTCTTATAATTCTTTCAAAATGTTTGTTACAGGAGTTTATCTTATTATTTATCTGTAGGAAACTGTCCTTCTTTCAAACTTATGCTTGAATAATAACTCTAAGAATTAAGCTAAAAGAAACTTCCCTTCGGGATTTAAAATGTTCCCCGGAAGCTTACATTCAATGCTGATGAAATGGCTTCTGTCACTACAAGTCGCCATCCATTGTAGGGCATCTTTACTTTTTTCTACTCTGATAGCTTTTAGAATTTTACTCTTGATTCTTGACACTCTAAAATTTTGATACAATATGTCTATATGATGCAGTGAAGGTTGGTAAATAATTTAAGAACCTTCTAAATATGTTGAATGGATAAAGCATCTGAATGACTAAATACCTACTGGGCTTTATTATTTTAGATCCAGAGTCAAAGGACCTAGGATAGCTGCGTTCTGACTCTGGCTCTGTGTGAATAGGTATGTGCTGTCCGGGTTTAAACCTTCTCTGCACATCAGTTTCTTCTTTCCTCCCACAAGAAATGAGGAGGTTATTGGAAGTCTCTAAGATCCTTTTCTGTTAAAATAAAAAAAACAGTGTTCTAGAAGCGCTCAGTCTTCATCATCTTCAGGAGATCTTTGTGTGGTCTCTCTTTCTTAAGACATTATCGAACATAAACCATCCCAATGATGTTATTACTAGTAGAACCATTTTACTGAAATGGTTTCTAGAAATCGAATGTCCCTTCCTTGTGTCCCTTTTCCTAGCAACTGCATTTCATCTGCAAGTACGACATTTAAAATCAGGAGAACACACAAGCATAGGGTTGGTGTTTCTTTTCACCCTAGAGCTGAGCGAGAAGGGGGTGTGTATAGGTCAGTGAATTAAAGAAGGGCTCTATCTGAGACACTATGTATATTTGCCGAAAGGATACTGAAACATTCACAAAGGGAACTCTAGAGGCTGAACGAGTTCTCCCTCCAAGAGGCATGGGAGCTCCCTGAATTAAAGCTTCCGACCTCTGAGTACCACGCTGCCCCTGATTAAAAACAAATGGAACATGTGCTGCGGAGCATAAGTCTACCTGATTTATGGCTTGGAAAATTAAGTTACTATTACTTATGGGGCTTGGAAGCGAAGGCCCAATGCAATAGCTAATTGGGAGTAGAGAAGGGGTATACGCTGAAATTGGGAAAATATATTTTAGAGAATGGCTGAGTGAAGACATCAGGGTATGTAATTAAATGGCCTGGAAAAAAAAAAAAGTCACACTCCCACCAACCTCTTATATCAAACAATTGGAATGTGTTGGTTTTATTAAGCGGTCTTCTGCCATTAGTTCCATAGAGCTGGGCACCACCGAGCTCATTTTCACTCTTGACTGACTGTAGTCAACATCAGAACACCCATTAGCAGTTGTCACATAACAATGGAATATCACCGCAAGAGAAACGCCTGTGCTTGTCCTCCAGCAACTAAGACCGCTGGAAATGCAGACAATGACGAAGTTTGAGTCTTCTTCTGGGTTCTCCATGGTCATCAAAGAATGTTTTGAAGAGTTTCCTGATTTGCCAAATGAATTTCCAGTAAGTTCTGGGAAGGAATTGGATTTTCAGAGGAGGAAAGAAACAGTTCTGGTTGGGAAAGGCCGAATGCCGAGGACTTGCGACCCATCTCCTTCCAGGGCAAATCCACTTTCTGAGCAGCTCCGAGAGCCGCCAGGTAGAGAACTCAACAATGAATGACTTCTTAAAGTCGCGCTGTGACTACAGTGATCAAATCGATGACACACACAGAGACATTTTATTTTTATTGGACAATCAATCATTCCAGACTGATTGCTATCGCTTAGAACAGCTACTGAAAATTTCTGAAATTGACGGGTGATGCTGTCTAATCATAACGGAGACCACTTCCGTAGTCATTGAGCTTGGTTACTGAGGATATGTGTGTGTATACTACGGAAATGCAATGAAGGGCTGTTTTGTCACTTGAGGCTTATTTTTCTCATTGAGGCACTAAAAGGATATTTCCCCTACCTACTCTCATGTTTTAAATTCATACACTTTATTCTGTAGGGGTTCTCATCTGGGGGGGGGGTGATTTTGCCCTGCAGGGGGACACGTCACAAAGTTTGCAGACATTTTTGGTGGTCACACTGGGGCAGGAGTTTACTACCAGCATGTGGATGATGGAGACCAACAATGCTGCTGCATATTCTAAAAGGAACAGAACGGCCCCCATAGAAAGAATGAATGAATGAATTAATCAATCTGAAATAGTGCCGAGGTTGAGAACCCTACTCAAGAGAGACCTTTAACGATGAATTATATAGATCATTAACTCAGAACATTATAATCCAGGGACACATAGAACAAATTGAGGAGATCACTAATTATTACTCTAAATGGACTCCACTTGTAAAAATTCTGTTGACACATAATTTTTCAGGAGCACACTTATTGTTGAAAATGAGATATAGACGTACAGATTTAAGCCCACCAAACGGCAGGAGGAAAGCCCAGTGGTGACGCCATCCAGGGGGAAGCACCATCCCCACACCTGGCCTGGCACCCTGCCCACAAGAGGAACTCATTAAATGTCTATGGAATGTTATTTCTTTGATCAGTTATTTATTTAAAATATGTAAGGATATAAACGGACAGATCTCAGAGGGGTGGGGGGCAGGAAGAGATTGACCTAAGAACTCACATGCACATATGCATAGCCCATGGGCACAGACAGTACTGCGGTGAAGGCCTGGGGGGGCGGGAGCTGGGTGGAGGGTCAATGGGGGGGGAAAGGAGAGACATCTGTAATACTTTCAACAATAAAGATACACACACACACAACTCTTCTTAAGAATTTATATAATTTCTTTTTAATAATGATCTAAAATGCTCAACAGGAGAAAAAATCCGAAAGGAAGGAAGGAAGGAAGGAAGGAAGGAAGGAAGGAAGGAAGGAAGGAAGGAAGGAAGGAAGGAAGGAAGGAAAAGAAGAAGGAAGGAAGGAAGGAAGGAAGGAAGGAAGGAAGGAAGGAAGAAGGAAGGGAGGGAGGGAGGGAGGGAGGGAGGGAGGGAGGGAGGAGGGAGGGAGGGAGGGAGGGAGGAAGGAGGGAAGGAAGGAAGGAAGGAAAGGAAGAAGGAAGGGAGGGAGGGAGGGAGGGGGGGAGGGAGGAAGGGAGGAAGGGAGGAAGGGAGGAAGGGAGGAAGGAAGGAAGGAAGGAAGGAAGGAAGGAAGGAAGGAAGGAAGGAAGGAAGGAAGGAAAAAGAAAAGACACTAAATTCTTCTCTCTCTTTTTTTTCTAATTTAAATAAGAGTAATTTAAAGAAAAAGCATTTCCCGGGTGTGGGCCTGGACGAAGTGGCAGGTGGCGCGGTGGCGATTTCGGTCTGGGGTCCGGCTCTGCTCCACGGGTCCGCTCTTTGCGGCTCCAGCAGCCAGTGCTCAGAGGGACCGCGCTCTGGCGCCTCCGCCTCCCCTCAACCCCACGGCGCTGTCCCCGGGGACCCTGTTTTCTCCATCAATCACCGGTAAGAATACAGTCTGAACGTCAGCTCACTAGCCTGAGGTAACAAAGATGTTTCACACCCGCTAATTAGGGGCTGGCAGGTAACCCATCTAACCCCTGAGATAGAAAACACATGGTTAATAAACCGTTTGGTCGCACATCCTGCCCCTGGGACACAGCTCACACGCCAGCTGTCCGTCCGCTGGTCTCCAGCCTTCCGGGGTCCTGGTCGGGACTTTGGGGAGGCCGGGGGACAGAGGAACGGTGACAAGAGGAGGAGGTTCTGGGGGAACCAGAACCAGAGAGACCAGGGCTGAATACAGCATCTGGGACAGAAGTGCCTCGGCTTCACCCACGTGTCTCAAACGAACACCCAAAGGGTAAAGTGTCGTTAAACAAAGAAACACGGAGTATATGTTATACGTAGTATCTGTCCCGAGATGTAAATAAGCTTGTGCAGAAACCCACCTTTCACACTTTCTTAGTCATAGTTACTGGGTCTAAACTAACACAATCCTTTATTATTAAGGATTTTTTTTTTTTAAGTATAAGAAACAAAAGAAGAGTTAAATAGTAGGAAAATAAGGGTGGGAATGGAAGTTAAAGATGTGACAAAAGAAAACTCTCTATATGTATGTATATGTATGTGTGTGTATGTATGTACGTATATGTGTATATATGTGTGTGTAGATAAATATATATATGCATAGTGATGTATATGTATTTATATTTATGTTTATATATTTTTTATCTGAGATAGAAAAGTTATACTAATGTTTCTTCCCGTGGGCAATGATATTATTATACTTTATTTTCGACGGCCTTGCCTGTACTTGGAAATGGTAATGGTTGCCTGATGAAATGTAAGTGTAACTTAAAGATGAAAAATAACTATATTGAGAAAAACGCATCGTGCACATTTAGAGAAGTTTTAAAAATTGATTTCACAAAAACAACAGAATCTAACTTCACTCATGTGCCACGGCAGGGAGCCTTGAGGGGTCGGTGAGCACCTTTTTTAGTAAAAATGAGTAAATGCATAAATCAGGCTGATGCTGGGAGATGGTAAGTTACATACAAGATTTAAAAATCCAACCTACTGCCTGCTTGTTTATTAAGTTTAACTCTGTGACATGGATGGGTTTATAGGTCAACAATAAATATCAACAATTTTACATGGTTTAGTACAATAGCATCATATGAATTAAAAACAAAAACAAAACTCAATAGGACATTTTAAATATCTGCCTTTACTTCCCAAATTATCTGTGAAAGCATTTTCAAAGTTAAGTTCTGCCTCCCCCTACCACTGACATGGAGTGACATCGCAGAAATCAGTTCTTCCTCACGAGGCATGGAAAGTGAATGTTATTTCAAACAAGAACCAGTGATGTCTGGGTGTGCCGGGACGACACGGGAAGTGGGGCTGGGACTCTTAGCTGGAGTCAGGAAAAGGGGCGGGGTCAGGAAAAGGGACCCAGGAAGGCCAGCGCTCACGGGGCCAGGCAAGATTCTAACATCTCGACACACATTTACTCATTTAAATCTCCCGAGATGCATTGTCTTTGCTGCATTTCTGTAGAGGAGGTAACCAAGGCACAGGCTAAATAAGCAGCTCGGCTAAGGTCATGCTCTGTGGATGTTAAGGTGAGATTCAAACCAGACACTGTTTTTCTCCCCAAGCAGCACCCTGACCTTGCAGCTACCTTCGCCTGAGTCTGAGTTGCATTTCTTTATGGGCGTGTATTCTCACCTGCTGAGCATATTTGCATGGGCTCCGGTATTTTTTGTTTGTCTCTTTCCAAATGTGAGGTTCCTAACTGTATCAACCCTGTCTGTTTCTTTCGTTGAGGCATCATGGGATACTAAATAAACAGTTGTTGAAATAAATTATTGTGTGAATGAATGAATGAATGAATGAATGAATGAATGGTATACCCTGCCCTGGACTAAGGAAACGGGAAGATTCAAAGCATCAAGATATCAAATATAAGGATAAGTTTCTAATCAAAGATGAGACCCAACGTAAGTGATTAGGGCCAAGTCTGAGGATATTTCCACAGGCAGCTTTAGGGGTGAGGCGGGAGAGGGCACATTTTCTGCCCTGCCTGAACAGAAGTGCAGGGCGACAAGCTTGTCGGGTCAGGAATGCAGCCCATGCTTGCCTGTGTGCCTGGTCCCTCCAGCACCCACTCCAGCCATGCACACCCTTTAACCAGTATTCAGATCAAAATATTTCCCCGTGAAATCCAAACAGCCCAAACAAGGATTAAGCCCATGCCGTGGTTCTAATTAGCACCGCACGGTAGCCACAGTTCCCACTGTGGGGAGACTGCATAATTGAATGTGAAATGTTTCCACGGATTGAAAAGGGAACTGTTGAAACACATTCTCACTTTTATGGATAATGATTCTGACCGCTCACTAAAGTTGCAGAAAAAGAACACAAAGTCAGTGTTAGACAGAATAGGGCGAAGAACATTTTCTTTTTCCATTGTTCTGCGTGAAATGGAATGCAAGGGGACAGTTGTTACAGTAGCAGTTAATACAAAATGTGACAAGGTATCTGAGGTATTTTTGTTGATAGCCGTTGCGGGCACAGACTCGCTGTACACTCAGCTAGAGGCACCCGTGTGGAGGACGGGGGCCAGAATGTGGGTGACTGCGGTCATTCTCACTCAGTCCTTTGTCCCTAGGAGAAGGCACGCTTACGCTGGAGGGTTCCTCATCCCTCTCTGGGTTCAGAGTGAGGAAGCCTCCACGTGTGTGTCCACCCAACCACATACAGAGGTCAGGGTCTGATAAGTGTGGAGATGACATTTGTCACAATCCCGGAGTGGCAGCAGCCATGGGAATGGGCACAGGCGGTCTGGAGCTCACTCCTCCGGACACATCCAGCCCTCACCCTTGAGGAGACATCTTCCGAGCCCGTTAGAGACCAGGCACACGTCCCCTGTGCTCCGAAGGTGCAGGAGGACTTAGGCAGGGTCCCTGCCCTCAGCACCGTACAGTAACATAGGAGGGAACAGACTAGGTAAGAAGCACAGTCAAACCTGGTAGGTGCTGCAACAAGAAGGAACATGGGATTGGATTGCATGGGGACACAGAGGGGAGGGCAAGGTCACCTGGGATGGACAGCCTCAGGGACAGAGCTGCAGCCTGGACCACCTGTATATAATTTATCTATCTATCTATCTATCTATCTATCATCTATCTATCTATCTATCTATCTATCTATCTATCTATCTATCTATCTATCTATAGATATATATAGCTTTGAAGACACAGCAGGAATTCCACAGTCCCCACCCTGCCCAATCACCCTCTGTCTGTCTGAGTGGTCATTGCTGGTGACAGAGTGGCCTAGGCGGGAGCTGGCTGAGTTGGCCAGGGCACGGAGAAGCGGAGCGCAAGGTCAGCCCTTGTGTGTCGCCAGCCCTGCTGCGGAGGGCGAGGGGCTCAGGAGAGCGAACCATCTGGGCAGGGGAGCTGAGGCATGACTGGGCGTGTGAGCAGCTGCTGCGCAATCACGGGGGGGCCCAGTGTTTCGGGGGGGGTGGGGGTGGTAAAACACACCTTGACCACTGCCCGCCCGTGTGGCTCAGTGGTTGAGCGTCGACCCGGTTTAGTTTGCGACCCCCTGTGCCCCCTCTGATACCACCCCTGGTAGCTCCCCGCTCTGCCTCCTGGGGGCGCTCCCAGGCATTCAGAGAGCAGGTCCAGGAGGAGCGCGGGCGGTTGGACAGGCAACCCTGAGGGTTGGGCGGGGAGTGGAGAGAGCGGGAGGTAGAGAGAATCAAACGGTCCACAGGTGTCAGCCTGCCGGCGGGACCAAGGAGCCATTCTTCCAGAAGGAACGTGGTGACCGCACGGACGAGGGGCTCCTGTGGCGGGGGACGTGGTGACCGCACGCACGAGGGGCTCCTGTGGCGGAGGACGTGGTGACCGCACGGACAGGGGGCTCCTGTGGCGGAGGACGTGGTGACCGCACGCACGAGGGGCTCCTGTGGCGGGGGACGTGGTGACCGCACGGACGAGGGGCTCCTCTGGCGGAGGACGTGGTGACCGCACGCACGAGGGGCTCCTTAGACGGAGGACGTGGTGACCGCACGGACGAGGGGCTCCTGTGGCGGGGGACGTGGTGACCGCACGGACAAGGGGCTCCTGTGGCGGAGGACGTGGTGACCGCAAGGACGAGGGGCTCCTGTGGCGGAGGACGTGGTTACCGCACGCACGAGGGGCTCCTTAGACGGAGGACGTGGTGACCGCACGGACGAGGGGCTCCTGTGGCGGGGGACGTGGGTGACCGCACGGACAAGGGGCTCCTGTGGCGGAGGACGTGGTGACCGCACGGACGAGGGGCTCCTGTGGCGGAGGACGTGGTGACCGCAAGGACGAGGGGCTCCTGTGGCGGAGGACGTGGTGACCGCACGCACGAGGGGCTCCTGTGGCGGGGGACGTGGTGACCGCACGCACAGGGGGCTCCTGTGGCAGAGGACGTGGTGACCGCACGGACGAGGGCTCCTGTGGCGGGGGACGTGGTGACCGCACGCACGAGGGGCTCCTGTGGCGGAGGACGTGGTGACCGCACGGACAGGGGGCTCCTGTGGCGGAGGACGTGGTGACCGCACGCACGAGGGGCTCCTGTGGCGGAGGACGTGGTGACCGCACGGACAGGGGGCTCCTGTGGCGGGGGACGGGGTGACCACACGGACGAGGGGCTCCTGTGGCGGGGGACGTGGTGACCGCACGGACAAGGGGCTCCTGTGGCGGAGGACGTGGTGACCGAACTCACAGGGGCTCCTGTGGCGGGGGACGTGGTGACGCGGAACGCACAGTGGGCTCCTTGGCAGAGGACGGTGACCGCAACGGCGAGGGCACCTGCGGGGGACGTTGTGACCCGCACGCAGAGGGCTCCTGTGGGGAGGGACGTGGTGAACGCACGACAGGGGCTCCTGTGTCGGAGGAGTGGTGGACCGCACGCAAGAGGGGCTCCTGTGGAGGGGGAACGTGGTGACGCAGCACAGGGGGTCCTGTGGCGAGGACGTGGTGACCGCCGGACGGTGCTCCTGTGGCGGGGGGACGTTGTGACCGCACCACGAAGAGGGCTCCTGTGGCGGGGACGTGGTGACCGCATGACAAGAGGGGCATCCTGTGGGCGGAAGGACGTGGTTGACCCGCACGGACAGGGGGCTCCTGTGGCGGGAGGGACGTGGTGACCCGAACGCACGAGGGGCTCCTGTGGCGGAGGACGTGGTGACCGCACGGACAGGGGGGCTCCTGTGGCGGGGGACGTGGTGACCGCACGGACAGGGGGCTCCTGTGGCGGAGGACGTGGTGACCGCACGGACGAGGGCTCCTGTGGCGGGGGGACGTGGTGACCGCACGCACGAGGGGCTCCTGTGGCGGAGGACGTGGTGACCGCACGGACAGGGGGCTCCTGTGGCGGAGGACGTGGTGACCGCACGGACGAGGGCTCCTGTGGCGGGGGACGTGGTGACCGCACGCACGAGGGGCTCCTGTGGCGGAGGACGTGGTGACCGCACGGACAGGGGGCTCCTGTGGCGGAGGACGTGGTGACCGCACGGACAGGGGGCTCCTGTGGCGGAGGACGTGGTGACCACACGGACGAAGGGCTCCTGTGGCGGGGGACGGGGTGACCGCACGGACGAGGGGCTCCTGTGGCGGAGGACCAGCCGCAGTTACCCCCGAGCACTTACGGTCCCCGCAGCTGGCACCCTCATGGCCGGTCCCCATCTCTTCCCTCTGACCCGCCTCTGGGCCCGGAGCTCGGGTCACTGGAGTGGTCTTCAGAGCTGAGTGAGCAGGGGCTCGGATCACCAGAGGCGCCCCCGCTCCGGCTTCCACCGAGGAATTAAAACTTTAATCTGATTTGACACAGTTATTTGGGGAATCCGTGGACTTGTCATGAGACGGATGATTAAAGCGGAACTAAGGGATTTGAGCCTGTCTCTGTGAAGAAGATAAAAAAAAAAAAAAAAAAAAAAAAAAAAAACCGTTGGAGAAATTCACTTTGTTTCTCCTTTGACACATCCCTCACGAGAAAATTGTACTACGGACCCTTCCAATGCCCGCGGCCCCAGCAGCCAGGCTGGGCATGGAGAGAGAGAGAGACAGAGACAGAGAGAGACAGAGGGGGGGGAGAGAGAGAGGAGAAAAAGAGAAAGAAAAAGGAGACAAGAAAAGATTCTTTCTCATCAATGCATTGTGTTAGTAAGTTGTTAGTAAGTATACAATGCGTTGTTGTCTTCGTCACCAGCCAAACTGGCGAAAAGAGTTACGGAAAACAGTGCAACGGAACAATTTTATTTGCTTTAACCAAGGAGTCCTTATACATAAAAACTAAATTAGGGTGGGAGGGCAATGGACCACTCTAGGGCTGAACCACAAGGAGGGCGTCTACTGTGACTCGTTTGGAAGGGAAGGATCTGACTCTGCTCACGGAGGTTCGTTGCAGTAACGGCCCACGCGGCCACTGAAAGGTCAGTGCGGCGCCGTGGGGCCAGGGTTTGGAGAACGCTGCTCTGAGCGGGGAGGTTGTTGGGGACTCCCCACAACCAGACCAGCATCTCCCCCAGCGGGACCTGTGTCTGTCACGGGTGTTTCCAGGTGATTTTCTTTTGTGACGGACGCGTTCTTGCAGATTTCCTGCTTTCTCCTTAGGGACGGCAGGAAGCCGGTCAGGTAAGGACACGTTCCTTAGGCAAATAATAACAGATTCACCATCTTTGGTGTCTGAATGCTTTTCGGTCCCATGTCCAAGGAAACACCAATGTTCAAGAATGAGAGAATCACATTCCTTCCTCCCACCGAGACTAGGGCACCACGATGTTAGAGTCTCATGGGAGAGGTCGGCTCCTAGGGGAGAGGCAGGGGGAGGTTCCATGAACCTCTTGCTGCTGGACTGGGGTGGGGGTGGGGGTGGCATTTCCTGACGTCCTGACGTCACAGGACTGTTTTCACAGGCGCCCTCCCACTCTGAGAACTTGACTGTGCCCTGCTGAAGACACCCACAGACCAACAGAGAGGCATTGTTCCAGCCCGAGTACAGACTCCCAAACCTTGTGTTTGACCTTGGGCGAATCGTATAAAGTCTAGAAACTCCATTTCACCCTCTATAAAGTAGGAATGATTCTCTGTCTGCGCCTCCCATCTTCGCAAGGTGGCTTCCAGGGCAAACTGTTGCGATGATCGATTTAACGGCACTTAGAAGTAAAAATCAATGCAGTTGAGGCATTAGCATCATAACTGTCATCATTCTGATCGCAGTATCAACACCCATGCATGTCCTCAATGGACAGTGTATCATGCCCCCCCCCCCCCACACACCCCTGTCCCATTATGCAACAGATGCCCTCCCGCCGGTGCTCTGTTCCCTCTACCTGAAATGTTCTGCCCTTCAGCATCACTGCAAGCTTCCTCTCCTCCTCCCAGACTGTTCGAATGGCATCTTCTCAACAAGGCTGCTCGGAGTCTATTCAGATTACACCCCCCACCCCACCCCCAGCTTTGCAGATCGTCCGCGGCTGCTGTGCACTTTTCTATACAACGTATCTCTTCCAATGTACTATAAAGCCTGTTGTAATTAAATACAATTATGATTGAAGTAATATATTAAATTGCCATGATACATGTCCTTTATTGTGTTTATGACTGATTGCCTGTCTCTGTTTCACGAGGGCAGAGATGTCTGTGTATTTGGCTTATTAAAACATCCCAAGCTTATTGAGGACAGTGCCTGGCACAAAGCAGACATTTTAGGAATATTTGTTAAATGAGCTAATTAATTAAAAATAAACCAGTGGGCAGCAATCGCATGCCATGGGCATGGACCCCGCATTCCTTAGCCTGGGATCCAAGGCCAAACACAGCTCATCTGAGTTACCTTCACGTATCTCCTTCCTCCCCATTCGCCTTTGTATCCCTCGTTCATAAACACATCTCGGTTCAGGCGGATTTTTCTCAGTGGCCCCAAATGCCCTACTGAGTTGTATACACTGTCCTCATCCTGTGTTCTGTTAAGAATGCTCACTCTCCAAATCCTCATTTAAAACCCTATCGCTCTTGCACATGCAAATGCTTTTTCCTCCATAAATCCCTTCCTGATTTCTGCACAGAGGCATAACCTTCCCTTCTCCTAATTCAGCATGAAACCTACGCCTCTAGCGGGCCCACCGCTGCGCTCTCTGGGGTTCTGTATTCCTCTGCTAGGGCTGCCATAGCCAAGGACGCCAGGCCTGGTGGCTTAAGGAACAGAGATTTATTTTCTCACCGTTCTGAAGGCCAGAAGTCTGAGATCCAGGTATCGGTAGAACTGGTTTCTATGGAGGCCTGTCTCTTTGGCTTACAGATGGCCATTTCTCCTTGCGTCTTCACATGGCCTTTCCTCTGTGTGTGTCCGTGTCCTGATCTCTTCGTGAGGACACTGGTCATGTTGAATTAGGGCTCACGCTGAAAAAACTCATTTTAACTTAACTACCTCTGTAGAGACTGTCGCCAGACAGTCGTATTCTGAAATCCTGGAGGTTAGGACTTCAACATACAAATTTAGGGGGATACAATTCAGCCTATAGCAGGTACATACCCTCAAACTCCCTCAAGGGGCCGCGTGACCTGCTCCAGGAGTGTGAGCTCCTTCAGGACAGACACTCCGTCTTATCCGTTCTTGAACTTTCCAAACAACATAGCACAATTTGAGACCTACTTGGCTCTCAAAAAATTGTTGACTGAACCACATTCCTGAGCACAATTTGACTGAGGTCAGAGTCTCTGATGAAGGTTGTCATTACTCCCTCGTTCCCTGCTCTTTGGACCACCTGTCAATCAACAGGAGCTCCTTGAACTTGTCTCCACTCCATTCCCTAGTTCTTATGCTTTCTCCCAAGTTTTCTCTCCTAAGGAAAGGTTTGTTTCTTCGCTTGCTTTTTGCAAGTGAGAGTAAGCTAAGCCTTTGAGCTGCTTGGCAATAGCTGAGCATTCTTAGCTTTCAAGGAGAACCAGTCCTTGGTCAACAGGTTCACATCGTAGTAAACAGGGTACAGTCAAAGCTCAGGGAAGCTTTCTGCCTGAACAATGTCATAACTAATGCTTCTTTACCTGTCTACTCTGTTTTAATGCTTGTTGACTTGGAAGCACATGGTACCCTTGGCCACCTGTCCTTCAAATGTAGAATTTCTAAAGCTCTTTTCAAACCACTGAAATTGTGTATTTCAGGTCAAAATGTAAAATGCCATTATCTAAGACAGGATTTCAACTTTAGAATCCATCGGTTGAGAAGACCGTGGAAACCTAACTTAGGAGATTGACGGGAATGATGCCATGAGCCTGGAAAATTAAGAGAAATCTTAATTTTCCAGAAGGTGGTTGATCTTCACAGTAGAGGTGAAAGATTTTCTATGTAGGAATTCAGTCCTCAATTAAATTTTTCAGCTAGGACTTGTAAACAAAACTGTGGCCCCTGATTTCCTGTTACTGAGCAGAACAATGTATCAGTAAAACCAAGAGACACTGAATTGGCTTATGGGTAAAAAAGAAAAAAAATGCAGATCACTTGGAAGTTTATGCTCAAGGAAGAATGTCATCAGGCAGCTCTCTCTCTGAGATACAAGAATACCCCAAACTCTGAAATTAAATGAAATAGTTACTGCAGGAACTTTTCAGAATAGGAAGGCAGTATTTTTATCAGGAAAAAGAAGACCAAAATTAGGCCACAGAATTGAGGTTCCACCCCCGAGTCTACTGGGCATTTGCTGAGTGAATTGGGGTAACTCACATGTCATCTTTGGGCTGCCGTATCTTCATCTGTAAGAAGAAAAGGTAGATAAAATGATAACCACTTGGAGGCAAGGCCGAAATGTGAACTTTGGGGAACTAAGACTTTCCCATGACTTTGGATTATATTTAAAATTTTTTCTTCAAATTAAGAAATCCCCATTGACTGTTTCAGGGGTACAGGGATTGGCCAGAGACCAAAAGCCAGGAACACACGGCACTATATAAGGACCAGAACAAGATGTCTCAAGGTTACATCAGTCTATTAGGAGCCATGATTGTGAACAGGGCTCTCTCATCCTCTCGGGATCTCCCACCTGCTGGAGCAGACACACGGCCCATTCATCAAGAGGTCCCGTAGTGACAACAGTAAACAACCACAGGACACTTTGATGGTGAAAGCATGTCAGTAAAACAGACGTATCCCCTTGGGTCACACTATGTCACTCCCCAACTATCTTCTAAGGCATAATGTATAAAACACAATAACCAGGAAGGTGCTGAGGGCATAGGTCAAGTTCACAAAGTCAAAAAGGAAGTAAAGAGGGATGTTTACTACTTTCCCACAAATTCCTAGGTAAATGGGGCATTTGTCCTACGTTTTTTATGCAATCTTGTTCTAAGGTACCCAATTTTCTACAAATTTCTTCCAAAGAAAGAAATCTTCTGAGGACCTCCCATGGCAAATACCAGGAGTTGCTGATACAGCATTACCTAATAGCCCCTAGAGAAACCGGACAGTTGTCATTCCTGATGGGTTGAGCATCTGCTGGCTGTAGACATCACCCAAGCAACCTGTCCATCAGGAAAAAACCAAAAGCCAGGCAGATCATAATAAGGTCTGTTGGTTTGTAAAATCGTATATGAATGGCACATTCTTTTTTTTTTTTCATTCCACTTGGAAAATCTCATCAAGATCTAGACATGCACAGCTAATTGGGTTATTAAGGGTTTCCCCGCCAAAGCGCTCAAACACATGGAAACGCAGAGAATCTCAGTAATTGAGAGATCTACTCATTGAATCCCACTGGCTGGTAAACTCCAACAGAATTCTGCCCAGGGTTATGGAAATAATAGTAACCAGGCACAGTAGCAGGCAATCAATAATCTGCTTTAGGTCTTTATATACTAGCCTTTTTTCTTTTACCATTTTATATGAATACAATGATTTAGTATTTATAATTCTGTACATGTGTTTTGCATATGACTTCTTTCATTTAGCATAATAAAGATTTATTCATATTGTAACATGTATCAGTATCGCATTGTATGGGATACGTGACATTTTGCCTATGAATCCATTGATGGACATTTGAGTTGTCTTTATTTTTTGACTATTATGAATAATGCTTTTTTGAACATTCATATATAAGTCTATGTGTGGATCTATGTTTCTATTTCTCCTGAGTAAATACTTACAAGCAGAATTATTGAGTCATATGTAAATTTATCTATTAGTAAATATCAAACTATTTTTCCAAATGGCTGCACCATTTTACATTCCCACCAACAAGGTAGAAGACTTCCCATTTCTCTACATTCTTGCCAATACTTGGTATTAATGGCCTTTATTATACTAGCAAGAATTTTGAAACTCAGCTGTCTTGGGTCCGCTGACATCTGGCTGTTCTTTTTGTAAACAACTACAGAAAAAAATCTTATTGATAGGTTACCATAAATGTGTGAAGACCAAAAAATGTCTTGAGATTCAGTAATCATTTCCTGTATGATATCAAAAGTCCCCAAATGGCAACCTGTCATTTGCTTCACTATTTGAAAATAAGCTCTTGTTTTTCTCTCTCCCTCTTAAATATTTAATCACCTCCAGTGTAGCCTCATATGAAAAAGTCTCAATTGCAGACAAGAAAAAATAACCCAGAAGTGGTGAAGGAAAAAAAAAAAAAGACAAACCAGAGTTTTTCAGCAGAAACACACACACACACAAAAGCATGTAGCCTGATGTTTCTAAAAAGGAGATGGAAAGAGTTCAAGACCGTAGCAGCAGAGTCTAGGCTGCTGCGCTTGGCTCCTCATTCCACCAGTTACCGGTGGCTCCGCTGAAATAAAAAGGTTAGTCATTGACTCAGTGGAAAATTTTGTTGAAGGGAAAAAAAATATACACTCATGGAATGTCTTGTCCAGACCGCAAATTATTTTACAGGTGACAATTAATTAGGACCCACGACACACACACAAGGGAGGCAGTTTCATCCCACAGCGTAGCAAAGCCTGGCTGAGCCAAGTTCCCTCTTGGGATGGGCCATTTGGGGAAGAACACTGGGACGTGGGAATTGCACAAGGACTTTTATAAGAGATACAGGCCACTTACGCACTGTGTTGGGGAAGACCTCCCCTTTGTTGAAGGCAGTTGCAGAAGAGGCAGACTCAATGGAATGGACTTGCCACAGGTGATCAAAAGCTCGCCCTCTTTGGGGACATGGGTTAGGACGTTGACTGGTAGTCATGTCACTCATGGTACCCAGCTTCCACCAACACAGAGTGGCCATAGTGGTCAGCTCTTCAGTTTACAGGGCATCCGGCACACACTTGCAGAACATCTACTGTACGTCAGTCACCACATTTCTTGAAACTGTCAACTCAAGTATTTTTAAACGGCAGCGTCGCAGCACCGGAGTTGCCGGCAGTGAGTGTTGACAGAGTTGGGTGTGGGAAGTGGAAGAACCGCAAGATAAAACAAGAAATTAAATCATGGAACCTTGGTCAATTAAAAGAAGCAGCTAAACAGAGAAATCCTAACTCGCATGCCCTCGGATTATGACATAACTCGCCAATCCGTTCAATACTTTGTTGATGTTGGGGTGTCCTTGTCCCCCCCAAACCCAGAACTTTTCCAGGTTCGGTCCATGCCCAAGCCATCGGGCCAAGTGCTATTTTCAGCTCCAGCAGCTCCCTTGTTTGCGAGTTCAGGCCAGACAGGAAACCACCCAGTCTGGGAAGATTCGGTTAGATCCCAAAAGAGCACATACTCTCAGGTGCAAGACCTTCAGGGCAGTAAGGGGTGTTCCAGTTAATCACTGTACACAGCAAGAAGTGAACAAAGAGCCACTGTTTCTCCACGGATGACCACTGTGTGTGTATATTATCCACACACACATATATACACAGCATGTATATATCATAGATGTATATGTGTGTATGTATATGTATGTAAACCTATGGCAGGTGGATCAAAAGGTGTCTTACAAATTCTGCTACTCACCATGTAGATCCCCCACAGGCTTCCACAGCGAACATGGGGAGAGCTCAGAAATCATTTTATTTTAGGAAGATATTTTATTTTGATTGAAAGTGCTGCTGGTTGGAAATTTTTCGAGTGTGAAGGGAGTGATATACAGCAGATTTTGTAGACGGGAAAAAACATCTGTCACAGACATAGTTTTGGTTTATAATTCGGGGAATTTCTTGAGGGTGTTCTTGACTTATTCATCATCTCCTGTCATGAGGAATAGAACTTATCTGAGGCTTTGGTCATTAGGTCTGCCTGGCCTTCCTGGTCCTGTAGGAGCCCGAGCTGGCGTCCGAGATGAGAGAGGAGAGGAAGAGAGCAGTAGGACTCATCAAATCACCCAAAAGTATATTCAATATCTGGGACATACTTTTACAAAAATATTACTCATTGTTTATCTGAAATGCAAATTTAACTGGCTTTCCTGAATTTTATCTGGTGACCCCCTCATCACTCATCCTAAACCTTGATTTCTGCATGGGCATTTACTGTTGTTGTTTTTTTTAAATCTTCACCTGAGGATATGTTTGTTGATTTGAGAGAGAGAGAGAGAGAGAGAGAGAGAGAGAGAAACATCTATGTAAGAGAGAAACATCAATCAGTTGTCTCCCATATATACCCTGACTAGGGTCGAACCTGCAACCTAGATATATGCCCTGACTAGGAATCAAACCCACAACCTTCTGTTGTATGGAACAACACTCCAACCAACTGAGCCACCCAACCAGGGCTCATGGTCTTTTTTATCTTTATTTCCCCATGGGGTCTGGGGACAGAGTAAATAAACTATTAATGTTCATTGGATGAACGGATAGATAAACTACTAATAAAAATTGAATAATTAATTCTTATAAGGCCCATTATCTTACATAAAATGTTCAAATTGAAGTTAGTTGAAGAAATAAATGTCAATGAGATCTTTTAGTTGTATGACTTCAGACCAGACTAATACAACAGTTAGTTCCTTCACTTGGCAGGTTGGTAGCTGACTTGGGGTGAATTACCATACTGGAGGGGGGTCTAAGACATTCCATTCAACCATGGGTAGTAACATTTATCAAAGGCTCACTATGAGCCAATATAGACTTACATTAACACTTTATGCTCACAAAACTCTACAAGGTAAGTACTATTGGAATTTGAACCCAAGCAGTCTGGCTCCAAAGCTGGTCTCCTAACCAATCAAAGGGATGATGCTATGTATTTGATGATGCTGACTCTATAGGTTTTGCTCCAGAAAGTAAATAAATTCTTCCTGATTATCAATGCCCAGCTTTGTTCCTCGACAAGCCCAATCTACCCTTGAGCAGACCTCCCCGGGATTCTCTCCTACAGCCTTCTCTGCTCTGCTCGTGTAGCTTGGAGCCAGCGTTGGAAATGGCTTTCCACACAGGTGGCAACGGTGTACAAGAGAAAACTCCTGGTGGGATGTGCCAAATTTAAGGGTGTATCAAGTAAATTCTCCTTTAACCTATGCCTCAGAAGAGAAAACAGGATGGGGGGCAGGGGGAAGGAGCAATTATTACAATATCAGAAAGCTTCCATTCTGAAACTTCTGATGGTTGGGTGGGGCGGAGAGGGATTGGGGTGTAGATTTCTTACAGACCAGAGATTCATATGCAGTAGAGACACGGAGACCCAGGGAACCAGACATAACTCACATTATTGAAGATGTCTCGGGTGATCTCTAATGACTCGTAGCCTCTATGTTTTGGGGGGAAAGATATTCTTGAAAAGTTCCATAAGTCATTCCATATACAGGATGATCTAAACATATTAGGTGTCACACTGTTCTATCTGCATTTGATAGAGATGTAATGCATCTTTATTATCCAATTTAGAACTAATATTTTAGGTGATGACAAGTTGAGAAGACTGGATCCACAGAACTGGAACTGGAAATTATCAACTTGGAAAAGGTCATTCAGCCTGACTGAGCTGGAAGGAACAGGGTGAGGTTGAATTAACATCTTGGAAGGCCGATTCATCCGCTGGAATAAGCCACTTGTAAGAGGAAAGAGAATGTGTTAAGACATGAGATGCTTTGGTTAAAAAAAAAATACTACAAAAAGGCCAATATCAAGAGAAATTTCCAAAAGAAGCTAGTTCAAAAGATGTTTCCAGATTTTTTTTTTTCAGAACTGCTTTTATTTTATTTTTTTTTTTAAATTTTAAACAAAGCTCTATTTTTCTTTAAGTGTTTGTTAAGGAAAAGGAACAAAGCACTTTACCTATTCCCACCTTCAGTGTAATCATCAACACTGCTGATTAACCAGGTCCCTTAGTGGCACATTAAAGAAGAATTACCAAAAAGTAGCTTAAAAAACAAAAACAAAAAAGATTTGACTTGTATAACCAGAGTTCACGAGTAAAAAGTGAAGTATTCTTTGATCTGCTTTTTTTTTAAAAGTTAAATAATTGTCCACCTGTAATGACAGGAGTAAACTCCTCACTAGGCAGGTAAAGATAGAATAATATTTTATTCCCTTAGATTCTTTGAATCGCATCTCAAAGAATTGCATATCAGTTCAGTTTACAATGAAGGTATTAATTTTCCTTCCAGCATCTACCCACATCTACTCCTGCCAGCCCTCTAGACGTTGGTGTTCTGGGGCTTAGAACACCAGATCTGGGGGATCTATCAGAAACACTACCAACCAACATCCCCGCCTTGGGATAGCACTGTCCTGTGCTCCTTAATCAAATCGCCAGGGGCCTCACACCCATGTTACCCGACATGCTAACTCCTGTTAGGAACAAGCGAAATACCTGCTCTGTTTTGCCAGCACCACCCAGGCCGTCGGCTCTTCTCGGAGCCAGGCCCAGAGGGTACGAGCAAACCCAGCACATGCCCAGTGGGGTATGTAGGCCAGGTGTGTTGGTCGATTTTACCTCATCAAGAGGCAAAACCTCATTTCATTCAGAGCAGAAGCCTCAGTTTCTCTCCTGGGTGGAGGTGAAGGGGGGCACACAGGTGAAGGTCAAAACATCGCAGTGCGGAATGTCTGTGCCTTACCTACCTGCTCTGCGGTAAGGACACTGGGTCACCTTGTCAAGGTGGATTCGACCAGGAGGTACCATTCTTTATACTTTGGACCTGATGCGCTCTTAAAGTCAAAATGACCAACCTCATTAAGAAATATCAAGAAAATGTGGCCCAGAAAACACTGATGGCGATGTAGGGGGATGGGTGGAGGCCAGGATAGAAAAGGGGAGCGGCGAGAACAGGGGCAGGGAAGAGAGAGGGTGGGGAGAGGTTAACCAAAGCCTTGCTCTGCTTGAGCCCCTGGACCTCCGCCAGCTGACAAGAAGCTTGCTGCTGTTGTGTTTTTTAAGGCCCCGTTTCATTAAGACCAGGAGTTGGGCAAGGTTCCCTTCTGATTGCTGGGCCAATATGCCTCTCTGTTATTGCTACCATTGAGAAGGGAAGAAAAAAATATTTGGCATCGTAGCTTAGACAAATTTGCATTTCATTGTGGGAGATTCATGGCTGTTCAACGCTACTCCGTTCCAGCCAAATAACTTTTCCATCCTTCTTCCTCATTTTTGTAGGGACAGAAAGAAAAAAAGGAGGAAAGAAAGACAATAGAGATAGAGGGAGGAAAAAGAGAAGGGGGAGAGAGAGAGAGAGAATGAGAATGAGAATATGAGAACACAGGCTTGTAGGGTCACTAGATTCTGCCCAGCCCCCTTTGAAAGTGGGGTATTTCCTACATGTGTGCAAAGAATTGGAATTTGGATTAAAACATTTCTTGTTTTACCTGTGGTTTCAAAGATGAGAGAAAATAAAGACCCGATATTGCTTAGCTTTTTGTTTTAATTAAAAAAAAAAAAAAAAAAAAAACTTACATGAAGCTGAATTGAACATAAGCAGAACTGTCTTGGTTCCTATCCAAAAAATAAACCCTTATTTATAAAATGCCAAGGGAACCTCATTTGTATCCATCAGACTCCTTAATGTCTTGAATTTGGAAAAGAATGCTAACAGAATACTACAGGCTAGACCAATTGGAGACAGTAGTTATGCTTGTGAGGTGCCTTCAGAGCCTATGATCAAATGATTCATGACAAGCCCTATTTTCCATTTATCAGTGCATCTGCCAGGGGGACCAACAATCCCTAATTCAGGACCATTCTCCCCTATCAATCTGCAAACCACAGACAAAGAAAGACAGCGAACCTGGAAAACATAAATCTCATCTTGGAAGTTTGGCATTAGCAACGAATGTAATATTGAACAACAACAAAATCTAAATAAATAAAGTTGGACTGCAAGACTTGAGCTGAAATCAGAACCAATTGCCCAAGCGCCTTATCAGGGATGATCCCAGCCCGGAGATGGGGGTAGAGTCAGCGAAGCCAGCGAGCTATAAAATCAGCTCCACGGAGCCTGCAGATCCACCCTCCTCGCGTTCTTATTTGCAAAGGATCTGTTGCGTTTGAAATTACTTGACTTAAAAAAAAAATAGTTAACTATTGACTTCTTTTTCTTTCGAATAGATATAGATCTATAGACATGTACAGCTCTACAAATACACGTTCCCAGTAAATTAGGAAATGATATAATTAGTTTAGCATGGTGGTTGCAGTCACTCGAACAGAAAAGAAACAAGAAACACAGAAAGAGATCTAGCTGTGGCCTGATGTCTGTTTCTGGCTAGTGAGCACGGAAATGCACAGATCCACGTAGGTTTGGCCTAGCAATGCCTTCTGCTTCTGAAAACCGAACCCCCTGCATGCTGACCAAAATTGATTCGGTCAAGTCTCTCGATTGTGAAACATTTCAGAAACATTTTGGACATTTTCTACTATTTTTGTCCTATACAGCCCCCCCCCCCCCAAAAAAAAAGTGCAGAGGGAGGAGGAGGCGAAGAGGAAGGAGGAAAGAATAATTACATTATGATGCAAAGAAAGAAGTGATGTATTTCCAGCAGTTACTCAAGAAATCCCCAGCCGGATCCCTTCAGTCACCAGAGTACCATGTGTGTGACTTATATCCAGCCCCCTACACCACTGCCCAGTGAGTGATTCTACCCCGACCCAAACCCCAGCTGTGCGTAGCACAGGAGTTGAATTTGAGGGGGATGGAAGAACCCACGCTATGCTTTTTTCTGCTTGGTTTAAACGGAACCCCGAATACTTTTTACTTTCTTAGAAAATCCTAAAGAGCTGACTTGACAGTAACACCGAGAATGTAAATGTTAGGCATTGCACATTCTTTCCCTCGGTGCATTTCACAGCAGAATATTTTTAAAGCGTTTCTGTGCCCGGATTCACATTGGCAGAGAACTTGCGAGGCAGGAATTCCAAAAGAACCGGCACCTAGTTCGTATCGGTAAGGTAACGAGAAAGCGTGAACTTCGGCTGGAACTTACTCATAGTCTGAGGCCCACACCACCCTCCCCTGATCCAATTCTGCTATGGGCTAAACGGAAACCAACACCAGAATGAATACCTGAACCAGGCATGTCCTGAGGGCCTGCAGCCCCAAGCATTGTGCAGGCGGCAGGGGGGAAAGCTGTAGACAAGGCGGCCATACTTAGTGGTTCTGTGGATTTTACATCTAAAAAGAGAGTGAGCCATTGAGCAAAGAATCACCAAATTGTGTCAAGTACTATAAAAAGAAAGCAGTGGGTGTCATGAGAGCATAGGGCAGAGAGGGACTGATACAGGTAAGGTGGAAGGGTGAAGCTCTCGGCAAAGGTCTGAACATGCTGTTGCAATAATGTTATTTTCTGCCCAGCTGGTGTGGCTCAGTGGACTGAGCATCGTCCCCTGCACCAAGAGGTTGCTGGTTCGATTCCCAGTCAGGGCACATGCCCAGGTTGTGGGCTCGATCCCCAGTAGGGGGCGTGTAGGAGGCAGCCAATTGATATTTCTCTCTCACATTAATGTTTCTATCTCTCTCCCTCTTCCTCTCTCTCTAAAATATCAATAAAATAATATTTAAAATAATAATATTAATGCCATTTTCCATTGCAGACTCAAAATGTCATAGATTTGGCACACAGGAAAACCTGAATGCACCGGGAGGGGAGAGGTTGATTGATCCCTTGGGTTGTCAATGTTTGTCTTGTTTTGAAAGAACTTTTATTTCTCTCTCTCTAGGTGGATAGGACACAAGGTTCTTTGGAGAAAACAGAATCAAGAAGAGAGAGTAAGCAGGTGGAGGCTCCTTGAACTGGACATCAAGACGAGGCGTCTCCTGTAAGTAACTGTCAGTGGATTTCTGCCATTCGGTGGGAAGAATTCCATCTGTGTATGTCCTGGGGAAGGGACATGGAGAGATAAAGGCAGAACCTCATCCAGAAGCCCCGGTGCTGAGGCAAAAGCTTCCGGTCTCGATTACAGTTCTGAGGAGCCCACATCCTGTTTTCTCCCCGGCTCTGAACTCATCTTCGTAGGCAGACCAAGTCGGAACGTTGCTCCCAGCTCTGGGTCTCGGTGCTAGGCTGGGAACGATCTGGTAGCTCCTTGATGCATCATAGGTCTACAGGATGCGAGGAGAGTCCAGCTCTGCCTGTCTGTTCGATCCCAGTAGTTCACAGAGCCCACTTTCCATATGCAGGGGAAACTAGCCCTCATCCCATCTTCTCAGTAGGATAGCCAAGACTAGAACTCAGATTCCCTGATTTCTTGCCCAGAATCCTTCCCGAGGTCTTTATTTTTATATCTGTGGGTAGCAAGAGGGGAAAAAAATGCACTTTCTCTTTTCCAAATTTGAGGTTTGTAAAATATGTGCCCTTATTTAAATCGTGGTGTCACTTTATACAATATATTTGTATTATTAAAAATTCAGCAAGTTAAATGACTGGTAAAATATGTGGAATGGCACCAACAATGGCGGGGGGTGGGGGAGGGGAGTCAAAGGCAATTCCAGTACCTGACCTCACAGCATTCCCCGGAGAGTCAGGAAAATAGTGAGATTATATTTAGCGTCATAAGAGGCATCGTAAACATATGCAAAATGCATTTAACCTAATATAGGCTGTAGGTGGAAAACCAGTTAGGTCAATGTTTCATTTATCAGCCTTTACTCTGTGCAGTGAGAACAAAGGCCTTAGAACCACAGGCTTGGAAAAGTCATCCAGGCTGACCCCTCGTCAGGTACTCACATGCCTCTAGTGACAGGGATCTCACTACCTAGTGAGAGGGCGCTCCCTGCCTCCTAAACCGCCCATGAGCCAGCATTACATTTTTAAGCTGCAATCCAGAAGGGCATGAAGAAAAAAAGAAAGAAAATCTCCAACCCACCTTCATTGTAAAGAATAGACAGTTACCAAAAATATGATACAGCATTTTACCAGACTACTCAAATAAAGAAATCATCATCTGTCCAACAACTAAAATATCGTCTTAAAGAGGAACAGAGCCCAAGTGGATCTAATATAGCAAGCCATTAGTTTAACAAATATTTATTGAGTCATTATTATATGCCCAGCACGGCTCTAGGTATTGGATAAAGCAATGAATAACAGACCATGTTCTGGCAGCTTACCCAAAACTAGTTTGTATACGAATACGTATATAGCGATAGCAAGCACTTCTGTTATGTGCCAGGTTTTGTTCCAAACATCTTACGTCTATTACTGTATTTGGTCCCATAATGACCCTATGTAGAAGCCACTTTTATTGCCCATGTTAGATTTCTGCCTATGAGAACACTAAGGCTTTTCCTCCTAAGTTGGGTGGCTAACACGGGATGGAGTTGGTGTGCACCCAGATCATCCCTGATGTCCGTTAGACGAAAGTGTATACATTTGGGCAATGTGGGGAGGTGGAGGAAACACTGATGCTATGGGGAGGATCTGTAAGTGCTTCCTGGGGGAGGTGGATGGAGTCAAGGGATGTGATTGTTCCAGAGGGGACAGCAGGTACCCAGACCCAGAGGAAGGAAGAAGATCGTATGACATGGGCCTGGGACAGAAGGACCACCGTGTGCACGGATCCCTGATGGACAGGCGGGTTGGGACAGAATTCAGATGAACTCATTTTTTGTCATTGCTGTTGTCGCTTGGATCACTCCTTCCTTCATGAGATAATTGATTTATTCAGCCGTTACTTACGCACTGTGATGTGTCCGTCACTCCCAGGAGCTCAGCCACACTCAGGTGCTCCTGCTTCTGGATGAGGTGAGGAGATGGAGGACCAAACAGCGTTCAGATAAGCAGCATAAACGTTTCAGAGGTGGAAGGCATCACTATACATGTGCCGTGTCTTTCTATGTCAGTCTAGAATTCATACACAGGACTAATGCTCATCCAATCAGAACACCAGAGTTACACTTTGACACTTGAAAGAGTGATCCTATAATTTATCTGGAGAGGGGGCAAAAAAAAAAAATAATAATAACCAATGAATGTCTGGGGAAAAATACAAGCACTTCGGGTTAGAGAAGGGCCAGGTGATAAAATGCATCATGAAACATAATAACTTTCGAAGGTGGTGATAGTGTGAGGATGGACAGCCAGCCATGTCCTTTTGGTCAGCCTGCACGCAAAGTGAAACTTCAAAAAGCATTTAAAATCTCCAGGGACGGGGGAAAACAGAATGCCACGTCCGTTTTCATTCCTTTCATCGCTATTAAGACTGACCATTTTTCATCTATCTATAGGCCGATTGTATTTTTCATTTTGTGAACTGTTCATTTTCTTTGCTTATATTTATATTACTTGGGGTTTTATTCATGGATTTCTTTAAGATCTTACATATCAAGAACATTAAACATTTTGGGTGGCATTTATTGGTTGAAGATGAAGCTACGCATTCATTTGAATTCAGCCTCCACTGCAGCCCCCCACAGCCGTGACACCCCTGTGTGTGCACTGAAGCACACACCTGCTTGTCTATGTTGTCATTCATTCTCTCTCCCAACGATAACGAAGAGGATGCGGTGTCTGAGTCTGAAAAAAACATTGTCATGGCTACTTCTTGGGACCCTGCGTGACCCAAACCTCAGGGGTGATATCTAGGCTACGTACCTTTCTCTTATGAAAAACCCAAGACTACTTGAAAAAGACATCAGAACTGTATTTGGAAAAAAAGTTGTATACTCATTTGAAGAAGATTTTCAGGACACAAAACTATTTGCCGATATAATTCACTCTCTTCCCACTATCCATCCTGGACTCTGTAAAAAGTGAACACCGCCTGGCCGGTGTGGCTCAGAGGTTGTGCGTTGACCCATGCCCCGAGAAACAGCCGGTTCAATTCCCGGCCAGGGCACAGGCCCAGGCTGTGGGCCCGATCCCTAGTGGGGGGCATGCAGGAGGCGGCCCATCAATGTTCTCTCTCGTTGATGTTTCTGTCTCTCTCTCCCTCTCTCTTCCTCTCTCTCTAAAAATCAATAAAGAAAAACAAAAATTTTTTAAAAATAAAAAGTGAACGCCATGCTCTCTTTCCCTCCACGGGTCGTTCGCAAGTAGAGTCAGTGATATCTGAGCGTCGGCATGTAGCTAAGCGGGTAGCCTGACTCTGCACATGTCGAATGTCTGAGTAAATAAACAGAGAAGTCATCCAGCAATGTCCCTATTCACAACCCTAAATCCAGTGTCTGTAACTCTCCCTCCCTCGGACTTGATTGACTTCTGTCCTCAAAGCTTCTTCCAGGACCGGGTGCCCAGCAGAATCCTGGATTACACCATGTCGTATATTTATCTAGTGAAATATGAGCTGTGGGTGCAGTGAGCGATGCCTTACCACAGACACCCCATCCATCTGCTGAAAATAATCAATCTCGAGAAATAAAAGCCCCGGGAGAAGTTAAAATTGGGTACATGCCGAGGATTAACAAGAGGTTCAAGGGCAGAACCGTAGTTATTTTACTGACTTGAAATCAGTGTTCAGGGAAAGGATTTGGTCATTTACCGTCGGTCTAAGAAATGCATCTATCATACCAAGGCCGGGGTTGCCGACGGCACAGCATCCAGGCAGGTTACTCCAGCGGCCTCTCGGTTGGGAGATCGTGCGGTTGGGGTGGTGGCTGAGCACTCCCGTCTCTGGACAGACTGAAGCTGCAGGTCACCCGCCTTCGTCTGAGAACCTTTCACGCCATCTCATGGTCCCACAGGGTACCCTTAACCTTGACCGAAATAGCATTAATAACAACTCTCATAAAGCAGTAGCTCGGAACATCCATTGAGTGCCTATGATGTGCCAGGAACTTACATACAGATGCTCCAAATCTTATTTTATTTTTTTATTATTTTATTTTTTTATCCTCACCCGAGGACACTTTTGCATTTATCTTCAGATAGAGCCGGAGGGAGAGAGGGGGAGAGAGAGAGAGAGAAACATTGATGTGAGAGAGACACATTGATTGGTTGCCACCCACATAACCCCAACCAAGGCCGGGACAAACTGTAACCGAGGTATGTGCCCTTAGCGGGATCCAAACCCGGGATTCTCCGGTCCGTGGGCCGACGCTCTAACCGTTGAGCCAAACCGTCCAGGGTGAGATGATCCAAATTTTAAACATCTCCTTTAGCCTTCCTGAGAACCCTTTTGAAGTTGTTACTGGTGCTCCTAGCATATGGATTCATGCAGAAACCCAGGGGTGGAGAGGATAGGGTTGAAAGCAAGATTTGCACTCTGACAGTAAACGTTCCAGGCTGAACGCAGGACCCCGCTGTCAGCACAGACGGGGTGCTTGTCCCAGGGCAGCCCGCTTCTCTTGCTGGAACAAGAATGGCCCGTGGCTCTAACAGTGCCCACCTGGGACAGATGGGATGGCAGCTACCCAGCGCGGGAGGAGTATCTCCAGTGGTGGGCGTCAGGGTGGGCGGACTGGAAGGCTGGGTGCCTTCCCAAACGTGAGGGAGCCCGGCAGGGGATGCCGGAGCGCGGCCCCTCCCCTCGGGCAAGGCTGGTGGGAGGCTCTGCATTTCTACCTCGTTTGTGGGGAGAACCGCCCGGGCTACCACACGCTCCCAACCAACACTTCCCAGTTTGGCTCTGAACATGGTTATTTCCAAAGAAAAGAATCAGGTTCTGGTGGGAAGATATGCAAAAAAGAAAAGAGAATGAGACAAACTTGAAGCAAAAAGTGAGGGGTATTGTGGCCACGGGCTCCCTACATCTCGGGGAGAATGAAAGCCCTGGACTCAGCCAGACTGAAGTGTGCATCTCGGCTGTATGTCTGGACACCCGCAGAGCAGACCGCTTGCACGCCTTTGACAACCCAGTGGGAGTCACTGTCAGCCATGACAGTCACATCAACGGCTGGGTCAAGTCTGGGCCCCTGGATAAGGATTCCATCTGGACACCCACACGCATGGGACCTCTCCCCCTTGCGGGCGGTAAGACCTCGGAGCTCTGACCACCCGGTGCTGGCGCCTGAATGGGCCCCAGGTCACGCGCGGAGCCCTGCCCGACTTCCACTGCACCGGGTGCAATGCCCACCCCGCCCCCTGTGGACGCCGCCAGTGACCAGGACTTCGTGTCGGACACTCACTCTGCTCGTTTCTACAACGTCAACCATGTGTCACTGCAGGTGACTCTATCGGCTTGTTGGGGAGTCGCCCCTAGACACCCGGCGTCGTGGAGAGGCAGTCTGTGTGAGGGACTCAGGACTGTCTCCTGGTTCACGACGCCCAAAGATCCAGCTATTCTCCACTCTCATTCGAGGTTAATAAGCACAGGGCACAGCCCTGGCTCAGCACGTCGGCCACCCACATTCAGCCTCCTGATAGTCACGCAGAGGTGCCATCTCTCGTGAAGGTCTCTTTCTCTGTACAAAATGTCAGGTTGCCATCTTCGACATACTCTTACTGTGTTCCTCTACTTCTCCTTAAAATGGATAGGCCAGTTGTTGAAGAAAATTTGGGGGGGGGATGGAGTCCGGCCAAGTGCAGTGCTTAAGAACTAGAGTGGGAAGTAAACACATTTAACTTGGGGCAGAGGTGTGGGACTCACGGAAGATGGGCAGCCAGCTGGGGGATGTACAAGACAGAGCAAGGCGAGGGGGCCTGATTTCTTGGGAGCCTGGCCGAGTTTCTGGGTGTTAACCCACCCTGCTCCTGGGAGGCCCTCCTTGGCTATCACGCCCACTGCTAGACCTCCATCAGCACAGACTCACGAGAATCACCTCCAAAGCCTTCTCATACCAAAACAGAGCCTTTTAAAATGGGGCTCACCGAGCAGACCCCAAACGCCAGCACAAATAAAAGAATTCGGATCGGCAATGACTTTATGGAAATGCAATCCAAATAAAATAAACCCAGGGGTTTCCCTCCGCTGACCTTAAATCACAAACTGTATTTCGTATCCCACACAGAGAGACTTCTCCCTGCACAATCCCAGAGACGCCGCCGAAGCGTCGGCCTCGGTCCCGGAATGTAATTCCACGTCGCCTTCGGCGAGCCCTCGTTCCAAGGTTCAGCGTGCCTGAGACTCTGTGGTTGAGTAGATTTCAGTGGTCTTGAAGAGATTACCTCAAAGGCAAAAGCTTCTCCCGACAAGACCAGAAAGATTTCGAAAGAAAAGAAAAACCCTTTCAAGTGCTTTGTAACTTAGCTCTCAAGAATTTAGAATCACTGACAGCCATATTTTCATATCTAAGCTGTGCCAGGGTCCAGGCATGGGAGATGTCTTGTTCTTGTTTCTCAGACAGATGTGTCATCTGCCAAGGATTTATTGGGCAGTCCAGCTGCGCCCAGCAATGTGCAGAGGTGGTTGGAGAGCGTGGCAGAAGCAACAGTGGTCTGCCTTCAGGGGACTTACAGTTTCACCGGGAGCCCTGTGTTTCATAGGTGGCCGTCGCTGTGATTTTAGCTCCTCTGTCCCTCCAGTTGTTTGACCTAAAACCAAATAACAGAGAATGACTTGTTTTGACTCATTCCACTTTACGGAATGACTAAGATCACTGACCGGGCGGGCTTCCTGTTCGCATAACCACTTTTTAATCTGAAGCTGACGCAGCATGTTCATTTCAGGAAGCCAGGGCCACAAACACCGTTGAGGGGACGTGAGTAGGAGCCCGGGTCAAGGAGCATGAGCTAAGGAGACGGAGATCGGAGACCACAGGACAGGGGCAAATCAGGTCTGAAAGGAGAGAAAGGTTGTGGAGAAGCGAGGGAAGAACATTCGTTCCAAGTGGAGAAAGGAACAGATGAAAAGTCACGAAATCAGGGAGCCAGGTGCGCGCAGTGGCTGGTCGGCCGCGTGGATGTGCGCTCTCTTTGCTTTGGCGGAGACAGCGTTGTGTGGAGATGCATTCAAATTGAACTTCCAAGTGTGGGGAACAGAAAGGGTTTTGTCCCTGTCAGAGAGTGTCCCATTTTCCACTCAGGCCCATTTGCGTGCCACGGTCCTGACTTGGCCATTCTCTTTTCAATGGGCGCTATGTTCTCGCCAGGAAGGGCAGCCCTTGCTAAATGTTATGGTTTGGAATGATCCTTCCCAAGGATGGAAAACCGAGTTAATTCAATTAAGGCCCGGGGTCCTGCGCTTTGAACCAGCCGCAGTCTCAATTTTATGAGCGGATGAAAAGTTAATTATTTGCCGAGTTTGAGTGAAGTCTACTTTGAAAATCCCTTTCCAAAGAATGAATTTCCACTTCGGCTTTCCCTGAGGAAAATCAGGACAGGTTGAACCAGGGTCAGAAAGAGAACCTTGGGAGCTGGGTGCCCGGATGGGGGTCCCCTGGCCTCCGCCACCCCCTGCCTGACCTCGCTGCATCCCGCACCCGAAAGGGCTGGAGGGGATCTGAGTGCTCCGTGTTTATCCCGCAACCTACTTTGGAAAATAGAGCAGAAAATGCAAACTGAATTCAGGAAGTCAAGTTTGCAGGGTGCTTTTTTTAGGGGAAGGTCTTAATAATTCATTTGATGGGATATTCCCTTTCTAACATAGCTTCTTTGCTTTTAATGTTATAATTTTATTTCACTTTAAAAATTAGGCACATATAGGTATGCATGCATATATGTAATGACTGTGAGACAATTGCAATGATGTAGCAAATCTAAAGAGAGTGAACACCATCCATAAACCCACTGGTCATATGGTTAATGATTTGGGTGTACATACATATTAAGCATGTATACACAGGAACACACACATGCATACAACACATACACCACACAGCAC
Source organism: Molossus molossus (assembly GCF_014108415.1). Taxonomy (NCBI): domain Eukaryota; kingdom Metazoa; phylum Chordata; class Mammalia; order Chiroptera; family Molossidae; genus Molossus; species Molossus molossus. The sequence continues at coordinate 7,496,226 of NW_023425354.1, read as the reverse complement.
ACACAAATGGTTATACAACCAGCTTAGTTAGGTTTTTCACAGTATATCAGGACTTCTTTCCACATAACTTGGGAGGACAAGAGGGTGATGTGCACGGATTCTGCAGGGAAAATACTTCGGAGTGAACTGAGTAAACACCCCGCCCTTCTTAAGTCCCAGTGAAAATGCAACCAATCTGTGGTGTGGTTCTCGGACTTGAATGAAATACACGATGTAAGGCTTTTAGCACCTACATTTAACAAATGATCAGTAAAGTTTAGCTCTTGTCTTAGCATCAATAAATATAGATTTGTGTCTTCCTATATAATGACAGCAAAACATTCTGTTGTATTTATGGATGTGCCAATTTATTTTAGCACAAACTTCTTGGTGAACATTGCAATTGTTTCTTATTTCTCACTCTCATGGATGTAGCTATGGTGCATACTCTGATATGCAACTTTGTGGCTCTGGTATTTATGTCAGAAACTGGAGAGAAACGTTGTCTGAAAATAAGAAACCTCGTCCCCCTCCCCCCCAAGCAACATGCTAGAAATGCTACCACGGGACCTGAACGAAAGGGGCATTTTGGAATCAGTGGAATCCCAGCAAGAAGAGTGGACTTGAAGTAAAGAGAGCCCAGTTCTGATCTGGAGCTGATTATCAGCCCCAAACAAATGGCCAGCTCTCTAAGCTTCCGTCTTCTCTTTAGCAAACAGAAGAGGCGGAATGAGATGAACTAGAACACATGACCGCAGAATTTGTGCTCTGTACGTCTTGCTTGCAGGGTGTCTTCCCATCCCCACTGTGAGAAAACCTGTCTTAAAAGAATGTGCCTTTACATTGAACGCCGACGAAATGAAATACAAAATGCAGCTCTGTCACGTTATTCCCATGCTAACTCCAGGCGATCGATGCTACAAAATATCGCGCAACGCATCAAGGATAGAAACTCATAAAAATGGAAAGCGCGCGGAGAAACACTTAGCAAACAAATTACTTAATTGTATCATGTACAGAGAGAATTTCGAAGCGCAAAGGGTATAAGGAGGTTAGGATAGGATTGCTACCTTAGCATGGCTGCCACACCAGGGGAGACAGAAAGCACGCCCATGGAAAGCTCTCTGAACATATAGAGCGTGATTACTGATGAGCTGATGCACTTCTTTTGTTTCAAGAAGGATTTGTGGAAGTTTAGAAAATTGCACATGATACCAAAAGAGCGTATTAAAATAATTTAGAAAACAAAAACAAACCTGCTAACAATGACAACAAGAGTGCCATAGTGAGGGAGGGATGATCTTACGGAAGTCATGGGATGCCCTGGCCAGTTTGGCTCAGCGGTTAGAGCGTCCGCCTGCGGTCCAGAGGAGAAGTCATGGGAAAAGCACTGTGCACCACATCCTTAACCCTCTGACAGCCAGTGTCAAAAGGGAAGGCTAGGCGAGGAGGTACATTCCTTACAGTGTTAACAGAGTCACAACGATGACAGTAAAGGCTTGTGTAGGGCTTCCCGTGTGATGTGGCAAGGTCCTAAGAACTTTACATATACAGTTGACTCTTGAACAACCTGGGTTTGAAGTGCGCGGGTCCATTCTACACTGATTTTTATTTTTTATTAATTAATTTATTTTTGTTACAGATGTTTCTCCTTTTCCCCCCCAGACACCCTCCTCCCTATTGCCCTCACCCCACCCCCGCCCCAAGCATGGCTGTCCATGTCCATTGGTCACGCATACATGCATTTAAGTTCTTTGGTTTATCTCATCCCTGCCCCTCCCCCCTGAAGTTTTTTTTTTTTTTTTTTTCACTAAAGATAGTCTAGTCAGCCCTCTGAAATCTGCAGGTTTCATATCCCTGGTTTCAACCAGCTCTGGATGGAAAACAGTGTTTTCCCACTCCCAACCTTGATTTCCATCTGCAGATCCAAGAACCGTCCCCTCCAGCCCCGGCTGGTTGACTGCGGACACCAAGGGCTCACTGCAGTTGCGTCTTTCAGGAGGCAGGAGTTAGAGGCTGATTTTCCCCTGCACAGAATTCAGAGCCATTAATACCTGCGCTTCCCAAAGGTGAACTGCAGGTGAACTCCCTTAACCTCATGTTAAACCACGAAGTCATTCTACTATCCCCAGCCTACCACTGTAGAAGCAGGCCCGGAGTGGTCGAGAAAGTGCCCAGGGGCACCCAGCGAGGAGGTCCTAGCAAGCGCGGGCATTTAGTCCATTTCCCAAGTCACTAGACTTGTGACATAGATTTGCTTCCCACTCTCCCTCTGGGCTGCGAAGCAAAAGGGAAGGATTTTTCGTTTTGTTCTTCATTCCTCAGACTTCCCTGGGTGTTCCTGTTTCTGCAGAAACTAATATGTAAATGTATATTTACAATCAGAAAAATTAATATTTTTACAAAAACAAAGGAAGCAGGGTAAACTTAGGGCCCATTCAGTAAAATCTCTGCAAGCTACAAGAGAGGGGGTCACCTGCTGACGAGGAGTAGACGGAGGCTTCATGAAGACCGGAACCCTTCAAGGACGGGGGGCATCTCTGAAAGCAGGAACTGTGGGTGGGCTAGTATATTTTTGCCAGATCGGTTGACAAAATTGAACTCCCGAGCAAGAAAATTCAGCTTGATTTCCACCTACCCCCAAAACATTGACCTTCTTGTGTTGGTAGATCAGAGGGCAACAGAGAAGGTCGCGTTTTCTCCGCAGGTATTTTCACGTGCTCCCAAAGACTGGATTCCTTTCAGGCAGCTGGGCGCCCGTGTAGCCTCTCACCTCCTCTCTCTCCTCTGTCTGCCTTCTATCCATCCGTCCCGAAGTCGAAAATCCACAGGTCAGGGAGGATGGCCTAGTGGGAAGGGCAGGAAGCGGGGAGTGAGGGAGAGAAAAGGAGGCAAGGCAGATGGCCTCGGGCCCCCACTTCTTGGTAACCCCTTCCAAGAGACCCCATCACAAAGACAGAAACCGCCCTCATTAACAGCCTGGTGACAGATAGGACAAAGGTCACCCATCGGAAGCCATTGCAGCCTCCTTGTCCCTGAGCGAGCACAACCCCGCCAGCAGGTATTTTCAGAACATTCATTTACTTAAAATCAGATCAGCAAAGAGTTGAGAATATTCTCTGGGGAATCTGCTCAGCCTTTAGGAGAGGGTTCTAAATGCAGCCATTGATGCCGCGATTAAGCGGAATAATTATCTCTTCCCTTTATTCTGCCACAGAGAATTGCCCCAGGCCAAGAACCGATTAGTGCTGGCTAACAAACGCCTCCCCGCCCCCACGGGCTCCCAACTGGAACCGGCCAGAATATTTTTCAGCTGAACTAATTCACGAAGCTATAAAACTAGCAACCTTGCTTGCCATTCACCATTTGGGATTTAAAAACTCAAAAATGGGAGATTAGAGAGATTGGCTTTATATACTGTTACTACAATTAAATAAACGGCCCCTGTGTGAATTAATCACCTCCATGCAGCCTATAACAGGGCAGGGATCTAGGCAAGATTTTGAATAATGTTGAGACTGATTTGAATCAACCAGAAATGGCTAATGGTGTTTCTAGCTTATACTTTCAACTCTCTCCCCACAACGGGCGTGCACACATACACACACACACACACTTTCTCTCTTAGTTCAGGGATAATATTGTATCACCTTGATCTTCTTGCAGAATGAAGATTCCTGTTGCTCTTGCTCTGCTTTTCTTCCAGACTTCTCAAGGCGGTTCAGGAGACAAGAGTGGGCTGCAGGTGCTATTCCTCTTCCCAGAGTGCAAGCATATGCTTTATGTTTATTTTATCCTGAGATCTTGGCCCAGAGCCCCCAGGTGGCTGTCCAGCAGTCCCTGAAACAGGACATTAATGTGGCAAAAATGGCTCAAATTTACATAAGCATGCTCATAGAGGAAACGCAGCCTTGGCCTCTGTGGCTCAGTTATTGAGCATTAGCCCATATAGCTGAAGGTAACCGGTTCGACTCTGGACAGTGCACATGCTCAGGTTGCAGGTTCGATCCCTGGTCGGGCTGTGTGCAGGAGGCAGTCGATCAATGTTTCTCTCTCACATTGATCTCTCTCTCTCTCTCTCTCTCTCTCTCTCCACCCCCTCCCTCTCATCCAGTCTTTCTAAAAATCAATGCAAAAAAATATTTTCGGAGTGAGGATTAACAAAACAAAAAGAATAGCAGTGTGTGTGTGCGTGTGTGAGTGCGTGTGTGTGTGTGTGTAGGAATAGCCATTAACATTAATTTTAATTAATAATAGGATTGCCCCGGCGGTTGGAGCATCGGACCAGAGAGTCCGGGGTTCGGTTCCCGCTAGGGGCACGTACCAAAATAAAAACAATAGGATGGAAGCAAAATGATGCCCCATCATTAAGCGAGAAAATGGACTAAGGCACCAGGTCGACAGAGGGGCCTTAGGATCGCGGCAATGGGACTAGTGCAAATGAACTCAATTAGCTTGATTTGAAAAAGAAGAATGGAAAGCCCTTTTACCGCAGTGTGCAGGTGCAGGAAGAGTCCTAGGGGCCGGAGGGGCGGGATGGAAGGACAGGTGGCACGGGACTGAGACAGCGGGCAGGGAAGGAGCGTGGCTGGCACTCGGTGTTGACTTTATTTAGCATTAATTGCAGGAAAGGGTCTATAAAATGTGGTCAAAAATCATTAAACTCTCACCGTTATGCCAATATGATGCCATCCACGGTTCCAAGGCAGGTGTATTATTCCTGGTCCCCGGGCTTAAAGTAAATCATTGCTTTCCCACGAATTCTGAATATTGCATCTCATTATTTTTTACTGCCCTGTTTCTCGAGGTTTTGTGGCTTAACAGGGACCGTTGTATAAAGTCATCGCGGGCCCCATGTTGGGAGAGGGGATGTCAGGAAAAGACTCTCCCTGCCACATTCCCTCCTCCCTCCTAAATTCCAAGATGAACGCTCTCTGCACACACTTCTGGAAATTTCTCTAGGGTCAAGCGTATTCTCCCTGGTGGCCACACAGAAATCCATCTCCGCCCGCAGACATGGGGATGCTCGCTTAGATCTGAGAGACTTACCTCGGGGCATTCTGTCCTCAGGAGAAGCCCAGTCTCACGTGAAATCCAAAACGTCCTTCTAGAAGCCACAGCCGTATGCTACTTACGTCAAACAAGAGAGAGATTGGGTTCACCCACAGTTGCAAAATGAATCAAAACGTACTTTTTAATCCTCAATCTACAGTCAAAACCCCCAGGTAGCATTTTGCAGCAGGCTCTTGCTGCGACCCACAAGCCCGTTTTTGAAAACTCAGAAAAAGATGAGCAACCCCCTGTCAGAGTCTGGACAGTAGTCTCATGAACTCCAAGATCCCAGAGATGAACGGAGACAAATGCAACCATCCAGCCTTTCCAGGGACCCACGTGTCCTCGGACAGGCACACTGTTGGCTGTCACGACAGGAGAACAAATCACGACAGACAGAACCCTGAGTGGCCTCCCTTCTGGATGTGGGACGCGGCCCCTTCAGGCCCTTTCTCACTCCCTTCCCCAACTCTCTGTATCATTTTGCCTTTAAATCTCAGAAAATGAAAGGGTGGGAATTCAGAGAGTGGCCGGCAGCCGGATCTGTTACCCAGCGAGCAAATGGCTGGGCAGGAAAGCGCAGAGGGCCGCCTGGCTGGAGGGCGCTCAGGCTCCGCAGTGGGACCCACCAGCTGCCGGGCAGTCACACCACCTCAGTGTCCCCAGCCTTTCTTACAGCATCAGTCCCTCCCAAGGACACTGTTTAGACTCTTATTTTCCTAATGGAACCTCCCCCGTGAAATCTTAGTATCACAGATATACTGTTGACATATGATACGTGTATTTGTGCTTTAGATATAAAAAAGAGAGTTTTTTCCCCTTTGTCCAGAAAGAACCAACTTTCACCCCCTTGGTGGTGGCAGCACACCTGTGGAGAATGTGTCTGCCGCCTGGTGCCAGCCTCTCGGACCCTGGAGTTAGGTCGTGTGCACACAGTGGAGTTGTTTCTCCTCTGTTGGGCAGTGTCTCTCAGCTTCCGAGCCATTGATATTGGGGCCAAATAATTCTTTGCCATTGAGGCTGCCCTGTGCATGGCAGGGTATTTAAGATGCCAGTTGGACTTTTATCCTCCATCCCCAGTTGGAACAACCAAAAGTGTCCCCTGGTGGGGGTGGGGAGGAAAAACCCTCAGCTGAGAACCACTATGCTGGGAGTGAGGGCTACGACAGTGAACAAGGCAGCAGAGCCCCTACCTGGTCTGCTACTAAACAACGACCCTGACTCGCTCTTAGTCGCCACACCTGTCCAAGAGAAAAAAATGGAAAGATATCCAAGAATGAAATGTTACCACTGGCAACAGCGTGGATAGACCTGGAGTGTACTGTGCTAAGTGAAATAAGTCAGAGAAAGACCAAAAACCGTACTATTTTACTTCTATGTGGAAACTAAGACACTAAACAAATCAACAGACAAAACTGACTCATTGATACAGAAAACAAGTTGATAGTTGCCAGAGGGTTGGGCAGAGGGGGATGGGCAAGGAAGCGGAGGGGGTTAAGAGGCACAAACTTTAACAAAGTCACGGGGATATGAAGTACAGCGGAGGGAATATGGTAAGTAACATTGCGACAACTGTGTAAGGTGACAGACGCTTACTAGACTTCTCATGGCCATCACTTTGTAAGGTGTATAAACATTGAATCCCTATGCAGTGCACCTGAAACTAATATAATATTGTATGTCAGCTATACTTTAATTAGAAAGAGCTTTACATTCCAGAGTTAAAAACATAATAATATCCAAGGTTCCCTCCAACGCTATTATCCTGGGGCAAGTGATGTCTCTTTGCTTTTAATGTAATAAACCTGGGCAGTTTGAATTAGCTCTCCCCCGCCCTTAAGATCTGAACCGAAATCACAGACACAATTCACTGTATTTTAAAACAAAGCTCAACAGTATTTATTTGATCGCCTTCCAAAATTGGTCCGTGGATGATCTTATACAGGGAAAGTTATAGAGATGTCACCTCTGTGTAGATGACAGTCCTGAGCAAATAACCAGGAGTCTTGCAGAGAACAGAGCAGCAGGTAGGATCCAGCATACAGTGGGTGTCATGCGTGACGAGTGTAAAGCCATTAAAGAGTGTAATAAAATTACATAGAGCCTCATTAAATATTTTGTTAACATTTTTTTAAGTGTTTTTCCTTTATTGATTTCAGAGAGAGAGGAAGAGAGGAAGAGAGATAGAAACACTGATGAGAGAGAACAATGAATGGCCACCTCCTGCACGCCCCCTACTGGGGAACAGACCCACACCCTGGGCATGTGCCCTGACCAGGAATCTGACCAGCGACCTCTTGGTGCAGGGGTCGACACTCCGCCACTGAGCCACACTGGCTGGACTGTGAACATTTTTTATAAAAGACATCTCTCTCTCCCTTCTTCCCTCCTTCCATCACTCCCCTTCCCTCCCTCCCTCCTTCTCTCTCTCTCTCTGTCTCTCTCTCTCTCTATTTCAAACTAATGTTTTGCAGCAAAAACCCGGGGCTGAATTGAATGATTGTACTGGTAATAAAAATGAGAACTTAAATTAGCATGTCACCTGATGTCATAAAAATCACTGACTTCTCATCAAAACAGAAAGTCTTGCGGTACCGAGAGTGAGGAAGACGTGGCTCCCAGTGAGGACGTGATGGAAGAAGAGGCTTGGAAAAGCTGAGTCGTGGAAACCGAGTCTGCTCGTGGCCCTTCAGGCGATGTCAGAGCCCTCTCCGCGGTTCTCAACCTCTGGGGGTCCAACGACCCTTTCCCAGGGGTCACCTAGGACGTAACAGGAGCAACATTACAGTTATGAAGTAGCAACGAAAATAATTTTATGGCTGGGGGGTCACCACAACACGAGGACCTGCATTAAAGGGTCGCGGCATCAGGAAGGTTGAGAACCGCTGGGATGATGGTCCTGAACTTTTCCGGGCCCTTCTTGCTGCTGCTGCCAAGTCCTGTCTGCCCGAGGTCGCCGAAACACTCTATTCCTGGAGTCAACTCAGAGTGTCTGGGTGAGAAGAGGGTGGAGGTCAGTGTTGTACCACCCGTGTCTCTTCCACCTGGGAGACTCTGGCATCCTCATGAACGAGGGGTGACCTTATGCAGAAAAGTCTACCTAGGTGCGGAGTTGACTTGATGGGAGGGCCCCAAACTGGACCTGGGGCCCATTTGCCCCTTGGAGAGCTTATGCAACCACTCGGCTCGGTGTTTCCATTGCAAACCAGTCACGGAAGAGTACCGGTGACTCACGTACTTCGGAAACCCTTCACTGACTGCAGACGCACCTGGGAGACCAGGACGGGCCCTGGTTCTTTAAACTGACGACCTGGGCTCTGCAGACCCCCGTCGGCCCTGAGCGCGCACCAAAGAACTTCACACGAAGAGCCCGCTGCTCCCTTTCCCGAGAGATCGAGCGAGGCTTGGCGGCTTCCTTCGTGCCTCACTGATTAGAAGGAGCCCCTTGTGATGGCCAAACCGTCTCGAAAGGAGGGGGGATTTTAAGTTCTTAGAACATATGACTTCATTTCTCATTCTGAGGCTGGCTCGGCATCCAGGAAGCTTATAAATATTATCTGATGACATATTCCCAAACAAAGCTCTCTGGTGCCAGAACTCACGGAAGGAGTGGAGAGAGCCCCTCGCTGTCATATTCCCATGGCCACCAGACGTTATCTTCCTCTGCAGGGGACCCAGGGACAGAGACACCGCGCTGGCGGCTCACCTGCTCCCTGAGAGTCAGCTCGGCGTCTGTGGTGGTCAGCATCTGGACGGCATTGTCAGGAAGCCCAAATGCTTATTATCCTGTTTTGGAATCTTCTCACGCTCTGGCCCAAAGTTAAAGCAACTGGCTGAAGAACCAGGGACGTCTCCCAAAGAGGCCTCCAGAGGGAAAGCCAAATAGCTCGTAAAATCTTACCCCAGTCTGTAAAACAGTGAAAGAGACACTTAGCATCGAGTGGTGTTTCCTTGGTTCTCATTATTTTATGAGGTCTCAATAAGTTCCTGGGGCTGCTGTAAAAAAGATTTCTTTTTAGTGGTTTGTTAAGCTGGACCCCCCACCCACCCTCACGCGCACCCCTCGTTCCCACCTCCTCACCACGCCTCCCCTCCCTTTGTTTGGTTCGCAAAAGTTCTGCCGTGTCCTGGGCTCGTACTGTCAACTGAATTCCTGGCTCCAAGTGCGTCATTTTCCCTCAACGTCAATGTTCACTGCCGATTGAACTTCCCCCAGTTCAAATCACAGGCTCCTCCAGGCTCCGGCTGAGACTCCAGTGAGCATGTGGACTGTGCTGAGGGGTGGAGCCTGTCACGTGCCCCTCGGTGACTTCCTTCAGATTTCTCTAGTTGCTGGTGGTGCCGAGATAGACCTCGGATCTCAGCCTCCTCGAAGATTTGCTTCCGCTGGAGAAAGATGCTTCGTCCAAAACTGTGCCTTCATCCAGGGCGACCCAGTGACTGATCAGGGTGAGGTGTGAAAGCCCCCGCTGCTCACCCTAAGTCTGTGCCGCTGCAAAGGAGATGCCCACTGCTCACCTCCTGTGGGGTTGGTGCTACCCGGCAGCCCAGCTGGTCCCTCTGCCCAGGCTTCCTCCCTGCCCCTCTCTGTCGCAAGGTGCTCACCCCGGGCGCTGTCTCTAGTAACCATCTCCTGCACACTCCTGTCTTGGAGGCAGCTTCCCAGGGCACGCCCTCGGCTGGTGCCAGGGATGGTCTGAGAAAGCAGATGCTAAGATGGGATTTTGGAACTCGATCCCCTACCGCCCAGTTGGCAGTGAAGACCCTTCACTCGTGACAGGTGGAGCACAATGGAGCGATGCCATTGTTGAGCTCCCAGCCGTGGGTACCGGGGGTGGTGCACCTGTGAAAGGTAATACCCCAGCTGGTGCAATGTACCAGGCCTTTGCAAATACAGAAGGAGGAGCTACTGCAGGACAGTGGAGTGGGTTGGCCATTGCTAAGCTTGATTGACGCTAGATAAAAGAAAAACGGAGTGTCATGGGTCAGCAATTAAAAGCTAAGCAAGGAGCCCAGCCAGTGTGGCTCAGTGGTGGAGCGTCGACCCCTGCACCAAGAGGTTGCTGGTTCGATTCCAGGTCAGGGCACATGTCCAGGTTATGGGCCCGATCCCCAGTGGGGGGCATGCAGGAGGCGACCAATTGATGTTCTCTCTCATCGATGTTTCCATCTCTCTCTCCCTGTCCTTTCTCTCTCTCTAAAACCAATAAAAAAATTTAAAAAATTTTTAAAGCTAAGCAAGGAAGCCAGAGGACATCCTTGGAAGCATAGACAGAGGCTCTCACTTGCCTTCAGCAGAAGGCAGTGAAACCAGAGAGAAAAGGGAATAAAACCAAACATTTTAAGGATTGTGGGACATGGGGTCTGAGTTCGCAGAGGTAACTCACACACCTGAAGCATAACCGTGGCCCCTTCGGTGGAAAGGGAGCACATAGCAACCAGGACATCGATGAAAACCTGCCTCAAATTCACCATCGCTGGTCATCTCCAGTCCTGCTTGTACAGATGGAATCCACGCGCTTGGCATTGGGTTCCAATCCCCACAATGGCCTGTGGGGTAAGCGCTGTTAAAGTGGACACCAAGGGGAAGCTCCTAAATATCCCCCCCAACACACACACACACACTCACACACGGTAGTGGATCAAAATCAGCATTTCATATCCAAAAAGATGGCAGAAATTAATGCAACCCTTAAAGATGTAAAGGGTTAAATCAGAGACCTGTAAACCACAGATCTAGTCTTCTACCTGTGAGTGGCCTATAGGCTAAGAATGGGCACACCTCATAGCCTCAACTTTCCACTTGGCCCATGAAGCCTAAAATTTCACCATCTAGCCCCGTACAGAAAAAGTTTGCCAACCTCTGCATTGTAAGATAGTCTCCATTGTATCTCCAGTTATTCAGGAATCTTGCTCCTGAAAGAAGAAGGAGAATAGGAGGAGGAGGAAGAAAAAGGAGGAGGAGGGGGGGAAGGGGGGGAAGGAAGTGGAGGAGTGGAGGGGGAGGAGGAGGAGGGGGAGGGGGAGGGGGAGAAAGACAAATCCAGGAGGTTGACCGTGAGCCCTTGAGAACTCATCCCAGTCATAGTCCCCAACTGTCGTTCCTGGGCTGAATGTTGCTAGAGACCTGGGTTTGTATTTGGAGCGTGGTCATTCTCTGGAGAATGTCTTCTGTTCCTGCCTTATCAGAAAGGAAGGTCATAAACGGCTTGCTTGTCTTGGGACGGACAACAACGCACATTGACAGTGTTGCCCCCGGGCCAGGTTAACTCTCCCATTCTCTGACATATAGAGTCTGAAGACACCTGAGCCATGGAGACATGCCACAGAACAACACCCCCGGCCACTCTATTGTGTTCATTAGACCAGACGAGTGAGGAGTAGCTAGCGTATTGGAGGCCGTGGTGAGATACAGATGCTCTAAGACACGGGTAATGTATCCTACAGAGTTTCAGGAGCCTGCCGGTCAACGTTTTAGGGTCCTGGCAGGGACACATGGTCGCACAGAGGTCAAAGAACAGTCCCTGGCTCTCCTCTGCCCAGCCAAGGGTGAGTGCTCAGAAACTGGGAGTGAATGTGATTACGGTATTGATAATAAATTTAACTTCGGGACTTTGGACGACCTGGCCAAACTACTTTAAGCCTCCCCATGTCTTTAAAGCATTTACTTTGTTATTTCATGTGGCAAGATGATGCCTTGATTTGGAATATTGGAGCTTCATCAAATGTCGGCTCGGCCCCATTTAGTGGTTATGAAACCCGAAGCATGTTATTTCATATCTCCCTGGAATATGTATATCATCGCCTATAATGACCACTTCGGAATAGATACTGTCTAAACTATCTCCCCTCTCCAATACTCCACATCCAGGCAGTCTGTGGTGATGGCTACTGACCACGTGGCTATTAGAATACGGACAGTTAAATTCACCAAAAGTGCATTCAATTAGACATTCAATTCTTCAGTTGCATTAGACACATCTCCAGTGCTCAGTGGACGCCTGTGGCCAGTGGCTCCCATACTAACCCACATAAGGAACACCTCCATAATCGCGGAAAATTCTGATGACTGTGCTGCTCTGTTCTATTTCAGCCTTGTCAGGTCCAACGGTAATATTACAGTCACTGTAGGTCCAACACGGACATCCGTACACACCCATATAGATAAAATAGACATTAAAGAAAGCTCACAAAGTACTAAATCAGTCACTCCCTCAGGACTAGGAGATTTCTACATATCTCAATTTCATCACGTCACACCCCTATAAAATTGCTCATGTGATGATACCCTTTATAGGTACGGAATCTATTTAGGTTCTTCAAGTGATTAAAATACTAAGCGCAGTCATACAGCTAGGAAGTGGTAGAGTAAAGATTCAAACTCCCCTTGAGTCCTCGTCCTTAAGCATGGTACCCTACTTTCCCCCAATGACCTTCGATGTTGATGCCAGTTACTGCGTGATCATCCTCTGAATTCCCACACGGCCGATTCGCAGGGTCTGGGCCGCCAGCAGCTAGTACCCGGCTTGCGGGCTCTCGGAGGCGGAAACTCGCCTGGTTGCTTAGCTCTCAGGGCAGCATGTTGGAAATGAAGGGAACCGTCGCCTGGAAATGCTTTTTTACCTCTGGCTTTCAAGTTAATTACTTTGTGCCTCAAGCTGACATTGTTGAGCACTTGGTTACTCTCCCTCCACCAACCTTCACACATGTCTCCTTTGTGAATGCATTTCCCCCCTGTGCTGGCGTCTGAAATAGCATGGATGTCTGCCTGCTGTGCTATTCCATTCATTGTCAATGCTTGCGGTCGAGTTCTGCGCCGCCCCAGAAGCTGCCTTCCCAGTGCGCAGAGGTGCGCCTTTGTGTGCGAGCGAAACGGCCCCGTCTCGAGGGCTGCAAGTTCAGGAGGATCCCTGGACACGGGCAAGTTGAGAACTGAATTTTATGTGTTGGAAGAGAAAGGGGGATTCCCGGGTGAGAGTTGTGAAATCTGAATGATTGAAGTTCAGCTGGCTTTAAACATTTTTTTAGATGAAACAGGACTGCACTTTCTGAGGGACGACCATGTTGCTTCAAGGCAGCTCGGCTCGGACTCAGAAGACCTGGGTTTGGTCCCGACTCGGCCATTCATAGCTGTGGGACTCTGGGCGGGCAGTTAAACTACCCAGTCTCATTCTCCTCCTGGGAAAATGGTAGCCATGGTAACACCATCCTTATCTACTGTAGTGGACGCTGTAGCATTTGACCCCGAGTCCCTCTTTGAGACCAAGGAGGTTATTTCTCCAGGTGTAAGAAGTGTTGCCTGTTGATAGCTCCCAGGCCAACCTGCCTCTGGGAATTACCTTCAGCCTAAAGGGAGGGTCACCATGCCCAAAGGTGTGCACCCTTTCCAAGGGCAGCCCACATCCAGTGACCGGTATATGTGATATACAGAGGCCCAGTATCCTTATGTCAATTTAGGACATCTCTGAGGGGTCACCCGGCTCCAGAGCTCCCCCTGAGACCAGCCGTGCCTCTGTGTGACTACGGTCCAGTTCAGTTTCTCCATCCAACCCTGCTTTCCTGTCTTCAGTATACATGACACCTTCAGGAACTGTCCTCAACTCACCACATGTCAGCAGAGCTCCAAGTCAGGGGCACCCGAAGGCACCTAGGTCCCTGGCGCACGTAAGAGTTTTGTTTCTTCACTCCAGTTCCACAAACGTCAAGCCAAACACACTATTCAAAATATTTCCTGTGTGTGTTTTTTTATTATTTTTTCTTGTATTGATTTTAGAGAGAGAGGAAGTGAGAGGGGGATAGAAACATCGATGAGAGAGAACATCGACTGGCCGCCTCCTGCATGTCCCCACTGGGGATCGGGCCCACAACCTGGGCATGTGCCCTGACCAGGAACTGAACCTGCGACCTCTTGGTGCCTGGGTCAATGCTCAATCACCGAGCCACACCGGCCGGACTCCTGTGTGTTTTTTATACGGAAACATTTTGTTGTAAAATATACCAACTCAGAGAAAATTTTGTAAGGCTTAACTCCTTACCTGTCAATGAAATAGCTGTAATCTGGACACTACCTTTGGTCTAGTTAATATTGTGGGCATTTTAGGAGGATCTAAGGTCAGAGTTCACTTAAGATAACCTGCTTGTGGAATGTTAAAGAGTGTCATTCATATTACCCAAGATGCCTCATGCTACCCACTTTCCACTTCGTGATGTTCTCCAAGCCCCACAGTCAAAATAAATCAGTCTTTACTGTTCTGTCATTTTGTCAACATTGGGTACAGATATTTGTGTACATGCTTTTCTTTCCCACTGGTTGTAATGGTCCTTTAAGACAGGGACTATATATTATTCATGTTTTACCCTCCCAGCATCAGTGACATTACCTTTCACTTAGTGACCTGGCCACAAATATTGGCTGAATGTCAATATGGGTAGTTATATTTGTTGTAATTTATATGTATTCATAGGGCCAATTTTTCTCCATTTTTTTTTCCCTGAAGACTAGAGAAAAGAGAAAACGTCTTTGAATGGAAGCCTCATACCATATTCAAAACTTAACTCAAAGTGTATTCTGAATCTAAATATAAGAGCTAAAACGATACAGTTCTATGAAGAAAACATAGGATGGAATCTTTATGGCCTGGGATTTGGCAGTGGAGTCTCAGACATGACTCTAAAAGCATGAGCAACACAAGAAAAACTGGATTAACTAGATTTCATCACATTAAAAACGTTTGCGTATCAGAGGACACTGTCAGAGAAGCCACAAGGCAGCCTACACATGGGGGGAAATTTTTGCAAGTCATCTCACCTCTAAGGGGCAAGCATCCAGAATATCTAAAGAACTCTTACAGCTCAACAACAAAAACACAAGCAACCTAATTGCAAAATAGGCAGAGGACCTGGATAAACATTTGTCCGAGACATATACAAATAGCCACACAAAAAAAGGGACACTCTGCTCAAGATGATTTGTCATCCGGGAAATGCAAATCAAAACCACAATGAGATATTACTCCACACCCACTGGAATGGCTGTCGTTAAAACACAACGATGATGACATGTGCCAGCAAAGATGTGGAGAAGTTGAAACCCTCACACACTGTTTCGGGGGAGGTGAAATGGTTCTGCCACTGGAAAACAGTTTGGCGATTTCTGAAACATCCAAGAAAGAATTACTTCTTGAGCGCACCATTTCACTCCTAGATGTATACGCAAAAGGACTGAAACCAGAAACTCAAATGCATGTACACACACATCCATAGCAGCACTATTCACAATAACCAAAAGGCACAGTGAATGAATGGATAACCAAACGGCGATGTATACACAATGGAGTATTACTCTGTCACAGAAAAGGATGAAGTACTGACACAAAACATCCTAAATGGAAGAAGCTAGCCACAAAAGGTCACACCTACACGATTCTCTCTCTATTAAACATGCAGACTAGATAAATCCCCTGAGACACAGCCTGGATGGATGGCTTCCAGGGGCGGAGGGAGGAGGCAGAGGAGGTGGCTGCTGGGGGGGGGGGGGCCTTCCTTCGGACAGATGAAAATCTTTTGGAACTAGATAGTGGTGGTGGTTGCACAACGTCGTGAATGTCATAAATGCCGCAGTAAAATGGTAATTTTATGCTATGTGAATTTAACCTCAATAAATTACTTTTTAATGTTTAAATGGCTACTCAGGGAGGTTTTAAAACGTCTCGTGTGTTAGCCCTCTACACTGTACAGGCTAGACTGAACATATTGTTGATCTAAAGTCGAGGGGGTAAGTCACGTACCCTTTCAGATATCAGACATCAGTATGATTCACCCACACCTTCTTCTCTTCTGTTTTGGGGTGCTGCAGGGTGAAGAAGGGCCATGACTAGCTCTGGCCTGTGAGCCGTGAAGAGAAGCTAGCTGTGTGATTTTCAGAGGTAAGAGATTCTCCATGTCCTCTTCTTCGATCGCTAGGCCAACAACGAACGGGTGAATGTGGAGGTGGTAGGACCCTGAAGCCATCGGCAACACAGGTTCCAGCGGGAGACAGCTGTCCTGCAGGGTGGCCAGACCTGCAGGACACTGACCTTTGCTGTGTCCAACCGCTGAAATGTAGGCAGAACATAAGGGAAGAGAAATCCTGCAGAGGTTCTTCCCGGGCACAGTTGGTAGATGTCTGTGCCACTCAGGGGAACCCTCTGCAAAGCTGAGACTCTGCCAACGTTCTGTCTTCTCCTCCGCTTTCCCACCAATGGGAGCATCTCTCTCAGACATTGTCTGGTTGCACAATACAGGAAGGAAAGATCTTTTTTAAAAATAGCCCTCGATTTGCTTCTTATCTCTGTCAGGGTATTTTGAAGTCACATGGGTGAGAGGATGAGATACCCATCTCGAAAGGATACAGAGATTTGAGATTTCCTTTGCCTCAGGTCGAATCTGCTCCTGGCTGTCACTATTTGGAAGATGAATACCATGAAGTCCTTCATCCCTAAAGAAACTGCCAAGGAGCACTGTTCATTTTACCTGGAGGATGTAGGAGAGAAAGCGGATTGCATTACCTGAGAATTTAGACCGTGGAATCAGATGACCCAGGTTCAGAGACCAGCTCATCTACTTACTCAATATATGATCTCAGGAGGCAGTCAGCCACTCAATGCCTCTGTCTTGTCATCTATGAAATGGGAGTAATCATTCTTACTTAATAGGGGCATTGTGGGATGGAGCGGATGTGTGTCAGGAGTCTGGAACAGTCCTGGTGTACAGTGTGTCCTGTATAACCCTTTGCTACCTCTGCTAAGGAGCTATTCCAACACCCCCTCTATGTGACGGCAGAGGTGGTGGCAGCTGGCTTGGAAGTCATGCCTGAGTGTGCACCCCGCCTCAGCTAGTCAACTCTCTGGGACATAAACGTCAGTAAGAAGGGAACGGAGTCTTGGGATAGCTGTTTGCTGTAGAACCAAAATAAATAAGTAGTCAGTATGCATTGTCTACAGGTAACAGTAAACCCAGATTCTACTGGCTTAACTAAAAAGAAAGTGTTTTAGCTGTAAATACAGAGATAGAGAAGGTCCCAGGCTAGGCAAGGTGTAATGTGTGGTTCAGGGCCATCAACAAGGATTCCAATTTTTTTTTTTTTTTTTAGAAAATGCATTTGCTGTCCTAAACATATTAGGGACCTAGTAAAACTCAAAAAGTATTTACTGTATACCTGAAATTCAAATATAACTGGGCACCCCCTAGTGTGTCTGGCAACTGCAGTCCTGCTTGATCTGGACTGTTGCAAACTGTCCTCCAGAGGGAGGCGGGGACCCAATCAGGCCGCGTTTCTGTCTCCTTTCGCCAGAGCAAGAAGACAGCTTGGACGCTCAGCATGCAAATACCAGGCCTGCAACAGCAGACATCGGGTAGGGGATTCGGCAAGAGAAAATGGAAGTATTGTAATTTAATCCCAAAATACAAGTATTCATTTAGTACTTTTATCAACAAGGCGCTGCTGAAGATTCTGGAAGCCTGCTGAGTCTCCGTGTCCAGGGAGCACGGAAAGAAGAGGAGGAATTCGGTGGGCGGAGCACCAGGAGACGGGGACAGCCGTGGCTCAGTGCATCCTGAAGGGCCAGCCCTGGACACATGGGTGACAGGAGAGTGGATGAGGAGCAGCGTGACTCTGTAGTGAGAGATGAAGGCTACTCGGTCTCCGGGCTAATTTTTACAGAGGAACGTCAATCCGAATCGGAAACACCAGTCATCAGTAGAAATTGCAGTAAAGAAGACTTTGAGCTGTGGTTTAACAAAAATCAGTCTGACTGCAACGTGTAGGCTGAATTGGACTGAGGTAACATGACCCTCACTGGAATTACCTACAGCAGCAGTTTTCAACCTTTTTTTTCTACTGATGCCACACATAAACAGATCACTGAAATTCTGCAGCACACACACACACAAGTATGTTTTTTGGCATAAAATAGGTATAATTTTGATTTCTTTTTTCTTTTTGTTTTTTTTCCTTTATTGATTTTAGAGAGAGAGGAAGGGAGAGGGAGAGAGAAATAGAAACATCGATGAGAGAGAACATCAATTGGCCACCTCCTGCCTGTCCCCCACTGGGGATCGAGCCCACAACCAGGGCACGTGTCCTGACCAGGAATCGAACCGGCGACCTCTTGGTGCATGGGTGGACACTCAACCACTGAGCCACACACTAGCTGGACTATAATTTTTTTTTTTTAAACATTTTTTTTTTGTTTTTTTTGTTCAGGTAGAGTGGGAGGGAGAGAGAGGAACAGAGAGAGAGAGAGAAACATCGATGTGAAAGGGACACATTGAGTGGCTGCCACCCGCACAACCGACCAGGGCCGGGGACAAACTGCAACCGAGGTACATGCCCTTAGCGGGAACCAAACCCGGGTCTCTCAGGACCGCAGGCCGACGCTCCAACCGCTGAGCCAAACCGGCCAGGGCAGCTGGACTATAATTTTGATTTATTTACAAATAATAATAATAACAGTAATTACCCTTTTTGCTCCACAGTGACTTTTAAAAAAATCGGGTACCTATTGTATATAAGGATTTCTGATACCAAAAATTAACCAATCAGATGCAACCTTATTATGCAACATGACCAATAAGACGCAGCTCTATTATATGACCTATATATTTATGGTTCGAGATAGGGCATTCACACTGGAGGCCTATTGTTGTGTTGGCTGTTGAAATTTTTACACTTGAGCATCTAAGAGAAAAGAGGTCAGCGCCCCTGACTAAGCCTTTCTATTTCAGTTCGCTTTCCCAGGAATGTCTCCTTGACTAAGCACTCAGGTACTGCGTCTTTCAAAAATTCTCATGGCACACCCGTCTGCCCTGGCAAACCGGTGAATATCACTGACTGGCAGGACGGCTACCAGATCTAGCGCCCCCTTTTGGTAACCTAGATTCAGTGAAGGTTATCTTCCTATCTTACAATGCCATTCACAGAGAAAATAACCTGCCTCCAAATATAATTCCAGAAAAATAAGTGTAATGCCCTACCTGTGACACATAAAGAAGAAATGAGGTGATTAGTTTACAATAAATCACGTTCTCGCCCAGGGATTATTACACTAGCAAACACAGCTGTCCGCCAGTGTTTATATGAGATGCAGATACATTTTTTTTTCATTTTTAAATAGACATTTTAGAAATAATTCTTTCAGTTTCTACACAGTATCCTTGATCCCCTCGTGGCCCTCAAAGTGTAAAGCGTGTACTACTATCTGGCTCTTTACAGGAAACAGTTGCCAACCCTCGTTTTCAGGAACAGCTGTCTAACTTGCGTGACCCAGTATGAAGTGAACATGCGGGATCCTAATGAAAAGTATTAAGAAGTTCAAGACAGGGGTAACAGAGCAGTCAAGCCCTGCCGGTTCTGGTACGTACATACTCAGCTGCCCCTTCGCTACAGACACAATGAACCAGTCAGCTAACAGCTACATGTGCAGACCAGTACACACAGGTCATGCACACCGCACTACCGTGTGTAGCAACCCCATAAAACTGTGTTGTATCAACAGCTCAAGTACCATGGTGGTGTTCCCATTCTTGATGTGAACTGGCAAACAGTGCTTGGGGAACTTTTGGATACTGAGCAGCAGCAGCCTCTTTCTTTAACAGACAAGAAAGTTGCATTTCTGCAATATTCATGGAATGATAAAACACAAAGAACCATTTTTATGGGTGAGATGCAATTAGCTTCTAGGCTGAGATCATTATTAGCAGGTCTTCTATGAATGTTCGGTGAACTGTGTGAAGGCTGGTGAGGGGCAAGTTGTCATTTTCACTGTGAAGCGAGGGCCGACACATGGCACAATGACCAATGTCACTGACCCCTATGCACTCAAGGCCACTGTGTCTCTACCGCTCCTCAAACTGTAACACCTAAGAGTGCCCAAGGCCATTTGCAAACCACCCTTTAGGAAGTTCTGCTGCTTGAGTAGAGGACCATTCGCCTGGAGGATCTAACAACCATTGAACAGTGGCTGGTGAGGATGAGATATTGTGGGTCTTTGCTTATTGGTGCAGCCCTTTAAATGTATCCAATCAGAATGGCTTAGGTTGTTTCTCTCTTTTGTGATGCATCTTTGGGTGGGTAGGACAAATGCTAATAATATCAGCACCTTAGACCAGTGCAGAGTTAACTCTTTTCAGCATTTTTTATTTGACATTGTACAGAATTCAGATTCAGTTATGAAGGATAGGCATTACTCGATCGATTTAAATAGTTTTATTAAAAATGTATATTCAGAGTTCATTATGAATACTCATCATGTGTAAGGCACACAGTTTGGGGATACTGAAAAAACAGTCTGAGACCTAGAAAGAACAGGCAACTTTCCCAAGTTCCCACGACACCGAGAAGGTAGAGCCGGGACTGGAATCCAGCTGTTATGATTCTTAATTCTGTATTCATCCAGTTTTCTTCCCCTCGTGGGGGGAAACTCATTCACTCAGAACCTGCTTGGGATAGAAGGCATTTCAACTCATAACTTAGCAGAGCAAGATCACCATCAGGAATGGTGACACCCAATTCTTTTTGAGCCTTGAAAAGGCACCCACTTGGCACCCCTCTCTGGCTGCCGGAGAGAGAGGAGTTCACAGATAGTTGGCAAGAACTAAACGCCAGTGAATTCCCAAGAAGAGAGTATTCATATCTATACTTAGGTAGAGCCCATGGAAAACACAGAGAAATGAGACATTGGAGTGTTTTTAGAAATTATTATTGTTGAACCAGGCCCAGAACCCCACTACAGAGCATATAGGTCTGGAACTTGGCAATACCCAAAATTAATGGTATCGTCATAAAGTTTATATATAACATATATGTGTGTGTGTGTGTGCATGTATGTGTGTATGTGTGTGTGTGTGTGTATAACTTCTTAAGCCATGCACCAGGAAGGAGGCTCATATGGGGTAACCACCTCAGCCCACCCATAAATAATCCATGTTAATATCCTAAGAGAGGTCACGGACTGGAGAAATGTGCTGACATCTGGCTCCTTCTGGCAGGATAGCCTGTATGGTCTAAACAGATGGCCTTTAATTAGTGGTAGGTTGTCCCAGCAGAGGGCAGCTTGGGCAGGGATCATTATTTGGACTACCCACCTCATGCCTGGCTCCTAGAACTCTTGGCATGTTGTCAGAAGTGCCACTGCGGCTCCTGCCAATAGGTCTGATGTCACTGATGGCAGCCTCTAGATCGACCATCGTCATGGGAGGGAGGCTCAGCAAAGACCGTGGTGCAAACAGGCTGGGGACATTCGGGAGATGGATGAGGACAGAGAGAACGTGTGGAATACACTTGCCGAACCCTACCGAACCTTCGTGTTTGGGGGCCCCAGTTGCTGCGTATTCTTTGGGAACTCAGCAGCCTCTGAAGCCTTTCAGCCGTAGGAAGAGGTGGGAACCAGGGAGGGAAGGTTACGCTTGTTTCCCACTACATGTGAGCTAAACGGCAGAGGAGCGTGCCCATGGGTTATTATAAAGAGCCAAGCTGCTGCCACCTGGCTGGTGTGGCTCAGTGCTTGAGTGACCCCTGCACCAGGAGGGCGCCGGTTCAGTTCCCAGTCAGGGCACATGCCCAGGTTGTGGGCCAAGTCCCCAGTGGGGGGCATGCAGGAGTCAACCAACTGATGTTCTCTCTCATTGATGTTTCTGTCTCTCTCTCCCTCTCCTTCTAAAATCAATAAAGAAAAAAAATTTTTTTTTAAACAACCAAGCTGCTGAAGGATCGTAAGTTCTAGTGTCCAGATTAAAAAAAAAAAAAAAAAAAGTCAGTCTTCTGTTTCACAGATAAAGAGAAAACGATTTGCTGTGTCCAAAGGGAACACAACCACCAGCAGGACCTTGTCTTCAATCCACCAGGCCCCGACAGTCTTGAGCACATCTGGGCCCTGAGCAGAGTGATGCAAACGTCTCCTCCGCCCTGAACAGGACAGAAAGTAAAGCAACGTGAGATTCAACCACTCCTGTGGCGCCTGACCCTGAGCGGGGATGCTGGGGCGTCACGTGCCTTCGCAGCGAGCTTCGTTTCGGCCGAGGACCGGCGCTCTGCCCTCCTGCCCACAGTCATTGGTGGTCCCGAGAGCATTGAGCCAGTTCTCCTTCGGGTTTTTCCAATGATGCCCTTCACATTTACTTTCCAGCATGGATGGTAGCGGGATCCCCCTTCGCCCCCTCAGCTCTCCTCACACTGAACAGAAATGGAGAAGCAACACGATAATAACTGCAGGTGTCTGCAGAACGTTTAAGCTTCATTCACTTGGCTGGTCCCTCACTACATTGCTGACAGCTTTCACAGGTCAAGGTTCACCCTGGTGCAGCTTCCAAGGCTTAACGATTGGCGTGACTTGCTCCCTTCTACAGAAATCCCAAAAGCCGGAGCGATGTTTATACTTGTGATTCGGGAAACGGCTGGATGGGAGAGATCTCTTTCCCCAGCGCAAAGCACATCCTATAAAGCCCTAACCATAGAGAGGGGCCTCCTGTTTCGGACAAGATGACCTGGAGGAGCTTTGTAAATGTCATGAGACCCTTAGCAAGTACATACATAGCAAGAAGAATCTGGTCAATTTTTTAAAAATCTCGACCTTTTCCCTACCTATATGTAGACGACCTCCAATCACATATATTGTGATAATATTCCAGGGGCTGAGGAAAGAAAGGTTGCCATGATTCCGATGTGGATTTCGTGGAGTTAGGTCATCTCCTGTCTCAAGTCACGGAGGTGAGGTTGAGGCCCAGCGTCCCCTCGAGGTAGGCATATGTTTCATTTGTTTGTTTATCTCATTGGTAGTGCATGCCTTCTGTATTTGGGGCACCACTTTGGTTGTTAGAAATGCAGCAATGAGCAGCAACAAAAGACGAAACCCCTATTTTCATGGGCCTTGCAAGCTGGCGGGGGACCTAGATAAGAACTACATCAATACGCACGCATAGGACATTCAGTCTCTGGAGAAAGGCAAATGCCACAGGGAAGAGGGCCAGTAGTGACCTGGGTGACGGGTGCCACTGTATATCGTTGGGAGAGCAAGATCTCTCTCTAGTTAGTTGTATTCGAGTAAATGTCAGAATGGAGCGGAGCGGCAAGTCCTGAGGCCACGTGGGCGTGGAATGTCCCCGGCAGTAGGAGGAGCAGGTGCTAAGGCCCGGACGCCTGATGTGTGAGGACAGCCCGGGAGGCCAGTGGAACAGGGCCAGCCCTGTCCAAGGGCCCGAGACGCGGTCGGAGCGCGGGTGGGCTCTCCCCGGCACTGCTCCTTGGTGATTTCCAGGCGAAGGACTTTATTTGTGACCTGTGACCCTCTGTCACAGCAAACACAGCTCCCGTGTCTTGAGTGCTTGCTGGGTGCCAGGCCCTGCAGCGAGACCTTACCCAGGTCGCGGCGTGGTCTCCCCGACACAACCGTAACGACGTAGGGACTATGTTCTCCCCTTGCGCAGTCAGGGAACCTCGGCTTACAGGTTGGACATGTTGCCAGGGCTGCCGGGCTGACAGGCGCCGGAGACTCCAAATAAAACAAAGGCAAAGCCCAGGGGGTTAAAAGGCCCATGCTGGTGCCCGCACCCCCCGACTGGGTGACAGAACCCGAGGAGCCTTAGCCTGGGCTGTGCTCTCCTTAAGCAAGGAAGCGAGGTGGGAGGAACCAAGAGATGCCCCCGTAGGAGGGGCCGGTCTCCCCATTCTCAAGAAGCCTTCCTGGCTGGGCCCTGGCTGGTGTTTCCATCGAAGCCGAGAACCGTGCCGAGGCTGAGACGTGCTCTGTATTCTTCTCCCCGTGTGGTGAGGGGTGGAGGAGAGCCTGGCCAGCAGGGCCAGGGACCACACCTCTTTGTCAGGAACATGTAATTAAAACAGAAAGAAAAGGGGGAAAAAATGAGCAAAGAAATAGCCACCCCCCCCTTCCTCAAACACACGCTCATGCGCACACACACAGCCCGGCAGACGTCCATCACTCGGGTCCTCGGGGCTCCGATGGAAACATTTTCCACCTGGCACAGCTCGGCCTTAAACACCCCTCCAACCCAGCCTGAGACTTGGACCGTCAGTGGAGATATTTTTAAAACCATGACACAGAGGAGAGTGACAGGCTTGGTGTTCTCAGTGGGTGGGTAGAGTGTTATTTCATGTTGTTCTTGTCACTCAGCCCAACATTATAAGTGTGCACTTTATTACCACGCCGAGAAGGCTCCGCGGCCCGACCCAGCACAGCGTGTTCCCAGCGAGGGGATGGCAGCCTGGGCAGGCGCAGGGAAGGGGAGTGGAAAGTTGCTGGGCACACGGGCTACCTCTTGGCTTCTCGCTCGTGCCCTGAGTTCGTGCTCAGCAGCGTGTCTCTAGGGCTGCTTTTGATACTTTGTGTCCACTAGCTGCTGTCCTTGGAATAATTCTAGACATTCAGATATTTAGTAACACCTAATTAATTTTTTAAATGACTCTGTTCTTTGCTCTCTTTTTCTCCTCCTTTGTTCTT
The DNA here is from genome assembly GCF_014108415.1 of Molossus molossus. NCBI lineage: Eukaryota > Metazoa > Chordata > Mammalia > Chiroptera > Molossidae > Molossus > Molossus molossus. Next base: position 7,471,705 of record NW_023425354.1, on the reverse strand, counting down.
TTTCTTAAAGGGGGGTTGTTCTCAATATCACACATGAAATGTAGGGTTGTGTTAGGACTAAAGTATCTGCGTCTCGCCGTTTACACGCAAAGGGCCCTCCTTGTTTTCTTGGGATGGGTAGGGCAATAAGGGGCCAGGGGAGTAGGGGGCAGCGGGTGTGTCCGCCCTTGACACAGGTGATAACATGGTAAACTGAAGGTAGAGGATTTAAAAGCAGCCAACGAAGCAATTGACAGTTGATCTTTGTATTGGCACCTTGTGCCAGCAATTGGAAACAATTTGGGTGATAAAAGACTCCTCTCCATCTGAGAGGGCCACCCTCCTGCCCCCCACACCTTGGTGAGCAGAGTAGGATGGGGTTAGGGGATTCATTAGGGGAAGAATTTTACATAAAATCAGCCCTTTGGGTGGGACCCATCTTCTTTCCCGCTAAGTGAACTCGGTATTTCTTTTTCCGTTAACAACCTTCTTTTACTCTAATAGGAATATAAATGTTAGTATTGTCTGAGAAAGGCCTGCAGAAGCAGAGTGACACACTAGAACAAGTAAAAAGTGCATCTCGAAACGGTGTCTTTGATCCTGCACTAGCCCTTTGCTCCCACATTTAATCCATCAGCAGCGAGACCGTCCAGAGTCACCTCTAAAACCATGCCCAGATGATAGGCCTAGGCCGGTCCATCAGCATCTCTGGTCTAGAACAGAAATCTGCAAACGATGGCCCACAAGCCAAACCAGCCCAGGGCCTGTTGTTGGCACAGACACACGCGTGAGTTTACAGACTGACCGTGGCTGAACTGGCCCTGCAACAGCAGAGTTTCACGGTTCTAGCGCGAACCCGTGGCCGGCAAAGCCTGAAACAGTCACTGCCTCGCCTGTCCGTCCGCTGGGGCTGCTGCAACGAAGATGCTGAGGACTGGGGCGCTTCCACCACAAACGTGCATTCCTCCCGGACCTGGAGGCTGGGACGTTCGAGATCAGGATGAGGGGTACTTGGTGGAGGACCTCTTCTTGGTTTACGGATGGTCATCTTTGCACTGCATGAGAGAGAGAGAGAGAGACAGAGAGAGAGAGAGAGAGAGAGAGAGAGATTGAGGCTGTCTCTTCTTATAAGGCAGGAACCCTATCGTGAGCGCTGCACCCTCATGACCTAATCCCTCCCAAAGGCCCACCTCCTAATATCTTCACATTGGTGATTAGGGTTTCAGTGTATAAATAAATATTAGGGGAACACAAACATTCGGTCCACAGCACAGCCTTTTACAGAAAAGGTTACAATGTTGCCATAGCTCCTAGCTAGACCCAGTCTTTTTCTCATGCTCTCTCTCTCTCTCTTTTTTTATCCTCACCCGGGGACATTTGTTTATTTTTTGTTCAGATAGAGTGGGAGGGAGAGAGAGGAAGGGAGAGAGAGAGAGAAACATCGATGTGAAAGGAACACATCGAGTGGCTGCCACCCACACGACCCAACCAGGGCCGGGGACAAACTGCAACCGAGGTACGTGCCCTCAGCGGGAACCGAACCCGGGTCTCTCCAGACCGCAGGCCGACGCTCTAACCACTGAGCCAAACCGGCCAGGGCTTTCTCATGGTCTCTTACAATTCATTTCCACCAGGCAGCCAGCATTACCTATAAAACGCATTTCATATCATGATCATCTTCTGCTCCAAACTTCTGCTCCATTAGTTTCCCGTAACAATTCGGGTGAAACAGGAGCTGCAGCTGACCCCGGCTGAGAAGATCCGTCAGAGCCTGGCCCCTGTCTACGCTCGGCGCTCGGCACCCGCTCAGGCGCCCAGGACTTGCTGCTGCTCCTCCGACCTTCACGCTTGCTCCTCCTCGGCCGGAGGGCTGTCTCCTCAGATCCCGCGGGAGCTTGTGCCCTGTTTCAGGGAAGCCTTCGCTTTAAGTTCACTGTCCGCAGAGCGCCTCCTTGACTAGGATTAACAAATACTACCTCCCACCTTCCCTCCCGGCTGGTACGTTCTGTCCCCACACCCTGTCATCCTTCTTCGTACCAGTGATCAGCTCCTTCCGCTGGCGCGTACGGCAGGCAGATGTGTCGACAGATGGGTTTGTCTGTGCAGGACTAGGGGCAGAAAGGGTACGAGCTGACGGCTCCACTCGGGACCTGAACTGCTGGAGACTGGTGACACCATGGACTGAGGTGGGGAAACGGTGGGAGGAGAGGGCAGGGAAGGAGCAGATTTCCATTTGGGGCATGTTATATTTAACATATCTCCTAGATATCAGGGCGGGGAGGTGTGGTAGGCAGTTGGGTATACATGTCTGGAATTCAAGGAGAAAGACTGGGTCTGGAGATAAAAATTCATGAGTCATGAACATCTAAATACGGAAAGCCACGCTCTTGGTTGAGAGCTGCCAATAGCGTCGACGTGGGAGAGAAGGGGGCCAGGGGCTAATATCTGGTGCAAAAGGGTAGTTAGAGGATGGGGAAAGAGGGGGGGGGTGAAGGAAAGGAGACTGGAAAAGAGAACCCTTGAGATAGCAGGAAAACCAGGAGCGTATCACAAACCAAAAGCCAAGTGAGGAGACATCACTATTCCACATGTCACTGTCACCTCCAGATGAGGATGGGGACGTGGTCTTCAAATCTGGCCAAGGGCTGAGACAAGAACCGAAAACCGTGGCCAGAAACCTGGCAGGGGAGGATTGAGAAGAGCTCATGAGGGGACACTTGAGAAGTAGAGGCAGAAGATAAGTCACACTCTCAAGGACTTTTCTTCGGTAGCGAAAAGAGAGTGAAGCAGTAGCCGGAAGAAGCCATCGAGGCCGGGGAGCTATTCCGGGGCACCACAGGCTGAGAACGAGACACTGGAGAGAGGAGGCGATACCGAGGGCAGGAGAGGGGAGCGGAGTCCTGCAGCCGGCCGTTCGGGATGGGCTGGGGTGCTCCCGCAACGGGTCGGTCTCAGGTGGGAGCAGACCGCCGTCTGCAGGGAAGGCAGGGTGTATGGGCACTGAAGGAGGTGGTAGGTGACTCATTTTAGGTGGATGAGGGAGTTCTCGTCTGCCTACTTCTGTTTTCTCAGTGAATAAATATGAGATCATCAACTGAGAGTGAGGGGGCGGATGGAAGGAGAGAAGGGATGTGAAATAGTGGCCTCGGAGAACGGGACTGTGAATCGACCAAGGTGGTAGGGTTGCCAGGCAGTGCCGAGCTCCCTAGTGAGGTCTGTGGTACGGAATTAACATGTGAGCAGACAGTTCTGCCTTATGTTTTCCTCCAGCGGTGTTCAGATACCCTGGTGCCGCCCTGGCCCGCGTGGCTCCGTTCACTGAGCGTCCTCCCAGATACTCTGGTGCAGGTGCAGTCAGCGGAGAGCTGGGTCGAAGCAGGGTAGGAGATTTTCTTTGGTTTTTAATGTGTTGTTTCTTTTTTTTTTTTTAATTTATCTTCATTGTTGAAAGTATTACGGATGTCCTTCCTTTTTTTTAAGTCAGCAGGCCGGAGAGAGAGATGGAAGCTGAGGATTTACGCACGGCAGCGGCTGTAGCAAGGGAAAGAAGGGGGAACAGCACGAAAGGGCTGAGGGAAGGGTGTCAGTGGAAGAGTCAGTGGGTTAGAGGTCTCCGTAAGAGACAAGGAATTGCTGAGGTCAGGGAGTAGAGACTCATCTGGAAGATAGCAGGTAGAGGTTGGGGAGTGGGATCCTGGGAAATGAGATTTGGAAGGAGGTCTGATGCTATGGGCATCAACGGAGCTGGGGGTGGAGAGGAGAGAGGATGGAGAAACAGTCTGAAGAACAGAATGTGGAGCAAGTAAGATGCCCCACCCTTCTGTAGACCCTGTGTCCATTGGAAGGAAAAGGAGCCACTGCTAGGAAGCTGGAAGGGAAGCCAGACCTCGAGGGAAGGCAGGATTCTGCTGCAGCAGGTGTTCCGAGAGAACATTCAGAGACAAGGGTAAGGAGACGGTGCATTCTGATAACCAGAGACTCGGAGTTATAGGTCACGGCGGAAGGATTTTCCAGGGACTTTCCCTCTGTTCAAAGTTCTTCTTTTTACCAGGACCTCAGTCATATTGGATTAGTGCCCAGCTTCATGACCTCATCTTAATTTGATTTAATCTTCAAAATCCCTGTTTCCAAATAAGTTCACCGTCTGAGATCCTGAGGGTTAGGACTTCACCCTATCTTTTGTGGGAAACCAAGCCAACCCGTAATAACATCTGACAGTCTGAGTGGCGGTTGACGTTCTTGCAGCTTGGGCTTCGGATGGTGAATGGCCATGGGGTACAGGGGGGAAGGAGTCTGGATGGTGCCCTCGGTGGGGAACCAGCCTTCTCCTTGGGCTTGTTTCCTGAGAGAGTTTGTAGGACAAGATTAGTTACAACAAGGGAGTAGTGGTCTCACAAAGTCCACATCAACTCCTGGACTACACGAAGCTTTGTGGGCCTTCTTCATGGGTAGCTGTGAGTGGGGTGGTGGACAGTGGGTTTTTTCCTGCTCTGCTCCCTGACCTCTCTGTCACCATACTTCAGCTCCACTGTTCTGTGTCTGCCTCTAAAGAATACCTAGATGGTTCCAGCCTCGGGGCCATCCCATTGCCTCAAAAACTCTTGTCTCGGAGCGCCTCGTGGCTGGCTCTGTCCCTCACACCGAGCTCACCTCAGAGGTCACCTGCTCAGCGAGGTTCGCCCGGCCATCCCATCTAAAACACCATCAGCTCTTTCTCTCTTCTTCATCATGTTCTGAAAAGGTACCATTTCCACCTTCGTTCACTGTGTTTAATGTCAGTTTCTCCAGCCAGTCTGTGAGCTTCACAAAACAAAAATATTGTCATTCTTTTGTTTGCCAGTGACGGACCAGTGTGCAGAACAATGCTCCGTGTGTGTAGGTGCTCCGTAATAACAAGAGCAACAGTAATAATAATCTTGGATGAACAAATGTGGGCGCATACAAAGCATGTCATTTTAACCTCCCTCAACCTCATCCACACATGAAAGACTTTGACCTAGGTATTATCTTCTAGATCCTTCCTGGTCTTATAATGCCAGTTATATAACAGCCTGAGAGAATCTGAGAGACCCACAGGAATGTTCATGCTCCAGGTACAGGTGACTATCTCAAGGCCAAGAGAAGGAAGGTTCCATGTATTTATCTTGAAGAAAAAAAATTCTCTTATCAGGGCAAGATAAGTGATCTAATTTGAGCCAAGAATGGTTTTACTAACAACTCTGCTTCCACATCATATCACTCTTGTGAGCTGCAGGTAGGTGACATGCTTGGAAGATAAGGCCAGAGGACCAGGTGGTCCCCGGGCGCAGCTGTGCCGACTCAGCCAGCGTCTTGCACCTTTGGGTGAGTTGCGTTGGTCTGGGTTTTTCTTCTCATGTGCTTGGATTATAAATGGTGCTTCCTAAACTGTAGAAGTGGTCTCTCTCTCCCAAGACCTTTGTCAGTTGATCTTGGTCGAGTTTTATGTAAGTCAAAAGTACCCGATGTCAGCCATTGGCTTCTTTCTGCAGCCATGACTAATTTAGAAACGACTGCGGCCCATTCTTGACACGAGGGGGAGGGAATTCAACCCCTTTCTGAAGCTCCTCCCTTCTAAACTCGGCTAACCATAAGGTCATCGGATGTCCCACCAGGCTGTTCATTTATTCTGTGGCCAAAGGGCCCCAGTGCCCGAAGAAGGAGAGCTGGAAACAGCAAAGGTCCCAGTTATTTGGCAAAGGTCTCGCCCTCATTGACTGTGGCCTGGGTTGCTCCTTTTACCTGTTTCAATTCTGTACATTCTATTGCACTGCCTTCTGGAGGTGTCTTTCTTTCTCCCAAGTAGTGGCCGCATAACCATCCTGCTTCCCTCCCCTTCCCTCTGGTTCCAAAGCACATGTCCAGAATGTCCATGTCCATGTCCAAAGCACGGGGGTGCTGGGCAGGCTCGTGTGCCTTCGGGGGTTGCGGGGCCTTCGTGAGGCGGAGAGACGGAAGCCAGCGGCCTGAGGCTCTGCTGGGCAGTGAAGCCACGCCGTGGGGACACGGCGGGAGAGCCCGGCAGCAAAGCCTCCGCGATGACTGGTCTAAGGCTGCTCACTTGAACTTCTGGTTTTATAGTTCTATAAAAGGCAGCTGACAAAAGAGAGCCCATTTTGGGAGGGTCCAGCTGGCCAGGCTGAGCTGGGAGGGGCAGCCCCAACATTGGAGAGCCAGACCTGATTTTCATCCATGATGTCAGAGCGGCACGGGTTCCCAGTGAGCCAGAGGGAGGGGGCAGACAGCCCCAGTCCCAGCCCCAGCCCCGCCGGGTGCCAGCAGCCGCCTCTCCTGCTGCCTTCCTGGCGCGCCTGCAGGAGTCCTTGCCTCCGCGCAGGCTGGAGACCGCCGGGTTTGGAAGGCAAGCGCCCTCCTCAGCTGGTGGGTGTCTGCTGGGGCAGAGAGCCCGTGCCCCCCGCCCCCCCGGCTCCCTGGCTCTCTCCCACATCCAGGCTTGGCCCACACCTCTGCTCCCTTTCCCTTCAGTGTGGATGCAGGAAGCGTGAGCCGGCTGGCCGCTCCGAGCCCCACATTTCCTACAGACCTGTGGTCCTGGGCCCTTGGGCTCTGGCCACCCCTTCTGGATTTGGGGTGCCAGCCTCTGCTCCCTCCTCTGACTCAGAGGCTGCTGCTGGACCATCATGTGGCCCGAAAGGAAAGAGTGTTGGGGGTGGGTGAGTGGTTGTTTTCAATTAAATCCAATCGGGGGGGGGGTGACCGAAGACACTTTTCCCTGCTTGTTCACATCAAACTGCTCCAGCACTCTGGCCCAGCCCCGCAGCTTCCTGTGGACAGGCCTCGCTCTCCAAGCCCTCGGGGGCTGGGTGAAGCAACTCCTCACTCAGGCCTGACTCAGAGGAGGTTCCTGCCCTCCAGCCAGGAGCGGGCTGCGGGGAGAGGTAAGGGGTCCTGGGTGCTCTTTAATGGTCCCCAACAGTTGCAGAGGAGGAGAGGCTGTGGCAGGCGCAGGCCCCACGCGGTCTCACCTGCGTGCTCAGCGCCTTCCCTTGGAGACGGATCAGAGCCCCCTTGGAGCCCCGGCCGCCAGGCCAGGAGAGCAGGGCTGTCACAGAACCCCACGGGAAGCCACCTGCCCGGTGTCTGGAAGGACTGAAACCACCCATCTCCCGCGGAGATGATCATGCCGTACAACGTGAATCTCACGTCGCCTTGGCCTTTCTGTGCATGTGCTGCCCACGGCAACGCTCTTCCTGGGACCAGTCATTCAACTGGCACGTGTTCTTTGCGGGGCCTCCTACGTGCCAGACAGGACGGCAGGACAGGCGGACCTTCAGGGAGGGAGCTTGAAGTAAGGGAGCTTCCCTTTTTAGCAGATTCCCCAGAGACCAGGGCTCTTTCTGTGCCCTGGAGACACGGGGGACACGGGACATGGTGTTCTCCTCTGCACCATGTGAGGCTAGGCATGACGCTGGCGTCTGATTCTCACGGGCGGTGTGTGAGGGCGCCTTGGTTCCAAGCCTGTCTGGGTCCTCGTCTCTGAGAGGAAGGGCCCATAGCGGAGGTGAGTTTACAGGAGTCTTCCCCCGGAAAGTGGGGTGGAGTTCCCTCTACTAGAGGCAGGGGGGGACTCTACCACTTGCCAGCCGCTTTTATTCCTTATTCCTCTCTCCCTCTCTCTTCTCCCCTTTCTTTTGCTCCTTTACTGTTCATTAAACATCCATTGAGTGCCCACTATGGGCTGATCGGCACCCTCCTTCTTGCGAGGCATTGCTGTCTAGTAAGTCTGTAAATCGAATCCAATGTCGTGAAAAAAAACTGCAACAACAGAGTGAAGACGTGGGTGGGCCGTGTCGTGGTGGGAACAGGCACGGACCGCTTTTCCACCTACTTTGGTGAGGTCACAGAAACTGCTTGGTTAAACAGCATCATCCTTTTCAGAGGACGTACTTTGTCATGATCTCATTTACCCTTGCAGTAGTCCCAGAAGGTGGGACCAGGGGAACTAGGCCCCACAGTGGAGATTAATAAACTGACCTTGCATGGTAAAATATTTCGTTATCGGCAGAAAGAGAACCTGACCCGGGACTTAGAGTTGCTATATGAGGACTCCAGTGTCTAGACCAAACCAGGTATACAGCGGTCCACCAGGAATGATTACAGTGTATTTGGAACTCGAACTTCCGAGATGAGCCGAGTTGAGCCGAATGGCGTTCATTCGGCCCAGCGCGCCTTGCTTGCGTCGTCAGTGTGAGTGCAGAGAGAGAGTCACGCTTTGTGGAGTCACGCTTTCCTATTGGTTTCATTGCTTCGGTTCTCGAACAATTCGGTTCTCGACCGTCCTCCTGGAACGAATTATGTTCGAGAACCGAGGTATCACTGTACTTCTCTTCCTCTTTTCTTCACCAATACCTTAAAGAGTGTCTCAGTCAGTTTGGCTCACTACAAATTACTTTAGACTGAGTGACTCAAATGACACACGTTATCCCTCATGGTCCTGAAGGCTGGCAAGTCCCAGATCACGGTGCCGGCAGATACGGCGTCTGGTGGTGCCCTTCCTGGTTCACAGATGGCCATTTGTCGTGTCTTCACATGGCCGAGAACGGAGAAGGATCATTCACGCTCTCCTTTCTCTCCTCACGGGGCGTTAATCCCATTCATGAGGGCTCCACCCCCATGACCAAATGACTTCCCAGAGGCCCTACCTCTTGATACCATCATACTAGGGTTAGAATGACCACAGATGAATTTGGGGGAGCACAAACATTCAGTTCCTAATGGGTAGAAATAAAACTTAAAAGAACATTCTAGTTGGCCCATCCCTTAATGTGGCCTGGATTTAAAGTCAGAAATGGCGCAAGAGTAGGACTCAGCCTGTTATTTCTGGCTTTGAAGATAGAGAAGGAGCCAGGAGCCGAGGACCACGGGTGATTTCTAATCTGGAAGAGGCAACGAAGCAAATTCTCCCCCGGAGCTTCCAGAAGGAACTCGGGCCTATGGACACCTTGATGTCATCCAGTGAGACTCGTTTCAGACTGCCGATCTCCAGAACTGTAAGATAACAAGGTCATGTTGTTGGAAGCCAGTAAGTCCATGATCATCTGCTGCAGGAACTGAACTAATACAAATGGGTCACCTTCAGTCTGGATAACCCAGGTTAAGTTCCCATGGCCAAATCCCAAGCATTCCTAGGGCCTATTAGATTGTGCGCACGAATCACGAAACAAAGGCTATGAGGGCTTCGAGGATTTCTCTGCCTAAAGACCTCCTTCAGGAGACTTGCAGGATCTCCCGTTGCCATGGCCACACCAACACCAGTGCGTCTGGGCCCGCTCTGCGTCTCTCCCCTTTCAACAGTGGCTGCCCCCCAAGGCTGCTTCCAGGCTCCAGGCCAAGCCCTAGAGCCCACGGACAGCGTCCTGGCTGCTTGGTGTCAGGGACCTCATGGCTCACACTTATTGTCAACATGCAGCTTCAACTGTCACCACCAGCAAAGGAAACCGCAAAGCCCAGGGCTCCGAAGGCCAGGACCACAGGCGTCAAGCAGGACAGTTCGGTTGGACCTGCACACTCTTCATGCCAAGACCTCTCCCCTCCTTATGGGCAGAGGTCATCCTGATGTGATGCTGATTTTGATAGTCAAATAGAGGCTACCAGTGATCATGGTCCCATCGTGAAACCCACAGGAAAAGGCCCATCAAAAGTGGGCATGGAGGTGCAGGAAACTCCAGGTTCTTTCTTTGGAAGGCTGTGCCAGCAGAACCATGGAAGGGCATTGGCGCTTGGCCGAGAAGCTGTCAACCAGAGGGCACCTCCTCGTTTGTACTCCTTTCGAGGAAATAGTCAATTCTGTGGAGTTCAGAGCCCTAGTTACTTCCCTTCTCCACCTCTTCCTGGTTGTAGGTTCCCTTGGCCTCCCTGAGCCCCATCTTCCAATGTGAAAAGGGGAGATAATAATAGCAGCACCATTGTGTGGCTTGGAAAACGGAATGAGTCAATGATTGAACATCACTAGGACATCACAATCGTATGAGTCATCCTAGCCGGTCAATTCATTTCCTTCTCTCACCCCTTCTTGTCTACATCCGATTCAGCTATAGTATCCATATTGGTCTAACTGGGGTCTAGCCTTCTGCCTTCAAAAATGACCGTAATTAAATAGTTCTCAAGATGGCAGAAACTATCATGTTTTTAAAATCTGCAGTGGCAGCTAGAGATTCTATAGTCTCCATTGGCCCCTATTTCCTTCTGACCTTCTCAAGCCCACTTGCTTTGACCATTGTCGCCAGCAGCAGTGATGCCAGCTGGGTCCTACGTTCAGCTTACAAATAATGTAGCTCTTTGCAGATTCTGCAGACTGTGCCCTCCATGCACAGGGCATTTGGGAGGCCCTTGAACAAAAATGTTTGTTTACTGACGTGTCAGTGGTGTTCGGGTCCAATGGCATGCTCTAAAAAGGTTAATGCACTGGGTTCCTTCCCTCCACACTTCCATGTCGCAAGGGTACACTGATGGTTTAATCAGGGAAATATGTCCCAAAGACTTTCACCTCTAGGCCTCTGGTGACGTAAGGCTGGGATGACGCAATGCCGTTCCCATCCGATAACTGATAACCTAAGACTTGGGTGAAACCAATTTCTAGGAGGCAGAAAGCCAAATTCCCAGGCTGGGCCCTGAGCAGGTGTTCCCCTGCCTCTGTGTTCCCTTCCCCAGGGAACCTCCTTACCCGGGGCAAAGACGACTCTTACTAGTGTCTCCATCTGCAGAGCAGGAGAAGCATCTGTCAGCTTCTTTCCACCGGCAAATGATGTATTCTCTGAGCCCTCCCAGAAGCGCCAGAGGCAGAAAAGGGGCAGGTTGATGGGAAGGGCTTCCTGAAGGCCCTGGAGCTCATGTGGGTTCTTCAGGCAAGATCTGCCTTGATCTTGGTTCATGGTCTGGCTCTGCTCAACCACCTCTCCTGGGTGCTCATCCCCTGAGCCACGCCTGCGAAATGGCAAGAGCAGGTCCAGATGATCTCCGCGGTCTCCCTGAGTTCCCGGGACTCCCTATTTCCCGCTCCTCCCATTTTCACAATCATGGCGCTGCCCTTTGATGCCAGACCATGAATGGCATTGAAGCAGCACCTAGGAAATGTTCGTGGTGTGTTATCCAACGTGCCTTACTTCTCAGGCCTAGCTGTTGCAGTGTCTGGGTAGACAATGAATCACCACGTCCATTAGACAATCAGTGGTGAACATGTGGGTGCCACACGGGGCTGGCTCCTTGGGCACAGGACAGAAGACAGCCAGAGCTTCTTCCTCAGACGCTTGACAGTCTAATGGGAGAAGACGGGAAATAAACATGGAAATCCTGACGATAATAGAAACATAGTGAGTGCTCTCGGGAGGGAAAGTTGGGGATGTGATAGAGGCTCACTGGGAAGGTACTTAGGGAAGGCTGGAGGGGCGACAGGAAAGGCCCCCTACGGAGGCGCCATGTGAAATTGGAGGGAAGGAAATGAGCATTTCAAGTGGAAGCAACAAAAGTGCCCAGGCCGGTGTGCTTGGGAGGTCGAGAACATCAGCTGGGTCAGGTCACCAAGGCCTCGTAGGCCAGGCACAGGGGATTCATTTTCAGTTGAAGGATTTTACGATCAGACTTCTGTGATTGTGAACTGAGCTATTAGACTCCAGAAGAGTTCACGTAATTCTAAATATAAGTAAAATGATGTATAATCCCGTTTCAATGGTAATCCATAGGGAGGGCACAGGGGACTCTTTAGCAGACCAAAGCCTCATTCCAAGTTGACGTGGGAAGTCAGCCTGGGTGGCTGAGACCACGGAAGCGTCCTGATGCTGGACGAGGGGGAGGCTGGTGAGCCCACGTGGAGAATGAATGTGTGAGACTCGAGGTGTGCTTGGGCGAAGGAGCGGGTTTAGGGGACACAGGAGGACATGGGACATTTACCTGAGACAGCCCTGGAAGAATGATCGGACTCTGGTGGAGATAAAGACGGCAGTAGATTGGGGATCTCTGGTTTCTGAAACCAAAGCTGAGAAGCTTGTAACTGGAGAGAATTATGATCAACACAGACCCTCACCCCCCACCCCCCATGTTTTCTGCTCCTTACACATGGGAGACTGGCCGGAGACTGGGCAAGAGATTAATTTCCCCTGACTTTGCTTCTCCCACCTCCTCTTTCCCAGTTAAAGGGGTCCGTATGTGTTGGATTTTTTTTCTTTCCTCAACATATGTAATTTTCTATGTATTCCCTACTTGTGCTAATTTATATTAGAAAATGTGTAGTTTATGGTTTAATTATGAAAAAAATAATATTTAGAATACGTTTTTTTAAGGTAAATAATAATGTCAACTTTATTCCTGCCACTGAGTCTGTTCTTAATATCTGATATATTTATTTCCAGTCCTTTGGTATATGCACTTGTGGATTCTCTGTTTCCCTATCATTGAAATAATATTGCAGACTTAATTCTGTGCTCTGATTTTGACAGTGAATTTTTCTATATCATGAATATGCCATCTACTCATTAATTTAATGACTGATCATATTTCTTTATAAGGATACACCAGTATTTATTTAATATTTCCCTATTGATTCACTTTTAAAGGAATAGTTCAGAATTTATATGTTACTACTATGTAACAGGTCTTCTACATAAAAATGTACATGTACTGTTACATTGAATCTTCACAACAGCCTTATGATTGGTTATTATTTTATTTTATTGATTTTTTTAGAGAGAGAGAAATATCAATTGGCTGCCTCCTGCACACCCCCTACTGGGGATCAAGCCCACAACCAGAGCATGTGCCCTGACCAGGAATTGAACTGGGACCTCTCAGTCCATGGGACAATGCTCAATCCACTGAGCCACACCGGCTGGGCTGATTGGTTACTATTTCAATTCCTATTTTACAGATGAGGAAACTGAAGTTTGGTGACTCACACAAAGTCATCCCAGCCAGTAGGAGGTGAAGCCCGAGATACTATTACTTCAGGGTATTTTTACCTTTACATAGTTGTGTCTGCAAATAGATTTCTCAAGATAGCTTCTCAGAAGTGGAATTTCTTGATCAAAGGGTGTAACCTTTGTGTGTGCGTGTGTGTGTGTGTGTGTGTGTGTGTGTGTAAGGTACTATTGTATATTGCCAAACTGCTTTAGAGTACACCCGCAACCAACACTATCTTAAGCTATCCATATTGTGATATCCTTTCTCTAACACTGTTACATGATTGTGGTTCATTTTTCTGCTTTTCAATTTTTCACTTGTGACGCTGAACTCATTTGTTCATATTTTGACCCATTTGTATTTCCCTTCAACGAACTGTCTGTTTATACCCTCTGCCTATGGCCCACTCGGAGTTTCTCAATAAATTCAGAAGGCACTTTGTATACTTAAGGTATTATTCTTTGCTTTGGTATACCTACGTCAGGTCTTTTATTTCGTACTGAGTTTGCTGTTTGCCTTTTAATGATGATGTTTTATATGCAGCTGAGATTAGCAGAGTTTTTCTGTAAAGGGCCAGATGGTAAATATTTTAGACTTTGTGAGCCATATGTTCTATGTCGAAAATACTCAGCACGCCTTGGTAGCCAGAAAGCAAGACTAGATAATATATCAACTAATGGGTGTGATCAGAGGTGACCCATGGTTGTAGCTTACAGATGTGATGTTAACAAAAATTTAATCTCATGTTAGGAAATCCACCAACTGCTCCTCTTTGAGATTTTTTCCTATGGCTTTTGTACTCATGGGACCCACATACTTAATAGTCACCTCCTGATCTCTGGGGAACATGCCCAAACTTCAATCTGGTAGATAGTAACAGTTCAGCATCTTGCTCTTCTAAATACTCCTTCCTCTTTCCTCCGCACACATCATGATGTCTTCCTTTTCTTCTCTTTTTGTCTCCCTCGCCCTTACTTGTGGGAATGTCAAGAAGAGTCTTCTTGTCTCCCACAGAGCAGTGTTTATCGCTTGGCCTCCCTTTCTACCTCGTGAACATTCTCCAACAAATAAGTTCCATTCATAAGTGGAATTGTGGTGAATAACATTTCCCCCGTCTCATTACACGCAGACAAACCAAACCCAGCTCGAGCTCCGAGCTCTATCCATCTATATTTTATTTTGGCTTCTTCTTGTGCGTTTGACTATTTAGTCCTGTCTTGGTCTTTATATTGTGGTGTATGCTTGGGGGAAACGATGCCAACTTTATTTCAAATAGTTAACCACTTATCCCCAAAATAGGCTTGGGTATTTACAGAAGAGTGGGTTTGTGATTAAATTTGGCATTCAAAATTAGAGGAGAAAGAATCATTAAATAATGCTGGGACATCTTCTCGTACATTCTCTGCCTATCAGCTCTATGACCACCATGCTGTTTCGATTACACTCTATTATAATCGCTCTTTCAGAAACTTCTTGGCTCCTGTGCCGTCTCTGCTTCCAGACCAATGTTAGATGTACTTTTTCAAGGGCCCCTTGAGTCCATACTATTAGGATTTTTATTAAAAGTATTTAAATCATAATATAAGAAGAGTTTATATCTCTCTATCATCTGATCTTCTGACAGGGACTGTCCAAATCTTATTATTATTTTTTTTAGTATTTATTATAATTGGTCTCAAAAAAACTCTCAAGTTCTCATTTAAATGGAGAATTTTGAAATGTATTCACTAGGGATTGATGCTGCAGAAGCACAATTCAATAGCTTGTTCCTGTGTGATTTTGACATCAATGAGCGGGTCTTCTATTTCTTTCAATAAACAGCAGCCGTCATTATTTTACTGGGTCTTTGTTCTCTCTCTTCCATATCAGTCATTTTCCCCTTGGCTCTTCTCACTCTCTTTCACTTTTTTTAAATTTTTTCCTGCACTTTTGGAGTTAAGTCTTTTCCACATCACTAACTCCATCTCTACAGTGTCAAGTCTATTTTCCACGCTCTCCAAACAGACCGTATTTCTGACATTACAAGCTCTGTGTCTTCTCGGTTCTATTTCTCTTCAGTGTCTTTTATATTCTCTGCTCATGGACTCTGTTCTACTCGAAAGTTGCAAAACTGACTTGGCATCTCTGAAACAAAAGAGAAAGTCAAGAGGAGACGAGTTGCCAGGCAGAAGTGGCTCATTTGGTTGGAGCATCATCCAAGGCACGGAAGGGTTGCCGGTTCGATTTCTGGTCATGGCATGTACCTGGTTTCGGGTTCAATCCCCAGTCCGGGCACCTACGGAAGGCCGCTGATCTGTTCGTCTCTCACATGGAAGCTCTTCTCTCTGTCTCTAACTATGCCCTTGGGTGAGGGTTAAAAAAACAAAACAAACAAATGAAAAAGAGGAGATGAGTTAAAATGAAAAGATGGGAGAACTTCCTGGAGAAGACCGTTTTCAGAAATATGCCTTCTATTCATGCTCAGGATGAAGCTCTGTTTTCTTTGTATTTGTCTATTTGTCTCCCACGGGCGTGAGGCGGACATGTTTTTCTCTCTACCTGTCCTGTAAGGAGTTCTCCCCAGAAGTAGCATCTGCAAACAGCTTCCACTGTGGACTCCTCTCAGCCTCTTCCTTCTTCACTTCTGGGCTGATGGGAACTGCATCTTGCCTGGCGGGCACACTGACAAAGTAAATGAATCCCTGAGCCCATGAACTGTAAAGGGGCGGGCTAATGAACACCCTTCCCAAGCCTCATACCCAGACCCCTGATGGAGCGTTCTGTCGAGATTTCCATATCTGAGACGTCCAGGTCCCAGACTCCTGCGCTCTGCCAGCTGTCCAGAGTGACATTTGTTGAAGGCTTCTCTTCTATGTCAGACACGCTCCACGAGGCTCCGCAGCAGCTGTGTGCAGAGCCACAGGAGTCCGTCGGAGTGTAGGGGGCAGGTGCGCGCTGTCCCACAAGTCTCACCGGCAGGCACGAAAGATGCAAGCATGACTCAGCTGGTGAGTCAGTGATTCCTAGCTGTTTCAGTGCTGCTCCCAGGAGTCCCAAAGGTTAAACCTGGGCCAGAGCACTGAGCGTTGGCCTGGAACAGAACAGGAGTGTGGTAGAGGCCAGGAGGACCTCTGAAAGCAGGTTCTAACTGCCTCTTTGGGACCCAGTGACAGGCACGGTGACATTCAGATAGATGGGGGAAGAATGGATGACAAAGCTTCACACGGCCGCTTTGACCCCACTCTCCAGCATTCATGGCTCTTCAGAAGGGCAGTGCACACTGTGGTTAAAAGCACCAAGTCGGCTTGTGACGAAGTGACTTCTGTTAGTCAACCATTTTGGTTCACCTCTTCATCGAGGCACGGGGAGGAGGACCAGCTCACCAGCTGGCCACTGGGCAGGGCCATGTGGTTAGTTCTGGCCAATGAGCTGTGAGCAAAAGTGATGGATGTCATTTCCAGACCATTGCTGCCCCAGCAGCCTCTTCCCGGCTGGGTTCCCAGACCGTGGAATTTTAAGTTTGGTGAAGCCCCCTCGGTCTGGGTCTTTGAGTAGCTGTGTGGGCCTGTAGCATACATAAGGAATGAACTTGTGTGTGTGTGTGTGTGTGTGTTTGAGCCATGGAATTTGAGGGCTACATGTTGGGTTTCGAAGGTTCTTGTTTACTGTGGCATTAACCTAGCTCACTTTGACAAATACAGTCTCTTATTAACTGCATGATCATGATCAACTCACTGAACCTCTCCGAGTATCGATTTCCTCATCAGCCAAATGGAGAAAATTAAAGCACTTGCCTTAAAAAAAAAAAAAAGATAAAAAATAAATTGCGTGGAAAGTCCAAACCAATGTAGTGAGCACAGACTATGTGTGTTGCAAACGTTATCTCTTAGCCTAACCTCTTAGACAGGAAGTAAAAGAACAGTCTTCTGCTAAATTACCTCAACTCAGAGCTGGAAAGAGAATTGAAAAGAGGATCCTCTGGAAAGATCTCTCATTTATAGAGGGATCTATGGGGTCCTCATAAAGACAGCCAGGGCTCTATTGCCCAAGTCTTACATGCCAAGGTGTTCAAGGTCCCATGAGCTCTGAGTTACTGAGCTACGTTCAGATAAGTATCTGGGAGAATCAGGGTTCCAGCTCCCCAGGACAACATTCCCACACATCATTCCTCTCTCTGTTTATTAGGTTCCAGCATGGTAGAGGCAGACCTCTGGGAAAGGAGAACAGACTTCTAGAGGCTCTTCCTTATTTTCCTTCAGCAGGGAGCCAACTCAGGGTGTGGTTTCCCTGCCTGCTTCTCCACACATTCTCCTTGGGGTGTCTCAGCATACCAGAGGTGTGGCTAGGTAAGTATCACTCCACCCATGAGGTGTCTCCTTGGCCAAGCCTCCTATGACCCAGACTCTCATAAACAAGACTGGTGGTGGAAGGAATGATGGAGATATATTTAGAGCCCTCCACCGTCTCCCCCAGTAGACTGTTGGAGGTGTCTGCCAAGAACAACCTCCTTTCAATGAAATCACTTTTCTCTACACAATTTCTCGAAGGTCTAGCCAGGTGTACCTGTGTCCAAGCAGGCCTCTTGCATGAGGCCCGACACCATCCCAGCCCAGATGTGGTGGCAAAGGAGCACCAGTAGGGAAGACCTCACCCTGAGGCTGCGGGGTGCTTCCCTAGCCTCACACCAGGAAAGCCAGCTTCCCAATGGGTGCTCTTCGGCGTCTCCCCAGTATAGTCACAGAGTCACCAATATCCCGGGACAATTATGCAATGCTTTGAATGTAGTAATTATAGTCGAGCTCAAAATCTAAGCCTCTTCTCTGGTGGGGATAAAATTGCAAAGACCAGCTCTCTACAAACACACATCCAATCCCGCAGAAAAATGCATGAACCTCCAGTTGTATGGTCGACACCCTCCCCTGTACCAGTCTATTCTCACTGAGCATGATCCTGAAATTTTTTCTACCAAGTGAACATCCAGAGAGGACCCACCTCAAGGATCAAAGAAGACAGGGCCCCTGTGAATCTGGAACTGAAACCATAGATATAGATATAGATATAGATATAGATATAGATATAGATATAGATATAGATATAGATATAGATATAGATATAGATATATATTACTACATATTACATATATACATATTACATATATACATATTACATATATATATTACATTGATGGACACAATGAACATGGGTGACAGATTTCGTGTGTGTGTGTGTGTGTGTGTGTGTGTGTGTGTGTGAAACATATCCTTCCAGGTCTTTCAAAATGGCAGAGCCAAACATGAACGGTCAGACCCCAATCAGAGTCTCTTTCAACCTTACTTCAAAGAGCACCATGTTTTTAGATTTGCCACAAAAATAGGAAAAATGGTCGTACTGTCCTGATTCTGTAACTATTGGTGTTGGAGGATAATAGAAAGACCCTGTCCCCTCTGCTGCCTTCCATCAACACTCTGTTTCCTGCGGGGACGTGTCCCTCCACTCCTGTCTCATTAGTAAGGAGGAAGATCGGTGACTTCTGCCAGCAGTGTGGGCCAAGTTGGAAAGTCTCATTAGTTACGACTGGGCAGCCTCCGGTGGTGGACGCTGCGACCCGCAAACCTAGTCCCAACGGAACGGCAGATTGGGGGGCCTGAGCAGCAAAGAGGCGGAAGACTGGATAGTCTTGTGTTTCTTTTTTTATCCTCACTTGAGGACATTTTTCCATTTTTTGTTCAGATAGAGTGGGAGGGAGAGAGAGAGAGAGAGAAATATCAACATGAAAGGGACACATCGAGTGGCTGCCATCCACACGACCAACCAGGGCCGGGGACAAACTGCAACCAAGATACGTGTCCTTAGCAGGAACCGAACCCAGGTCTCTCTGGACCGTGGGCTGACGCTCTAACCGCTGAGCCAAACTGGCCAGGGCTCTTGTGTGTTTCTTGATGACCTCTCAGTCTCCTCCTTGTTTTCTCCCTCCCCTGGAAGAAGGTAGATTACTACAACATTAATTTAGGGACCTCTAAAAGGACCCAGTGGACCCTAACTTTGATTTTATGGACCCAGGACTCCAGTGGGCCTCATGAGAAAGTCTAGAAACATCCCGAGGAAGTGCAAAAAGAAAGCTCCACTTTTGTCTCTCTTCAAAATTCTCATTTCCTTACCTCACTCACCCAATGCCTCCAAGAAGCTATACCCTCCAGAGCAGTCCTCGATCGTCTCTAATTTCTCTTCCAGTTCCAAGGCTCTCTAACCCTAGACTTAAATGATAGCAAAGTCATTTAAATCTGTCGCTCACAAATTAGTGATGAGTCATCTGACCTTTTTTACGGACGTCCCGATAGCAGGTCTCCAAGATAGAACTTGATTCTTGTTAACACTCTTTATCTAGGGCTGAATTCCTGACACGGATTTCTAGAATTCAGAGAAGTCATTTAAAAAAAAATCCCAGGTAACCGGCCTCCCTCAGTCTGAGATGTCCTTACTGATTCAGAAGTCAGTGTTCGCTAACCCCCCTGAACTTTCTGCCCGTGGACTTTGCAGAGGGAGCCCGCGTTATGTACAAAGCCTTGTGATTCACACTCAGAGAAGGGAATTCCGTGTAGGTAAGTGTTTAGCTTCAGGGAGTTGGTTCCGATAAGGGGCAGATTTGCAGAGAAAAAAGCGTCTTTGATTTCTAGCGGCTTAGGCTCTCTCACATGCAAATCCCTATATTATAAATAACAAGCACCGGTCGCCTGTTGTATGGAAGAAACATTTTGCTCTGTTTCTTTACTTTAATACTTTAATGTTTCATCTATTCCCGTCTCACTTCAAAAATTTATTCTTCTGCAAGGAAACATTAAAAGAGAAACACGCTAAAGGCTTCTTCAGCCTTTCTCACCCTCTAGATCAGATTGTGACCCCTTTGGGGGTCGAACGACCCTTTCACAGGGGTCGCCTAAGACCATCAGAAAACACATATTTCCGATGGTCTTAGGAACCGAGACCCCGCTCCTCTGTCCGTCTCCAGGGGGTCTGCCCACGTGCAGATACGCCCGCACACAGCACGAGGACCTGTGTTAAAGGGTCGCGGCATTAGGAAGGATGAGGACCACTGCTCTGGACCCTTCAAGCTGCAGGGAGTTGTCCCGGAGCCTCTCTCCTCAGCCCACCACCAGCACCGCCGCCAGTTTCCAGGGGACGACACATCATTTATTTCCACACTGAAACCAACCGACGACGGCTGAGACAGTGTGCTGAAGGGTGTGTCACAGCGAAAGGCTGTTCGAGTCCCTGCAGGAATCCTGTTCTCAGGCTTGGGGACCCTGGGACCCCACTGGAATTTGCTAAAGGCCAGAGCCAAGGACAGAACTCCAGTGGCAAGCTCAGGACTTCCTCCAGGCTCCCTCGTCCTGCTGTGAAATGCGCTTCGTGCAGAAGGGCGCTGTGGGTGTCCACAAAGGGACCCTGGAGATGGCCGGTCTGCAGTTAGCCAGAGTCTGTCCCTCCCGAGGGCCACAGGCTTACAGTGCAGCTCTCAGTTTTATGTGAAGACTGAGGAACCCACCTCGCTAGTCCACAACCCTGGTTGAAACAGTCACGTTGAACATACATCCTCCTGGGGGAAGGGTGCTCACGTGCAGACATCCTGCTCTCTCGTTTTCTCTTCTACTTGACGTTCAGGCTTCAGGGAAGTTCATGGCAACCAAAAATACCACCACCACAGAATCCCGGTCCAGTTGGAAGACAGAAAAGCTTGATTTAATGTGGTGTGTTAGATCAGTTTCATGGACGAGGAGCATGTCCCTGAGACGGAATGAGTTACAGAAAGAAATCACTCAGAGGATTGACGGCGAATCCAGGTTACCCTCCCAAGTCCTTCCAAGTGAGTGGAGCCACAGAGCAGCCTGATTGTTTAGTTCACAATACATCTCCACCCCGTCGGCAGAAAGACATTAAAAAGATGATCACACTCAGCAGATCTCTTAAAATAATCAGCCGTTGTGTTTTATCATCTCAAACCCCGCATTATCCAACTGGGGAGGATTCTGATGATCTGTACACAAACATACAAGGAAGGAGAGCCTTTTACTGATACACACAGGTGCTTATTACTCCGGACAGATGAGACATTGAAGATAAATAAAAGAAAGGCTTTGCAGATCTTAAGCAACTTGGGTAAAGTCTTAACGGACCAGAAAGATCCTTGGACTCAATCCGAAACGCTCAGCCCATGAGAGCAAAAGAACCAGGCCTCTGCGGAGGTGCACAACGGGCCTGAGGCCAAAGCCCGCAGCTCCTCCGCACACCCCAACAGCTTCCGCTGTCAAATCTATCAGCACTTGGGTCAGCGAAGAAGCCTCTTCTCCCACCATCTCTTGCTATTAACTTCAAGCCCGGAGAGCACACGCCCCCTCCGCCGCCTGCCGGCTGTGCTCAGATGCTCTGCCCCGCCTCGCATGTCCGTGACACGTGCGTGCACCTGCTGCGGGGCGAACTGCTCATCACGAGAACAGCCTGGCTGGAGCACCCCAGCTCGTCTGGATGCAGTTAGGCACCTCGGCCGGCCTCACCCTGCGACGGGGTTTTTCACGCGGTGACAATACTCTTCTCGCCCGTCTCTTGTCTTCTCTTTGGCGATGAGGCTTTTGAGGGGCTGTGTCTCCTTCACCTTTATCCTCTCAGCACCTCGCCTAGGGCCCAGCCCTTGGCATCTTTTGTTCTCGTCGCATTGATAGGTAGAGCGATGTCAGTGAATCCATGGGAGATACATTTTGTGGTGAGTTTGAATCAATTATAATCCTTTGGAATTTCTTGTTGACATGTGGGCTTCTGACTAGGAGCCAATGTTCAAATGCTGACAAGATTCCAACTCCCGTCGGAGCATCTGCTGCAGGCTGGGCATGTGCAGAGGGTCCCAGTGATCACTGCAGAATGCGATAAAGGGGGCCACACCCCAGCTCTGCTGTCTCTGAGCCCTCCCCCACTTTGCCCATGTAACATACCATTGAATGGGATTCGCCTTTCTAGTTTCTTATGCAACTGAGCCATTCACTGTTCCCTTTCAAACAAGAAGAGATTTCTACCTCAAGGCCTGATGGAGTAGCTGGTATTGGAGTTGCTGTTCTCTGCAAACAGTGATAAAATTGGACATAGCACACCAGGCACCTGTTTGGGGGCATTGGGACATAGGTAGCCCTGGGCTCCCTGCTGGAGAAACCTTCCCAGTCACGGCACAGCGGTTCTGTGGAGCTGAGGAGGCAGGGATGAGAGTTGAGGAATACTAACGCAAGTAGACATTTCAGGGCAGGGTATCAGAAAAGGTGGAGGCGCATGTGCCAGGGGGTGCGGGTGAGGAATGGTAGAAGAGGGGCCCCGAGGTTCTCTGCAAGACCTTAGCCAAGGGCTGGGCTGAAAATGTGCTCAGAAAGACATCGTGGGCCTCAGCATTCAATTGGAATGGAGACTCTAGGGACCAGAGAGTACTGAGAAACAACGGATCAGTGTCCCACTCAGGACAGAGATACTAGTAATGTCCCACGAGTGCAGGTAGACACCAGTGGGGCCATTCCTTAAGAATAAGGCCCGTGAGCTAGAGCAGGAGTCAGCAAACCATGGCCCATGGACTGACCATATGCTTTTGTAAATAAACTTTTATGGATACACAGTCATGCCTGTTGGCCTACATATTCTATGGCTGCTTTCCTGCTACAACGGCAGAGTTGAATAGTTGCAACAGACAGATTATAGTTCACAAACTTAAAATGTTTATCATCACACACCCCCTTTTTTTTATCCTCACCTGAGGACATTTTTGCATTCATCTTCAGATAGAGCGAGAGGGAGAGAGAGAGACAGAAACACCGACATGAGAGAGACACATCGAGTGGTTGCCACCCACACGACCCCAACCAGGGGACAAACTGCAACTGAGGCATGCAACCCTAGTCGGAACCAAACCCAGGACTCTCTGGACCACGGGTTGATGCTCTAACCACTGAGCAAACTGGCCAGGGCAATCGTCACACTTTTAAGAAAACTTTGTCAATGCTGCATGGAGTAAGGACTACTCTAGATTGCCCCAACAAAGCCTAGAACCAAACTCCAGCAGGATCGAAGAATACATCTAGTATATTATTTGCCTGCCAGAATGTAACCTAAAACTCTCTAAAGGAAGATATTATAACCCAGACTCTTTACAATGTATAATCTTTAATATTCATTAGATGGCTAAAATACTGAACATGCCAAGAAGCAGAAAAATGTGACCCATAACCAGGGCTGAGAAAATCAGACAATAGAAATGGAGCCCAACGTGACCCAGGTGTTGGAGATAGAAGACAAGGACTTTCAAACAGATGTTAAACATCAGTTCAAGAACTTAAAGGAAAATATAGTTTTAATGAGTGAATAGATGTGGTGTGAGTCAAAGGAAAACCAACTGGGAATTCTGCAAAGTTAAAGACAAACACACAGACACACACACACACACACACACACACGACGGGAAGAGACATGACAGCAGGTTGGAATTAGCAGAAGAAAGAGTGAGTGAGTTTGAATACAGCTAGATAATAATCCAAACTGGAGAAAAGAGAGAGAAAACACACACACACAAAGTCTGAGACAGAGTCTCAGTGGCTTGTGGGAAAATACCAAGGAGTCCAACATATGTGTAAGCCATATCTCAGGAGGAGAATACAGTGTGCGGGGCAGGGAAAAATACTTGAAGAAAAATGCCCAACTATTTCCCCCATTCTATGAAAATACCAATCCGCACATCCAGGGAGCTGAGCAAGCTGTGAGTGGGATGAGTACAAAGAAAATCACACCCCGGCACGTTACAGGCACACCGCTGGAAACCAGACATAAAGAGCGGACCCTGAGAGCGGCCCGAGGAAAGGGCGCATTGCCCAGAGGTGGGTGACGGGGCAGGTGTCCGCTGCTTTACAGGGGTGAAAGGAGCAGAAAGGGTCACCGCGTAATTCTTTATCCAGCGAAAATAGTCTTCACAAATGAGGATGAGCCCGGCCAGTGTGGCTCAGCGGATGAGCATCATCATCCCATGGACTGAGAGGTCTGGGTTCGATTCCCGGTCAGGGCACATGCCGGGGTTGCAGGTTCGATCCCCAGTAGGCAGCATGTGGGAGGCAGCCACCGATGTTTCTCTCTCAATCAATGTTCCTATCTCTCTCTACTTTCCTCTCTAAAAAAAAAAATCAATAAAAAGGTGTTTTATTAAAAAATGGGGGTGAATTAAGGATTCCATCAGGTCCTTTCAGACATTATAGGGAATACTAAAGTATTTCTCCAGACTAAGGGTGAAATAACACAAGATGGGAACTTGTGTCCACACAAAAGAGAGAAATACACCGATAATGGTAACTATGTGTCTATGCTAAAATACTAACTTTTTTTTTTTTTTATCTTCACCCGAAGACTTTTCTGCATTTATCTTCAGATAGAACGGGAGGGAGAGAGGGAGGGAGAGAGAGAGAAATATCAACGTGAGAGAGACACACTGAGTAGCTGCCACCCACACAACCCCAACTGGGGCCGGGGTCAAACTGCAGCTGAGGTACATGCCCTTAGCGGGAACCGAACCAGGGACTCTCCAATCCGTGAGCTGATGCTCTAACCGCTAAGCCAAACTGGCCAGGGCAAATTTTTCCTTTAATTTTATTAAAAGACAACCATTTCAAACAAAAATAATATCTAATCTGGGGTTTACAATATATGTACAAGTCAAATATGTGACAAAGGATGGGGCTGTAGTAAGTAAAATTACTCTGTCGTAAGGTTCTTGGGGCGGGGAGTTCACGTGCCAACCTGACTGTGCCAAGGGTGCCTGGC
Organism: Molossus molossus; assembly: GCF_014108415.1. Lineage (NCBI taxonomy): Eukaryota > Metazoa > Chordata > Mammalia > Chiroptera > Molossidae > Molossus > Molossus molossus. The sequence goes on along the minus strand of NW_023425354.1, from coordinate 7,446,988 downwards.
TTACACATGAGCTCCAGGTGTGTCTCAGGAGGTGTTTCCGGATGAGAGGAGCATTGGAATAGGTGGGTTCATTCACAGAGATGACCCTCCCCACAATGGGTGGGCATTTTCTAATCAGTTGAGGGCCTGAACAGAACAAAAGGAAGGAGGGCAGAATTACTCCCCTTTTTTCATTCCGTCTGCCCGTTTCAACTGGGACACCAATCTTCTGCCTTTGGACTGGGATTCACACCCTGGGCTCCCCTAATTCTCAGGCCTTTGGACTCAGTTGGGAAAGACGTTACCAGCTTTCCTGGGTCTCCATCTTATAGATGGCACAGCTTGGGACTTAGTCTTTGTAATGGCATGAACCAATTCCTCATAACAGATACACATACACATACACACACACGTATATATAATTACAGGGTTTCTCTGGAGAACCCTGACTAATACGATTGTTATGTTTGTGATGCTTGTGATGTGACATGAACTGGTACAACACAAAATCTAAGTGGACTAATTTCACTTCTAGGAATATATCCTGAGAAGCCCGAAACACCAATCAGAAAGAATACATGCACCCCTATGTTTATAGCAGCGTTATTTACAATTGCTAAGATCTGGAAATAGCCCAAGTGCCCATCATTAGATGAGTGGATAGAAAAGCTGTGGTACATATACACAATGGAATATTATGCAGCTGTAAAAAAGAAGGATCTCTCACCCTTTGAGACAGCATAGAGGGACCTGGAGAGTATTATGCTAAGTGAAATAAGCCAGTTGGAGAAAGACAAATATCACATGATCTCACTTATATGTGGACTCTAATTAACAAAATAGTTTTGGAAGCATGAAACAGACTGACAAACCTCAGAGGGAAGAGAGGAGGAGGGTAGGAAGAGAGTAACCAAAGAACATATACACATATATGCATAAGCCCTGGGCACAGACAATCATGTGGTAAAGGCTGGATGGAGCAGGAGCCAGGTGGAGGGGCAAGGAGAAAAAAATACTCTCAACAATAAAGATAAATTTTTTTAAAAGCCAATAGAGAAAGTAAAATATTCATGTAAAAATATTCAGTTACCCCACCCAAGTCCCCCCCCAAAAAAGAAGGGGAAAATATCAGAAAGGAACAACATATGGAACAAATAGAAAAAAATAACAAGATGGTTGATTTATCTTCAACCAAATCCATGATGATGCTCAACATGATTGGACAAGCTCAAATTATAGAGTTTGCTCAATGGGATCGAAAAGCAAGACCCAACTGTGTATAAGAAACTATTTGTAAGAAACTCATATAGACCATATTGTAAATAAAAATAGTTTGCATAAACATTGCCAATCAATCTATTCAACATGTATGCTCGGTGAACATATTTTAGACAATTGATTTGCTTGGCTTGATTATACCTTCTGAATACAGAACTAAAGTGTCTCCCTAAGCAACTAGATAGACAAAGAAAAAGATAGATATTGATCATTTTCCCCTAAAACATTTATGAATGTATACTTGGGATCTCGCTCTGTCTTCAAAATTCCTTTTTTTTTTTTTTTTTTATCCTTATCCGAGGACATTTTTGCATTTATCCTCAGATAGAGCAGGAGGGAGAGAGGGAGGAAAAGAGAGAAAGAAACATTGATGCGAGAGAGACACATCGACTGGTTGCCACCCACATGAAGCTCCAACCGCTGAGCCAAACTGGCCAGGGCTCAAAATTCCTTTAAATCTCTGTTTACCTCTTATGGTAGCCTCCTACCCAACATAGTATTCATTTTTAAAATGTATATGTCTTATCTTTCTTCCTCGATTAAAAGCTCATTGAGAGTTCAAATGCTGAATAAATATTTACTGGTTACTCAGTCAATATATCATGCATGGGAGATACAACAGGAACGAGTTTCCCCAGATGCTTTCAGACCAGATAGGGGAAATGACGGGCAGCAGCGATCCCAATAAACTTACTATATACACGAGAGACATTTGATGGATAAATAGATGGAAAAGTGAACGAGGGAACACATTTCCCCGACTGGGTCATTTTTATTTCTAAATGAAGTCCAACCACAGCCCGAACAATCCTGAGACATCTCAGCTGGCAGAGAAGTAAGCAAATATCTTGCAGGAACCAAGACCCCTTAATAGGATTTGCCCTGCAAACTTGGCATTTCGTGAAGCCACTGAGCAGAGGCATTCGATACTCTATTCCAGTAGAGCACAAACAATGTCTCTCTAAGGCCTCACATGAATGGCAACGTCTTTGTTGTTCTTCGGCCGTAATTTAATTGTTAAGAAATGCGGTATCATGTTTTGTTCCATGGGGAGGAGAATAACCCATACGTTCTGCCAGCCAATAAAAACAACTCAATCTCAGTTCTAAACTTCCAATTATCTCCATTTCCCTCAACTCTAGTTTTTGGGTTGTTTTGTTTTGATGTTTTTTATTGAAGGAGCTGGCATTATATCAAACTCAAGACTTACTGCAGGTTTTTCTTTTATATATATATATATTTTCTTATTGATTTTAGAATGAGAGGAAGGGAGAGAGAGAAAAAATCATCAATGAGAGATACATTGATCGGTCACCTCCTACATGCCCCCCACTGGGGATCTGGCCCACAATCTGGGCATGTGCCCTGACCAGGAATTGAACCAGCGACCTCTTGGTGCACAGGTTGACACTCAAACACTGAGCCACACTGGCCGGGCTTAATGCAGGTCTTACATAGTATTGCTGCTGTCCGTGTTAGAGGACGGTATCCTGCAAGAACTTGAAAGAACACCGACTCACATGGTGGCTTTGGCAAGAATCAAGTAGCAAGAATTCAGGGTCACTTCCTGTAACATTAGGAACGAGAGTCTTATGAGGGGAAGACGGGGGCAATCAAATCATGTGGAGTTTGGAATCCACTCATCTAAGCACAAAGGTCTGGATATTTCAGGAAGGATACGTGGCTGACTATTAAGAAGTCATTTAACTTTTGTCATCTTTCAGCAGAACTCTTTTTACTCAACTCAGTGAAAGTATTCCATAGCCCCTTTTGTGGCACACTGTTCCGTAGGATAGGCACTCTTCTTTACTGATAACCTTGCCCACATACCCAGCCACCCCCAGCTTTCTGCGCCAGCCTGCCCTTGTATGGCTCAACTATTCCTTCTCCTAACATGGGACTCCAGGGGGATGAACACTGATTAGTCCCCATCAATTATACAATCCTTTTCTCCTTAGAGTGATTGTTTTTTTAGAAAAGGACACAAGACCCAATCTTCCCGATGAGATGTCAGGGAAGTCTGAAAAGGGAGAGGTTTTAAGAAAGGTTTCCTTGTTACTACAAAGAGCCAGAAAGTGAAGACCTGTTTCTGCTGCAGGGTGGCGGTCTGTCTGTGGCCCCTCGAACTGCGGGAGCCATCTCTCAGATGTGAGGAGCACCAGGCAAGGGCAAAGGTGATATCAGATGCCGTGCTGAGGATGACAAAACAGCCAGAAGGAACTCAAGCCCCTCGAGACCGCCTCTGAGAAGAAGGATTAAGCAAACTTGCATTTCACATTTTTTTAAATTTTTTTTCTTTATTGATTTTGAGAGAGAGAGAGAGAGAAACATCAATGAGAGAGAACATCAATTGGCCGCCTCCTGCACACCCTCCACTGGGGATTGGGCCTACACCCTGGGCATGTGCCCTGACTCGGAATCGAACCGGCGACCTCTTGGTGCATGAGTCAATGCTCAACCACAGAGCCACACCAGCCGGGCACAGGACATTTTCTTATATGACTTTATACATCTTTCTTATTAAGACAGTTGTGTGATGATTTGTTTTTCCCTGGGCCCAACGGGATGCTGATGCAATTTCTTCTTTTGGTCCGTTTCTAGGGTGATCACGGACTCAGGACTGCAGAGGAGCAGAGAGGAAGAGGAGCACTTAGAAAGAATAGGTGGAGACAAAGAGGACCTGAGTCACTGTGTCCACCAAAATCCAGGTGCGACATCACCCCCAAATGTTTTGTTCATTTGAGGGTGATGCATCCGAGTTAGCATCCTCCACTTTGCATCGGAACCTACAGGGCACAGCTGTGTAGCCCTAAAGCCGTTGCATTTCATTGTAAATCAGCGGGCCAGGAGCTGGAGCAAACTTCTGGAGCAGACCCCCCGATTCCACTTTCATCTCTTTCGGCCTCAGAAAGACAAACCTCCGTTTCAGAATCAGCCTGATATTTGAGAACTCACTGCTTTGCTGGCCTCGCTGCAAAAAAAAAAAAAAAAATGGCAATTTTAAATCAAGATCCCCCATGGTCAGCCGCTTAGTCTAAAGTGAGCAGTCAAGTTGGTTGTGAACCAAGCCTTAGAGGGCCATGGCCAAACAGGTAATTCCGTACTTATTTTGGAAAATGAAATCAGGTAAATGCACTCCAACAGGTATCACCAAGCTGCCTCTTACGTGTTTTATTATTCCTTTGATTAATATAACCTTCGAACATAATCCCCACCTTTAGAATTCTTACTGTGTAGAAGGAAACAGGAAAATAGGTGTATTAAATAATTATACCTGGAGAGAAACTATCAGTGTGACACTCGAGTTTATGCTCGATCCAGCCCCGTCTGAACAGGACAGTGAGGGAGGATGGGTCCTAAAAGGCAGTTGCGGGGAGAAAGCGTTCCGGAGGGTGTGTGTTAAACTAGGTTGCAAAAGAAGTGATGACTGTGGACCGAAGACGCTGCCCTGAGCGAGAGGATCTGTCCAGGTAGGTGATCAACACGAGCAAAGCATGGAGGGAGCCAGCGGAGGGTCTGGCCTCATCTAGGGACTGAGGTCCCGACGGCTCCCTTCCCTGCAGAGGCTCCTCCCAGGGACCCCTCACTAGGCCACGCCCCTGGCCCTCCCTCGTTACTTCTTCCCTATTAGCGAATGAGCAAAGGATAGGATCCGAATCCAGAACAGGGAGCCTGCATGTATTTCCGTTTGCGCTCGGAAATCAGCCGTGTGTCTGATTGCCGTGCGGTTCTGATGGGGGCCGTGGCTGATCGTGACAGCCATGCACAGCTTCACGCAGACACCTGCAGGGATGCTCCCCCTCCGATGCAACGGCCAACAGCCTGTCCTCTGCCTTGCGGCTGGGCCACCGCTGGTTCCACATAGGGCCCTGGCCCAGTGTGACCTGCGATCCTGAGCATCAGGTGCCTTGTGCCCTCGGACCTGAACCATTTTGCTGCTCTGACCTGCTTACCAGAGTCCAGGGTCCCCGTCCCTTCCTGTTCCCCTTCTTCTGACAACCCCCGGCTTCATGGCAAATTCCATGGAGTCTTCACAAAGGCATCATGTGGTTTTGTTTCTAGAAAAGATTCATACATTTATGGACTCTTCAGAGCCCTGCTAGTCATATATATCCAATTTCAGGGTGTATTTAACCAAGCAAGTACGCCATGACTTTTCACAACTTAAAAATAACTTAGGTTGTTAAGGGGGAAAAGATCAAAGCTACAAAGCGCAAAAAAAAAAAAGACTTAAGTGCCTAAAACAAAAATGGCTACATTTTAAAATACTGAAATATGAGCTTTGAGCTTTAATATGACAGTAATGTTTAGGTAGCATATTGTATACTAAGCTTTTTATCTACTTAATCATTCATTCTCAATTATATAGATATAATTGAGGCTCGAAATGTTTAAGACCTTTGCCCAACTGGACATAGCTGATACATGATAAAACTCAGAATCCGACTTATTTCTCTCGGGCATTAGTAGCTACGCTTTCTTCATAGTTTCTCTGCTACTCAAAGAATATAGTTACCAGAAGCCTCGGATTTCCTCCTTGTGAGAAGGAAAACAAAAAAAACCCACAAAAACTCTATTTGATCAAAGATACCAAAGAAACTTCCAGAAACAGTCCTTAGTGGAGCGTGTTCGCCCAGTGCCTCTCCGTTTCTGTGTGATTTACACCCGCAAACCAGAGCTCTCGAGACACATTTGTGTTTTCCCAGACCTGACAGGTGATCAGTGTCCGTTTGTACCTTTTTCAGGGCAGTTTAAGGCCGTTCCTTCCATCTTTTCCTTCTTACGTCCTGTTTCTTTCTTCACATCTGAAAAATTCCACTTAACTTCTCAACTTGTTCTTTAGGCCAAGAGGAAAAGTAGGTTATGTGAGAATAATATCGGAATTGACCAAATTAGTCCTAAAAGACCTGATACTTTATCACAGCAACAGAGTATTATCTTCAAACATGTTCCTATTTAAAATCTACTACTTATTTGGTACCAAAATGGGACTCGGAGCTTCCTGGTGAGATCTAAGCAGTATTTTTCTCCCGGCTGGTTCACCCTGAGAGCGTACATGAGAAGCTTAAACCCCTGAAAGAACTAACCGTCGGCTTCCGGTTATGAGGAATAAAGAGAAGCGATATTGGAATGGGAACAAAACGAGTGTTTACGTAAATGAACTGGCGATACAAATCCCCACCGTTCTTTCTGCGTTAACAGCTCAGATGCTTGATTTTAGGGCTGCATCAATTCACCACAAAGCGACTGAAGAAAAAGCCACTGGTCTGAAATCAAACTCCGGGGCCACTAGGAAGAGAGCAAATGGAAGCATTTGCTTCTCAGGAAACAATTTCTGGTCTGTCCCGCTTGCTAACCCAGAGGCAGCAGACTTGAATCTCACAGAGATCTGGTTGGGGGAGGTGGGGTGAGAGGTGGGCAGGGGACCAGGAAAAAGGCAGTCTGGGTATGAGACCCCCTGCAGTTGGTCAGATTCAGTTGCTAAGTCTCAGGAAACCCTGAACTATTTCTCCTGGAAATTAAACTGAGATTTGAAACTAATGAGGGTCCAAAGTGTAGAAGAGTGTTGGATAGCATGTGTAGCTAATTATTTCATCCAGAGGGGCCAAAGGGACCATGGGACATTTCCATAGAGCCTATAAACTCGGGAAATTAATCCTAAAAGCTTGGAAGAAAAAAAAAAGTTCCCATCATAAAAGTGCAGATATTAAACCCGATGATAAGTTCTCCTCACCTTTCTAGGAGGTTACTTTAGGGCCAGGTAGGAATTTTCAGTCCCAATTAAGGTCAGTCTGACTCTTTTGTGAAAATTTGGCTGGGGACCAAAAGATTGCTCCAGCCTGGCCAGTCCCGGACTGCTCTAACTAGTCCATCTAAGACTTCGGCGTTCTGTGGGTGCGATTTTATTTTCATAGGGAAATTCTTTCCGAAGGAGAGGAAGGAAGTCGATACATGTTATCGGGAACTATACTGCTTAGTCAGTCAAGTAACTAGGTTTGTGTACCCCTTTCTGCACAGTCCTGTCTCATTACCCTGCTGGGGGAGGGGAGGCTTGGGGGTTGGAAGGAAAAAAAATAAAATATAAAGAAATAGGGAAACCAGCTTCCTTCTCAAAGAGTTCCAAGTCAGGTGGTATATACAATACACACCACATCCTTCTGAACATTGTAAAAGAACATAATTACCTTGGTCAGTTGTTCCCAAATCGGGCTGAGCATGAGCCTCAGTGGCAGAATTTAGAAATGAAAACCAACCAAACAAAAGTTCTGGGTTCCATCCCCAGACCCTGCTCCATTCAGCTCAGGCATCTCTTACCCCCCCTCTCCCCCCCCCCCCCCCGCCCTTTGTAATACCGATGATCAGCCAGTCTTGTGAAATACTTGCCTAATTTGAGAATCATCCAACATTTGGGGATATGGTTTGATTCCAAGGATTTTTAAAGAGGTTTTCTTCCAGACAGTCAGTAACATGTAGAAAAGCCCAAATCTAGAGCAGTCGGCAAAGGTAGGGTCCATATAGGTGACAATCCCATAAACACTTAGCGAATACAATTTTCTGACAAGTTAGTATTAATGTCCTGTGTGCCACGTGCCAAAGGGGCCGTCAGTGCGCATCCACCTGGTACGGAGAAGCAATCCGTAACTGCCAGCTGTCGTTATCATTATCACCAGCAGTAGGAGCGTCATTCCGTGTGGACTGTTTAGGGCAGGCTGTGGCCCCTTCTTCTGTAAAGAGCCAAAGAGTAAACATATCAGCCTTGGTGAGCCATCAAGTTACTGTCATGACCACTCCACCCGCCGCGTGTGGATCCTGTGGTCTCGGGTCGGCTCCAGCTCCTGGCGACCCTGTGAGTCAGTGATGCGCACAGTGTCCTGCCCTCCGTGGCTTTGCCCGGCTCCTGGAGACACATGCCTATGGCTTCTTTCATGGGGTCAGTCTGTCTCCTATTTGGTCTTCCTCTTTTCCTGTTCCTTCCGCCTTCTGTGTTCCACAGCATGATGGCCTTTTCCAAAGAACCCTGTCTTCTTGTGATGGGCTCGAATCAGGACAGCTTCAGTTTTGTCGATTTCCCGGCCTCTGCCACCTTACGACCAAGCAGCCATAGACCGTCCATCGATGCATGGTCACGGCTGTGTTCCAAAAAAACTTTATTTATGGACGCTGAACTTTGAATTTCATATACTGTTCACCTGTCATAAAATAGAGTTTCCTTTCCTTTCCTTTTGTTCTCAACCACTTGAAAATGTGAAAGCCCCCTTAGCTTGTGGGCCTACGCGAACAGGCCGTGGGCAGGACAGTACTGTCGGCTACAGGCGCTGTGGGGTAGAGCAGACCTCTGGATCTCACTCGTCTTGTGTATCCAAAACTTCGTATCAATTGAGCAGCGATTTCACTTAAAAATTTGTGAATGGGGTAGATCTCATGTTCTATGTTCTCACCCCTCAAAATACAAAAACAAAACAAATAACCAAAAAGAGGGACACACGGAGATTTTGGAAGGTGACAAATGTGTCTGTGACCTTGACTGTGGTGATGGCTTCACAGGTGTTTGCATAGGTCAAAAGTCACCGAATTGTATACATTAACTATGTGTTCTTTTTGTCTATCGATTTAAACCGCACGAAAGCTGTTCAAAAACAAACTGTGGGCCTCATTTGGCCCACAGACCTCCGTTTGCAGCAACTGGTCTAGGGTCTTCTGTGCCATTCACGGAGCAGTGTGCAAAGAAACGATTGAGCATCTTTAAAATTACCTCGGAATCTGGCATTTCTCCGTGGTCTGTCCCCCCGGGGAGCACTGGGCACATACGCTTTAGGTATGCACCTGCCACTCAGAAGGGAAACCTTGCCGTCCTTCAAGGTCTTCCCGACTCCCGCTACAAAGAACATCTGATTTTCGGATTGATGTAAACCCCGCTCTCCCTGCCAGTACACTCATGTACATCGTGTTAACATCAGGTTCGGATTAAGCACTCACGTTAAGTGCTGGGTTGGAAGATGAAGTTGTTTGCATACATCGCCGCTGCAGAGGAAGAGCACCACTGTCCCTGCCAAGGGCACAGCGCTCAGACCGTGACCTCCCGGAAGGTGGGTGAGACATTCACGCACAGTCCTGGGCACAGCTGGGCGGCCTCGGTCCGCGCTGCCTGTGTCCTTCACAACTGCCCGGCAGCCGTGAGCTATCCGGCCGCTCCGACCAGGACAGGTCGAATTGATGGAGAAGAGAACCACGTGCCCCACGCGAGTGCTCAGAATGAGTGTCTTTGCCCCAGCACCGCTATTTCCCTGCCCCCCAACCCGCTCCCGTGTGTGTTCTTTTGATTCAAATCAGTCCAGTGGTAAGGCTGGCCCTCCTGGGAGTGGGAACCGCGTCTAGTTGTGGAGCTTAAATAGTCTGCAAGACGTTGAGCTGGGCACAGACCAAAGGTGGTGGTAAGTTGGGTTCCTAAGGAACCCTGTGGAATTCAGACCCAGAGAGACTGGGCCGGACGTGAGAGGAACTCGGGTTTGCAGCCTCTGCTGGGCTGGGCCGTCCACGAAGGAAGAGCTGCCCAGGACACCACCAAGAAGTGTTCTGCAGAACAAAGTTTTCTGCGGGGAAAACTCCAGCACCACGGATGCCAAGCGCAGTGTCTGCAGAGAGGGATGTTGCTAAAGCGCAAGATTCATTGAGTCTCGTCTGGGTGTCAGATGTTCGGCGTTCGGGGCTCTGGCCTCCCATTTAAATCATGTTTGAAGAAGTGCGGGGGAGGCGCTGAAAGGCACCTCGCTTGGGAAACACTGTCTGCTTGTGCACTGTGGCACAACTTTGCATTTTGGCTAGACACCCTGTGTGGTGGAACTGCGCTGGAGCACGGGCTTTTTTTTTTTTTTTTTTTTAAAGTTTGGTCAGTCACCCAAAGACAGGAAGAGGAGAGAGTATTTCCATGAGCCGGAGTCCCCCGGGGGAATCTGTGCGGTCGCGGGGCTACTGCAGGGAGCGGCCCGTCACAGCACAGCCTGCGAGACTCCGGGACCGCCGCCCAGCACCTCCAGGCTGCGCTTCGCCGGGGTCCCCGCCTCCCAGCACCTCCAGGCTGCGCTTCGCCGGGGTCCTCGCCTCCAGCACCTCCAGGCTGCGCTTCGCCGGGGTCCTCGCCTCCCAGCACCTCCAGGCTGCGCTTCGCCGGGGTCCCCGCCTCCCAGCACCTCCAGGCTGCGCTTCGCGGCCGGGTCCTCGCCTCCCAGAGGCCTTTGCAGAGCCCACAGAAGGGCTGGAGCTGCTGACCCTGGTGATTTGCCTTCGCCCAGTACTGAGCGAGGCTAATTTCGCTGCCACATCCTGGCTTCCCGTCCATGCCCAGGGACCTCATGGAGATGCCACACGTGTGGGTTCCTTGGTGCCCCTCAAATGTCTCTGAGGGGCGTCACGACCACTCCCTCCTGAGAACAGGGTTGATGCAAACCACATGGACTAAGTAAGCTTCAGGACGTGCTGCTCAGTGCAATACGCCAGTCACAAAAGAACAAACGCAGTGTGATTCCACTCATAGGAGGTCCCCAGAGAAGTGACATCCGTAGGACAGGAGACAGAATGGTGGCTGCCAGGGGCCGGGGGGGGGGGACGAAGGGGACTTAGGGTTTCACGGGGACAGAGTCTCAGGGTTGCAAGAGGAAAAGGGTCTGGAGAAGATGGTGGTGACGGTTGGACAGCAATGCGTGTGCCTAATGCCACTGAACTGTGCCCCTGAAAACGGTCAAGACGGGACACTTCATGTTCCACATACTTTCCCGCCATCTGCAAGGATGGCGCAGGTCAGAAGGTGGTAAGAAAAGTCCCCGTTAAGACTCTAGGGTCTTCCCCCGGGTAACTGTGAACGAGCATCCACCAGGGAAATGTGCTTTGTGGGGAGGGGAATCTGAGACTTCGGCCTCCGTAGTCCCAAGTGTTTGGGGACAAGTGGGCGATACACTTTATTAGAAGCGCAATCCTCACAGATAGAAACGTCCCCGCTCCCCAGGCTGTCGCCGACCCAGGCCTTCAGCATCAGACGAGCCGCTGTCTAAGGCTCAGCTGAAAAGTTAAGGCTGTTGTGTTTCCTGCGATTCACAGAGCACACAGCCAGGCTGTAGTTTGGTCGGAGAGTCAACAGACATGGGCAGAGAAAAGCCACCTGGCCCTTTGAAATACAACTGTGCCCAGAACATGAGCGATGCATAATTCGCCTCGCCACGTACAGATTGCCAAATAGTTTCACCAGTGTGGACCACAGAGCCCTCGCAGCAAAGCCACGATGCACCGCCACTGCTGAGGATCTGTGATGGCCCAGTGTCCTCTTTATCTTTGGTGGTATCATCTTCAGAGACTTCGAGACCCCAAGGCCATTTGGGCTAGTAAGTAGAAGAGTCACAATTTGTGGTCCTGCCTTTTAGCCCCAAATCCTGCACTTTGCCTTTTTCTCTGATGTAATCAAAGGGGGGAGGCGAGAAAGAGGGGGTCCTTCTTCTAGGTGATGTGTGGATGTCCAGCCTTCAGATAAGTTGAAATAGGATCTCATTGATTCTCACCCAGGCGTTGGGAAATATCCTTTTGGTAGGAAACCACAATGCAAATCAAGGCCCTCCAATAAAGTACTCGTGGTATAGGATGCTAAGACTTTCTTCTTTGTCCCAGTGCATCTTTTTTAGCAGCACAACATACATGTTGAGCAGAAATAAATAGAATCCTTTTTACAAATCTCGTACCCGTTCCCTCACCATCGGATGCCCAGTCACTGGGATGGTTAATCCCTTAGGCCAACTGCCCTTGTGCCATCGTCTGAAAATGCGAACTTGGCATACTTCTTCTTCTCTCCCTCCTTTCCTGAGGGCGGATGTCCCCCCAAACGTATCTTTCCTACAGAGTGACTGCAGCCAGAGCTCCCCAAATCACAGACCCCGTAACCTGGAAGGGGCTGAGCGTGGACCCCTGCAGCTCTGTGCCTAATCCTTTCCAGACACACGCGATAGGATTTCAAAAGATCCTCGGAGACTGGTTTTGAAGCCGTACTCACGGGCCCAGAAAAACCCTCATTATTATTATCTGCCCTTTCAACTTGCGTCCAACTTGACAAAACCCTCTCAGACCTACACATGAATTTGGAAGCACCTAGATTGGGTTGCAGTGGGTAGCATACAAAATAATAATCATATTCTACAAAAAATATGTATATACATATATATATATATGTTGTTTTTAATAATGGCTTGCCCTAATACATTTAAAACCCAATTCGGAATGGGAATAATTGCGATATTCACAGAGACCCAATTACTGAGGAAGGTTGGAGACCTTGTGCATGGGAATACATTTAGACAACGCGCTCAAGGTGTCAGAGTCGGCTCTCCATCCCCATCACGGGCTCAGGTAAGCAGATGCCATTGCAAATCCTAGATGCACCACAGTGACTGGGCCCCTGCCCATGAATGAATCCATTTCAAGTGCACATACGTGTCTGTGCATGAGTAGAAAGATAAGCTTAGCAACTGTGTGATTTGTTTCTGCTTAGGCAGTAAGTTACTAATCTCCTGATTGGAACCAGATTTGTATGAATTAGGAGTTGAAATTGGAACAGTCACTGCTGTGTGCAGGATGTAAAGCGAATAAAATGAATGGGGTATTAACCTTCAACCACTGAATATTAATCAGCTTTTCATAAGAAAGAAAACACAGACCCTGCCACACTAAATATTTTCAGCGCTTATTGACAGGATATGATTTCTTTTCTCCCTTCGCCCTGTTCCTTCTAGTCAAGGACCTGAACACCAGACAATGGTCAGCTTGACCCAGACTAATGTATGAGTTGAAAAAGCCCGGGTACCTGGGGTGGGTGGGACTGGGTGGCTCTGTGGGACCTGATGAAATGATGTGCCTGGATCCAAAGCAAGGCTGCCTTCCCGTCACTCCAGCGCCCGCGGGCCAAACTGAGCCCGACGGGCATGCGCAGAAAGAACGTGGACAGGAAACCATGATGCCCACAAAATGCCCACGCAGGAGGGATCCATTTCCCATCACCCTGGAAAGGGCTTGCAGTTGGGGAATGATTTTGTTTGGCTGTCTGGATGAGACCTACATCTACCTCAAGGGGGATTAAACAGAGAAAACGAGTAGTATGATCATGGAAGCTGGGCGAAAACCAAGCATCTAACAAGCCTTCCTTTCCTACGCAACATTGCAAGTGTTTTTGTTTGAGAATGCGGTCTCGGATCTATGTCTCTATAATGATGGTGTTGCTTATTTATATCAATTTCTACATTTATCCATATCTATACTTAAAGATATAAATAGACCCATAACTATACATGAACAAATAGAATGTGTAGGTATATGTATAATGTGTGTATTTATGCATGTGAATATGTATATATGTGTGTGTATGTATATATGTGTATGTGTATCTGCATGTATGTGTATATGTATGTGTGTGTATATATATGTGTATTACATGTATATGTGTATGTTATGTCACCAAGGAATAAGCAGTGGATGCTTATTTCCTGAAGATAGTTTGAAACAGCATATATTATATTTAAACCTTATACATCTATAGCAATAAAACTACTTCCACAGTACTACAAAGAGCACGTTTTGTGGGGCTAGGTTGACGTGGCGGTCGGGCTCAATTTGGACACCAGGGAGGGTGACAGAGAAGGGAGAGATTTCTTCCACACCCAACTCTTGCAAATCTCTCCTTTATTTTCAAAGCTATACTTCAAACAAGGGCACTGTTCATTTCTATGACACTCAGTTAGTTATAGATTAGTAGGTCCTTCTCGACCTCGAACTTAGCACAGTCTTGTGTAGTAAATGACGTTCCTCCTTGGTGACCACTCTTATCTTGTTTTGTCTCTTCCAGCACATGACCCTTTTCTCTCTCTGCCACCCAGCTTAGATCTCCACTGCCCTCGTGTGCTCTCCGCCAAAAATGTTAACCCTTTGTCCCAAAGGCTGAAGCAATCTCCCATGTCATGTGCCATTTAGCATTAAAAAAAACCACCCTATTTCCTTTAGCGCACAGTGATACTGGAAATCCACCCATTAAACTGAACCCATAAAGGTGCTGATGACTGATAATAGGTTAATATGTTACCCTGTAAGACAATTCCTTAGACAGAATTCTAATTCCCCCTCCCACCCTCATGATCCCCAGCCTTTAGTTATTCAATCCAACACTTCTCTAGGAGCTGTCATAAAGGGCTTTTGTAGGGAAAATTAAGGCTACTCACCAGCTGACCTGCAAATAGAGAGAACGGCCCGGGTTATCCAGGTGGGGACAATGTAATCCCGTGAGCCCTTAAAAGAGGAGAAGGCAGACCAGTCAAACGCAGGAGATGCAGCAGAAGTGAGCACAAGAAAAGAGGCCAAAGGGCAGGTCAAAAACGTGGATTTTGACTTGATTTGCTCTCTCTGGCTTTGAAGGAGGAAGGGAGCCATGAGCCACGGAATGCCGGCACCCCCCTGCCGACCGCCGCTGCGGAAACGGGGCCCCATCCGATTGCAGCCGCCAGGAACTGGATTCGTCAGCTGCAGGGACTTGAAAGGGAGTCTCCCCCAGAGCCTCTGGCCAGCACCGCAGCCCTGCCAACACCTTGATTTCAGCCCTGTGAGGCCCGTGCTGGACTTGTGACCTGCAGGAACCATGAGGTATTCATTTGCGTTGTTTTAAACCAGTACGTTTACGGTGACTTGTTATAGCAGCACTGGAAAACTGAAACAGGGAACCCCCAAGACTCCGGAGAAAAGTTTATTCATCCCGATGCACAAATCTCAAGCGGGCCCCAGACTAGCCTGGGAAGGGGAGGCAGGGTTTTGGGAGAGGAAGATAGCGGCAGATACGGTATCCCTAAATCTCATCCCTAGTCTCCCTGTATTTACAGTTACCTTTAAGAAATCACGGCTCCTCCCCTCAGCATCCCGCCTACAGTGTGGTTAACGCTGCTAGAATAACATGCTTTGCAAAGAGAACTATGCCAGGGTGACCGAGAAGCAAGCCTCCCGACCAGCTTTCCTAGAATCTTCGCCAGTCCAAGTTCCACTGAAGATCTCCGACCCTCAGAGAAACTAAATGGCTTTGCTAAGATGGTGTAGCTAGTGAGTAGTAAGTCCAACACTTGAGTTCAAGTCCTCTGTCTTCTCCTAACTTTCCCATGTTGTTTCCCTGAATTCCCTACTTATGATGAAAACTGAGAACACCCTTAATAACTATGCCACAAGAAAGCATGCTATGTTCGTCCATGTCAAGAGAATATAAGCATTTACCTGGATCTTTTGTAGCCCAAGTCCAATCATCAAAAGGCAGTGTTGGTTGTCTGCCTCACTGATAACATTTTAGACCAATAAATAAAAACAAACAAAAACAACAGCAAAAACCAAGCTATCTAGATACTTGGGACAAAGATTATTTCGGTTTAGACTATCAAAATGGATGCTTCCATAATTCTCTGTTGCGCTTTTCCCCAGATTTCATGGTCCCTCCTCAACGTGAAATAGCCCTGCTACTAACAAGCCTGAGTCCACCTCAGCAGATATCCATTTGTGATCCCGGAAGGCAAACTGAAAAGCCCAAGGAAGAAAATGGGGTGAGTCAGCATGCATGTGGAGAATGGAATCCAGAAACTCAAGGTGCAACTGCCCAGATGGTTGGAGGGAGCCTTATTTGGAAGACATGAGCATCCTTGCCCCCTCTCCACCCAACTGAATTCTGTTGGCATGGCCAGCATCCTCCTGTGGTCTACTGGGTTTCTCCCTTTCGGTCATTCCCACCAACAGCTGAATGCCTCTGACTCCCAAATCTGAGGCAAATGACTGTTGCAGTCTGCTGGGTTTTAGAACCAGACCACAGAGCCACCCCTCTTCCAGGTCATCTCATCAACACATCTAGAGCTGGAGGAAGAGTCCAGTTTCTTCTGGAGCAGTTTATGAACATCCTGGCGGAAAACTACCCGGCACACAGAGGGAACCCTGGAAAAAAAAAAAGTGGAATGGTTTATGCAACATCTTGGCTGAGATCATAAAGAAATGGAACGCCCCTCCCTCCACTTTTTGGAATGAGTTCCATAAAGAAGCAAAATGATCTGGAAAGTATCCTTCAACTACAATGGGCGTGAAATGCCCACTTCAGGCGTTTCTGCAAATATTTAAGCTTTAGCCTGAGAATTGCATCTCAGTCTGATGGCTGTTAAATCTCTAGCTGAGCTTAAGCGAAATACTTCTACTGATAAAGAAAAAGGAGAACTCCTTGGACTCTCCTACAGGGAGACAAGAGAAGGCCCTTGGACAAAGGGATGGAGTGGCGTCAGACATCTCCAGTTCCCTTCCCCCACACTGTCCAATTCCGACACCATCTTCTCTCTGTCGGTTAGAAAAACCTGGTAATGGAGAAGAAGGATAGGAGGGAGGATAAGAGGGGGAGGGGGAGAAAGAGGAGAAGGAGGAGGGAAAGGAGGATGTTTTGATATTTATCTAGTTATTTTTGGCCAGAGGAAGCCACACAAGGCTTCTGGGAGGCCACCATGTATTAGCCTCTGGTCCTCTCTCCGTTATGATTCAATATTCTTTGGAAGCCAAGAATAAGAACAAGCCCTCAAGTACTGACATTGGCGGGCTGGACACCTCTCTAGCCACCACGCTCCACACGATGCCACACAATAACAACCTCCAGCCCACTGCCATCCTTCTCTGTGTGTCAGAGACACATGGCTACCGCGTTCGCATCACCAGATAGATAAATGCAGTGTCTTGTCCCCTGTACTACCTCTTTCTGCGTCTCATTCAGAGGCTCTGCAAGAGTATAGAAGCTTCTTGCCCTGGCCGGTTTGGCTCAGCAGTTAAAGCGTCAGCCCGCGGACCAGAGAGACCTGGGTTCGGTTCCCGCTAAGGGCACGTACCTCGGTTGCAGTTTGTCCCCGGCCCCGGTTGGGGCAGCCACTCGATGTGTCTCTCTCACATCAATGTTTCTCTCTCTCTCTTCCTCCCTCTCTTCCTCCCGCTCTATCTGAAGATAAATGCAAAAGTGTCCTCGGGTGAGGATAAAAAGTATAGAAGCTTTCAACTTTGACGGACATGCGTTTCCTCAAACTGGGAAGCCTCCCAGAGTCCAGAAACATGGAGTGAGCATGCGCTCTCCTCGGGAGCACAGGGCTTAGAAGGAGAGACGGGCGTGGAGGTCAGAACACCTCTCCGACTGGGTGGGATGCAATCCTGTTCCAGAAGGAGAGACCCAGGATGGTTAAAATACTGTTTTCGCAGCTGTCACGCAAATGCTCTTTAAAATTCCTTTTCGGTATCCCAGGATTTAATGCAAATTGTCCACATAACAGAGGGTCAAAATGATAATTTAGGTGCAATTAGCCAGATGTGTTGGAATGACATTTCTCCCCACCCACCCACCCAAAATTATCCGAATAATTTACACATACATAATCACCTAACTCCAGTGGGAACTAGTACGCCCTTGCTGATTTCGCCCAAACACATAGACTTTCGTACAGGGTTACATCAGAAAAAGCGCAAAGTCCAGGGAAGGAATAAGATAACTCTGTGAGGCCAAGCTGTCTCTCTTTTAAATGCAGACAGAATTCATTTGTTTTCATTGACTCCTTATCGAGTTACCTGACTTTGATTCCCAGCACAAAATGTATTTTAAAGGGGGAGGGGGGTGACGGCGGTAGATTTTCAGGAAATAGCAGTTCTTTTTCAACTGAGATAGAAATCATTTGGCAAGCCAGAGTGAAATACTTCTGCTTTGCCGTAGACAGAGACAGAGAAAGAAAAAGAATTCTTAGAAGATGCTAATGAACCACAAAAGAAAAAGAAGGAAATATATATATGCATATATATATACACACACATACATATATATATGTATATATATTTTAATGAGATCTTACTTTTGAAAACAGCTCAGTTTGCAACTACTTTTTGAAGACATGTCAAAGTCATTCCTGTGGGAGCCACATCGGAGCCACACCAGGCCTCAGGGTGACTGCAGTGAAGGCAGGAACAATGCAGGTGACTTTAATTAAAGAGCCAGACTCATCAGCGCGACCTTGCAGATACATCCTTTCATCTCCAAAACGGCTGAAGCCGGTAAGAGCCAGTGATCCAGGGCCAAGGGAGGGGGTCTCGGAGCCTGGCCGCCTGGGGAGGGAGTTTGTCAAGGTGAATATGTTAGGACAGCAGTCTGTTCCTGTAATGACCCTTTTGGAGGAAAAGGGGATGGCCCCCAGGCTTTGAGAATGGAACCAACAGATGACTCCCTCTTAATGGAGAGCCTTCAGAAGCCTTGGCCCCCGAGGTGGCCACCCTCGGCCCATTCTCCAGGATTCAGACGCTGATGTGACCAGAGGGGGGACCGGGAAAGGGGGGCGCCCCGTGAGGGTCAGCCGAGCTCGGAGAGGTCTTCTCAGCACAGAAGCAAGGCCACCTTGGCTGCACCCTGAAGTGGAGACGATCCAGACATCCAGGTGACGCACGGAGCCGCCCACACAGGCTCCCGTGAGAGGGGTCCCCAGCCCAGCTCCCACTCCAGTGAGCAAAGGGGTCCTCGTCGGTGGGACCAGGTGGGAGGCGGAGGGAAGGAGTGAGAATCACAGGGTCTGGGGGGGCGGGGATGATGGAATCCCACTGTTTGCACTTATCCGAAGCCAGGCAGGGGCTGCCAACCTTTCTTTTGTCCCTCTTAGGGAGGACTAAGCCATGTGGGAGCCCCGGGCACTGGAAAGATGACTGTCTTCCTCATCCCCTCTGTCTATGTATGTATGTATGTACGTATGTATGATCTCTATCTCTTTCTCATCTAGCTATCCTAATCCATCTGTCTGTCCATCTGTCTGTCTCTTCCTTTTGAGCACACGCTGATTTGGGCCGTCTTTGCCTCTGAGGTCAACTCAGATATGGCGTGGGGTTTGCTTTGGCCCATGGAATGTGAGCCCAGGAGAAGTAAGACACTTTCAGGGGAAGACTGAGTTTAAGAGCCAATGCACACCGGCGCCCAAGCTGCCCCCCTGTCTCTGCACGCCCCCGGTGTCATGGAGGCCAGGGCTGTTTTACCACCAGCCCGCTTCCCTGCGTGAAGCCAGAGATGCAGAACCGCCCCCCCAACACTGCTGCCCCCTGTGGCTGACCCACAGTGAATGGGCGGCACAGATAAAATAATACGTCTTTGTTATTCTCAGGCACTGAGACTTTATTATTGTTTTCTAATTGAAGATACAAAAATATAATAAGAAAGAAGTCTTAAAGATTTCTGATGGTGTCCCAAATGACTACTTTGATAATCTGGTATTTCCGTGAAATGACCAAGTGCGTCCAGGAATCTCTCCCCTCTTTTTAGACGCGTGCTGTTCTAGTGGTGCGTGAAGCGTGCGCCTGTCCGCCCTGTGGTCAGGCACCATGGACCACGTGACTTAAATACTGTCCTGAGATCCCTCTGCTGTCGTCTGTCAGCCGCATGTCCCTGGAAACTTACTCAAACTCTAAGCCTCAGGTTTCCTATCTATAAACTTAGCATTGTAATTCCTGTCTCCAATGTATTGTGCCGTGGGGGAGAAGTTAGGGCAGTGACGCCCCCCCCCACTCTCTACCAGCAGAGATGTTACTTGACTCTTCCGAGGAAGTGTACCCCTTCCATAAAAGGGGCATGACAATGCCCACCTTCCCACCTGGGGTCAGGATTAAATAAATCAGCCACTTAGAGCTCTTAGCAGGTATATGCACTAAATACACAGCAGCTGATGTCATCATTGTGATCATCAGTATATGAATTAATATAATTATGTATTAAGACAAGGTGGGGCAAAAGTAAGTTTACAGTTGTGAGTACACAAAAGAGTTTATTCTCATATTACTTATTAATCAGTGTATTATTTTCCATATGAACCACTGTAAACCTACTTTTGCCCACCCTGTATAATTCATAAATTGCATAGGACCTAACATGCATCCAGTAAATCTGAGCTGCTTCCCTAAGGCTTGCTGGAGGGGCCCTTGGTGTTTAGGGGTGAGGTCACCCAGAATTCATCAGCAAGGTGGCCAACAAGTACTAAGGAGAGAAGAGGACTGGAGAAGAAAAAAAAAGAGTCTGCTTTAGACCCATTAATGGGAAGACATGTCTGGCTCCTTAAGATGCCAGGGTGGGTTTTTTCCATTCTGCAAACACATGGCTTCCATTAGTTGACTGATACTGACACGTCCGAGGCTTCCAAAGTACCGCGGGCCCGGATGAGTGAGAGGTTCGCATGCCCCACACGGCAAAGGCCGGCTGTGCAGGCGGGAAAAGGCTGCCCGGGCGGGGCGGAGGTGTTGAGTTTAGGTAGGAGACCAAATCTGGCTCTGCTTTTAATGACCATCCTGTCCACACCTGAAAATAAACCAGCCACACCTGGCGGGATCGCCAGGGGCCTGGCGCTCGGTGGGATGTCGGTGTTCATACACAGCCCCCATTAATCAGAGCGCGCGCTCGTGGCTGAGCTCCGCTGCAGAAGAGCGGCAGTTCCCCGGGGTGCACACCCCGTCTCTGCCCAGCCTTCTGATCCAAAGCAACTCCGTGCTCCAATGTTCTGCTCCCTTTCTTCCGAGTTCCAAGGACATGGTTGTTTGGTTGGCTTCTCAGAAACAGGCCTGCATGCTAATTAGTTTGCAGTTAGAGGCTGCATAATGGTAACTCAATCCTCGCCGAACCTTGATCATCTGTTTCCCATCTTCAAAGCCGCGCGGTCCACTTTGTGCTGCACACCAGTAGGCTAGGGACCTCATTTGCGTGTCCCGTCTCATAGCAACAAGTGCTCTTTGAAAGGGGTGGGGAAGGTGGGGGGCATCCCTGACCTGAGCCGTGGGGACAACTCTGCCCTAAACTGCATCCAAGGAAATGAGGCTTTGTGTCCCTGATTATGGGGGGCTCCCACTTAGTGGGGGCAGGCCTGTTCTCTCTCAATGCGTTCGCAGTTTCAGACTGTGGGTGAGGGCGAGCAAATGTAAGTGTGATGACAGCAGATTGAGGGCACATTTGCCCAGTGCTGGGGGCGGATCACATGTTCTCACACGCGCCAGATCACGTTCCACAGCCTTGGGAGTTAGGTGGGCAGTTGCTGTGAGCCCATTTTACAGGGGAGGAAAGTGAGGCGGAAGAAGGTCAGCCCGCCTTGATGTGTCTCCCGGCTTCACCGCCTAACTCTTAAACCCTGAGCTACTTCTCCATCTCTGTCTGTGTGTCCTCACCTGTAAAATGGGGGAGAGACAACCGTCGTTGTCTGATGGGTTGTTGTCAGGTTTTCTGAATTAATATATGTAAAAGTCTAAGGTGCTTAAAACCACCTGTGATACAGAAAGCGTTCAGTATGTGTTGACTGTTGTGATCCCAAGAAAAGGTAGGAAGTTGAAAATTTGGGACCCAAGAGTCTTAGGGCTGAGAGTACCCGAGGGAAGATGACTTGGGCTGAGGTGAAAGACACATCATCGTATCACAGCAAAAACAAGGACAACAGCAAGCCCTGTTCCTAACAGCTGAGGGACCCTCACCCCCACCCCGCCTACACCCCACACTGCCCTGGAATGTCCTCAGAAGGGAGCTGAGACAACTCCTCTGGTCGCCGGGAAGATTCTGACCAAATCTGGCAGCCCGTCATGGAAAGCTGTATTTGTCTCTTGTGTAACAAAAGCACATCCAACATGTATGGGAGGGAAACTTATAAAGTTTGGTCCATTTAATAATCCATTTAATGATGGCTAAAATAAATAACACGTTTCTCATGTGCCAGAACGCTGCCTTATATGTTGAACATATATTCTCATTTCCGGTCATAAATGGGGTGACCCACTGTTCTGGTTTGTTCCAAGCTGAGGGACTACCCGAAACATGGGCCTTCTAGTGCAAAACCCAAGTGAGGCCCAGGCAAGCTGGGACAGCTGGTCACCCTACCCTGGGTAGGTACTTGACCCATTTTGCAAATGAAAGAAGCAAAACCTGAGGAGTTCCGGGTTCACACAGCCATCTAGGCTAGCTGAGATTTTTTTAACCTATTCTTTATTTTTTAAATTTTATTAAAATTATTGGGGTGACATTGGTTAATAAAATTATATACATGTCAAGTGTACATTTCTTTACTACATTATATGTATATTACCTTGCGTGTTCATCACCCAAAGTCAAATCTCCTTTCACCACCATGAATTTGACCCCCTTTTCCGCCTCCCCCACCCTTCATCCCTCCATTAACCACCACACTGTTGTCCGTGTCTAGGAGGTTTTGTTTGTTTGTTCATTTGTTGCTTTCAGTTTTATATCCCACACATGAGTGAAATCATAGGGTTCTTGACTTTTTCCGTCTGACTTACTTCGCTTAGCATGATATTCTCAAGATCTGTCCGTGTTGTCGCAAATGGCAGTATTTCATCTTTTCTTATGGCCGAGTAGTGTTCCATTATATATATGGACCAGGTCTTCTTTATCCAGTCATCTATCAAAGGACACTTCAGTTGTCTCAACCTGTGCTTGTAAACCATTGTAAGGTACTAGCTACAACGAGCTTATTCCTATGGGGAAGAGTTGCGGCATCCCAGCAAATGAGGGACAGTAGCTGTCGCGCTCTGTCAGAAAGGGGTGAAGATTCTCCTCAGTGGCATTTCTGTTGTTATAATTCCAAGAGATTTCAGGTATAATCGGGAATATTAATTCACAGACTTTTAGGAAGGGATTATTTTGATAAAGGAAATATTCTGAAAACTTTAAAACAATATTATAAATCCCGGAGAAAAGTTTAGCTACATGCCCATTAAGGTTAAGAAAAAGACAAGATAACCATCGTCACCACAACTGTTTAACATTATTTTAAAAGTCATGTTTCATGCTGCAAGACAAGAAAAATATGAAATGTACAGGGTTTGAAAGAAAGTTATTTTTTAAAATTATAGTTGACATACAACTTAATATTAGTTTCAGGTGGATAACCTAGTAATTCCACATTTATATTCCTTATGATGCGATCACAGTAAGTTAAGTAACTGTTTGTCACTGCACGAAGTTATTACAATAATATTGCCTATTTTCCCTATGTTATACGTTATATCTCCATGACACTTTTTATTTGTAACTGGAGGTTTGTACCTCTTACTCCCCATCACCTTTTTCACCCATTTCTCAATCCCCCTCCCCTCTGGAAACCATCAGTTTATTCTCTATCTATGAGTGGTTTCTTTTTTGGTTTTATTTGTTCTTTTGTTATTGTTGTTGTTTTTTACATTCCACATGTAAGTGAAATCATATGGTATTTGTCTTTTTTCTGTCTGACTTATTTCAGTTAGCATAATACCCTCTAGGTCCATCCATATTGTTTCAAATGGCAAGCTTTCCTTTTTTATAGCTGTGTAATGTTTAATTATGTATATCTATACTAATACCGCCCCCTCTCTTTATATATATATATATATATATGTCTCACAACTTCTTTACCCATTTATCCATCCATCCATGGACACCTAGATTGATGACATTTCTTGACTGTTGTAAATAATGCTTCAATGAACATAGGGGAATGTATTTCTGTTTGAGTTAGTGTTTTTATTTTCTTCAAATAAACACCCAGAAGCGGAATTGCTGGGTCATGTGTTAGTTCTATTTTTAATTTTTTGAGGAACCTCCATATTATTTTCCATAGTGGCTGCACCAGTTTGCATTCCCACCAACAGGGAACAACGGTTCCCTTTTCTCCACATCTTCACCAACACTTGTTATTTGTTGACTTTTTTTATAATAGCCTTTCTGACAGGTGTGAGGTGATATTGTGGTTTTGATTTGCATTTCCCTAATGATTAGTAATATTGGCCATCTGTATGTCTTCTTTGGAGAAATTTCTGTTCAGGTTGTCAGCCCATGTTTTAATTGGATTGTATGGTTTGTTTTCGTTTTTGTTATAAGAGGTCTTTATATATTTAGAATATTAACCCTTTATTGAATATATGATTTGCAACTATCCTCTTCCATTCAGTAAGTTGCCTTTCATTTTGTTGGTGGTTTCCTTTGCTGTGCATAAGCTGTTTAGTTTGATGTGGTCCCACTTGTTTTTTCTCTTCTTACCCTTGCCTGAGGAGACATATCCAAAAAGATATCTCTAAGACCAATGTCAAAGACTTACTGCCTATGTTTTCTTCTAGGGATTTTATGGTTTCAGGTCTCACATTTAAATATGTAATCCATTTTGAGTTTATTTCTGTATATGGTATAAGAAAGTGGTCCAATGTTATTTTTTACATATATCTGTCCAGTTTTTCCAACACCAGTTATTGAAGAGACTGTCTTTTCCCCCGTTATCTATCGCTTCCTTCTTTGTTGTGGATTAGTTGACCATGTAAGTGGGGTTTAATTTCCGGGCTTTCTATTTCATTACATTGGTCTATGTGTCTGCTTTTGTGCCGGTACCATGCTGTTTAGATTACCATAGTCTTTTAGTATAGTTTGGAATCAGGGAGCATGATACCTCCAGCTTTGTTCTTTGTTGAGATTTCTTTGGCTACTCGGGGTCTTTGTGGTTCCATGATCAATTTTAGGTTTATTTGTTATAGTTCTGTGGTTAATTCACAGACTTTTAGTTGTTAACCAGTGTCATTCTATCTTTGAGGGAAAAAAAAGAACAGTGACATTAGTATTAGCAACTCCAAGAAAATTAGGACTCGATTCTCTAAGAGATAAGTTCTGTTACATTGTTTCTCTCTGTCCTCCCTCAAAAGAGATCTTAGCTAGCAGTGATTTTCTGTGAATTACAATTTCAGTGGTCACCAGTGACTCTCACCGGGTATCATAGCTCCTAAATACTTTTCACATGTATTTCAAGCCTACACACTCCCCTACTATACCGCCTCTATAAAACAGGCTCACGAATGGAACCCATGGGTTCCACTCAAGTTATAATGAGACCCAGGAAAAAAGGTTTTACATGGAAAAAGGACTTTCCCATTTCCCAAATTTTTGTCCATGAATGGATTTACTTAAGCAAGAGTTTAAGTACATCTCAAAAGAAACCAGTGATCTTAGCTGCAAAATGAACACTGCATACATTTAAGGGCTGCTTGGGAACACTCTAAAATCCCAAAGCAAAATTGACTTTCTTGATCTGGTGGAGGAATAGGGCCAATTGGGAGTTTAGGCTGATTCTGTTTTTCATGAGTCATTTTGTCTGTGGACATGCCTCACAAATTAAAACACACATTAAAAAATCTCTAGGCGTGAGATGATTAAAGTTTCAAACGTGGACATTCGAAAATCACAAACGTGTTGGATGACGGCCATGTTGTTTTGAGGATTTTATTTTCCTTTTGAAAATCCTAGGGGTTGCTGAGCTTATAAAGAGTCAAATAAAAAGTGAGAGTGTTTTTGGAGAGAGTCATTCTCTTTGATATCGGATGTATTTTAGTCTATAATTTTCTACTGTGGTTTATGTGGATGTTTAGGCTTGGTTCCATCAACTCATTTGATCTCTGATTTTGTTTAATTTTTTTTAAAAAAATGTTTTCTGTTTATCTTTGTCCAAACTGAGTGTAATCTGTGCTTTCTAGCTCTTCTAACAATCCCAACTTTCCAAATTTCGTATCAGAATGCCTGTGTGGCATGGCAAGTGTATGCTCATTCCGACTGGTTGGAAATTGCATATTCATGGTGAGAACATTAAGTTACTACTCCGGAAGTCAGCCACTTACCAAACTGTAATTTAAAAACAGGTCATCACTTTGATTTACTGCAAGTAAGTGAAAGGGGAAAGACACGTTAATATAAGTAAGCCCTGAGGTACAAGTTTAAAAATTAATGGGGAAGGTTTCCTACAAAACATGATATTTCCATATAAAAGCTAGTTGCAGAATTGGAGAAAGGTTAGCATTCAGTATAAACACATTTTAAAACAATCAAAAAGATAATACCCTCCCCAAATACAAAAACAAATCAAAACCAGAAACGTGAATTGAATTTATTTATTGTTACTTCTCTCTATTTCTCAAAGCTGAAAAGGCTGTTGATACTTCAGGGAAAGTTTGGTAAACAACCATTTGACCACAGAGACCAAACATTACAATATCATATACCCGCCAACCCAACATACAGATGAGAACATTGAGGACCATCTTGTGTTACTACTCATGGTCCTTGTTTTTTTTTTCTCACCTGAGGACATTTTTCCATTTTTTGTACAGATAGAGTGGGAGGGAGAGAGAGGAAGAGAGAGAGAGAGAAACATCGATGTGAAAGGGACACATCGAGTGGCTGCCACCGCACGACCAACCAGGGCCGGGGACAAACTGCAACCGAAGTACGTGCCCTTAGCGGGAACCGAACCCGGGTCTCTCCGGACCGCAGGCCGATGCTCTAACCGCTGAGCCAAACCAGCCAGGGCTGGTCCTTGTTTTTTAATAAATTGGTCATGAATTTATAAAGACAATATTTTACTTTATTGTATCCATCATTACACCAAAGACACTTCCAACTTCTAAGAAATAAATGAAAGAAACAACAAATAATGTTTATGGTCACAAATATTTGCTTCCCCCCAAAAAGCAAAATGCCGTTTGTCAATTTCTCAATATTTATTTAGGATTTATCCTATCTCAAATCCTTACCATTCAGAATATCAAGGCCTAAAAGAAGTGTTAATTTTCTACTACCCACCACACAGACTCTCTCTCTCTCTCTCTCACACACACACACACACACACACACACACACACACACACACACCAATAACTTAAATGAGTACATACATGAAGAAAAGAGAAAAGGCACAGTCTACCACATATCATGAAACAGAGTCACTTATGTTCACTATTCACTAAGGTTTAAAAAAAAGAACCCAAAAGCTCAGATAAAGGCAATCCTTTCTGGTTTATTGATTTGTTTTTATTGCCAATTCCTCATTAGTTATGTAACTTAGTTGTGCATGTGTTTTTTTTAAAGAACTTATTAGTAAATAAGTGTAGTGACTTGGCAGTTGGATTCAGGTCGGGCCATTTTACCTGAGCAATGAAAAAAATAAATGACCCTGAGGCCTATGAAACCCGTTTCCTCCTGAGATGGTCTGATTACAGAGTAATTCTGGACTTGTTCTTCATGTGTAGATTAATTAGTTGATGCCCAAGCAGTCCTTTGAACATGAAAGGCAACGTGTAAATCTAAGTATAATTATTCATCCTCAAGCTAATGATCATTTAATTAGTGTTTTCTTCTTGTGTAATGGCCCATAAAGACGAGGGCAGTTGGGGAAGGGGCTCCTGCCGTTGCCGAGGGAGAGGGTCCCCATTATAAATCAGCTAGGGTGAAGAAACTTGGTTCAGCGCTCCAATAAAGGTTTTAAAATAAATTGGAATTTGGCTGCTCCTCTCCCAGTAACTAAGAGCCACGAGGACACTGAGAACGAAACGTCCTTTTGGCTTTGTTGGCTATTTCTAGAATTAGAAATCATAGTTTGATTTGGGCTAATCTGCAGTTTTCTGGCAAAACCATAGGCCTACCTGAGGTGATGTTTATAGAGCAGAAAAGATGTCAACTCTGGGGTGTCTGTACATGCTAGGAAGGGTTTTCTGCCCTCTTAGTGAAATAGAGTACCAGTTTTTTAACTAGGAAATCATGTCCAAGTTGAAAGTCAGGAGTATAGCTAAGTATTCTGCAAAACATCTGTATGAGACCTTTGTACATGGTCTTCTAACTATTTCTCTGTCTATTCCCCTATTAGGCGATCCACCCAAAGCTGGGTACCTTGTCTTTTCTTTTTTTTCTATTTTCAGCCTTATCCAGCCAACAGTCAGCCATTCGTTGAGTGAATCAATAGACAAATAATAATTTAAAATATACATATAGAGCCCGGCCAGTGTGGCTAAGTGGTTGAGTGTCGACCCATGCACCAAGAGGTCACTGGTTCGATTCCTGGTCAGGACACATGCCCAGGTTGTGGGCCCGATCTCCAGTGTGGGGCGTGCAGGAGGCGGCCAGTCGATGTTCTCTCTCATTGATGTTTCTCTCTCTCTCTCTCTCCCTCTCCCTTCCTCTCTTTCTCAAATCAATAAAGGGAAAATAATTTTTTTTTAATAAAATAAGAAATATACATATAGAATGAAGATGAGCAAATATGCCTCTGAATATCAGAATTATTCCAATGAACTTAAAAAAACAAAACAAAAAACTTGTATGTCAAAGAAATTGCAAACGACTCTGTCACGTGCCCTAAACCCAGAAGTGTCCGTTCTGGTGCTGATGCGTTAACAAGACACCATCACGAGGAGATTGGCCAGACAACATTCTCAAGTAACCTGGCTAGCAGCTTTATGGGTGCACCTAATCAATTATGCGTATCAGGTGACATCATTAAGCCGCAGTTTAATCAGTTGTGAAATGGGGCAGTCGTGACATTTAAATAGGATGACCATAAATCTAACAAAGTCATTATTCAGTGTCAACTCTTGACATCAGTTGATTTTGTTTTTTGTTTTTTTGTGTTTTTTTCATTTCTCTTCAGACATTGTGGGAGGGAAAGAGGGGGTAAGAGAGAGAGAGAAACATCGTTGTGAGAGAGACACATCAACTGGTTGCCACCCGCACGACCCCAACCAGGGCCGGGGACAAGCTGCAGCTGAGGTACATGCCCTTAGTGGGAACTGCACCCAGGTCTCTCTGATCCACAGGCCAACGCTCTAACCGCTGAGCCAAACTGGCCAGGGCTGATTTTTCTTTTTATAGGCATTGTGATTGAAGAAAGAAAAAAATAAAACCTGCTGAAAATATGTGTAGTCTTACCCTCCACAGACAGGAATTTCCTTCACTGACTGATCATTGCAGTGGCATGAACCATACTGGAGATCATAGTACTGATATTTCGTGATAGTAAGAGGCAGACCCCACACCGAGGCTTTGGGGGAAATGCTATGAAATTAAACATTCCAAAAACATCTTTAAATAAAAGCGAAAGCAGTTAGAAAGATAGAGAAGTCATGTTAGCTTCTTCTCAAAAGAAGAATAAATT
The DNA here is from genome assembly GCF_014108415.1 of Molossus molossus. Taxonomy (NCBI): domain Eukaryota; kingdom Metazoa; phylum Chordata; class Mammalia; order Chiroptera; family Molossidae; genus Molossus; species Molossus molossus. The sequence goes on along the minus strand of NW_023425354.1, from coordinate 7,417,721 downwards.
TTTAAATACCAAGAATTTAAACTGTGGTCTCATTGGAGAGAATAGAATAATAGAACAAAAGAGAGAGACATTAAGTAGTAAGTGAGAGATGAGACTCTTAGAGTAGTTGGAAGCCTACCCTATTCTTCAGGTGGGTGTTTTTTATGTTCCTTTCAGAATTCCTGGAGGAATTTCTAAATACAGTTTCCTGAAAAGTCTCCACGTCTCCATCAGACAACACAAGCATCAGACGTTCCATACCCAGTAGTTGGAGGTGCAGCCAGGTTACAAAGCAAGTGTCTCAAGAAGGTCTGGGGAGGTCCTTCAAAGGATGAGCACACACGGTCTACACGAGCTCTGGACCCACAGGTGAGCACAGGATTCGCAAAACACCTTGTCCCTTCCCTCCTGCAACAGGGGTGCTGCCTGGCTTAGCTCAGCTCCTATTTCTTGATCGACTCTAATACTGCCAACTTCCACAGGGTAGCAAAGAGCTTGGTCTCTGCATCTGAAATCGTGTAAGAGAACAGAAGAAAGTATTTCTCAGTCTGAGTGAAAGATCCGTTTTCAGAAAGCCTGAATCTGTTGAACACGAGGCAGGAGAAAAACAGATATGGCTAACACCAATAACTTAACAGTAAGACCAAGCAAAAAGCTCCCATAGAAGGGTGTGTGCGATCAACCTGAACAGACAGACACCTTTTCTTCCATTGTTCCCGCACTTTTTCTGAGCGTGAATGCTTCCCACGTCGGTTTGAAATGACGCGGGTGAAGAAACGAAATCCAGAAACAGAGCCAGATTGTTATTGCTGGTGTTTGATGTTATTCTTGAAGTTTTCCCCCTCTCTTTAGGAAACTGGAAAGATAGAAACAATGCACAACACACACACACACACAAACCTAAACAATAGCTGCTAGGCTGTGACATTCACTACGTTGCAGATCCATCGGTAGAATGAGCTCAAACACAGGAGCGCCCATTTACGGATGTCAGGGGCCTGACGAAATGTCCGGGAGTTTGCTCTGAACAGAGGAAGCCGAGTGAGATGGGGTGCACACCTCGGCGATCCGGCTCCAACGATGAAAATACAAAAGTACTTCGTGAAACCTCCAATTCCAGACAGCTACCCTCACGGTCCTCCTCCTCCTTTTATTGGAGGCTCTGAAACCAACTCGCTTGGGGGAGAGAGCAGATTTTAGGGGAGTGGGAAACAGGCCAAATGTCCATGGCAACTTCGAATGTTTCCACTTTCTTTACATGTTCAATTGAGACCTTCATAAAATTATAAATGAAAGGATACATTATGAGCACTTTCTTTGAAGGGGAAGAAAAAGGGTCTTGCCTGGAAGTAAAATTTTTGGAGTTTATATTCTTCTTCTCTTAGAACAGTTGGGCTCTTTCTCTGCCAACAGCAAGACCCCAGAAAGAGCAAAGCCTTTGCCTTTGGGACTCAGAGAGATGGCTGCACCATCAGCACCCCGATCAGGGGAGGCGCTGGGCGCCGAGAGGGGCTGGAAAGTATTAGGCTCTGCCTGTGTTCCTGACCCTCAGGGACTGAGGTTGACGGGTCTTGGCTCCTTCGCTCCCCGTCCTCCCCTCCTCCCCACCACCCCCAACAGGGATTCACTCCTGTTTACTTTGGGGAGACTGCAACTTTTATCTCTTAACATTTAAAACAAGTTTAAAAGCTTATTTTTTAAAAAAAAAAAGGCTCTTAAGAGTTCTTGGACACCAAATACCTCGTACAGAACAATATTTTGATGAGTTAAGTGTAGATAAATCAGAAACCTATGTCTTAAATGTCCCTTGACATACACATGACTGTAAAAATCAATGGAAAAAGTGCCTGGGGCTCACCGTGTTTGGGGTTTTCTCAAACCCAAAATGCTTGAACATGACGAGTGGAAATCCATTTGAATCCGCGAGGTTGGCTGATTCCCCTCCCTATCCCCACATCCCGCCCCTCCCCCCAGAATCCTAGTTATAATAAGGGACAGTGAGGGTGACCAGCTGGCTGGAAACATATCACATTCCTGGTCATCATGCCTGGGTCACAGCAGAAGCCGAAGGCTGGCTGACACTGTGGAGGTGTCCTGCCGCTGTTCCTGAAAGCTGACCCTCAGAACTATGTTTTTCTTTTTAAGACGTAGGAAACTAAATAAGCAATCACTGAAGCTCATCCATCACTGACAAAAACTGTTTGATTTAAAACAGCACTGGAGAAGGGGATGCGCCTCCCTGGTCCCTCAGAGGTTAACTCCGTCCTGGGGCCCATGACTTCTGAGGACAAGTAGCACTCGGGTCAAAACCTGAGAACCAGTCTAGTTTGGGAGGAGTTGTGCTGTGTGTGTGTGTGTGTGTGTGTGTGTGTGTGTGTGTTAATGCTGAGTCTGACTCCGAGAAAACACCCATAGGAACAAATAACCAAACCTTTGGAACCACACTAGATCCCCAAAATGATCCTTCTTCTGGTTGATTAAACATGTTTTGCATGTCTGTTGGTTTTTTTCGTTATGTGAATGGAAGGACACGGGCAGGTGAACAGGATTCTGATTTTGCCCTCCTGTGCCCTGTAGGTGATGTGACCCTTTTGGGATGTGCGTCACAGACATTATGACTGTGAGCGGTTGCTAACGTTTGGGTGAAACGTGTCATGTGTCCAGCCTGGTCATCAGGAGGCCAGGCTTAGGTGTCTTGATCCCCAGCACTAATCACAGGACCCAGCCAGGAGGGATCATGGATTTGAGCTCAGGCTCAACCAACCCCCACGTCAATTCTCATTCCACTAAAGCACTCTATGGACCATGGGAAGCCGCCTCCACCTAAGCTGTCGTTCCTATATTTCCCAAGTTCACGCCCTCTGGCCCCTTTGGGAGACTTGGCAGTCTCCAGTGTGTCAGAGGAGACCGAGAATGACCTCCAGCTCAGGCAGCGTGGAGATGCAAGATGCCTTCTTTGGGTGCTTTGTGCCTCCCTCATTCTTTCCCCAAGAAGCTCTCTCTCAGACCCTTGGCTGGGCCTCAGAGGCTGGGACAGCGATCCTGAGAGACACATCTTTATTCCATGCAGAGCAGCATCGCATCCGTGTTTGTTGAATGAATGAGTGCGCGAGCGAGCAAGCAATAGCTCTTTCCCAGGGAAGTGGCTGAACAACGTACAGGACCCACAGAGCCCGGCCGGTGTGGCTCAGTGGCCGAGCACCAACCCTGCACCAAGAGGTCGCCGGTTTGATTTCCGGTCAGGGCACATGCCCAGGTTGTGGGCCAAACCCCCACTGGGCGGCATGCAGGAGGCGGCCAATCGATGTTCTCTCTCATCAATGTTTCCATCTCTCTCCCTCTCCCTTCCTGTCTCTCTAAAGATAAAGAAGACACTATGTCAAACACCGCAAAGAGAAAACACGAAAGATCCCTTTGTCTTCTCTGTGCCTTCCCGGCGGCCACCAGTTCTGGGCCGCTCCCGGGCCTCCAGACAGGGTCAGGGACAGCACTGGATAGTCGCAGCTTCGTGGGGATCCACAGGGACAAAATGACTCAGGAAAATACGGAGGCTCCAGGACACCCGATAACAAGCCTCGTTTGTCCTTGGTGAGACCTGGGGACTGGAGAAAATGTTATCGGCCGGCAAGAGGACGGACATCAGAAGTGACCGATTCCAACCCACCCTCACCCCTTTCTCAGGCAGACGTCAAGGATGAGGACATGTGGAAACACTGGGTATCCCACCACCCACTGAGCCCTCTTCATCACGAGTATTGAGAGGACATCACTGCCCCCTGGCTGGGCCTCTCCGGGTCCGCCCGAGGGCCCAGGATCGAGAGGCCTGGCTGGCCTGTGAGGGTCGCTCAGGTAGATGAAGGGGCTAGAACTTAAAAACACGCAGCCCCGCGGACTGATGGCCGTCCCTGGGTCCTGGGCAAATGTGGACGCCTGTAGTTTTTCCCCCAAAAACATTCTGATGCTTGTTCCTGGCATTTTCTCCCAAGCTTTCACACCCTGTGTTCAGACTCGCTGGGACCCAACTCCCCTAGGGGAAATGCGAGCAGGAGAAAGGAAGAGGTACCCTCAAGGCGGAGGGATCACCTGGCTGCACCCCGTCCCCCCCCCCCCCCCCGGGCCCGGAGCAGAGGGGCGGGCTGTTCTCCTCGGCGCACTCGCTCAGCAGAGCCCCAGAGAGGAGGCGCAGACACTCAGCTGGCGTTGGACAACTTTCGGGATGTGTACCCAGCCCCCACCCGCGGCCCGGGCCTGGTGTGAGGGTGCACAGGCCGGAGCCCCTTCCCTTTGATATGGAGCCCGTGCCTCGGGCAGGCTCTCGGGCTAAAGCAAACAGGCCGCCCCTTCGGAATCGGATTCGCCTCCTGGCCTGGCGGCTGTTAATCTGCTGCAAACCGCTGCCCCAATCCAGTCGCGGGCCGAGTGGCAGGGGTTCTTTCTTCTTGGGGTTTGATACATCCTTCCTTCCTGCCGCTCCTTGCAATCAGCCTCCAGAAGGAGGGAAGCAGGCAGGAGGGAGACTTCCGGAAATCTCTTTCGTCCCTGGCCTTCCCAGGTCGCCCGATAATGACCCTGGAGACGCCCACCTGCCCCAGTGAAGGAACTGGTTACCCTCCCGGAGCCCTCCAGGCATGCCCCCTGCTCACTTCCTCCTCTTCCTGCCCCGGCCTCTACCCCTCCAGCCTCCTGTGGCTTCACAGCCAAGTTCACCGGCTCAGGAGGAAGAAACCGAGCTCGGGAACAGTGAGCTTTCAACGCTTCACTCTGCCCCCTTCCCTTTCCCAGGGTCATTCGTGCGTCTAGAAGCCTGAGAGTAGTTGCGAAGATAATATGTAGCCTGTTCTGTTAATAAATAACAGTGATCATTGCTAAAAAGGCAGGTGTGCTAGGGAGATCAAGCTTTGTAATGTATATTTTTTAACGACCAGAATTGTTTTTAATATACTGGTTGTCCTATCTTTCCCTGGGGTCTAACGTAAAGCCCAAACTTGGGGTTCTGCAGCCTTTCAATACAGCGGGAGGGGGCACCCCCCACGCACCAGTTTTGCCCGCACTGGGCCACGCAGCTTGTTAGCTCTTCTCCAACCTCTGCAGACTGAAGCAAAGGCTGATGATCATTCTGGATTCTCAGCTGACATGCACCCCCCTACCTGCAGCCTGCAGTTGGGGGAGACCCCAAGCAAGGGCACTGGTATTTAGAAAAAGTCTGTATGTTTGTTCCTTTTCGCTTCTTTTATTGGAAGGATCTTTATGGCAGGGAGGAGGAGCACACCTGTGGCAGTTGGGGTCTTTTATTAGGGTGCTTATGATTTTCATGGCATCAACCCCCTTATTTCCAATTAATTTCACTTCGTTTCTGGGTCCCAGATCATACCCCTAATCCAGGCCAGTTGTCTCACCAGTGTGTGTCATAAGGGGCCTGGGGCAAGAAGGGGTAGCTGGCCCAACATGCCACTACATCTGCTGGAGAAAACCAAAGGGCACATCCCGCAAAGAACAGGCCGCGCGAGAGGCCGGCCTAATTGCAGTCACTAAATTAGCATGGGTCGCCCAGCCAGGGGCTAATCGAAGCCAGACCTCCTGTAATGTCAGGCCTTGAGTATCTCACAGTTGCAATTAAAAAGAAAAGAGAAAAATCAGCCCTGCTTCCCAAATGTTTATTTTTAGCACGGCAGGTTCTTGGTGATAGCATGAGATACTACGGCATTTGGAATAAGCAAGAAGGGTAATTTGGGTTGACAATCTTGGAAAGGCTAAGGATTTTAACTATAACCCAGGGCCAAGCCCTCTACATGCTCCCCACCTCTTTATGACATCAGCCATGTCCTGTCCGCGTCGGTTGCTACCTCTTGGTACTGCCTAAGGTCTGCAGTCATGCACGGTCTCACTGTCTACGGCTTCTGGAGCCTCCTATTGGCTTTCCTGACTCAGTCAAGTTAGCCCACCGAATCCCCTTGACGGACCATTCTTAGACGCCAAGTTTGGTCTCTCCTCCTCTATTTGGGTTCTCTGTCCATCAGGCCCCATGCTTCTAGACTACCCCCCAACACTGGACCTTTGTCCCTCGCTCCCATCTGAATGCCGAAATCAAGTCTGGGATCCACACGAGTGAGTTTTTCCCCTGTAAGAATCATGCATTAATTTTGCATTCAAAATCTCTTTTCTTTTTGCGTTCACTTTCAACACCCAGTGTACAAACACACCAGACTTCGTTTCTTTTCGCTTTTCAACCCTTTTCCCAGACCACAGCCCTGTGCTTCACCGGAGCGGTTTGTCTTCACGTCTGCCCCTTGGGTTTTTTAAATCACAGTGGGTATCAGAGACCCATTGTGTTTCCACAGGTCAAAGCATGTTACGAGGTTGCCAGCAATTTATTTCTATTTTGCACAGTTTTCTTTTTGTTGGGGACTACTGCTTTGATAAAACTTAGGCCTTTTCCTGGCAAGGACTTAGTAACCCCTCTGGCCATCGTATAGTAAACGTTGAAAACCTTGGCCAAACATTGGGCTCTACTGGAATTTCACCTTTTTAAATTTTGGAAGAAATAGGCTATCCACAGGACCGTGGAGAACTCTCAACCATACAGAGAAACTCATTGTAATAAGATTTTTTTGTGAGTGTTAATATAATGATTTAATAAAGACATTTGGCACATAAATAAGACTCTCATAGACCACTTTTTTTTCTTTTCTTTTCTTTCTTTCTTTTTTTTTTTTAACAATGAGAGGATTAAGATCAGCCTATAGGGAATATTAGTAGAAGTGTCTTTTCTTGCCTTAGTAAAACCCTTCCATCTGTCTGGAGATAAATTCATTATTCTTAACTAAAAACCCTCCTGAAATAGAGGTGGTGGGAAAAAAGTGCTGCCCCCGTCATGAGACTTTCCGAACAAGCTGAAAATCGCTGAGAAACCGAGGCAGGAGGAAGGAGAAGGGGCCCGACCAGGTAGCGGGGCCCCGCCTTTGTGTTTTATCTGCAACCCAGCAGGACTGGAGGAGTCTGGGTCCCGTTCCATTTGAACCGAACGTAAATGTAGTGCCTGGAATTCTCCCAGATGGATCAAGTCTTTGCTGATAATTGTTAAGTGAAGAAAGATCAACAGGACAGGGACAGTAGGGAGGATGAGAGAGAGAGTGAGTATGTGTGTGTGTGTGTGTGTGTGTGTGTGTGTGTGATGAGGTTCGGGGTGGGGTAATAGAATATAAATCCTATTAGAATATAAATTCTATGGGGGTAAAAGAACACAAAACCTCATTGAAAATGCCCATTGGTGTGTGTTTCGGCAGCGGGTCGGGGGGGGGGTGTTTTGTCTTAGAAAGACAATTGGGAGGGTTCTGGACACGATTTTTTCTTCTACTTTTTCGGTGTGCCCTGCTAGATTCTCTCTTTCTTGGAAAACTCCAAGAGATGTATTTCCTCTAAAAGAGACCCTGCTCTCCAGGTCCCTCCATGTCATCTCAGGACAGATCCGGAGACATAAAGGTAGGGAACAGACTGACAAACGTCAGAGGGAAGACGGAGGAGGGAGGGAAGAGATAAACTAAAGAACTTACACACACATATGCACGACCAGTGGACACAGACGATACGGTGGGGAAGGCAGGAGGAGGGCGGGAGTGGGGAGGAGGGGGTCGGGGGGAGAGGGGGAACATCTGTAACACTCTCTACAATAAAGATAACAAAATAAAATAAAAATGAAAGAGCCCCTTCTGTCTCTGGCTCTTGTGAAATCCTGCAGTTGCTTTCCCTACCCCACCGCGAGGAGAGCCACACGAAGAAGCTCCCTTACTTCAACATCTCATTTTCCTTCTGTTTCTGTAGGCTGCTTTCCCGCCCTGGGCGGTGGCCCCATGCGATGCCAATTTGTGGCAGGTAAGAGAAGACACCACAGAGCGCTTCTCTCTAATTCTCCTCGTTTGGGGGGCTTGCTGAGCGAGGTCGCAATCTCTGCAGTGACAGAGAGGACAGAGATCTGGAGAGTCATCACCAGCTTCACTGTCAGGGCCGGGCCCCAGAGGAGGAACTGATGGTTTGTTTCGATAAATCTCCACCCAGCCTTGGGGAGCTCTGCGAGGCACAAGTTCTCTTCCGAGCTTCATGGTCTCATTTAGCTTCTTTGTTTGGGGGGAAAAAAAAATGAAGGAAAAAGAAAAGGCCATTGAGGTTCTTCCTTCTTGGACCACTGGAAGAAAGGTAGAGAAAAGGGGGAAAAAATGAACAAAGAGAAGACACATGTCCTCTTTCCTTCCCCTCCCCCACCCATGGGCAAAATCTAATAAAGATGATTAAATTACATGTCTTTTCCTCCCATTGAAATCCACTGCATACTATTCAAATATTAGAACTCAGGAAATAAGGCAGGACAAGGTCCCTCATGAAACCTTAGACGGCAGCGCAGGGTCTGAGCTGGAGGTCTGCCTGGCTGGGCAGCTCTAATTAAGAAATCACCCTGCTGAGCAGAACTTAATCTAAGTAAAATATAAAAAGGAATTCAGTGAAAACCATTACCTCCTCCCACACACCTCCTGTCCAGACCCTCCGTTCCCCTCAGTCCCGGGACCCTCCCCGGCCAGCACTGGGAAGCTGGGTCCTGCTGTTTGGCCAGATTTTCTCAGGGCCAGAAGCAGAATGAGCCCATGTTGTTTGGGTTTGGAGAAGGGGTAGCGGATAGGATTTGATCAGGAATCGATGAGAGAATCAGATATCTGGCCAAACCCCCTAGCCTTGGCAACCCATGACCCCTCTGTAGGGTGGCTGCCTTCTCGCCCATCCATCAGCTGCTCTGGATGGAGTGGCCACGGAGAGCAGAAACCAAACGTGCTTAACTTGTCTGGTCCGATATCGCGCACGAGTTAGTGCTGTAAACCGTGTTCAGTCAGCCTCAACCTCTGCCCTGTCCAGGTGCTGGGTTAGCCCTCTGTTGGTGGGTGACATTTGTTCAGCCTCATCTTCACTGACACCTGGAAACCTTTTTTTATTGGCATTTTCACTGTTGACATCTATTGGTGTGTTCTTCTCTTTTACGCGTTGGTGGCTTTGCGTGAGCTGCCGTGTCTGCCCACAACAGTGATTCTTTAATGGTTGAAAACTGTCAAAAGGGCAGACCCCCTTCATGGGGGAAGAACTGCTCCTACGCATATAAACACAGGTTTGGCAAACATTTCAGGGAGTGCCCGAACCCCCCAAGGAGTCCACAGTCACCGATTTAAGGACCCTTGAAATAGTCTCCTTTCTCTCTGTCCTCCTCTGACAAAGACTCAAACATTCTCTCCTTTGACTGACCTCGAGGCAGGCTCTGGTGTCTGACTAGGTCCAACCTTGGGCTCTGTCCTTGGACCACTTAGTCTAATTTTAGCAAGAATCCTGCTGGCTCTGTTTTGCAAAACCTCCCACCCTTGATATCTGATCAAGCTCTTTATCTCGCACCCTGGATATCTTATCACCCTGGCCAGCCTTGTGCGAAAATCCTGTCCACTTGGTTTAGCCAGAACCCCCTACTCTGGAGGTTTCCTCTTCGTAATTTTCCACCCACGAACCCCCAATGCTGCTCCTTGGCTACCCGTGCCCACTAGTCCTTGTTGTATTCAGAGCTGAGCCCAGGTTCCCCCACCCCCAACTGTAATCTCTCTCAAATAAAGTCATCTTTGCCATCTCCAGCAAGGGCCATAGCAAGTTCTCTTGTACACATCTCATTTCAGGAAAGCCCCTCGGCTCCTCAAGGAGAACCCCCCAAAGCCTTCGCTGGCCAACCCAGAGACCGTTATGAGCAGAAGCCCCGCCTCCGTGCTCTGAATGACCCTTTGTAAGTTGAGCATATCACGTCTCGTGATTCAGGACTTGTTTGTTTGCATGTCAATCTGTCTGTAGACCAGGGGTAGGCAAATTGTCTCTTAAAGGGCCAGAGCATAAATATTTTAGGCTTCATGGACCATGTGGGCTCTGCAGTATCACCTGGACATAGCTGCTGCCATCGACCAGTGTAAATCAGTGGGCATGGGTTTGTCCCAGTGAAACTTCATATCATTTTCTTGTATCCCAAAGTATTCTTAAAAAAATTTTTTTTTCTTTATGAATTTTAGATGGAGAGGAAGGGGGAGAGAGAGAGAGATAGAAACATCTATGAGAGAGAACATCGACTGGTCGCCTCCTGCATGCCCCTCACTGAGGATCGGGCCCACACCCTGGGCATGTGCCCTGACCAGGAATCAAACTGGCGACCTCTTGGTGCAGGGGTCGATGCTCAACCACTGAGCCACACTGGCCCAGCCCAAGCTATTCTTTTGTTTGTTTAAACATTAGAAACATTTAAAAATGTAAAGACCATTCTTATCTCATAAGTTCATACAAAAAAAAAAAAAAGACAAGGGAGGGGTACATTTAACCCAGAGGACACAGCTTGCTGACCCCTGGTCTAGACAGAAGAGAGGCCCGCAAAGGTCTTGTTCGTTTTTGGGTTTCATTATCTAGTTTCTCAAAAGTAATTCCTCTTTGAGTTTCAGCAGCTAGTATTAATTGATACATAAAATGAGTGACCAAATAAGCAACTACATAACCAATTGACAGTGAAAATTTCCTTTGGACAGATACTGAATAGAACAACTATAAATGCGACTTTTGGGGACACTGTCACTGGTCCATGTTGCTTTATGATTAGGGATGTAATATCTTCAGTGAGCTCCTGAGACTCCAATCATAAGTTCTGCCAGTCTAGGTTGATTCTACACATCATTGGCAGATGCCAAAACCTTCTAGAGCAGCTCAGTGTTTATATAGTCAGAAAATACCTCATTTTAAAGGTAAGATTTCTTACATCACTCCCTACTCTGACACAATCATACCCCTCTCTTATTTTTTTTCTCTTTATTAATTTTTTAAAGAGAGGGAGGGAGAGGGACAGAGGACATTGATTGGTTGCCTCCTGCATGCCCCCCGCTGGGGATTGGGCCCACAATCTGGGCATGTGCCCTGACCAGGAATCAAACCGGCGACCTCTTGGTACATGGGTTGACGCTCTATCACTGAGCCACCCCTGCCGGGCATGACCCTCCATTTAACAATCCCTTAACCTCCTCCGTGCAGTACTTGGCTTCTGAAACAGTGAATCCCCTCCTGGTCTTCAAGCCATGGTGTACGCCTCTCTTTCTGAGTTCGGACTAGACCTAATGACTCCTCACCACGGGCATATACAAAAGTGATGGGCTGTCGCCTCCCAAATTAGCTTGTGGAAGATGGTGACTAGGGTTTTGTCAGCAGACTGTTGCCTTCTCAACTGGCACACTCCGGTGGCAAGCTGCCCTGCCAGAGAAGCCCATGTGGCAGGGACCTGAGGGTGGCCTCAGGGTGGCCTCCGTCAGCAGCTGGTGAGGAGCGGAGACCCTCCATCCAACCACCATCAGGAAAATGAATCCCCCCACCCACCACATGGGTGAACTTAGAAGTGAACCTTTGTCTAGTTGAGGCTCCAGATAAGACCACCGGAGAGTCTCAACCAATACTTTGTTTAGTCTTGTGAGAAAATTCAAAGCCGAGGCCCTAGCTAAGCCCTGTCGATTCCTGACTTACAGAAACAACGGCAATGATACTTGCGCATTACCTTAAGCCGCGAAGTCTTGGGGCAGTTAGTTAAGCAGAAATAGGTAACTCACTCCTCTACTTACATGACAATGGATGCATATTTACTCATTTCCTCATCAAAATGCTGAGTGTTTCCAGGTGGGGGTTTAGTGACGTCATACCCATCTTGCCCCATAATAGATGTTTAATGAATATTTCTTAAATTGACTTGTATTTTGAGTTTCATTGAATTCAGTCAATTTAAACAACAGCGATAATATATAAATATATACATCAGTGGTTGGACGAAGCAGATAGCTAGTGAGGACAAAAAGTTTTTGAAAACTGGGAGAGAGAAACGTTATTTGAATTTAGACCTGTGGTGTCCAGCTTAGGTTTCAAAGACTTTCAGGGGGTTTTCATTTACCTTCAAAAGACTTCAAAGTTGGTACCGTCTAACTACACTAAAGAGATCTCAGCCATCATTGACCCAAACACACCAACCTGAATGGTCAGTCTCATTATTTAATCAATTCTCCTCCCCTCCCTTCCTTCACATTGTAAATGAGCAGTGAGAAATAGTATAAGGAGACAGGAAAAGATGGAAATAGAGAAAACTGTGGAAAGGTTGAGGGGGGAAAAAAATGGAGAGAACAAAGAATCAAGGAAAGAGAAGAACTGATCAGAATACCCAAGCCAGATGCAGAGAAATGATTCGAAAGAACACGTCTGACTTTCCTCCATCCAGTCATAAATATTTTGACAAGGGGCTTGGCATTTATCAAAAAGGAAGAAAAGAAAAACAGACGTTGTCTTCCCGAGGAACCAACGCTCTTGGAATTCAATGACCTAATTCTGTGGGTGACGCTGCAGAATCGAGATTGCCTCTTGTCTGAGTCGCATGGCATCGGGTCCTGTTTTCTCAACGGCACATGCCACCCCACTATCAGAGGCTGGGAATAAAGAACAGAGGAGGCGAGGGAACCGTCTGGACACTGGACTTAGAAAACGTATTTTCCAATCACTGCAGATTCTCATTTGCTATCTCACTGTTTGCTTATCGTAGCAGTTAAGTCAGCTTTTCGTTACTTTCGTAGACATTATATAATATCTTCTTCCTCCTGCCCCAGTTCCCAGCTGTTAGTTCACCAGCCTCACCTCCGAATGGGGTGGGGGCTGGGCTCGCTCACGCTGAACGACTTCCACGCTGACATTTGAGGGAAGCGATTCCCAGCCATTGAACTAACCTCAATGTCCCACAATGATCGTGGAACCGAACAGATCTCGAGAAAGAAACCTGAGCGTGTCCAGAGGTCGGAACAATCTTGAACTAATGACTTGACAACTAACCGTTCTCATCTGTAAAGTGGGCACAGTAATATGTGCCTTCCAGGGTTACTTGGGAGGTTAAATCGGTATGAACACCTCAGCCTACTGAAGGTGACTCAGCACTAACGTTTCAGGTGGGCTCACCCTCTCTTGGGGGGCCCGTCCTGTGCCTTAGAGGATGTTTAGCAGCATCTCCAGCTTCTGCTCACTAGAGTCCAGTAGCTTCCTCTCCACAGGCCACCACCGCCATCATGACCATCAAAAGTGCCTCCAGGCATTGCCAAATGTCCCCAACGGGGCAACATTGCCCCTGGCTGAGAACCACTATTCCAGTGCTTAGCATAATAGTGATTGTTCCACAAATGTCAGGACTATTTCTATTGTCCTTCAGGGTATTACTAACAGCCTCATTACCCTTCTGTGGTGGCAGAGCCTGTGTCTCACGGAGTAGTGGTTCTATGGACACCCCCTTTCATTTTTTTTTTTTTATCCTCACCCGAGGGAGGACATTTTTGCATTTATCTTCAGATAGAGGGGGAGGGAGAGGGGGAAGAAGAGAGAGAAGCATCGATGTGAGAGAGACACACCAACTGGCTGCCACCCACTCGACCCCAACCAGGGCCGGGGACAAAGTGCAACAGAGATACGTGCCCTTAGCGGGAACCAAACCTGAGATGGTCTGGTCCGCGGGCCGATGCTCTAACCGCTGAGCCAAACCGGCCAGGGCTGTCTGCCCCCTTTCAAAAGGAAGGACTAACAAGGGGCGAGGTTGTACATTTGATGACAATCCAATAGGAAACCTACTGTCTCCTACGAAGTCTTCTTTCTCCCCAATTTGTTCTGCTCCGGAAACTTGGTGCGTGACTCAGCCACGTGGGTTCTGGGACTGGTGTAAATTCTCCAGCTGTGGCCACAGCTGGTATATAGTTGACTCTCGAAGCTGCTCTTGGAGATTTTCAAGGGCATCCCCACCCTTCCTGCAAAGGGAAGGAAAGACAGATTCAAGTAGAACTCTTCACAGAAGTAACTCTTTGCTGGGCTCTTGTTTTTTTTTTTTTGGTGGTTTCACGCTTGTTTGGGCTTACAAGTGTGTTTTTTGCCCAAATTGTTCTTGCATATTCTCACCGTGTTTACTTTAGGTGTTTTGCAGGTACAAATGTTTTTCATGGCATGCCTTGTGTTAAGTGGACAAACTGAGAGGTGAATGCCGGTGACTGGACGCAGGGCAGTTTTCCTCCCAGCTTTTAAGCAAACACACGCTCAGAGCGGAGGGCGAGGGGGGACCGATGTCTGGGGTCTGGACGTGGCCAGCTGAAAGTACGGACTTTCTCTCCGTGCCCTAGTTTCTTCGTTAGCACTCGTGCACGCTTTATTTTCTCGGCTAAAATATTTTTTTCAACGTCAAATGTGTCCATGGACTCTCCCTGTGGGCCCCTGTTTACCGGGTAGCTTGGCCGACCCCCCTTTTAAAAGCATGTGCAATGCACTGCAGAGGAAAGAGCCTGGCACTGGAATCTGATGGACCTGCAGGAAAATTTGTTTTAATTAAAGAAAAAAAAAATCCCCCTCCTCGCAAGCACTCAAATCCTACACTTATCCCTGCTTTATTTCTTGCCTTTCTTACCACACAGCTCTGCTTTTTCCATCCTGTTAAGTGAATCTATTTCTGTCCCCCACGCCCACCACCCCCCATGCCAACTTCTTTACTCCCCTTCCACGTTCTCCTCACGACTTTCCCTTCCTGGAGGACTGTCTCTCTGTGACCTTCAAGTTCTCCAAAAGCTGCCTTGAATCCAAACCACCCAGGAGGGTTTCCCTGATGACTTGCACTCCGAACAGCCTCCATTCCTGGGCGTTCAACGTACCTGTCCGCTGAGGACCTCGGCACAGAGAAAGACTTTTTTTCCATCACTTTGGTGTCCAGCTTTCTCCCCTCTTACTTCAAATTGTTTAAACGTTCATCTCAGGATGGCTCTGAAAGAGCCAAGTCTGGTTGAACCTGACATTGGAGTGGTTGCATCTCACCAATCACAAATTTCCCAGTAAATGGCAGGCTTCATCTCTATATTTTACGATAAAAACATCAACAAGGGCGACGTATTGTCTCTCCTAGTGGCCTAATTGTAAGCTCCTGGAAGGCAGAAAACTTAACTGTTTTCTTCTAGGTATTTAACTCAGAGGTTTGGACATTCAAGACCTTCCAAAAATAGATGTTAAGTGCATCTAAGAATGAATGAGTGACTGTATTTTTCTAATTCATCTCTATGAGAGTTAGATGATCTGAGTAAGCTGGCAAATGCACGTGTATATTACGTTGTCAGTGTCGTCCTTGAACAGTCTGTTGTTGACTCTCAGTTGTTGACTAGTACTAGGTATGGGCATCACATCTCCCTTAGCTACACTTGACCTCATTCTTGACCTTCAGAGCTCCAAGCATAAGGTGCCCAGAGTAGGTACTTGAGTGATTATGGAGTGAATGTCATTGGCTGCATAATACAAAGAGCATAGGCGAAAGATTTTGGAGAAAAGGTAATTGGTCAAAAAATGAATGACAGACAGCAACTTGTCTCCAAACTATGTTCAAGGTTAGATCAAATGTTTGCAGTGGGAGGGAAAAGCCATCTGGTGAAGAATGATGGGCAGGTCTGGGTTAGGATACCAGGACCTAGCCACGGCTCTAAAAGTACTGCCCCCTCTTCTCACTTCTCAGGGGGAGGGGTCAATGTCTTCTGGAGCAAGGACTGGCCTGGGATGTTTTCTCTAGGGATTTGTGCTTCGTGAAGTCCTGTCTCCCAGGCAGAAGGAAGGTCTGCCGATAATGAGCGGTGGCCTTCTGGGTTGTCAAGGACTTAATGAAAAATCATACCTTGTGTTCAAAATGAGTGTGGCCACAGGCCAATGCCTGTGGATTTTTTCAGCTATAGATGCTATCGGGACTTTTCAAAATGAAGACAAGCCAGCAGCCACCATTAGAAGCAGTAACACCAGCGGAGGGCAGACTGTGTTGCTGAGAGAAGAAATCATGGGAACCTCGTCATCAGTAGAAAGTGGAATTATGACTTTGTCTAGACTTAGTCAAATCCCAGGGACTTGGAACACTTTTCTCCTAACTAGGAAGTCAGAAAGCACACTCTGCACTTATATACACCTGACCTGACCTTTACAGGAACAGAGGTTCCCATGAAGCATTTCCCAGGCCCCTGCGCGCACTCTTAACAAGCTCAATGATTTGCTCGTGAGGTCTTGAAGTCCAACGTGAGTCAACCGGAGACCACGTTTCACAGTGTGTCTTCCGACCAGTTACAGACACAAGTGGTCCTCCCGTCGACGGAACCCATCCAGGCTGAGCTTACCTGGTGGCCAGAGTCAAGCTGGCATGTACCTGGCATCTGGACGGTAGACCCAATGACATCTACCACATGGGGTGTTGTCACAGTCAAGTGCCTGGGACAGTCAGCATTGACCAAGGGCTTGACCCATGGGAAAGACCCACACCCCTACACACCCAGCTTCGCACCTACGCTTGGACTCAGCTTCCACGCCGACCCAGGGAGCCGCCCCTGCAGAAGGCCGGCGGGAACGTTGCTGGGAAGCCAACCCCCACAGCACGTGCAGTGAGCTCATCTTTACCCTGCGAGCCTAAGCGAGCCAGGGGCATCCCCGGGAAACTCTTCAACGCCTGTGATCTGCGTCCTGCCTCATTCTTGGTTCCCAAGTTCTCCCCTTCCCTGGTAGGAACTGCCCCCAGGTAGCCTGTGGTCTGCGGGCTAACGCACAGAAGGCAGTTGGAGTCGGCCGCCTGAGATGCCAGGTGGAGACATTTTTCTCAGGTTTCTGGGTGGGTTTTGATGCCAACACCCTTGAAAGGGCAGCAGAGGCTGGATGCCACAGGCATCTGGGGCACAAGGGCTACACAGTGTTTTTGAAAAGTCAGTATCGCTCCCTGACGATAAAGGGGCATTCACTGTGGGCAGCGGCGCTCGGCGGGAGTGGGTGGAGTTGGGGCGACCGGGCAGGCCTCGGACGGACTTGGCAGCCGGTGTTCGCTTTCCACCATCTCTTGAATTGAGTCGATGCCAACACAGCTAAAAGCGTTGGGAGACACCCATGGACACAGATAGTGAGCCCCACTGCCCCGGCCCCCGCTTTTCCATGGAACTTAGCAGCCGCTACCAGGGCGTCATCACAGAATGCTCATTTTTTCCCTTGCCTGGCTTCCCACATTCTGTGACCACCTCGAAGTGTGCCAGGGAAAATACTGAGAGCCTAGGTAAACGAAGGGGAACCCAACATTCACCAGTCTGGCCTTAAAATAGCCGGCGGCACGCCCCCTTCCCAGCGAGGACACAGGCGGTGACTGTTGACCAGCACCCGCCCGCCCCACCCCAGCAGCTCACCGCGATTCCCGAGACAGCCTATCTCAGAGCAGGACAAAGAAGCAGCCAGGCCTCGCGCCCCCCTTCCCTTTGCTCCCCCCAACCCCCCTGACTCAGGTGAACATCAGTGGCCATGAGGTGACGGCAGGCAGACGGTGCCCACCACTGCGCGGGTGCGGACCTGGCTGAAGTGCCTGTCTGGGATGGGGTGAGGGTGGGGCAGAGCCGGCAGGGATCCCCAAGAGGAAGAGCCCTTCCCAAAGGAGACCTCAGGAGTTGCAGGACACACCCCAGGGCTGGACACCAGGGCAGAAGAGAAAGTGTCCCCGGACTGATGTCTGAGCAGCCTGCACAGCCTCGGGGGCTCGCTGCTGGGTTGCCAGGCTGTGCATTCGGGGCAGAGTGCATGCCGGAGGGGGGGCAATGGGAAGAGTAGAGAGGAGGAGAAGGGGGGAGCAGATAACCTGAGGCGAGGAAAAGGAGGGGTGTATGGTAAATCCGGCACCAGCACAAACTTTTCCGTGTTTTCTCCAAGCAACATTGCCAGATTTCGCCAATAAAAATGCAAGAGAGTCCATTAAACTTGAACTTCAGATCCACAACAAATACTTTTTTTTTTTTTTAGGATAAATGCACGATAGGGATATACTGTATTTTTTTAAATATATTTTTATCAGAAATGTAATGTTCTGTTCCGTTTATGTTTTAATAAAATCAAATAATTTTTTAGTATTACTATGCTCCGTGCAATATTTGAGAACTGTTAGTACTGCAAACAACCCAGCGGTGACCTGGGATTCGAACGTGAAGGACTCTTCTGTATTTTATCCGCGATGCCGTTGCCATGACCTGTCCCTTTGATTACAAAGAAGACTCCCGAGGGCGGAGATTGTGTCTTCCATATTTTTTCTGGAAATGCTGAAGTTGCCCCTCCCACAGCTTCTTTGCCGAGTAGCATCGCCCAGGAAGGCACCATCCTGGGGTGGGTGTGCGCTCCGCCCTCTGACTGCCCCGCATCGTGTGCTATCAGCCACGTGGTCTTGGCCAAAGAACGTAATCAGTTTCCTCAGCTGTCTCACCTGCTACATGGGGAGAAGGATAGTGGCCTGCCTTAGGGAGCTCTTATAAGGAAACACGATCGGTAGAGCGCCTACTGCATCATCGGCTCGTGGAAAGTACCCAGTAAACGTTAGCTGTTATCATCACTATATTCTTATTATCGGATACTCGATCAACAAGGGAGTGTGGTGGAAAGAAACGGGCTCACACCTGGGAGACACCTGCCCATGCTGACCACTGGGCTTCTTTGACCAGTTCTGTGACCTCGAGAGAGCCGAGATCTTTCTGAGTCCCTCTTCCTTGGGTTCCCACGACTCCTTCCAACTCTAAAGCACCGTGATGGAAATGGACTGAGTGGATGAGAACCAAACGGAATAAAAGCCACGTCAATAGAAACATACAGGGGTTAGAAAGGAGAAGGGCTAGAGGGTGTTTAGACAAAAAACCTGTCCCCAGATGCATGACTCTGGCCTCCTCATGGCTCTGGTCTTAGGAAGTCTGTGTTTCCAGAGACTTCCACGAAAGACAGCCACCGGCAGCGAGCAGCGGTTGCCCCGTGGATCTGCGTGGAAGGGAGCCCGGCGTAAGGCCGAGCGGCAGAGCCTCCGCCGGAGCGGCAGTCCCGTCACAGTAAGCACATTCACGGTAGCCCAGGGCCAACACGCCCTAGAACCCTCGGTCCCCACCATCCACGCAGTCTCGTGGGGCCCCGTGTGAGTCTTTGGTGATTTGCAACATTTCCAGATAATTTCAAGTCTTCCTAGTAACCTTTATTACTATGTCTCACCCCTTCTGAGAAATTACCACTTAGCCACAAAGAAAATATTTGTCCCTCCCATGTTATTCTGGGGAAAGCGTGTGAGTGCCGACAGACCAGGGGTAGACAGACAACCTCTCAGCCACGGTTTCCTCCCAGGCGGCTCTTCCCTGGATCAGGTGACAGAGGGAAGGACAGGGTCCGTCAGCAGCTCTGCTGACAATAAGGACTCGCTTCCGTTGGGTTCAAGAGCCTTTGGGGAATGATGCAGAAAAGAGAAGACGCAGCCCCCTACCCTGGAATAGTCACAATACACCTGGAGTCCAACATCATTCTTCAGTATAACAATGACCTGAGAGGCTGGGCATAGGAACGCACAGGTGCAAATAAGCCTAAGGCTGATGGAGTGTGGTTGAGCCACGTGGGCCTGGCCACGATGTGAGCTTCCAGTGGGTAGATGGGTAGTTGGGAAAGAACAGAGGATGTCCTGTGCAAAGATAGGAAGGTCCAAGAGCAAGCCAGGGAATGGTCAAGAACGGAGTCTTGTTCATTTCAGAGCTGGGCAGGAGACAGGTAGGGTCTTCAGCACGTCAGCTGGGCTCCGGACTCATTGAATCAGCTCACGGGCCAGGTTGCAGCTAAATAGTTGGGTTTCCGACAGTGTCTCCCATTGTGCCGTGATTTCGGGAGATCGGTATGGAAACATGGAACGGTCCAGCCATTTCAAAATAGGTCCTCCCCCAACTTGGAATTCTGTCCACTACCCCGTTTTCCATACGTATCACTGGGGGAGGACAGATTTGCTCACTGGCTGTGGGAGGCAATTTGGCAATGACGTGAGGAGTTACAAACCACCTTCCGTTGAAGTGAAAATTCGACTTTCAGGAATGGATCCCACAGGGATACTTGAATGTGAACCAGGTGATTTATGTCCACTTTGTTTTTAAGACGAAAATTTTGAAGCATCACAAGGGGTCCTGTTAAATCAGTCTGAGTATGAATATATCCATAGAATAAATGCAAATTAATGATGACTATGGACGTATCCTTACATACTGACATGGAATAATCTCTAAAACATGTTGTTATAAAAAAAAAAAAAAAGCAAAGCCAAGTAAAGCCTATAAAGTAGGTTGCCATAGTATTAAAAATTAAAGGGGCCTCGTGGAGGTAGACCAGAACTCTCATTCGCTGAGTATGCGCTGAATTGAGTGAATTTATTTCAAAGGGTACGGATGGGAGGGAGAAAAGCAACTTGACAGCAGGGAAACTGAGTCAACACCACCTCAGCCACGCAGTCAAAGTTCACATCATCAGTAGTAACTCCGGTGGACACCATGTACCCCTGATACAACAATGAAAATAGCGTGTCCCCAAAACCCATAAGCCTGGATGAGCGTTAGAAGAAAACATCAGCAAAACTCAAATGGCAGCACAGTCTAAAAAATACTCGACCAGCCAGCCTCCAAACTGTTAAGGTCATCCAAAGAAGGGGTGTCTGGGGAACTGCCACAGACCAGAGGATGCTAAGGAGACACGGTGGCGAAATGTCAGGTGGAGTTCTGGATGGGATTCTGGAACAGAGAAGGGACATTGGGGTGAAAGCAGTAAAATCTGACAAAGGATGGGGTTTAGTTAATAGCAATGCTGATCCTGAGCTGTGACCAATGTCCCCAACACCAGAGGTCAGCAAAGGGGAAGCGGTGGTGGTGTATAGACCAGCTCTGCGATGTCTCTGCAACTTTTCTTTCGATGTAAAACATTCATTAGTAAAACCTTTGTTAAAAATGAGAAAGGGGTAGAGATTCGAAGCAATACACTAGTCGTTTCTGTTGCCTCCAAAGGTCCGAGTTCCTGGAGGAAAAGTTGTTTACTATATGCACTTGTACATTTTGAATTATAAACATGCCAATGCACTACCTCTTTAAACGTGATAAAATTTACTTTTTACTAAAAGGAAACCGCCCTGGCTGGTTTGGCTCAGCAGTCAGAGCGTTGGCCCAAAGAGTCATGAGTTCGATTCTGGTCAAGGGCACGTGTCTCGGTTGTGGTTCAGTCCCAGCCCTGGACGGGGTCGTGCCGGTCAATGCGTTTCTCTCACACGGATGTCTCTCTCCCCCCTCTCCCTCCCTCTCTCTCCCTCTCTCCCACTCTAAAGATAAATGGAAAAAACATTCTCGGGTGAGGATACACAAAACAAAAAGGAAATAGAATTTTAATCCAAGTTGTGTGTTTCTAAAAACACACCTTAGTTTTGAAATGCGCTGTTTGAGTAATGCACTGAGACATGGCTCCCGGAGACGTCATCACCTTGGATCCATCTCTCCCGTTAATAAGTGGCCCCGAAGTGCAGGGCTCCGTGGAGGAAGGCGCTGGGGTCAGCGTTAGGGAGAGGAGAGCATGGGGCGCGGGCTCAGTGCAGGGTGCTGCCCGAGAAGATCCTGGGCATGCAGGCGAGCGAACGCAGGGCTGCGGTACCAGAGAGAGAGGGAAGCAAAGAGATGCCCGGAGGAGGCGACTGGATGCCACGGAGACCGCCTGCCGGTGTGAGATACAAATGCATCACGTCTCCCTCTGCTTCCCCGAAGACGGGCCTCTATCATCCCCGTTCTGAAACGAGCCCTTCTCTGCCCTTGGCCCTTACCCAAGAGAAATGTGCTCCTCGGCTGGGCTTCTGGAGGACAGTCTGGACCATGCGCGACCTGCCGCTGCCGTCATTCTTTCCTGTCCTTGCCCATCACCCTCTATATCTTGGCAGAAGCCAACAGGGAGGTGACGGCGAAGTGAATTCGAAGTTGACTCGGCGGAGGCTCATCAGACAGAAGCGAAAGCCCGAGAGAAAGGGCATGGGATTAACAGGTCGCTGAGCCAGCGGTGGGCCAGGAGCCAGGGGGACACCCACCACGCGAGGCAGGGAAACGGTTAATAATTCAAGGTGACAAATTAAGCCAGCTACTCAGGGGCTCCAGTTTGGCTGATTGTGAAGTCAAAACAGAGCTGTCGGAAACTGGGAAGGCGCTGTCACTTTTACTGTATTTTTCCACACGTATTTTTATTTTATTTTATTTTTTATTTGGAAATGTTCATGGGGAGCTGGAAAGCGCAGGGCGGAGAACTCCTGGGGCTCGAGGGGGAGAAACCGCGTCTCTGCTTGGATCTCGGCGGAGAGCAGATCAGTAGCTCGCCAAGGGCGGCAGCCACGGGTGGCAGCGAGGTCGCCCGGCCCCGCCGCCCTCCCTCTCCTCCGACCCGTGGAAATACCCTCACTTTCTCTCGTTTTCACTGCCATTCGATGCCAGCAGGCAGCCTCCTGCCAAATTACACGAACAGCGTGCTCCATCCACAGCCGCACCAGCCTCCTTGTTACCAAACCCAGCAGCTCCTTAACAGGGAGCTGACGGAGGGAGACATACAGCACCCCCGAAGTGGGCACCGGGGAGACCCGGGCCAAGAGGCGGAGGGGAATTAAAATACCTGCACTTAGCCTCGTTGATATGCTGGCAAGCGCCTTGCTTTGCCAATGCCTGACACGGGAACCGCCCCCCATGGAAATTCACTGGAAGGAACTAGGAGCCTCGGGCGGTTTGACATGACCGTGTGGCCCGTTTCGGGGGGTGACGTAGAAATGAGCACCCACGCAACAAAGGGACAAGGAGGTTACCTGCTCTGTGGCTCTCCTCACCCTGAGCCTGTTGTTCTGACCCTCCAGGCGGGTGTATTTACTGCGCACTTTCTTTCTGAACTACAGGCAGCATCCTCATCACAACGGATCATGGAAGGGACACGTTCTGGGTCTGAGGGCGTGTCTGGTCATAGACTCAGCTAGTAGATTAGTTTAACTCATAGAGCTGACAACGTGACTTTAACATGAGAGATAAACATGATTAGCACCCCCCCTACACACACACACACACACACACACACACACACACACGGTTGAGTGCTGCAAGAGTTTTAAAACATGCCATACCTGACTATTTAGTCAGGGGCCCTGACCTTTTTTCCCTTAGGTTATCACATTTAAAAATGACAACAGCCAACCAACAATAGCCATCTGGTGTGATAGAATCAAAATTATACCTGTTTTTTTTTTTGGTCAGAGCAGTCAAAAACCTATTTTTTGGTGTACGGCAGAACTTTAGTAATTAGTTTCCGTGTGCCCTGAGTTCAAGAAGGTCGGAAATCACTGCTCCACAGCAACGCCTCTGCTTGGCATCTCGGCTGCACGTTTAGGGTTAATATCCATCCACTTTAAAGAAAACACCGTGGTTTTGCCAAGTGAATTTCAGACAAGAGAAAAATGGATAAAATGCCTTTCACACCTGAGCAGAAAGGGGCATGCACACACACAGGTACACACATGCACACACACGCTCTCTCTCCTCTTTCTCTTGCAGCAAGCGTTGGGCTTGCGTTGAGGTTCTCCCCATCGGGCACTGGGTCTGATAACCCCGAGCAGCTGCTGCTCCATGGCTTAGCTAGTCAAACATTCCCCTCTGGCTGGCCAAGGCTGAGCTCTCTTCCCTGAGGGCTTGGGGTGGATGCCCGGGGGATCATCCATCGCAGACCTCACCCACCCAGTTGCAGTCCCTGACCTGCCTCATGGACTAGTGCAGAAACACAATTCTCTTATTGTTCTCCCACTTGGAGATTGGTGGGGGTTGGGAGGGACACGCATGCCCACGAAACCTCCCTCGAAAAGATTAGCGCAATGATTAGCCAACAGTAATGGCCAGAAGCCAATCGGCTCTCCAACCCTCCTGAGCACCAAGTCACCTCGGGGTCTTTTAAAGCCCCAGACACAAGACCGTGTGTTCTCCTGCATTTTGCCATGTTGTTCTGGGAGACGGCCGGGCCGCTGCTCGGTGCCGCCCTCACCCACAAGGCTAGTAAGCGGAGCCAGGAGCAGCGCATAATGCCTGCGTCTGAGCCCTGGGTCCCCGTACCCCCGTAAGTCTGTAAGAGGCAAAGGTCCAGGGCCAGCATCACTGGGAACGGCCTCACCCAACCTTGTCTGAGCAGAACGCTGACGAGAACAGAGCTGCGGAATGTGACTCGTGGTTAGTGTTAATCGTGGAACAATGTAGCAGTGGCGTGTTTCCCCTTCGCTGTGTGTGAACCCTAACCTGGGACCCCTGAGCTCCCAGTGTGCCGGCGTTCCGGTTCCCCAGCAGGGGCTGTGGGTATGCACTGGGAAGGCAAAGGAAGTTCTGTTCCAGGACTGGGTATGTGCGTCCTTATACAGCAATCAGATTTCAGACCCTCGTGTCAGAGGGAATGAAGCCTGAGGTAGCCGACCCGATACTATGAAACCAATCCTATGTATTGATTAAATATACATGGTGATGGGAGATGACACAGAAGGAAAGTTGAGGGATTGCGAGACTGGTGACATATTTATAGCACACCGAAGCCATCAATGGATTGACTGAATTTAAGTTACTGATAAAGAAGACCTTGAACAAATTTGTCAGCTGAACCAGAGGACAGCCAGTCCAGTAACTGTGAATATCCTATTGAAGAGAGTACCTACGTGTGCAGATAAGTACAGCGGTGAACTTGACCTGCAGCTCAGGGAACAGTAATCATTCCTTGATCCCCAAACAGTTGCTGAAGCCCTACTATGATCCCGGCACCGGTAAAACCAGATATTTGGGAGCATTCCCTGACAGTAGCCGTAGTAAAAACCTGATTACCAGAGAGATCCATGCTGCTAGGAAAACCCAGGCGCAGAAGAGAAAAGCAGCCTCAAAACTAAGCAAATAAAGAGAACCTTTGCCGTGGAACAAGAGATGCGGGGAGCTGCAAACCTCTGCTGTTTGTGATCGAGAAGAGCGAAGTATATGCTGAACTTTGCACACGCCTAGGAAGTACACCTCTGAGGATTCAATGGAACCCTGTTCCTACGAATCAACACCACCCTAGGAAGTACACCTCTGAGGATTCAATGGAACCCTGTTCCTACGAATCAACACCACGCCTTCCTGGCCCTCGGCCTCAGTCCCCCGCGGAGAGCTGTTAGAAAACCTCTGACAGGAGGTCTAGAGTCTAAGTGACCGAGTGACTATGACTCAGTATCTCCAGTGTGATTATTTAACATCTGCGTGCGCACACACACACACACACCCCTGAACAGGACAAGCAGTATACCACCGTTTATACACACTTTTCAAGGTGTGTGTTTCAGTGTGTGCTCTTTCATAGTGTATGTACTACCACACACACACACACACACACACACCCCTGAACAGGACAAGCAGTATACCACCATTTATACATACTTTTCAAGGTGTTTCAAGGTGTGTGTTTCAGTGTGTGCTCTTTCATAGTGTATGTACTACCACACACACACACACACACACACAGAAAGTCTTGCTCATCTGGGAAGTCTAAGGTTTTCATTAAACTCCAAGAAGACTTCCTTTGCAACAGTGGCAAGAGACCCGAAACCCCGATGAATCCGTGTCTCTACCAAGTTAAAACAAATCACAGTGAACGGGTCACTGGGAAAGTCCCTGGGACGAAGGCTTGCCGAATACCTTCAGGACTGTGTACACAGGACAGACTGCCCACAGCGCGCACCCTGACCCGCCACCTGGTCCCATGCCCCAGCAAAGAGGCGAGGGGGACATGCAGCTGCCAGGGCCGGGCTCTCCCGAGGCTGCCTGACACTGGGCAGCGCTGGTACCCCGCAGGCTTTGCCGAGCAGATCTGTGATGTGCACGTCTCACGTTCAGTCGGGCCTGTCCACACACGGGCACAGACACAGAGCCTCCAAGCCTTGTCCTCCTCTCTGCAAAACTGATAGACTTGTTCCCGCCCATTACCAGGTTGTGACCGCAGTCATGAGGATTACATCCCCAGGAAGGAAGAACAACTAGAGAGCCAAGAGCCCCCCAACCCTGAGCCCCCCTCCAGCTTCCGTTGCTCGTCCACCCAGAGGCCCGGCCTGTAGGAGCCCGGCTCGCCAGCACCAGCCTGTGGACGAACTTTCTAGACGCGGGCCCTGGGTACTGGCTCATGGCAAGAAATCGAATCCATCGCGGGTGCTCACTGCTCACTCACCTAAGCGGCTTCTCCTCGAACTCGGACAGAGCCGCCAGATCACTTAAGGTGAATCTTGAAAATTGAAAGCAAGGGGGAATCAGAAAGGAGGGAAAAGGCAGGAGGTCGAGGCCCGGCCAGGAACAGGGAGACTCGTGGCGGGGAAGCGTGTCTGTCGGGAGAAGACTCATTCCCACTCTGTCCATCCAGCTCATCGCTGACTATCCCCCAAAATCAAGTGAGCCCCCTGCTCGGGCCTGTCCATCTGCTGAGTTCAGCCTGCCTCACGGCAGCCGGCCAGACAGGCTCCGCAGGGCCCTGGCAGTCACCCCCCGGGCCGACACCATGGCTGCAGGGGGCGGAATAAGAGTCGGAAGCGAAACATCTGTCCATTGGGGGGACAAAGAGCCCGATTCCCGTGCCTGACGACAGCTCTGTAACCAGGCAGCCCCACTCACCTGAGTCTGAGGGACTGACAGAGGAAGTCGGGTCAGAATCCAAAATCCAAATGAACAAATCCAAGGGTCTCTACCCTGCCATCTTTTCCTCTGTCCCTGGGTCGGCGGGTGTGGGTGGGCGGACCAAGGACATGGCCCTGATGAAGTCCACAAGGCTGTCCAAAGGGACAGAGGGGTCTGGCCCCACCCCGCACGATCCCTCGGTCTCGAACCGGCTTCGGGAGCCGAAGGCCCCGCGGTGGTGTGCCGAGTGCTTGCTTCCGACATTGAATGAGCCCACAGAACACCTCAATCTGATCTTTTATAGTGCTTTGTTTATTACCTGTGTGCCCTCACTTCATACGGAGCTGCGCAGAGCAGCGATGATGAAGATGACTAGCGCTAGCAATCCACAGACAGCTTTTCTTTAGCTCCATTCATGTCAGCGAACGCAGCCAAACAACCCCGCAATTGTTCTCTCAAATGTCACCTTTCTGTATGGGCCACTGTGCCCATCGAGCCCGGCTTTCTCGTCTGGGCTCCCCCTGAGCACCTCCACCCCCCACTAAAAAAAATGGTTGTGTTATCCTCCAAATATCTCCGGAGAAATCGAACCCACAAGGAAAGTTTTTCTTCTTCTCCCTGCCCCCCCCTCCCGGTTTTTCTTTCTTCTTCACGCAGCTTGAACAATTTGGCTCTGTTCGGGGTGCATTCCTGTGGCCCATTCTCTTCCAGTCCCCAGCGCAGGGCTGAGGACGGTGGACCAGGGGAACACAGGCCCGCATTCAGACCCAGGACGGCGCTTCGGGCGGGGGGTGGGGGTGGGGGGGGAGAAAAGTGAACCAAATGTACCTACGATTGTTGCGCCACCAACCTAATACCTGGGCAGGGAGACAAAGACTCTTTAGAAAAAGTCCAGGCTGCAGAGTAACCCATTCCCCCCACCCTCTGGGACTTCAAAAGATAACAGGAGCTGAAAATAAGGCTCTCCCGTAATTAAAGTTTTCCAAGTCATTTCGGGAGCTATTACCAGTGATGACAGAGGATGGACGGCTCGCCCTTTCGGATGGTCTCTGCTCCTACGTGAAGAGCCTTTCCCTCTTTGTGTGCAAGTGTGTGCGTGTGCACGTGCACGCGTGTGGATGCACACACTTGGACACAATGAATCCACCCTCTGTGAGCCCTGCACCTTTTCACATAAGCAGAGGTGTAGCCATTGCTCAGAAAGTCCCCGGTTCGAAGGGAACCTGCAAAATGAGGAAGTCCTCTCAACACCAACTCTGTTCTGTTCTTAGCAGAGGGTAAGTGGGGATGGAACATTTTTTATTCATGCATGTATTTTTGCTTGGGATCCCAAAATTGCACTCGCCCTTGGGAGTGGGTGGAGGTCTCCCAGTAGCTCTGACGACAGAGGAAGAGGAAACTCTGCCATCTAAATGCTGTGCAACGCAGTCAGGACTTCTCAACAGGGCAGGTCTGTGTGCATCACAGTCAGAGGTCAAAGGCCAGCGTGGACACAACACGGCGTGATCCTTAGTCCTATGGTCCTTGGCCAACGTCCCTGTTAAGAGAAAGTCCACGTAGCCAGAAAACAGGAGAACAGAGGCTGAAAGAGCCGGGCCTAGAAGTTCCCCGAGAAATAAGAATGAGACGAATATGCACTTGAACACCGAACAGGATTTCTCTACCTTGTGACTTAAAAAGAAAAAAAAAAAAGGACTAGAAATCTGCTGTAAATCATTGCTTTTTGTTTGTTTGTTTTCCAGAAAGACTGGAAGTTCCATGAGAACAGGGTCTGAATCATGAATCCCCGGTCTCCAGCACACAGGACTAAGGAACCCTTTCTGAGTGCTGAGAAGTTTTGGATTCACCAGGAAGAGGTCAACACACATGCCGTGGGAGGCTGGGCCCAGTCCCACT
The DNA here is from genome assembly GCF_014108415.1 of Molossus molossus. Lineage (NCBI taxonomy): Eukaryota > Metazoa > Chordata > Mammalia > Chiroptera > Molossidae > Molossus > Molossus molossus. Next base: position 7,389,270 of record NW_023425354.1, on the reverse strand, counting down.
CAGTCACAGGGGCCGACTGTTACACTCAGAAGGGTTTTGCAAGCCCGTTGTTAAACACGGCCACTATTTAAAGTTAAATTCCATAAACTTACAATTAAATAAGTTATATTAAACACAAAGGTACATAAGCTTATCACTTCCTTACTGTTTGATAGTTTGCACTATATCTACGCTCAGGAGGTCATTTCTGTCTGTTGTGTCTACATAGTGGAAATCCTACGCAATGCGACCATGCTCCTCTCTCCCGCTCCGTGTACAATGATGTCCCATTTTTAGCTTCATATTGGCCATGGTGAGAACATCAACATCGTGGAAATTTTAAAAAGGCTGCAAATTGGGGCTTGATTTACGGCTCTGTAGTTGTCTAGACTTAACACTGAGTGATGGAGAAAATACTAATTAATGCAGATTAAGCATAAAAGTCTATCACGTCTATAGTTGTGACATGGTGAGTAGCCCGTATACATGTATAAAGGAAATATTCTTCCAGTATTCGAAATCTTTTCTTTATTTCAATGAAGAAATTACATTATTGACTAAGAAGTGAGGTTCCAAGGTATGTCTTCAATGTTTCATCTTCTTCCTTAACCCAAATGAAAGTATCAACCAGCATTCATGTTAGAACTGCACTCTTCCATCGACGGCAAAAGAGAAGTCAGTGAACTGTTTTTCGAGAATCAATTGGCTGTCTGGAATCGACAATGAAGGGTATTGCGAATTTCATAATGATCTTCAAATTATGACGCTACACATCTTTTATATCAAGATTTATGATCAGCTTATGCATGTTTAAACATGAATATGTTTTTGAGAGAGCTAGTTGTTCAACATTTATTAGTATATCACTGTCCAACAGCACCACTACATGCAAAGGGAGTAATTTGAATAATTTCTAGAATGAAAAGTAGAAGTATACGTGTGTGTATATGCATGTGTGTATATGTGTGTGTAGACATGTGTGTGCATGTGTGTATGGGTGTATATATGCACATGTGTGTGCATATGCATGTGTATATGCATGTGTGTAGACATGTGTGTGCATGTGTGTATAGGTGCATATATGTGTGCGTGTGTGCATATGCATGTGTATATGCACGTGTGTGTAGGCATGCGTGTGCATGTGTGTATAGGTATATATATGCACGTGTGTGTGCATATGCATGTGTATGTGTGTGTGTGTAGACATGTGTATGCATGTGTGTATAGGTACATATATGCGCGTGTGTGTGCATATGCATGTGTGTGTGTAGACATGTGTGTGCATGTGTGTATAGGTACATATATGCGCGCGTGTGTGCATATGCATGTGTGTGTGTGCGTGTGCGTGTGTGTGTGTCTGGTTCGTCCCTTAGCCCTGGTTCAGCAGAGGCAGGTCACAGAACACTGAGGAAGGCTACGGTAGGAAGCGACACTGCGAGCTGTGCCTTGCTGCCCTGCACTTCCCCAGGGCCACCAAGAACATGGCTCATGGAAAGACAGGCAAAGGAGGCAGGAGCTCATCCTCCCATGGTTCATACATCTGGTGGGTGTCTTAGTTCCCAAAAGGACTTTGGCGTAAACCATGTCGCGTGAGCCTCACAGGGGTTTGTGACCCAGGCGAGGCGGAGTGAGTTCCCACTTGGTGGTGAGCGTATGAGGCTCCACAGGCTGTGCAGTCCGCCCAGTCGTACGCACGGTCAAGGGTAACGAAGCTGCGACTAGAACACAGGTCTTCCGAATCCCAGCCCAGTGTTTCTCAGAGGAGGATCAAAATGCCCCCTTCAGAGCAGCTCTTCTGGAAAGTTCTATTCCCCCTTAGTCTGGACTGCAAGCAAGAAGGCGGTGCAGTGGGAAAAGGAGGTTTTGGGAATCTGAGTGGCCCGCAGTCCACCCCAGGCACACTCGCCAGCTCTGGCTCCTGGGGCATGAGATACGACGCCGGAGTCCAGGCTCTGCTCTGTGGGTCACCCACACCACCGCGCCCGCAGGTCAGAGCCGCCTGGCAGAGAAGCGTAGTCCGCGGACGGACAGCCCCGGGCAGAGGCCGGTGCCACGGCCCCACGGACCAGCCTGCTGCTCGTCACGCTTGCTCAGAACAGCAGAACCCTTTTTATTTCGTAGGCCCAATTCTACATGAACAGCAAAATATGATCCAGACCAAGAGGCAAGTGTCTGTGGTTCAATGGGGAGGAGGGGCAGTGGCCAGTACCGGTGATAGCTGCTGTCATTGTGTGGGGGACACAAAGCATCATCCTGGTCCCTTGGACGTGCTTTGTAAACTCCGCATTAGCGTTGTACGGTGTTTGGTTTGTTTTGTTTTTTTAATCCTCACCTGAGGATATGTTTCTATTTATCTTCAGATAGAGTGGGAGGGAGCGAGAGAGAACATGGATGTGAGAAGGACACATGGACTGGTTACCTCCTGCATGACCCCAACCAGGGCCAGGGATGAACAGCAACCTAGGTACACGCCCTTGGCTGAATGGAACCCGTGACTCATTGGTCCTCAGGCCGATGCTCTACCGCTGAGCCCAACCGGCCAGGGAGAGCATTGTATGTTAGTGAGGGCAGCGGGGCGCTGGGGAGCAGAGGTCTGTTCTGCAGGCCTAGACGCCTGGGCCTCCTGCCCCCGTCACAGAAGGGCCAAGGAAGGAATGGGGCCTCTGGTAAAACCCCAGAAGAAAGTGAAGCTCCACACACATCCCACCTGGAAAGCAAGCCGCTGAGGGTTGAACCCCAAGACGCTGGCAGTGCCCTGAGCACTTGGGGCGGGTCATCATTCCCAGCACCCCTTTGAGCTCGGCGCTCTCGTCACCCCTGTGGAGGAGGAAGTCCGAGCGTGAAGAGGCGCAGCGACTTCTCCAGCTGCCACTGCGTCCAGCTGCAGTCCGCCCCCCGGGCCAGAGGGCCCACTGCGTCCAGCTGCCGAGGCCGCGGCCGGTCCGCTCCCCAGGCCAGAGGGCCCACTGCGTCCAGCTGCCGAGGCCGCGGCCGGTCCGCCCCCCGGGCCAGAGGGCCCACTGCGTCCCGCTGCCGAGAACGCGGCCGGTCCGCCCCCCGGGCCAGAGGGCCCACTGCGTCCAGCTGCCAGGCCGTGGCCGGTCCGCTCCCCTGGCCAGAGGGCCCACTGCGTCCTGCTGCCGAGGCCGTGGCCGGTCCGCTCCCCGGGCCAGAGGGCCCACTGCGTCCAGCTGCCAGGCCGTGGCCGGTCCGCTCCCCTGGCCAGAGGGCCCACTGCGTCCTGCTGCCGAGGCCGTGGCCAGTCAGCTCCCTGGGCCAGAGGGCCCACTGCGTCCAGCTGCCAGGCCGCGGCCGGTCCGCTCCCCGGGCCAGAGGGCCCACTGCGTCCTGCTGCCGAGAACGCGGCCGGTCCACTCCCTGGACTAGAGGGTCCACACTTGGGTTAGCTGTTCTGTGGGCTTCATCTTAAAACTCTTTGTAGTTTTATCTTTGGATTTGTGTTTGGTAAGTAAAGTGGGATGGAGTATGTCTGGGGTTGGGGGGCCTCGGCTCACACGGGGTCCTGTCTCCTGCTGCCTCCTTGGGATGGGTTCTCAGCCACCTGCCCCCACCCCTGATACCTGTCCTCCCCTTTGCCACCCCTGCATGTGGGTTCGCACCTGGGTCCTGCATGCACGGACAAGCTCATGTTCCATGTCCAGACCCCTGCACCCAGCACATGTACACGAGGGATAGGGCCTATTGCACACCCTGGATTTCTCCCGTCAGGACGGCCCCAGTGACTCCCACCTGGGGGCAGGGGCCTCTCACCCACCCGCAGTCCAGGTTCTGAGCACGTCCTGGGAGGACGATTGCAGGCTCTTTGGGGTCACGTGTCCACCGCAGGTCTGGGCTATGGGCCCATGAACCCCCCCTCTGCCGGCCAAGGCCGGGCATGCTCACTGTGCAGTAGACCCCCGAGTTAGGTAGCCGGAGCTGGCTAAGAGTCAAACCCGGACACCTCAAGTCCAGGGATGGAGCTGTTGATCACTGTGTGGGACGACTTTCTCTCCCATCCGTGAAGGTCAGCCCCTTTCTTCATCCCTCTGCCCTTCCAACATTCTGGGCTCCGCCTATGCCAGCAGCCGGGTCACAGGAAGAGGGGACTGAGTGACGAACAATCCGAAGGCCCAGCTGGTCCTATGCTCATCCCACAGGACGAGGGACTTACTGCCCCCTGCTCATTGGTGATCTGCCTGCATGTCCTCTCTCCAGGTTCCACTGACCATCATTCGAGGAGCACTAATGAGGATCAAGTTCCCGCCAAGGATAAAGGGCAAGGTGCCCAGGCACGGGAAGTGGACAATAATGTTGGAAGTCACTCCAGTGACAAAAACAAAAAACAAAAAACAAAGCGCTGGCCAGGAGCCAGCAGCAGCTCTTTAGAGACAGCCTTTCCCCCGGGGACCCAGGTCCCCCAGAACCATGAGAGATGCTGTCGTTTTTTTCCTGGGACAACCAATATCTAAATCCCCACAGGGCAGGAGCTCTGCCCGTCCTGCGTGCTGCTAGCACAGGGCGTGTTTTGCAGACAGTAGGTGTTTAATAAATACTTAGGGACTTGATGCTGTTGGAGGAATGATCATATCTATTAACTCTGTGGCTGGCATCTGTATCGGCTTAGATTTCTGGACTCAGAAGTGAGGAGGAAAATCCCCCTCCTCTCTTGTCCCTTCCTTTCCCCCTGTATCATTCCCTGCAGTAATCAATAGCAAACAGGCTGGGGCCCCTTGGCTCCTTAACAAAGCCAAACAGGTGTGAGAGATTAGCTCCCTGGACGGAGCCTCTGTCCAAGGAAACAATGTCAAATTCCCCCCTAATAAAGTCCAGAGCTGTAAGCAATTCCCCTTGTTATTAAGCAGGAAAGAAAACACAGCCCGGCTCCTTCCCAATTAGCTGGGAGGACCCTCCGATGAGCCGAATTTAAACCAGAGACCTACCATGATCTGGCTTCCAAGGCAGACAGGCCCTGCCTTCCCCAGCGAGTGGAAACTGGCTGGCCCGGGTTCCCAGCCTTCTTGGCATGAGGGTGCAGACAGCCCCCGGCCCCCACCCCAATATCCACAAGCTGTCTCTGCCTCTGATTCAAACCATCTTTGCAGCTCTTCGCCAGACCCCTTACTTTGATTTTCCATATGGAGGCTTGGTCTCCGCTGCCAGGTTCGCGCTCCAGGGATGGGCTTTCTGACGGTTTCGCTGTCAGTGAACAAGGGAATGGGATCCCCCCCTGAACATGAATCACTTTCTTGTCATCCAAAGGAAAGGGGAAAGAGCAACATCCTGAAGCAATAACAACAACAAAATAGAGCTCCCAGAGGGCTCTGCCATGGGGACGTCTCGTCTTCCCTTTCCTTCCCACCCTCCATCCCGTACCCCGAACTAACAGGTCATGGCGTGGAAAACAGAAAGACCCCAGGGCGCTTCCAAAGAGGGCCCAGGGCCATGTGACCTCGTGTTTGCACACGAGGGTCGGAGACACTCAGCCCACTGAGGTCATCTTCGCTTCACCCCACCTGCCCTTAGACACTGTGCGGAGGAAGCTCACCTGAACAGGGGATGTTTAAGCAGTTTTCATAATAAGCTCCAAGCAAAGATGATCAGGCACTGTCCCAAGGCGTTCAATCATTACTTTAATTATCAGAAGAACTTGATGAATTTTGTAAGCGAGGTAATTAAGCATTTAAAAAGTCACTTGTCCAGCCCAGCTGGTGCGGCTCAGTGGCTGAGCATTGACCCATGCACCAGGAGGTCACCGATTCGATTCTTGGTCAGGGCATATGCCCAGGTTGTGGGTCTGATCCCCAGTGTGGGGCATGCAGGAGGCAGCCAATCGATGTTCTCTCTCATCGATGTTTCTATCTCTCTCTCCCTCTCTCTCTCAAATCAATAACAATAAAAATAAATTTAAAAAAATTAGAAGTCGCTTGTGCAAAGTACATGGCTAGCCACTGGTAGAACCAACATTTAGACCTAGAGTTCAAATCCAGGACTTAGGTAGACTTCTGTGCTATCTGCCCACTGTCCCGTCTCCCTTCTCAGCGCCCCCTTCTGGGCGCACAGTGGGACTATGTTTCCTGGGCTCTGGTGCTGGCTGGGGCCAGGTGACCAGCAGGCCCGTGAGCTGTGGACAAAGGTAATTTGTGTCACGTCCAGGCCGAGCCAATGTGCGTCTTCCCAGATGCGTGGTTCCCCGTGCCACACCCACCAACGATGTTCCAGTCTCGTGGGGCACGTGGAGGGACACCGGCCCCATGTCCTAACTTGAGTGCGGCTCACACGGATGCCAGCTTCATAGGACGACGACACACATGCGTTGCGCGTGGTTTCTGTCTCTGTGTGTCATTTAACACTGAGAGGCTGAAAAGTACTGGGGTTGTTTGTCACCCTACCAGCCCAGCCTGACTCACCGTCACAGCCCTTGTCAGGAAGTGCCTTGTCCTACTGACCCCCTTCTGCTTAGGGGTCCACGAATTTCCATCTTCTGAGAGCTGAAACCTTTGTTGTTGTTTTTATTTTCTGGTAAGTCTACGCCTCGTACTGAAAAGGACACAGTAGAAACGTGATGGAAGAGGAAATGCCTTAGCTGGGGCGGAAAGTCTTCAAAGGCTCCTCCTAGCCAGAATTCCCTCAGGGATATGGCTGCCTCCCGATAGGCATGAGTGACGTCACCTGCCCTCCCCTCGGAGTCTATGTCTCTGCTCCAGCACCCTTGACGGCCCTCGTGGGCTTTGGCTTCTTGTGCACGGTTTAACTACACACACAGGGAGGTGCGTGGGATCGCTCTCTGGGGTTTGGGGGCAGGGGCGATCATCCAAGGGAGAAGGCCCTGTGGTCATCAACGTGTCCCCATTGGCAAGTGCCTGAGAGACGTTCAGAGAAATCCTCTAACTCCTCTAGAAATAAGCAGGGTGCAAAGGGCAGAGGAAACCTCTGATGCCTTCTCCCGCCGTGACCCCAGCTCGGGCCACGAAAGCTGGCTTACCACACCCGGGAGCTTGCCGAGATAAGGAGGCACCCACAGGTGTGCCAGGGCAGCTCCCCACACCCCAACCGATGTCCTGGAGAAGCAGGACGCTGTCCTGGGATCCGTCTGTGCCCCGGGCCCCGCCCACCTCCAGTGAAGCCATCCTTGCATGGGAAATGACAGGCTACCCGTCCACAAAAGATATTCTGTTATTTTGTCTTGTTTGCATAGTTCTTGATCTACGGATGGGCCGAAGCCCTCACCATTTGAGAACTCCTATCGTCTTGGAATCCGAGTCCCGGACCAAAGCCCAGGTTCCCACCACCCACCTGCAGGCAGGCTGCCGCGGAGTCCCTCCGAGCCCAGCTGGAGGGCCCTCTGAGCGTGCTCGAGGCCGCTGACCAACAGCCTTTCCCAAGCTCCTGCTCACTGGCCTCACCTCATTAAGCCGAGGCAGGAAGTGCGTGTGATTGATTGTCGCCACGCGGTAAGCCAGGCTGTTGCTCACTGGGGCGGCCGGGCCCAGGATCTGGTCCCTTCTGTAAGAGGTGGCCGAGTAGCAACATAAGAAACCGCCCTGCAGTTTCGGGAGAGATAAATTGCTGATCTGCGGCTGTCCGGCCATAAATGAATTTCCATTGTCGTCTGGAGCAACACTAAACTTCAAGGCCCTGTCATTGTAATCCATTGATTTTTTTTTTTTTTTTATTGTCACCTGCTAAAAGCAAAAGCATAAACCATTATCGCTTTAACACCAAGGTCCAGTTGGGTGTGAGCCCTCCCCCGCTAAGTACAGGTGGCAGCAGAGAGACTCACGGCCTCCCCCTCCCCCCATCCCGGAAACATGCCGAGGAGCCCACGCAGGGATGAATCATTCACAGACCACCTGGACGGGCCACCTTTCCAGGCCCAGGAGTGAGCACGTCCCCTCTCGCGGGGTTTCTCTCTCTGCCTCACCTTGTCTTATTTGCAAGAGACTATAGACGACATACGGTGAAGGGTGCAGACTTGGGAGGCAAAATTCTTGCATTTGAATCCTGGTTCCCTTACTCTCGGTGGTGTGAGCAACGGCGCCTCGGTTTCCTCCTCTGTGAAATGGGAGTGAGTGAGCATCTACCTGCCTTACAGTGTTCTGAGGACTCGGGGTTCACTCACGACAAGGGCTTGGAAAGACACCTGCTCAGTCACCTGCTCTGGTCACAGCATGAGTGAAAGTGTGGGTGGCTGCCATTCCTTGCCTTCCAGACTCAGCATCACTTGTTCGTAGAAAACTTGTTTTAGACATCTTTTTAGATATTTTGACATTTAGATTGAACTTGGAATTGACCCATCATTTCATCGCATGGGCCCGGGGCATGCCTGGTGCAGAGCAGGTATTTAATGCTTGTAACACCTTGCATATGGTCAATGGCAGAAATTCTTATGGGAGGGATAAATGAATGTTCAGAAAGGACTTCTGTTCGCTTTCCCTGGCGTGGTCATGGGCTCTATATAGTAGATGGAGCTGAGGGACAGACAGAGACTCAGGGAGGGGATGTGTCCTCCCCTGAGCACGAGCGAAGGTAATGCCAGGACACGGAATTGAGTGGGGGAGAAATGTCCTGCTCATTTAAAAAGACACTGTAGCCCTGGCTGGCTTGGCTCAGCGGTTAGAGCGTCGGCCTGTGGATCGGAGAGTCCGGGGTGCGGTTCCCGCTAAGGGCATGTACCTCGGTTGCAGTTTGTCCCCGGCCCTGGTTAGGGTGGTGTGGGTGGTGACCACTCGATGTGTCTCTCTCACATGGATGTTTCTCTCTCTCTCTTCCTCTCTCTCTCCCTCCCGCTCTATCTGAAGATACATGCAAAAATGTCCTTGGGTGAGGATAAAAAATATATATATTTTTTAAATATATTTTTTTAAAAAGAGAGACTCTGTATCCTGCCCTGTTATGTACCTTTGGTGCATGTACTTGACTCGGGCATCACACTGAAGAGGGCCCGACTCACCGCTGTGTTCTCGGGAGGTGGCGAGAACGCCGAGTGCCCCGACAGCCTGTGGTCACTGGACTGAGCGCCAGAGGGGACAGGGCTCGAGGGGAGCAGCAACGTTGTGTTCAGGGCACTCGGGGATTCAAACAGAGTCCTCTGTTCCCCTCCAGACATGATGGTCGCTGCATTCTGCGATCCTATCTCCCAGGGTTATTTAATTCAGTGCTGCCTCGACCCCCAAATTCCTGGTTCTCCTGGCTTGGTCGAGCGCCACACTGCTAACAGCCGTACAATTCTCACTGCAGTGGCCGATCTCAGCAGGATGACGTGCAAGACCCTCACCGTGGCATGCCAGGTCCACACTGACCTCCTCCAGCCGTGTCCCCAGAATCAGGCATCTCACGGCAGATGGGCTTTGGCAAGAGGATGCTGATTTGGGGATGGATGATTATGGGTTTTTTTGCCCAGGGTTCTCTTCTGCCACTTTCTTAGCCTAATGAAATCCAACCCCACTTTTCAAGGCTCGTTTCTGAGGTCACATCACCCGCGAAGCCTTCTCTCGCCTTCCCCAGCAGAACCGGGCGCTCTTCCGTCTCCGTCCCCAGGGACTCTCCGCATCAGCTGCTGTCACCATTCCCCTTGCGCTGCTCTGAACCCCTTAAAGGAAAACCCTGCGATCTACCCAACCGTTATCCCACGGGCCTAGAGCATGCTGGCGCGTAGCAGGCATTCAACACCTGCGGAGTGAACAGGCACTGGAGGCAACTTCCCATTTAACAAGAGAAAGGGGTTTGAATGATGAGAGCAAGCCCCACCCTGGACTGTGCTGGACGGGTCCGTGCGAGTCCCCTGCAGGGATGCTGTGCGAAGGATTCCCACCTTCAGCAGCTGGTTGGCCAGAGGACCTTGAAGAACGTGCATCAGCGCGGACCTGAGATTCGAGTAACGAAGGTGTTTGCGTTTCGGCTGCGGACCTTCAGCCTCGTCCCTGGAGACAGACATGTGGAAGTCTTGGTCCTGCGCCCTGCAAGCCCAGAGTGGCGTTGCTACAAAAAAGGGATGGTTTTTTTTTAATCTGTGGGAAATGAAAGAGAGAGGAATGTTTTTAACCCTCGAGCAAACGAGAAAGGTAATCTCGAAGTGATTATAACCTGGGATATTAAGACTTCTCCCCAAAAAGATTCAAAGCAATACACTTGCTTCCTATGTATTAAAAAAAAAAAGCCTTTATAGCCTATTTTCTCATAACTGAAAGAGCAGAGAAGAGGGGGAGGCGGGGGGGGGGGTAGGGGCAAAGCATGGCCTTCCAGATGTGTCAGGATTGTGATAAGTCATGTTTAAACTTTACCCAAAGTGAAATCGAGTGTCAACAGAAACTGTTGCCCAAACTCTCTGATCAGGTGAGGCAAACAACCAATCGAAAACAGATCAATCAAATGTGAGAGGTGGCCGGGAGGGGTGGGAACGCTTAACTCTGTGATTCCCACAGGAGCCTGTCTGTTTAGCAGGTCTCCTGCCGGCTGCCGCGTCTCCCGGAGCCATGAGCCCACCAGAAGCCCAGCACGGGGGGCTGTTTCCGGGAGCCGGCGCGGCCGTGAGCGGGCGCGGAGCTCGGTGGCCGTGGCCAGTGACAAGGAAGGATGCTGGGAAGGGTGGGCTGGAAATAGATGGGTCACATCAGCCCCAGGGCGGTACTGGGGACAAGAGGTGGCCAAAGCCCAACGAGCAGGGGAAATGTGACCTGATCTGGAATACTGTAAATGCTCCCGGGGCTGGCTCGTGGGGTGGGAGGGAAGAACACTGCTCAACCAGTGTGCCCGAACGACAGCCACGTTCTTCCACGTGGCCCAGGTTGTTGGAAACAGACCGCATCTCCCCAGGGGAAGGGATCCGCGGGAACCAGGCAGGTGTGGGACAGCTTCGCGTCGCAAGGAGGAAGTTCGAGAGGTGTCAGTCTGGGAGCAAAGCTCCAGCCTTATGGACTGAATGAACGTGGCGGAACGACGTGGGTTTGGTGGACAGGAAAGGCGTCTGGGTCTTGCCACCCACAGGGAACCTGGTCCTGGAACCCAGAGCAGACACAGATCTTACTGTACCTCCCCTCTGGTCAGCATCGGTTCAGGACCCAGCTGGGTGGGGCCTCGGGGGTGGCGGCTGGATGAACCCAGGAGGGGGTGGGGACTGGACATGGCACCCTGCTCACAGGCCTTCCACTCGGTGATGCTTGACTCCAAGGCACCCCCCTCCCGCACTGTAACACGCAGTGAAAATGAGCACCAAGAATAATGACGCTATTTGCAAAGCAACCAAGAGCTAGATTCAAGTAACAGCACACCACGCAGAAGAAACACTGGGACGGGCTCTCTGAAAAGTAACCTGCTGACCCGTGTTGAGATCTTAAAAAATGTGTATATCCTTAACTAAAGGCTCTAATTCTAGGATCTTATTAAGAGCAAAAGAAATGCATTAAAGCCCTGGCCGGTTTGGCTCAGTGGTTAGAGTGTCAGCCTGCGGTCCTGAGAGACCCGGGTTCGGTTCCCGCTAAGGGCACGTACCTCGGTTGCAGTTTGTCCATGGCCCTGGTTGGGTCATGTGGGTGGCAGGCACTCGATGTGTCCCTTTTACGTCGATGTTTCTCTTTCTCTCTCTCTCTCCCTCCCACTCTATCTGAACAAAAAATGGAAAAATGTCCTCAGGTGAGGATAAAAAAAAAAAAAAGAAAGAAATGCATTAAAGACAGAGGAGAATAGTAGGGGGAGGGGGAGGGAGAGAGTCGGAGAGGATATTTTGAGTTTATTGCTATTGTATTAGGAACTGTGTACATGGAGCATCTCGTTTCAGGCTCACAGAATCCTCAGGGTTGGGCCAGCGCTGCTGGTTGTAGCGTTGTTTACAATAGTGAGAAACTGAGAGCAGTCCTCTCGTATAACTGCTGAGAGGGGGTGCCGTTCGGCTGCGCCCCCAGAACGCTTTACTATCAGACCCTTAAACACTGTTTATAAAGAATTCTGTACAACGTTAGTGGAAATCGTATATGCAACAGATTTACCCAAGTATGTTCTACTTGTTTATGTGTGCACGTGTAAGTGATGTAGCCGTCTATGAACACACCCACGTGAATATCAGAAAGTTAAGAGTGTTTATAAACAGGCGGGGGGATCACAAATGGAATTGATTCTCTACTTTACGACTCTGAAGTAGTCACAGTGAGCGTAATTACTCGAGTGATCAGTCAAACTATTTCTTGGAAATAGCTTATTTACCATGTGCTTTTAATACTAATATCTGGGCACCCTTTACGACTCTGCTCAAATACCATCACCAAAAAATGATAGTGGCTGTATTTATCAAGCAGTGACAAATTACGGTCAATTAGAAAACATCTAAAATGTCTAAGGAACTGGCCTGCTGCCATCAGCCTTGCAATCGTCCTTATATGTTCTTATAACAATTATCACAAGGACTGTGACCCCCAAGGCCAGCAGACATATATTCCCTGTCTTTCTAGCCTGAAAATAGCATGACCTGCTAACATTCTTTACTGATACTCAGACTACTTTGGGACTGGCTTAGGAAACGTTTTAAACTATGTGGTATTCTCTCTTTAAAAAAAAAAAAATCTAAATGGTAAGTTGTGGTTTACAGCAGGTTGTATCAGTTGGTGGCAATCCTGACATCATAATCCCGAGATAAAGAGTGTCATAAACATTTTAATAAGAGCAGATGGTGGGGGAAATTGATAGAGCCAAGCCTTTGAAGGGTGGGTTTTTTCTTTCTCCAAAACAGAGTCATAAACGGCGTGGAGAGACCCCCCCGCCCCCATTCCAGCCTTTTTCTTAGGGGATTCGGGGAACAGGGAGGCGGCGGGCTCTGAGCTCCATCGCTTTTCCTTCTCTAGTCAGGAAGATATCACCTTCCTTCCCTCGGTACACTGGGAACCAGAGGGGCTGTCCTCCTCTGTAACCCGAGGCTTGATTGACATCAGAAAGGCTGCAGACGTGCTAATAAGACACCCACGAAGGCAAATTACCTGGCGTGCCGGGGGACTTCCCAGGTCGGCCGTTCAGCAGCTATAAATCATGGACATTCCACGACAGTCCACGTGGGATACTTGTTCATGACCTTCAAGGGGTTGGCGTGAGGCAGAGTCGGTGCTGTTACCTAGAGGTCTCCTTCCTGGTAAATATTCAGGTGTGCTTCCCAGGGGGATTACATAGTATCTTGCCCAGGATATTACCATCGATAAGGTAGCTGCTAAGTAGATGATTGCCGACACACTGCAACTTGAAGAGGGATGACAGAGACCCACAGCTAAAACTGCTGTCTCCCTTCCTGTGTGAGCACCCTTAGGGCTCCACCACTGGAAAACGGGGCCCAGCATCATTTTCTCCCCAAGAACCCCATTTGAAAAGGCAAATCGCGTTGCTTGTGATAACGTGCTGCTGACATTGGGCCGTGAAATAACCAGTCAGACTGAGTGCCCCCTAGATGTGGAGATCCAAAGGGGCCAGCACATTGCCCAGAGGAGACGGGGGCACGTCCAGAAGGGAAGAAAGCACCGGAAGGAGTGTGGACGAGGGGGCAGTGGGCTCTGGGCAGCAGCTGCACACGGCTAGCTCCCAGGCTCCCCTGGACAGCCCCTGGCTCGGTGCGTCAGAGCAGAGGGGCAGATAAAACGGTCACTGAGGTCCTTGCAATCCCAGGGTTCCTCCTCCAGTGACCATCTTCTTCGGGGTCCCCCATGGCCTTCCCACATCCCGCCCTCAGGAATGGAGAGAGGACTCCCCGGAAGGGTGGAACGGACATTTCTGAAGCCAGTTTTGATCAAGGAGGTTTTTCCATTTGCTGCACAGCCTGCCGGGCCTGTTGGCTTCAAGCAAAACCGAGCATCAATGTTGAATTCGCGTCTCCGCACCAACAGCAGGGAAGCGCTAGCCCGCCTGGCACTCCGGAACCTGGCACCTCACGTGCCCGTTCTCACTCACAGCACTGTTGGCACGTGGCCCCAGCTCAGTCTTCACCGTGCGAGGCCAGGCTGTGCTCTGGAAGACGTGCAGTAGCACCCCGTCCTCTATTCTCTGGGTGCCACAGAGCTGCCTCCCGTCCCTCCGGCCTGACTATCTAAATGTCTATGGCCACGGCCGAGGTCCACTGCAGGCAACATGACCCCCAGAGGAGAACCACGGCCCTACGTGGACAGCAACGTGCATCCTCAAGGAATGGACAGAAGTACCCACAACCCCATCCTATTCCATCCTGTACGCCAAAGCCCCTCATTGCATTCCAGCTTGGTTTTCAATGCAAGGGTGACAGAAATGGATGTCCCTTCCTGATCTGTGCAGAAGTTTAATCCATAGACAGACAGTCCCCACGGCCGGGAGAGGCCTCGCCGAGAAGAGTGCTGGCCACAGGTACCAGAGCCGTGGGACCGTCTGCATCTTTGGCCCTAACTAGGACATCTGAGCGGATTTGCCATCGAGGCAGCTATGTCGTTGGCTGATGGTGTGGGTGGTTATCTTCAGAGGGGACATCCCAGCGTACCCATGGCGGAATGACCAAAAGCACCTCCGTGGCTCGTGGCCCCCAGCGGTGTTTGAGAAGATGCGAAGAACCATCCCGGCCCCACCTTGCCGACGGCTCTCCTGGTGTCACACCTGCGTACGTCTGTTCTGCAGACTCTATGAGGCACTTTGCCGTTAGAGATCACGGAAGTCCAAGCTGGAAGGAACACGAAGCCCACCCAGCCACCCCCTTGCTTTTACCGTGAGTGGGGGGCCATGGAGCTCTTTCACAGCAGGGCAAGAACAGAACCCGGGGCAGGAGAGAACGGACAAGCCACGGCTCGAAATGCATGGATCACATTCACAGGAATAAGGACAGAAGTGTCCAAGCACACAGAAGCTGCAGACCAGTAACAGCTCATCCCTCTTGGAGGGTCTAGCTTTCAACAATAGCAATAACAATGTTTCCAAATATGTTTCACCTGGAAAAGCAAAAAGAAACATATCCCATAGGTCATTGTTGAACCCCCAATACTGAGAACGGCGAGCCTTTGGTCACAGTAAAAGCACTAAACAGACAGGTGGGACAAGGGGAGGCAGCCAGTCGTTTGCCCCGACCTCCCCATCCTTTCCCCTCCCCACAGGGTCCCCTGCTGTCTTTTATCAAGACTGGCCTGGTCCTGTAGAATTCCATTCATTCTTCACCAGGGCTTTGACCTCCTCCAACCAAACAAGCAAGGTACATTCTGGGAGAGCGCTAAACCAGGGCCTGGGGGGTGAAGAGAGGGAACCAATCGATGCTCCCGGACTTTCCCACACTTAAGGGAATCAATTCCGTCGGTGTTTGGACACCAGGTGTCAAGGCTGGTCACATGGAAGCCAAAGGTGTGCGGGAGGGGCTGATAGAAAGCCGCGGAGCGGCTTAGATCACAGGACAGCTCCCTAGAAGTGGCTGACTAATGGGCAGCTCATTCAGACCAGCGTGTCACCCTCTGCGTATCCGGAGACTGATGATCCCTCCCTCTCGCAAAAATGTGCAAAAAAAAGGACCCCAAACAAAGGTTCCAGCATGCCCTCTGCACACCACGGAAAGCCACGTGCCGTGTGCACTGGTTACAGAACAAGGCAGATGCCAAGGGCAGAGGACCTGCCTTGCGAAACTGTGCATGTGGTCACCTTCTCTCGGTTATCCAAGAGCCAATGCTCCCCGTGGTGCGTTGTCCAAATCGTCTGCCTTTGCTTGTCCTTGGGTTGCTCTCTGGGGTAGCAATGATGACCGCTCTCCTGAGAGGTGAGCGGAAGGTGAAACCCAAACTGGTCAGGCTGCGCCTGGTAGCTTGTTGGCGCAGAGAAGGAGGCTGAAACGGCTGCCTTAACGAACACCCTAAGCTTCTCACGCCGTCTCCCACTTTCCCCCGAGAAACCAGGCTGCTCCACACCGCTGGGCCTCTGTCCAGGTCACTTCCTCCTTCCCCCTTGGCCTCCCACCGAGTGCCCGTCCCTACAGCAGCACCCAGGTCACACCTCCTCTCTGAAGCTGTGCCCTAGTTAGGTGACCTCTCCCTCGACTCCGCTCCCGCGCTGCCAGAGAAACGTGACCATCCTGCTTACACGTGCACGTACCGACTCTCCTCGTATCCCCAGGGCCTACCACGGCACGCAGCACGCACCAGATGCTCCACAGCTACTGGAGGAGCACGCGCACCTGTAGATTTGTATCATCAAGACTCTCGAGTCCGGCTGGTGTGGCTCAGTGGTTGAGCGTCGACCCTGCACCAAGAGGTCACCAGTTCGATTCCCGGTCAGGGCACATGCCCAGGTTGTGGGCTCAATCCCCAGTGGGGGACATGCAGGAGGCGGCCAGTCGACGTTCTCTCTCATCGATGTTTCTATCTCTCTCTCCCTCTGCCTTCTTCTCTCTCTAAAATCAATAAAGGAAAATAATAAATAAATAAATATAATAAATAAATAAGATTCCCGCTTCTCCATCTAATTCCAGAAACCTGAGCCACAAGTCGGTGTGATGCTTCTCTAGACCAGCATGCCGATTGCTGCAAATGGTGTCCGGGTGGTCCTTCTGATATTCTGTCAAGTTCCTGTCCGCCTGACACCAGCTCAGCCAGCCACCCCAGTCCTGACTCCGTGGGGTTTCCAGTCCCTGTGTGGCTGGACAGGGCACCCTCACCCGCAGCTCTGCCCGTCTCACTCTCCTTCCCACGCCAACCCCACTCTCTGCGCCCAAGCAGCGGACTGTGCAGACAAGAAAGAGGACCTAGAGCATCCAGAGTCCCGGTGACTCAGTCGCCAGCTCCGGGCCACACCGATGTGACCTGCAGACATCAGATTACATCAGCTTCTTTCTGATGCCCCTGCAGGTGAGCGGAGTATCCTCTGGTCATCTGGGCGTGTCCTGCCTACCAGTGTGAGGTAGTGAGCCATGGTGCCCAGCTCGGAAAACTTATTCCCTCCGTAGGATGCTAAGGACACTCTGCAAAGGGTGGTCCATCTCTGCTAGCTGCTTCTTCCTAGGTTCTGACAGAGGGGCCCTAGGGAGAGGAGGGAATGGATCGCCCTCTCCCCGTGTACTTGGCTGCTCTTGCCAAAGCACCTCACAGCAGCCTTCACCCGACCCCACGGCAGCTGGATGCAGCCTCCGCCTCCGAGCCGGCCTCGAGGGGCTTGCTCAGCGGTTTGCGCCTCAGCTCTTCCGGACGCCCCCCTGATCGCTAGGTTCCAGGCCTCTTCCCGTGTTGCCTCTGCCTTAGTGCAGTAGTTCCTTCCACCAGCGGCCGCCTCAGTGTCACCCCACTGCGCCCACTTTAGTTTCTCAGTCCTCCAACACCCGTGTAACCAACCCCCTGCGTTAAGTTCCCACTGTGGAAACTCCTAACGTGGTTTCTGGCCTCCTGCCTGTACCCTGCCGAAGACAGCAAGGATCCTTTCTGCTTAGGGCCGAGGAAGAAATCTGAGGGTCAACCCCACACCTTCTTAGCCCCACACAGCAGCGGAGCCTAAGAGCGGAGCTTCAGCATGGGTTGGGTACTAACTGGCCCAATAACCTTAGGTTAGTCACCTTCTTGAGTCTCTAGCCTTCAGACCATCCGCGGGAGCAGATCAGCTCAGGCCCCTGGGTCCTAACCACGCAGCCAGGACTATAGAGTCTGGTGGCAGAGCCTGAAGACGTGTGCTAGAGAGACGTCACCATCTGCACAAAACTACTCTGGAAATCAACAGGCTTTACACACACTGGGCAGCTTTGATCTCAATAAGCTCCGCCAGCCACACGGGAACTATTCTACTGGCACCTAGATGGAAGAGGTTGAAATCTCCCATTTCCTTTACTGATAAGAGCACAATCACCCCCTTTCAAAATAAGATTTATTCTGGGTGTTGCAATGCCAGGTTGGCCAGGTCCCTCCTGAGAGAAGGGGACTGGGAGATGGTCAGTTCTGAGGGAAGGGTAGGAAGCGGAAGGGAGGGGCATCGTGGGGTAAGGCCAGGAGGAGCGCAAGTCTTTCCTGGGTGGCGTCCTGCCAGGTTGTTTTGTCCCCGTGGAGAATGGCTGGTTCTGCAAGAAACTGGAGGGGATTACTGGGGGTGGGGGGTGGGGGAAGAGGCGGCACCATCAATTGCCTAAAATTGGCCCCTAACAGGTTTCCTCATTGTTCTGCCAATTGGTTTTGAAATAAATTGGAGGAAATTTGGCAAGATATACCACGTGGGTATGCGCAGTGTGTTGGAACCAAAATAAACAACTGTGAAAACTTGGCAGTTTCTCATTGGACACTTCAGAAGTGAGTTATGAGACATCAGGTTGTGAGTTACTGCTTATGAGTTGACACAAGGAAAATGAACATTAGGCCAACGATGACAGGTTTTGTTCAGAACCTTTGAGAGTCAGACACTTAAATAGGAAACTCATTTATGAGACATGCAAAGAATTGGAGAGAAAAATAGAAGCAGGTCAAATTTTAAGATGGTTTGCATAGCGTCAATACATTCAACTCGAAAAGTGTAGCCCCGAAATCCCACCTACAGAAGCTCTCCAGGCCTTCTAGTCACGGGGGCTATTTTTATTTTCTGGAAAGAGATGTCCCTGAGACCTAGCCATTGCTCTCCTTTCTTCAAGGAGTATCTATGAATGAACAGAGGTCCTTAACAATGTGTGTACCAAGACCCCTTCCAAAAATTTGATGAAGCATATGAACTTCTCAGAATTGTACACTTAAATGCATAACTTGAAATGTGTGGGATTGTAAAGAAATCAATTATATTGAAATGCAGTTATTCAAATATTTAGAAAACAAAATTGTCATATGATGTATACGCTTCTTTAGGGACACATCCAATGGTAAGACCCGACTGTGGGTCTGTTGCTACTGTCGTTTTGAAGGAGTGGTGATTACAGATGATACTGTTTAGGGGTAGTTACAACACTGCCGTGTGATTTGAAAATACGTGCTGTTTCTATTGGTGACAAAGTCTCTGGTATGGCCAATAATGTTTCATATATTCATAATTATAAAACAATATATAAATTTCAGGTAGAGGTTAGAAAAAAATAAAGATGTGATTTTTTTCTATCCTACTTCAAGGATACCCCGAATTCTATCTGCAGATCTTGTGGGGGGGCCCAAGGACACTGAACTAAGGATCTGTGGCCAAATCTTAGACATCCATTTAACATGATTTCTGAATCAGTATTTTTCCTATTTACCCAAATGATTGCCTCTATCTATCTAAACAAACTGCTTCTTGCTAAGGTAAACCACCTAATGCCACACCCTCACTAAAAATTCTCACTGATTCTCCTTTGTCTCCTTTGTGTTCTAAGTCCTTGACATCGTATTTATCTAAGTCAGGGCCACAATAGGAAGTAGGTGGACCTTTTGTGGGGGAAAAGAAAATGACTTTGAGAAGGGTATATCTACAAAGGGACTATTTACAAAAGTGTGGGTTTGGGGGGAATCACATGAGACAGTGCAGTAACCTAGGGCTTACCATTCTTAGACCCAAAGGGAGGAGGAAAGACAGAAGTTACCTGATCCTTAAAGGACAAGTTGAGCTGGCCATGCTTGGAGGGCCCATGACCTTCAGCCTTGGGAGCAGCTAACTGAAGATGACTTCTTACAGAAAGAACTAATGGAGCACTCTCTCCTTCTCATCTCCTGCCAGGGTCTCCACTAGGTGAATCCAACCAGAGGCTGGAGGGCAAGGGACCCATCGATATCCTTCCATGAATAAGGTGACAAGGGTGGAGAGTGACCCTAAGGGACAAACAGGAGAAATCTGACACAGCAGCCCAGACATTTCAAGCTCTGGTCCAAACTACTCCTCCTCCCTCCTCTCTCCCATCCGTCGCTCACAGATACCTTGCATGATGGACATTCCAAAGCTTCCCAAACATGCCAAATTCTTTGCGTTGTCCACACTTTAACATAGTCTAGACTAGGATGCCATTAGCTCCTCTCTCTAGATGAGTTCCCGGCTGAGCTCTCACTAAGTCTTCAGGACCAAGATCAGATATCACCTCCCCTCGGAAACCTTCTCCAAGAAGACATGAGTCCTGCATGGTGTTTATTCGCTGAAACATGGAGCACAATGATACCCCATTGCAGCAGTTACCAAATTCCTTGAGCTCTTGATAGAAGATTTCCAGGAGAGGACACGTTTATCTGAAGAATGATCCGTGTAGCCGTGCCTTTATCAATCATATATACCGCATACACACACAAAGAACGAGATTCTTCCTCTAAATCGTAATCCCGTCCTCAGAGAATACACGCGTACATCAAAAACAAGAAAATGCCAGCTACGTGTAACTTTAATCAGAGCAGGACGCTTGGGCCAACCAGTTTCTAAGGAGTGAGAAAGTCCCAGACCAGATGGGACAGAAACAGGAAACAGAAATAAGGAGAAACACCTGTTGGTCCTATCAGCTATTCAATGGTGATATTTCGTTTTCCAGGAACGTGTTTGAAAACTCAACCATTTCGTGTTGTTCATATGCATTTTCTTTTGCTTCTGATAAAAACAAAATCTATTTTTAAAAACAGTGATATCTGAAGATGTGTCCCCTGTCTTGGTCTAAAGAAAGATGTAAAAAACAAAGAGTCTCACCCAACCAGATAACCGGCCAGGGCACATGCCCAGGTTGTGGGCCCGATCCCCAGTGGGGGGCATGCAGGAGGTGGCCAATCGATGTTCTTTCTCATCGATGTTTCTATCTCTCTCTCTCTCTCCCTCTTCCTCTCTCTCTAAAATCAATAAAATGTGTATATATATATATATCCTCTGTCTTCTCTGCTCACATTGCCCCAACTCTCATATAGAAGAAGGACCAACATCACCTGGGATCAGATGTGAGCACCTCAGAGTGTCACCAACAGGGAGGCAGGACGTAAGGGTAGAAAGCTGGAAGGCCTTGACTTTGCTGTCTCCTCCTCACTAGACTTGTGTCTATCGAAAGCATCTTATTTCTTATCCCTGGTCAACCGAGAAGGGGTTTGTTGGGATGGTTCCTAGCCCTGCGGAGTTCAGTCTACAGAAATGACCAACCTCAAAGCAGCAGTGGTCTCTAACCCATCCTAGTCCCTCACTGATACCATTTTTATACCCTTGGTTGTCACTGCGGACTCCCTCGATGAAAACTGAACTAGAAACGTTCACGATGTCCCATGGAGGTTTCCTGCAGCTCCTTTTTGGGGTTATGGATACCCCCCCATCCCAATGGCCTCCGTGGCTGGACTGTCAGGACACAGTTTTAAATCAGAGATGATTTCCAGGAAGTATGTCCCTGCAGCCACCTGGAAGCAGGTCGTTTAGACCTGTCACACCCAGTTAGGGTCTCCATCAGTGGCCAGTCTGGTGTTGGCAAGGTCCTAAGAGTGACCCGTGTGACCTCCTTGCTCAACTACAAAGGTAAATTAATCTCTTGCAAATGCCGTTCCTTGCAGTTGGCTATTAGGGACGGAGCAGTCCAGATGGCTGGGTTAATTGAAATGAAAACCGTTTTTCGTGTGATCAACTTATAGTTTCACGCCGAGTGGCCCCAGCAATGGCTTAGCCTCTTTGCTACTGGAGCTCATGCCAAGGTCTTCAGAGGGCTGAGCGTGTGTGCATTTCCCTGTCCGTAGACGCTAAACCAGAGGCAAGCTACAGTGATGAAAATCCTCTGGGAACTTGGACCATTCTGCTCCTACGAGCAGGTCCTGACTTGCCTGCACCTTGAATTTTCTTTCTGTGGAGCACAGTCAGCAAACAGGATCTCGGAGCTTGGGCAGTGGTACGGCTGGAGGAGAAGCCCACGCTGAGGTTGCTCTCTCCTTGGAGAAGACCTCTCCCCGCATGCTCCTGGTCCTCTCTGCTTCCTTTCCCTGCCTCTTGATGCGTTGCCATCGCATCACACTCCAAGACAAGCAGCCATAAAACAAATCCAGATCTAGGTCCCTCAGATCCTTCATCAACATCGTAGGTCTGGCAGCTCCTGGAAACCGCGATGTACCAGCCTCCAGAAGGGAGCGGGGGTGTGTGCGCACGGGTATGCGCACGTGGGCAGGTGAGGGTGTGAACGCTCTCCAAGTTGCTTTCTTCTTAGGTAACAGCTATGGGGTTCCAAAAAGTGCAATCGGCTCTTTGTCCGAATCCTTACCTTTCACTCAGGACCAGAAAAAAGATGGAAACACGAACTCTCGCCCAGGTTTATTTTTCTTCTGAGTTAATATTGCGGTGCACCCACGGGATGGTTTTGGCTGCAAGTAACAAGGCACCCGGTTAAAACTGGTTTAGACAGTGAGGACAGATCAGCAAGTCCTGAGGTCGGAGGCTGCAGGAAGGGTTAGCTCAGCAGCTCCACATTAGGTGCCGCTCAGTCTCCTGGTTTTGCTGAACGGTCTGCAGCAGCTCCAAGCATTACGTTCCGCAAACTTCAAGGCGAAAAGGAAAGACCTACTTCAGCTCATCTTCCCATGCAATCTTTTCCTAGGGCCTCCAGAAGATTCTCATCGACTTTCTTAGGCCAAGTTTAGGATGCCAACCTCTAAGCCAATCACTGGTCAAAAGAAGTTCGAGAGTCTCGTGATTGGCTTAGATCAATCAACTTCCCTCCCTAAGCATCCTCCCGTCCACCTGTCCTGACACATTGCTTTCTTAGCCCTCAACCAAAACAGGAGTCTGTTAGGAAGACACGGCAGGGGCGTGCCACTGGGCAGGTAACCAGCATTTGCCTAGTTACAATGATTTTTCATTGCTCAATTGTATCTGTTTGAATACAAACTCTATAGATGTTCTTAACTCAATAACAGATTATGTAGTTGCCCGTGACTGGGACAGAAATCTACTGTCTATAGGACAGGTACATGGATGTCTTTTTATCATAACTTAATATGAATTTACAGCAATTTTCCAATTATTTCTAACTGTTTTTGTTTGTTTGATTTACTCTATCTAGAGTATTCAAATCCTACTCTTACCAAGCTAATTTTCTGCCCAAGGATCACTCTTTTTTGGTGGCCATGAGACCAAACTGCTAACCAAAGATTTCAGTGTGTACTCACAAGTCACTAAAGACCCAACCATGCCCTGGCCGGGCTTGCTCAGTGGTTAGAACATCAGCCCACAGACCAGAGTCGCGGGTTCGATTCCGGTCGAGGGCACATACCTTGGTTGTAGTTCGGTGCCTGGCCCTGGTTGGAGTCGTGCAGGAGGCAACCAGTCTATGCATCTCTCTTGCATCAATATTTCTCTCTCTCCCTCCCACTCTATCTAAAAATCAATAGTAAAATATCCTCAGGTGAGGATTAAAAACAAAAAAAACCCAATCACTTGCCACCCCTCCTGTTTTCCCCACTGATATCCAGCAGTGGTAAAACAAGTTTTGCTGAGATGGAAATGAACATAACTACAGTCAGCTTCTAACATAGCAAAATGTTCTGTGTGTGTGTGTCTGTGTGTGGGGGAGTGTGTAAGAGTGTGTGTGTTATCTGTCCTACACTCCCCAAGCCGACAGCGGGTTCAGTGTGGCTTGTCAATCTGGTTCTTGGTTCAGACAAGGCTGCACAATTGGAGTCCACTAAGGACAGTCCCATGAGTACCCCTGAACTCAAGACTAGCTTAGATGTTTTCACAGGGACCAGGCAATGTGCGCAGTCAGCCACGTGTCGCCTTACTCTGACGACGGGTCCAAACCAACCTACACAAAGGGGAAAGCAAATATGTTTAGGGAAATAACTTCAAAGTCAGAGGTTCCACACCAGCTGCACTAGCACGTGGGACGTGAATGAACGCCAGCTTCCAGGCTCCTCTGTCCCCTTGGAGATGTCCCCCTGCTGGCATCCTCCACTCCAGCCCCCGTGGCGGTAGGCTGACTCCCAGAGAGCCAACCCGTGTCCAGATACCTGTCCTGAATCCTGCAGCCTGTACCTCGGTCTTCTTTCCCTCCCCCCACCCCAAAGCTTATCTAACCTGTGTCTTGTCCCAAGGTGACCTGCCCGAGGAGACACCGGTGTGTCCTAAAGATGAAATCAAATGGTCAGTGACTGCTTTGAGAGGCCACTTTTGCAATGGGGCAGCTGATTGGAGGCATCTCAGCCTGGGAGGTAGGGCGCTCCGTTTGGGGACAGGGGAGACCCTTCCCCGATCGGGCCTGGTGACGGCCTCTGGCCATGAGGGTGGAGGTTTGGTCTCATGACAGCCTGGAGCCCACGTCTCTCTGGTTTTAAAATAGACAAGTGATCCAGCCCTCAGAACCCAAAATGCAATGGCCTCAGAGTAAATCCCAGACTCTGCAATTCACTCTCCCCCACAGACCAAACAAGAACTAATTTTAAACAAACCACCGTGACCAGCTCAGGGGAAGGCCCAGAACACGGAGCACAGGAGGCGGCCGAGCGACACGCCCCACTCAGACTGTTTACTGCTCCGAGCGACGCGGGGACACGGGGCTGGGGCTGCCGTCCACGCCACTCTGAAATTCCCGCTCAGGCTAAGATTGGGAAATCCTTCTCCACACCAATCCCTTCGGACCAGAAGCTCCTGCCTCCAGTGTGTTTGTTTTCATTAAGAACTCAAGTCTGGATTCCTATAATAGATGAACTGAAAAAAGAATCCTGCTGAAAATGGTCTACGTGCGTGTGGAAGTCTGGTTTCTATGTCAGTCAGGTTCTCCAGAGACACGGACACAGAACATGTCATAGGCAACTATAAATCTATCTTGATACACTTATATTTATCTTATATTTCATATACAGATCTAAATATATTCCGGTTCATATAATATAAAAATATAAATATATGTACAGACTTGTATACTTACATTCATATTTATATAAATAGGATATGAAATAGAAATATGTATGTAAAGGAAGCTGTCTTCAGGAATCGGCTGGTGTGGCTCTAGGGACTAGGGAGTCTATGATGCACAGCGCAGACCAGCAAGGTTGAAACTCGCTGGGGGCTGGTTCTGCAGTCCAGAAACAGGGTGTCTTCTTTTGGGGAAACCTTGGTTTTGGCTCCCTTCAGCTGATTGAACGAGTCCTACCCACTTATCGAGGTGGGCTCTGCTGCTTACAGCCAACAAGTTGCCCATGGCAGCCTCACCTACAAAATGCTTTTGCAGCAGCAACGTACAGATGAGCGCTGGATGCAAAGCCAGAGCCTCCAGCCGGCCGAGCTGGAGGTACCATGGGCCACCAGGGCCTCCGAGAGCTTTGCGGGCAGCTGAGCCTCGGACGATCTTGTGTCGTAAGGAGCTTTGCGGTTGCTCAGATCTCTCAGCTACGTCAAGCCACAGACTTTGTGGATCTTGGATATGTGGGTACAATTTCACCCCAGGCCAGGCCGTGCTACCCCGGAAAACGGGGTCTTGGTGTCTGAAAAAAGTAATAACAAAGTAACTATCAACTTTCGTGCTTTCTGATGCCTTCGGCAGCATCACGTGACTGCAGCTGTTGCACTGAGATAAATCCTCACTCACGTTATTCCTTTTCAGATCAGCAAAATGCAAGGATCAGAGAGGTTAAGTCACTTGTCCAAGGCCACACAGTGCGTTCAGTGTGGACCTGACCATTCTGAATCCTGGGGCCCTAGAGAACACATCTCCAGGACCAGAGCGGAGTGGAGGAGGAATTTCTTCTTCCTTCCCTCCTGCCCTCTCCTCTGTCCTGCTTTCTCCCCGCTTACCTGCTATAAATGGCTGCTTTGGTCAGAGCCCTGCCCTTGGACGCTGGCAGCGGGCAGGGGAACGGGACTAATCGGGAGGGGCAGGCAAAGCTGAGGTGTTGAGAGTTTTCAACTAACAACTAATCAGGCTGAAGCAGGAAGAGAAGTTTTGAGTTGCAAAACGTGTTTTTGCCAAAACGCAAAAGTTGGCTCCGAACAGAGTCAAAATGTTACCTCTGGCCACAGATGCCCCAGGAGCATCCCTGCTCTCCATCTTGCTTACCCGGATCCCACGTTTGAGGTCAACGTTCTCCAAGTCCCAGTGGGAAGAGGGCCGCTGCCCAAACCCATCCCTGTCTCCGAGCAAAAGTGCTCGCCCCGGTCCAGAGCCTTCACGGAGGACGTCAGGCCGGGCCGGAGCGACCCGCCTGCTGAGTCCATTACATGGAGCACTGTCTCTGCGGGTTTGGCCCTCGCCCTGACCTGTGGGACCTGCAGACCCACTGCGTGCGCCATGTTCCGAACCGGAGACCTGAAGATGCTGGTCCGCAGACAGGCTACGGGAAATGAGGGCAGTGATCCTCCAGGAGTGGCTGCGTCTCCCCCACATCACACCACTCACGCTACAGCCTCTTCCTCCAAGTAAATCAACACACACACACACACACACACACACACACACACACACACACACGAAAGCTGGCCGGAGTTCTGGTCCACCAGACTGAACAGCAAAACCACAGAATGGAGGCTACCCAATTCTAATTTAATTCAGAAGAACAAACAGGGAATCACTCAGCAGAGCTCTAGTCCCCAGTCCGAGGAGTATCCCCTTGGAGCCAAGGGCTTCCTGGACCATCTACCCCACCTCGGCCCTCCAGCGACAACGTGCCTTGGTGAGTGACATTCTCTTTGACCTTGCTGCCCACGCCGACCTGGTGCTTTTCATTTCATCTTTTTTTATGGTTTTCCTTTGGTTAATTCTCACCCAAGAATATTTTTTCCATTGACTTTTTTAGAGAGAGTGGAAGGGAAGGACAGAGTGTGAGAGAGAGCGAAACATTGATGTGAGAGATGCATATCGATTGGTTGTCTCCCGCACACACCCCAGCCGGGGCCGGCGATTGAACCTGCAACCCAGGTATGTGTCCTTGACTGGGAACTGAACCCATGGTCCTAAAGTGCATGGGATGACACTCTAACCACTGAGCAACACTGGCCAAAGCTGAGCTGGTGCTCTGTGGTATAAAGTCATATGCATGGTACAAATAATTAAATTCACAAAACAACTGTACTATGCCCTTGCCTCTGTCTTTCATGTCACTCCACACCCTATTCCAACGCCACTTTCTCAGAGAGACCGTTCCTGGACACCCATTCTTAAGTGGCACCCCCTGGCCCTGGCCGGTTTGGCTCAGCGGTTGGAGCGTCAGCCTGCGGACCAGAGAGTCCCAGGTTCGGTTCCCACTAGGGGCACGTACCAAAAAAAAATAAAATAAAAAAAGTAAAATAAAATGGCACCCTCTGCCACCCAACACTCGCTACCCTCTAGATCCGCTTTATCATATCTCTGGCTTGTGTCATATCTTTGTTGCTTATTTACTTATGACCTGCCTCTCCTGTTACAATGTAAGCTCTGTGAGGACAGAGACATTACTTAATTTAGTCATAGTCATGTTCCCAGCATCTAGAGAAGAATTCAGAACATATGAGGGGCTTGATAAATATTTTTTGAATGAATGAATCAATGGACTGGTCCAAGGATCAGTCACTGAAAAGACCATGCCAAGGATGAGCAGTCTTGGGTGTTTGACATGTGAGATTTCTCCGACCACGGGGCTACCCTAAACACTCTTGACCTTCAGCAGCTCTGTTTCAAACCCCATGTGTTAGAACTGGACTAGTGTTAGGGAGTATCTGACTTGTCTGGTCAAAAAAAAAAAAAAAAAAATTGTGGGGTTTTCTCCTTGCCGCATAGACAGAAGCACCTTTGAAGGGGTGCACGGTAGCAGGAACATTGACATCAAGAGCCGCCACTCCTGCACTGACACTGCCTAGATGAGCAGCCTCGGGGTGTTTACTTTAACATCTCCGTGTTTTAGTTCTCGTGTGGGTGTAAGACGCAGACCTACTTCGAAGGGTTGTATGGGAGGGACACAAAGGAGAGAGGGGCTGCAGGAGGGGGCCCCACATCACCAGATGCCCAAGTTGTCCGCACACATTTAAGGAAAAAGTCTCAATGGTTCATTCCTACACACCATGACATCCTGTGTGGATAAACCAACCCTGCGCTGTGACCACATCTGATCGCCCCAGGGAATGGTCAGTAAGTCCAAGGCAGCTCCATCTGGACCCGACCTGAAGAAGGCTGGATGTCTCTGGGGCACGTTGTTGCCAAATGCTGCCCAGTAACTGTACAGGCAGGATGGCGGCATGTAAGCCCAACCAAACCCTTCCCTTCAGGAGGTATGCCCATTAGGCAAGCAAGAAACCTGGGCCCTGAAGCCCAGTTCTCCATGGGGCGTAAGGTCTACGGAGGCACATGGTCCACGGAGGCACATGGTGGCAGAGATAGCCTCCTTTTCTCCCCTGAACCCCTCCAAGCCTTGAAACGCATCCGCATCACTGAAGCAGCTGGCGTGGGGGTCTTTGCAGAGCCCAAGACAAAGTCGCATCCTCACCTTCAAATGTTTTCGCACATTTTAGTAAGGCTGCCACTACCAAACTAAAGGTGAAGACGGAAGGCTGAAATCCCAAGAACAAATCTGTCACATCATCACGTCCTTCCAATACAGACCCTGATTTCCACGGGATGAACGGAGACGCCCACAGTGAGGCCCAGGCTGCCTCCACGTCTGTTTCTCCTCCCTGGTGTTTGTAAGAACACAGCAGCCCAGAGCTACAAAGTAACTTGTCGCTCTACAAGGCGGCAGCCCCATGGCTTTGCTCAGTCACCACCTTCTGCTCTCACCCTCTGTGAATAATGGCTTCATAACATGGAAAACTGGTCTGTGACTTAGCCAATCCTTTAGTGAGCAACTTTCAAATTTGCCATTGGAGTGGCTGAACCATGTAACTAAATTTCAGGCAATACAATGTATTCTGCCATTTGTATGCCTTCAGCCTCTTCCTATGGCCAAAGGGTGGTCGTAGGAGTAGCCAGTGGGCCGCCCATTGGAAAACGGGTGTCAGTCAACACGCGCACAGCCAGGCGCCAGAGGTCCCGCTTGAACAGCTGGGAGTGGAATCCGACTCTCCCGGAAAGGGCTGAAGACTCGGTTTAGTCACTGACTTCCAATGTTTGCTCCGACTTCTCAAGGGAGTTCGAAGTGGAGCTGCGAAGTTTCCCAAGCTCCGTTCAGGTGACGAAGGTCCACCCTGCAAACGGCAGCCCTGCGCCTTCCAAAGCCCCAACACTATGAAGCAGCAAGGAAGGAATTTTCTGGCACACTCGTGACCCAGGATCATCCGTTCCCGTGGGTTGGCCTTCGCAACTGAGCTCAAGAAATTTGTATTTAGTGACCTGAATGAAGCGGACAGCTGAATCAGAAAAGGAAACAAGCAGTCGCAATATTAAAACAAGTCCAGGTCTGGGCACCTCCCTTCCTGCCCCCCACAGGACCTGCGCTCTCTGGGGCGGACCAAGCAAAGAGGAGCTGGTGCCGTTGACTTCAGAGAAGGGCAAAGTCAAGGAGAGGCATCGGCAGACTTGACACATTGCAGGCCCAATGTGCTCAGCTTTTAAAATGTCCATTCACCTGCCCCGTCCCCGTGTGTCCTGCTGTGGTGGAGATGGAGCCAACATTTCTGTTCTGTCGTGAAGTACAGAGACGCCGTGGTTTCTTTCGACCTTCTCTCTCCTCACGCACAGGATGACGTCCAGCTAAGGGAAAAACCACTCAGGGCCTCTCGTTACTGTTCACACCCAAGTGGCTTCGGCTGAACATTCTTTAAAACTCAGCATCAAGGCTAACCATCAATAGGCTGAGAACCCTGCAACTGAGCACCCCATAACTGGAAAAGGGGGGAGCCCCCCGCAGACTGGAGACCAGGAAGGGAGCAGGCGGGTTCGGCAGGGCTGAGGCCGGCTCAGCTCCCTGACACTGCAGAGGAGAGAGTGTAACCTGTCAGAGGACCCTGCAGGGTCGAAGCAGATCGTGAGAAGGTCCGCTGCCCTCCCAGGCTCAGCGAGGGAGGGGGGCGATGGGGTGGCTCTTGGTCGCAGCACGGGGAGTGGTTGGTGACGGCCAGCATTCCCCTAAAGCACAGGCCGGACCACGTCTGGCTCCGGCTCCGTAGCCTTCACTGGTTTCAGATACATTCCGAAGTCCGCAGCATTACCCAGAGGGCCCCTCTCGTCTGGCACCAGCCTGAGCTCCCCGCTGTCCCTCTCAACCCCCCGTGCCCACTCACCCCTGCGTTCCAGCCATCTCACTGACGCCGTCCTCACCACCCCCCTTTTTCCTTTTAACACCTGGGTCTTGCCTGTGCTGTTCCCTCTGCCTGGAAGGTATCTCTCCGCTCACGTCACTGAACTGGAAGACACCCGACAGCCGAGGCTTTGCGTTCTGTTGATGTGTTTCTCTGGAAGCTCGGAGGAATGTGCAAAGCAATACATCGAGCAGTTGCATATGGTAAACCACTTTTAACCAGTGAGTGTTGAGTGCAGTTTACATGTACTTATACAAGTCGGTTAAAAAGATGAACGTCAGCAGCCAGTGTGGCTCAGTGGATTGATCATCGTCCCACGGACTGAGAGGACCCGGTTCGATTCCCGGTCAGGGCACAGGCCCAGGTTGCAGGCTCGATCCCCAGTAGGGGGCGAGCAGGAGGTAGCTGGTCGATGTTTCTCTCTCACATCAATGTTTCTCTCTCTCTCGCTCCCTTCCTCTCTCTCTAAAAAAATCTATAAAAACATACTTTTAAAAAAAGATGAATGTCAACTACTCACATGTTAGGGTTTACTTCTTAAAAACGACCCATTTGTAATTGGTAGATCATCCCTTCTGAAGTCAGACACCCATGGTTTGAAGGGTCAGCTCTGCCATCTACTAACAGTATGACCCTGGGCAACTGTCAGCTCCCCTGAGCCTCAGTCTTCTCACCTGCAAAGTGGGGGACACCCCAGCACCTGCCTGATAGAGTTGCTGTGAGGATCAAATGAGATAATAAGAATGGCGTGCTTAGTGCTCTTTACCGGGTACAATGGACTGAGAGTCAGTACCTCCCCCAAATTCCTATGCTGACATCTAACCTCCGATGTGATGGAATTAGGAGGTGGGAGGTTGGGGAGTTGATTAGGTCATGAGGATGGATCCCTCCTGAATGAGATTAGCATTCTAATAATAGAGACCCCAGAGAGGTCCCTTCCCCCCTCCTCCCCCTACGCGAGGTCACAATGAGAAGACTGTCTAGGGGGACGGAGCTGTCACCAGACGCCGAATCTGCGGGGCCTTGACCTCCAGAGTGTGAGGAAGGCATTTCCGTTGTTCACAAGCTACCCGATTGGTGGCATGTTTGTGTTCGTAGCTCAAAGTGACTAAGACAACAGGCACGCGGTAGTATTCAGTCATCTCGCTACATGGCACCTGCCACTGTCATCAGCACCATCAAAACAGCCCTGCCGCATCTCTTGACGGTGGCTCCTGGTGCTTTGAGACTCCAAACGCTGGTACCATCTGGCATCTACCAGTACCATCTGGGGGTTACCCCAAGCCTAGATCCCTCTGAGGAGCATCCACCCTCCATCTTCATCCTCGAAAGTAAAACACTACAAGACTTTCTCACGGGGTCATGCCCAGGAGGGCGAAAGTCACTGAGACATTCTTGGGCGTCTGACCAACAATGTATTGCCGAGGGAGGCAGCCCCTTAGCAGTCCCTGATCGCTGAGTTCATTGCTCTTCCCGAGGGGCATCCTCCTTCCTATGTCCAACCCAAGAGAGGGAGGCAGAACGTACTCTTCTCATCATTTTAAACACAAGGAAACTGAGGCTCTTCGAGGGGACCCGCTCGGGCTCACAGGGGTCAATGTCTGCCCTATCTTCGGACTGCCCTGGCCTGCCCCGCCACTCACGCCCCACGCAGCAGCCCCTAACCTCAATATCCTCTCCTCTCCCAGAGGCGCCACCGGGCTCCTTTGCACAGTTTAGATTTTCCTTCTCCCAACAATGGCCATCTGTAAGAGGCCTGGGCGCCTGGAATTTGAAATTGTTTTTCTTCCCTCCCTTCCTGAGCACCAGATTGTTCCTAAGCTCCGAGCCGCCCGGCCAGTGTGGGCCTGACGGGCTGGCACTGGAGCTGCGCGCAGGGTACGGATTTGTTTTTGCAGGATTTCTCGTGAGCGATGGAGTGCTGGCGCATGGCAGAGAGGCCTGTGTTTGCAGGGAAGTCAAGTTCAAGAGCAAACAGAAAATACACACACTCCACATCCTGCCAGCCGAGCCCCAGCCTCCCCGGTCCTGACAGGTGATCCATTCTGACTTCCTCACAGAGACACACGCCCAGCAAATTGCAAGCCTGGAGGCATGGTGGGTGGGACAGAGGACAAACCTTGATTCTCCACTTTCTAGCAAGGTGGGCTTGACAAAGTGACTTAGCCTCTGTGCCAGACGCCACACTTGGAAACTTGTTAGCATTATTTTGCCTCCGACGTAGGAAAAGTCTTTCCCACCTCAGGGCCTTTGCATGTGCTCTTGTCTCTACCTAAGATGCTCTTTGCCCCTCCTCTGCTTTCCTTCTGGTGAATCATACTCCTCGTCTTTCAGGTTTCAGCTTAACTGCTATCCCCTCAAAGAGCCTTTTCCCAGCTACCCTATGGGAGGGAGGTACCCCCCACCCCCCGCTTATTCTTTATTTGGCCGTTCATTTGCTTTCTTTAAATATCTGTCATCCTTTTTATTTGCAGTGTCTTCTCTTTATGGGGGCTGCTCTCAGCTGTGTTAACACAATGCCTGGAACCTTATTGGGATTCAATCAATCTCTGTTTTACTAATGAGTAAATGTCCTTACTTTGCCCAGGCTTAATTAGTTTAAGGGGGAGATCACTCCTGACCCTGTGGGCAATTTGTTTTAATATATGTCTTTATTGTTGAAGGTATCAGAGTTGTCCCTCCTTCCCCCCTCCCCCGCCATTGACATCCTCTTCCCTGCTCCCCCACCCCTTCGCCGCACTGTTGTCTGTGTCTTATTGGTTGTGCACCTGTGCATAGAAGTTCTTTGGTTTATCTCTCCCCCACCCCCTTCCCTCTGAGATTCATCAGTCTGTTCCCTCCTTCCATGTCTCTGGATCTATTTTGTTCGTCGGCTTATTTTGTTCCTTGTGTTCCACAAATAAGTGAGATTGTGTCATTTTATCTTCATCTGAGCTCATGTGAACAATAAATATCAGTGGCAGAAAGATGTAGCCCAGAAGGCCAAGGAAACTCATGATCATGTTGCTAGAAAGGACATCACAAACTCTTTGCTGTGCATTCTGCAAATGTTGCAGGGATTGGGTAACATTTTCCCCACATCTGCCTGGGAATCTTCTCTATCTGCGTAAGTGTGTTTATAAAATATTGCCCGGCCGGTGTGGCTCAGTGGTTGAGCGTCGACCCATGCACCAAGAGGTCGCCGGTTCGATTCCCAGTCAGGGCACATGCCCAGGTTGTGGGCCAAGTCACCAGTGCGGGGCGTGCAGGAGGCGGCCAATCAATGTTCTTTCTCATCAACCTTTCTCTCTCTTTCTCCCTCTCCCTTCCTCTCTCTCTAAAATCAATCAATAAATAAAAATATCTAAATCATGGAAGAGTCTAACAGCAGACTGAATGAAAAAGTATTATAAGTTAATAATATACAATAAAATATAATATATTCAATAATATAAAAGTATTAAAAGTATGACAAATTAATATACTGAAATGCACAATTAAGTTCTAGTCAACCAATACAGATGTGTTGGACGCCCGAGATGATGAATGAATGAATGATGTAATTTACACTCCAACACTAACAATCCTTTCTGCTGCTGATATTAGTGGTTCACATGAGCTCAGCTGAAGAAGAAAGGTCGGTGTAGAAAAACCACAGGATTTAGAACTGGAAGAAGGATTCATTTTATTATGAAGTAGAAGCCCCTTATTCCAAGTGTCCTTTACATGGACTATATCTGACAAATAACATTGTGTAAAGTTAAGATGTAGCGCATGCTGATTTGATGCATGTGTGATAATATGACAGTGTCTCTATCATACCACATAATCATTCTTTCTTTCTTGTGTGATTTTGAATAATTAAGATCTGGTCTCTTAGCAAGTCTGATGATAATCGTACAGTATTGCTGTCTCTGTTCACTGTAATTAGGTCTCCAGAGCTTGTTTGTCTACAGCATCTCTCTCATTCCCACCCCAGCCCCTGGTAACCACCAGTTTACCCTCTGTTTTGACGAGTTGTGCTTTTTAAGATGCTACATATAGTGACAGTATGCAGTATTTGTCCTTCTCGTTTGATTTATCTCAGTCTAATGTCCTCGAGGTCCATCCATGTCACAAGTGGCAGGATTTTGTTCTTTCTTGTGACTTAATAACATCCCATCATGTATGTGTATATGTGTGTGGGGGGGTGTATATCGTGTGCACGCAATACGTACAGGAGGGCAAAAGTAGGTTTACAGTTTATATGGAAAATAATTCAACAATTAATAAATAATAATACAAGAATAAACTTCTGTCCTGGCCGGTGTAGCTCAGTGGTTGCACATCAACCCATGCACCAAGAGGTCGCCGGTTTGATTCCGGGTCAGGGCACATGCCCAGGTTGTGGGCCCGATCCCCAGTGGGGGACATGCAGGAGGCAGCCAATTGATGTTCTGTCTCATGAATGTTTCTAGCTCCCTCTCTCTCTTTCCCTTCCTCTCTCTCTGTAATATCAATAAAGAGAAAAAAATTTTTAAGGAAGAAGCTTCTGTGTTTTGCATATTTACAGCTGTGAACTTAGGTTGGCTCCACCCTTGGAGAGCGTGTTCCCTACCCATCCACCTGCCGACAGGCAGCAGGCTGTTCCCGCGTCTTAGCCGCTGGGAAGGAGGCTGCAGTGAGCGGGGAACAGACGTTCCTCCTGCGTCAGGCTTGTATTTCGGCTGGAGAACCCCTTTCACTGCAGGTGCAGAAAATGAGGTCCAGCGGGGGCCCCGGCTTGGTTCCTGTGACAGCCTGTCAGGAGCTCAGGCACCCCGCCTTCCCAGGGCATCATCTGAGCCGTTTTAGGAAGAGGTGGGGCAAAACCTCGGCCACAGCACCAAAGTGAGTGACAGGACGTGGCGGTGGCCGCGGCAACGGGACCAGGCCAGGAATGGCGAGACGTGACAGGTAAGCCGAGGGGTGGCCAGTGTTCTGTGTTCCTCACAGGACACCCTTACTTTGGGCGTGTCGACCAGCCAGGCGGCTCCTGAGTCATCGAGGCTAGAAACCAACTCAAACAGAGGCTCCCACTCAGCGCTCCTCTGGCGCGGGCATCGTGGGTGCCCACCAAATACCTGCCGCTACGCTTGGACTCTGATGCTGGGCCCGTGCGCGTGCGTGGGGGAGTCTGTGTGCCACCACCGTAGCGTGGGCTACTTATGTCGGGAAGGCTGAGCAGGAAAATCAATCGCCTCATTCACAGATAGCAGGCATGGCTCCCACCGAACCCACTGCTCCTGTTGGCATGGAGACAAGACAGAGGAGCCGGAAGAGGTGGCGGGAATGGAATGTGGCAGGAGGTGACATTTCCATCCTCCCACTGCTGGTGGCCACCACGCCCACACAGGGCACCTCGGGCGCCATCCCCTTTCTCTCGCTGCGAAAGAGCCTCCCCAGAGAAGTGTGGATTCCAGCTCTCTCTCTATATGTGTGTTCTTGATTTTTAGAGAGAGAGGAAGGGAGAGGGACAGGAAAAGAGAAACATCGATGAGAGAGAACAGGCATCGGCTGCCTCCTGCACGCCCCCCACGGGGGATCGAGCCCACAATCCGGGCATGTGCCCCGAATGGGAATCGAACTGGTGACCTCTTGGTGCCTGGGATGATGCTCCACCACTGAGCCACGCCAGCCGGCCCCGCTGTCCTTCTCAGTAGCTCTATGATCTTGGCCATGACTTGTACCTCTTCAAGCCACAGTCCTCTCACCGGCTAACCTTAGAGCCCTCGGCATGATCTGTGGCCAGGAACGGGTACCCAGCATATTGTCATTCTCCTTTTCTCCCTGATGAAAGTAGCCCAAGGAGAAAGGACAGGCTGGAAGGAGGAAGACAGAACAACCCTAGGTGGTCCGATAAGGACCTGCTGAACACGGGCACCGGCCTCTGGAGAAGAGGAGGAAGTGGGTCACAGCATCACACTACGCAGCAAGGATCGGAAGACCTGGAACCAGAGTCCACCCTAAGGCAAGAGAATCTTGGGCAAGTGTGATTTCCTCCTTGGACCCCAGCATTCTCCAGCCAAATAAGAACGTTTGAATACTGATCTCAGAAGGTCCTGACAGCTCTCTGGTTCAACGGGTGTGAAATACGATCCTGGCAATAAAATAGGGAGCAGGGCGAGAGAAATCTCCCTGGTGCGTGTGTGCACCATAGAGGAGGAGCCAAGTGGAGAAAGAAACTCATCCGGCCCCTGTGGACCTGGTGATGCTCAGGACAGTAACAAAGAGATAAAGGTGAAGTTCATATACTGTTTCCAGCCCAGAGTGTCTCCACTTCCTTCTGGGTTCTACTTAAGGGCGGGGGGGGGGGGGTGCATGGGAGGGGTGTTAAGGAGAACACTCTAATCTATTTCAAAGGGCCCCAGGATTGGTCAAGTGGGTAAGAAAATCCATGAAAACTGCATACTTTTTCAAAGATTGTTTTACTGATTTTTTGTTGTTGTTATTAAGACAGAGAGAAACATCAATGTGAGAGCAAAACATGGATCAGCTGCCTCCTACACACACACCCCTACTGGTGATCAAGCCATGTGCCCTGACTGGGAATCATACCGGCCACTTCTCAGCGCATGGGACAACACCCAACCACCGAGCCACCCCAGCCGGGGCACCATTTTAACTAGGCTTGACTATAAAGTCAACTCCTGTTCTTAGCGTCTTTCTCTTGGCTGCCGTTGAGGGTGAAGGTGGGGAAGTGAAGAGGATGAAGTAGGCATTCCAAGTGGACATCCACCGACCAAGCAGCTGTCTCAGTCACATCCTGGCCTCTGTTAGTACTGTGGCCTGAGGCGTGCTTGTGGTTGGTTTAGTCCCCTGAAACTCAAACACGTCCAGGACGAGCCCGGGGCTGCTGAGACTTCAGTGGTCACAGACCGAGGAGAACCTCCACTGCCCAAGTTGGAAAGCAAAGGTCATGTGTGCTCTGGTCTGTGCAGGCTTCCTGTCCTTCCCGCCCCGGGTGCCTGGCCTGTGCGGCCTGCCTGCCCTGCCCACCCCGGGTGCCTGGTCTGTGCGGCCTGCCTGTCCTTCCCGCCCCGGGTGCCTGGCCTGTGCGGCCTGCCTGCCCTGCCCACCCCGGGTGCCTGGCCTGTGCGGCCTGCCTGTCCTTCCCGCCCCGGGTGCCTGGCCTGTGCGGCCTGCCTGCCCTGCCCGCCCCGGGTGCCTGGCCTGTGCGGCCTGCCTGCCCTGCCCGCCCCGGGTGCCTGGCCCGTGCGGCCTGCCTGCCCTGCCCGCCCCGGGTGCCTGGTCCGTGCGGCCTGCCTGCCCTGCCCGCCCCGGGTGCCTGGTCCGTGCGGCCTGCCTGCCCTGCCCGCCCCGGGTGCCTGGTCCTGTTGGGCCTGCCTGCCCTGCCCGCCCCCGGGTGCCCTGGCCCCGTTGCGGCCTGCCTACCCTTCCCGCCCCGGGTGCCTGGTCCGTGGCGGCCTGCCTGCCCTGCCCGCCCCGGGTGCCTGGTCCTGTGGGCCTGCCTGCCCTGCCCGCCCTGGGTGGCCTGGCCTGCCCTGCCCGCCCTGGGTGCCTGGCCTGTGTGGCCTGCCTGCCCTTCCCGCCCCGGGTGCCTGGTCCGTGCGGCCTGCCTGCCCTGCCTGCCCCGGGTGCCTGGTCTGTGCGGCCTGCCTGCCCTTCCCGCCCCGGGTGCCTGGTCCGTGCGGCCTGCCTGCCCTGCCCGCCCCGGGGGCCTGGCTCCGTGGAAGCTGGGTGTACATATTTGCTGGGGCTGCCGTTGCGCCGCACCACCACCTGGGTGGGTGAAAACAACAGAAATGCATTGCCTCACTGTCCTGGAGGCTGGAAGTCTGAAATCATGGTATCAGCAGGATCATGCTGCCTCTGCAGACACTAGGAAAGGATCCGGTCATGTCATCTGGCTGCTGGTGGCCTCACATGTTCCTCAACTTGTGGCTGCGTCAACCCCATCCCACCTGCTCCTGGTGTCCTCCCTGCGTCTTCTTTCTGTATGTGTCTGTGTCCACATTTTCCCTTTTTGAAAGGACACCAATCGTATTGGATTGGGCCCCAACCCCCTGCTCCAGTGTGACCTCCTCTTAACTAACTGCCTCTGTAATGACCTCATTTCCAAATAAGGTCACATTCTGAGAGACTGGGGGTTAGGAGTTCGACATCATTTTTTGTGGGGACACAGTTCAGCTCATGACACTGGTTTTCTCTAACTTAGGATCAAGGCCTCTGTAATGACCTCATTTCCAAATAAGGTCACATTCTGAGGGACTGGGGGTTAGGAGTTCGACATAATTTTTTGTGGGGACACAGTTCAGCTCATGACACTGGTTTTCTCTAACTTAGGATCAAGAAGTCAGGGTTTGAAAGTAATGTTTCCAAAAAGATTACAGACCAGGAACATTGACTCCTTGTGCCGGGACTCCTTGATCAGAAATGACACAATGAGACGGATAGCGGCGCTGTACACTGCCCCCCGCCCCCGCCTGTCCAGCCCAGCCCCCAGGAACACGCCACCGGCCTGGATCCACCACAGAACTATTTATGAAACGAAGGAACCCCAAAGAAGGTTCATCCAAGTAGAAGTAAAACTTCTCTTCAATGAAGGCGGGCCTCCTGGGGGAAGGGGTCTCGGCGGAGTGAGAAGAGGCTATCTAGGAGAAGCCATGTATCTGCCCAAATCTCAACCCTGAGAAAGTCTCACATCCCATCACTACCCATTTCCCAAATCCCCA
Source organism: Molossus molossus (assembly GCF_014108415.1). Taxonomy (NCBI): domain Eukaryota; kingdom Metazoa; phylum Chordata; class Mammalia; order Chiroptera; family Molossidae; genus Molossus; species Molossus molossus. The sequence goes on along the minus strand of NW_023425354.1, from coordinate 7,350,577 downwards.
CAAAGAGACATTCCAGCTAGAATACTTCCAGAGAGAACACACACACACACACACACACACACACACACACAACACTGCATTTACTTCTGCCTTTGCTTCAGGAACAGAAAGTTAGGGAGTGGGGAGGTCATCCAAAAAGGCTTCCTCCGTGGTGACTTCTAACATATTATTCCTACGTTAGCATTACCAGGCCAGTAACCCAAAGACAAATGCCGAACACGAAACCGATTGCATTTCCCGATCTTATTTGCAAACAAGCGTTCATTTCCTGCTTATCAAGGCCCAGCGTGGGTACTTTGTCCATTTAAATCATTGTCTTAAGCCAGTGATGCAAACCACTGAGCAGGGTCCGCCTCAGCCAGAGCCTAGATGCTCAATGTCATTGAACTCAAGGAGCAGATAATTAGTATTGAAAGGTGTGATTGCAGCCCAGTCAGCCAGGTAATCAACCCCTGATTTCTCTTCAGGATTCTAGACCAGTTGGAAATCTTAGCCCAAGAGGAGGCTGGAGGGAATTATCCTGGAAGTGTAGTATCCCTTTTCAAATATAAACACTGGACAATTATCCCAGCCAGTTACCCTTCCTCGCTCAGCACACAGCATCCCGGGCGGTACGCGGAGGGGAGCCAGCATTTCCCGGGCAGGTCGGCCTCCCAGCCTCGGTTCCCCAGGGCACTTCTACCAGCTCACCTCTTCCAAGACTGTCGCAACCTTGGGATGTCTCTGCAGACTGAGCCTCTTCATCCTGGGGCTTGTTTTGCAAACAGATGGTTGCTTGGTGAGAACCTGCCTCAACCTGAGGCCTGAGCTCCTCCTTGGCTGGGATGGCAAAGGCTTCTTGAGAAGACCCGGTCTCTTTTCCCTCTCAGACCCGATGGCTCGGAGGTGACAACCCGGAAGGCGTCTTCTTTGCCCTCTCCTCGAAGATGGGGTGCCAGGTGTCAGTGCTCAGAAACCATCGGCCACCTTTGACGTGAGACACGGCTACGTATTTAAATGGGCAGCCACGTAAAAACACCATTTCCAGGCAATTTGAGAAAACATCACAGCAGGGCTCTCGCCTCCTCCACGGGCGACCCCTCCTCCACGGACCGGCATACCATCTGACGAGAGAGCTACACGTGGACATCTAGGTGCTGCTGGGTCCATGGGCGCTTTAACCAAACTCACAAGGGCTAACACAGTGAGACGGCAAAATAGACACGAGTGTCCACAAAGCACGGCGCTTTCAGGCTTCACTGAGATCTCAGCAGCCAGCTCCCTGCCCCTGGCCTGGAGGGCGAGCCCAGCGTGGAAACAGTGTGCACGCAAGACTCCACGTACTATCAACATAGCACGTTCAGCCTCCTGCCCGCCCGCAGCACACACGTGGCTCTGTACCGTGGAAGGGGGCCGTCCGCAGCAGTTTGGGGGAAGAGGCTTTTTGTTTCTTAGAACGAATCCTCCACCCGGGCAGGTGCCCTCTGGGTCAGGCCACAGCTGTCCGGGCCCAGCCCCCAGGAGAGGCGCTCAGAGCTCCCACCCGCCTCTAGAAAATGACGAGACCACGGTTCAGGTCACTGGGCCCAGGCCCCCCGCCTTCCACATAAACTTCTTCTTGCTTCTATTGCGTCCTATTTCCCCCAGAATTTCGTTAAGGAAATTTCAGATTATCCAGAATATCTGAAGGGATCTCCCCATAACAACCCATGAGACGTATGTTTCAGTTATTACACTCTCCTTAGGGCTCTTGTATTCGGATCTGTTCCTCCAGGCTCCATTTTTTGGGGAGACCTGTCGTGGGGAACCAGAGGCACGAACATTGTTTTTCCCAGGGCTCCACGCCACCCTCCTTCAGAAGTGGGAAGAGCCCCGGGGACGGTCACACACAGACCCGGGTTTCCATCTCAGCCCTCCCGTTTACCAGCTATGTGAATCTGGGTATGTTATTCTATTGCCCTGAACCTCAGTTTGCCTGCAGTTCTACTGTGGACATAGAGCTAACCCAGTGAACTGACGCTGAGCGTTCATTCATTGCCAGGAACTCTTCCACGGGAAGCCCACTAGCTCGAATCCTCACGGTGGCCACAGGAGAGGGGCCCTGGCGTTGTCACCCATGGTAGAACATTAGGCCGGAAATCCAGGTCTGCTGCTTTGTGGTGCCACTGCAGAGTGACCAGTGGTGACCTGTGGCTTTTCAATGCATAATGCAAGGAGGAGGAGGATGACGGTGATTACGATTAGCAGCGGCAATCGTATTTTTAGAGAGGGCACCCAATCAGCACCTAATTATAGCTGAGAACACAGCCAACAAGAAGTCTTCATTACTCTGGCTTCCTATCCACCCTTTATGTACAGCCGAGGCCACTACTTACTGAGTGCCCTAGTACTAGGAGTGACACCCTCAGACTGAGGGTCCCCCAACGCGCTGTTTTCCACACCGCTGGCAAAGACCCTCCTACAGAATGCAGCTCTGAGCACTCCGATTTTAAATTCAGAACACTGGATGGCACGGGTGAGAAGGAGCTAAGAAATGTCAAAATGCTACAGCCGGGAACCCCTATGCCATGGCAGACCGAGTTCAGACACACGCCCCTGGTAAGGTATACCTTTTAGTGGCTGGAAAATCTTTTTGTAAAAAGTGATGGAAATGCGTCAACTCTAAACTCCATCCACATGGTCTACTGTAAACATGACTATCGGCACCGTGGGAACATTTCCAGACTGGCTCATCCCTCGCCTCTTCAGCTCAACGATATTTTCCGTGGTGGCTGCCATACAAATCCTCAACCCTGGAGTTCCAGGGTTGGTGCCCCATCGATGACTAGCCCCTCTCTGTTGCTGGGGTGAGGTATGGGACTCCTTAAAGGCAAAAGGACTGCCATCTTTCAGCCCGAAAAGCTCTTGACTGCTTCCAATCGTCCCCTCATCTGAAGCTCCTTTGAGCTCACCCTGAAGCAGACTCCGCCATAAGAGAGCGCGTCAGAGATCTGCAGGGGAGCCTCCCAGCCTTGGGAGAGGGGGAAAGAGGGCGTCGATGCTAAATTCTGATGCAGCGCCACCTGTGGGTAATAGATGTAACTGAAGCCCAGAGATGTGCGATAGGTTTTCTAAAGACACAGAGCAAGCGATCGAGGGCAAGAGCAAGAGAAGGAGAAGCCAGAGGAATCAGGCGGCTGCTCTGTATTAGATCAGTGATAATGTTCCCGAGCGCGAGCCCAGAGACCGGGACTGAAGCAAACCCGACTGCAGAACGCGTACCTGGGAAAACACCCTCGTGACACTGTCCTTCTCGGAGGGGTGCGTTTTCAGCCACGCTTCGGACACTGCTGGTGACTCTGATCCACTCTGCAGCCAAGATGAGTAAGAACGGTCACAGTCTGAGTCTTTGTTGTTCATAGTTGAAAAAGATACGATAGAGTTTTGGTTAAGAGACCCCAGTCCAGGAAAGACAAAGATAAAAAAGAGAGGGAAAATGACATGTTCAGAAGGAAGCGGACCGCTGGCTGACCCAGGAGTAGCACTCTCCCCAGTGCAGAGCTGCACACAGTTCCCGAGCTGTACCTGCACAAACGGGGTTCTTACCAAAACCCCAGGAGGAGGAGAAGCAGCAAGGGGGAGAGAGGGATGGAATAAGGTAGCAGAATCTATCAGGAGCCCACACCCCTTCACGAGAACTATATTTAAGGACTTGCTCTTGGGAAATACTAACATGCCAAGACATCTGGTCACATCAAGCCTTTCTTGGGCCACGGAAGGTCATGGCCAGCAGCTGACATGTCACCTTAGAGCAAGAATCACGGGTGAGGAAGAGAAAGTGATGTTCTAGGTGGGCCGGCCGGCAGCATGGCTCTGTCGACAGCCCTGTTCTGCAGCGTACCCACAGAATGGTGGGAAGCCAAGTGTTCTTTGCACCGGGCCAGACTTTCCTACCCCACCTTGGGGGTCTGCCAGTTTTCACTGGCTCCCTCTCCACTGTCAAGGCTTCTTGTGAAATGACTGGTACTTCCTGCTTCCCATCGCACCCCAGACTCAGACACGCCCCCTCTCCCGGGCATCCGCCCTCCGGTTTCATGAGAGGGGCCGAGGGGGCTCTTGAGGACACAGAAGCCCCTGTTCGGATGAGGACAAAAAAAAGGGGGTCATTTCCCTCCCCGTCTCCGAGTGTTCCTCCACCTTTCTGGGCTCCCCCCGTCCCTTACCGCGGTTGCTGCCTCCTGGCCCTAAGTCAACACCACATTCCTGTTGCCGTGTCCCAGCCTCCCAGCTGCAAGGCCATAGGGATGTTCAGAGAACTCCAGCTCCAAGAAATTCTCATCTCCATAGACCTGTCTGCCCACCTCCCACCTGGTCTCCAGAGAAGAGCCAACATTCCTTCAATCCCACAGAGAAAGGGTGTGACTTGGATTACTCAATGAAGCCTTCCAGCCAGCATCGCATGCCCCCGGAACAATAGAGTTGTATTTTTCTTGGACTTCCATCGTTTTATTTGGTTTCTCCTTTTTGATTAGCAGAAAGAACCCCCCCCCCCCCCCCCGCTTTTTTTTTTTTTTAATCCACCAGCCTACCTCCTGGGTGTTTTCCTGTCGAATTCCAACCCCCAGCCTCCTCAGGTAAAGCCCTGGAGCGTGAACTTGAGTGATGTCAGTGAGCTTCGCTCCGGGCTTTCTCACACGTGGGAATCGTCTCTGGGGAGTCTACGGCCCATCTCGGATCTGTTTCTTTTGGATGCTAATCCCAGGACGCTGTGTGAGGTGTTCGTCAGACTGACCTTTCCCGTTTTTCTGAGTCAGTGATCTCAGATCACTAAGTCAGGTGCTCAGTGTTGAAAATTAAAATCAATGTGTGGGGCCCCTCGGAGAGATCCTGGAAGGTGGGAAAAAGGGGTGAGAGGGGAAGGCGACACCTTGGTTTGGGTCGAAACAAACAAAAACGAAAACCCTATCTATTGGCTATCAAATGCATCCTCACCAGAAACAGTCCTGCTCGTTTGGTTTATGGCTCACATTACAAAGAGTATCGCGTGGAAATGACCCCCTCTTACTACTCACTACTTCGGAAAGGGCTGCCGCAGGTCTGGGGTCTCCAGGGGGCTCCCATCCATCCCCAAACAACCAGATATTCAGGGAATTTTCGGCTTAGCTGTCTACTGAGCCCTGGAGGTATGTCAGGCTGGGAGGGGCGGGGGAGGTACCCCTGGAGAATCTTACCTGTCACCAGGCGAGGGCATCCCGCGTCCACACCATCCCACCCCCAGCTTCCCTGTCGCGCAAACAGACCTCATGGAGCCACAGCACTGGCGACGCCAGGTGCTCGGTGTGGATGGGCTTTTCCAATCTAGCTCTTGTCTCAGCAGCCAGAACCCTAGTCAGCCCGAGTCAGTGTACCTTAATATCTGTGGAAACTCCCGCGAGGCAACGTCTCATTTTTAACGTGGAAAAAAAAATGGCTTGTTGAGAAGCGAAGTGTTTTGCCGGTCACACAACTATTTACAGGAACACAGAGGTTAGCTTCTCGGTCTGAGAAACTCTGGAGTTAGAATTATTACCTGAAAGATATAAAAGGATTGCATCGCGTTGACCGAAAAGTGGCTTTTGGGTTTACGCCAAGGCCCTGAGCATCTGCGGACGTTTCGCCGGGGGGAGTTCCAGAACCGTCCCATCTCCCGAACCAACGTAAAACGTGTGCTCCCCCCAGCCCAGTGCAGTCTCGTCTGGCTTCCTTCTGCATGCCCATCAAGCCAGGCAGGTGGAATTCTTTCCAACAACTGTTTGCCGAGCAGCAACTATGTGCAAGGCATTTGCTCAAGTCAGAGGATTAGAAAAAAACATACTAATTCTGCTTGCGAAACAAACCATAGCACACTCTCTCTAGATGTGTTTCCAAAACTCACCAACCACTCCTTTCTTTTTCCTGCAATCCTGTTTTCAAGAAGAGACAACTTGATGGGTGTCTCTGAGCACAGACACACACACACACACACACACACACACCCCCGTATAAAATAAGTATTTGTCCAGTAAGATTTACACGTACGTCGTGGAGGTAAATACACTAGACCTGTCTAACTCTGAACTCCAAGTGTGCGCCAATTTCTCTACGGCTCCACGAAGAGAGAAACAGAAAAGGCGAACCCAGCAGAGCCTGGAGGAGTCCCATCCCTCTGCTGACGGGTAATTGTTAGCAGAGATCGGCTGTAATAACAAGCCATTTCGAAGGAATGCCGATTCACTGCTGTCCTGCCTAAAGAGGACCCAGAGTCCGTCCGCCTTTGTTCTGAGCTGGGCAGCTCGGAGACAGTAACAATACCTTCTTTCAGAATCGGGGGGATCTGAAAGGTAGGGCTCCTGCTCGCCCAGATGAGTGCCGGCAGGACAGGTGACGGCCGTCGGGGGCGAAGCTGGTGCTGGCCCGCGGGGTCAGCCAGGACCAGCCTTGTCGGAGGGAGCGAGGTGAGGGGGTGGCAGGAAGAAAGTGTCCTGGTTTCAGAAACTTAAGAAGCTCTGCACTCCTCCTCCACGTGGATGGGCAGCTAGGGCGGATGGGGCCTCCAGGGTGGCGGCTGCCTCCCGGGAAGCGTCTGTGCCCTCTGAGACGGTCTGTTTGCCATCCTGGACCGTTTCAGCTGGTTCCTTCCAAGAGTCTGAGGTTTAGGGTTTGGGTGAGCTCGATGGGTAGCTTCCCCCCCCTCCCCTTACCTTTTTATTCACAGTTTCCAATACACAAAGCACTTTGTAAGGCCCATGGAAACCTTCGCGGCCACAGACTCAGAGAACAGCTGTGGCCAGTGTCAGCCGCCCACGAGTTGGCCCCGGGGAGTGTCCAACTTGTGCCTGGGTGTGTGACTTTCCCTTTTTCTAATCAGGTCCCCAAAGTGTCATTTCTTTGCAGAAGGTCAGGCTGACGAGGGCTGAGCCCAGCGTGACACAACGGATGAAGGAGTGAAGTTGCCCTTGAGCTGGTCACTTTGGGCCGCCGCCTAGCACGGAGCCGGCCTCTCGGAGGCACTGGTGAGAGGCTTGTGTGATGACTGTGTGCTGGTTTTTGAAAGAGCTCGGTGTCATTGTTAGGACACACTGGATGCCTCCCGGAGGCCAGCGTCTTCAGTGTGAACTTGCCATTGTTCTCGTCTCCCCGGGACTCCCGGAGGGACCTGAGCTCAGGGCCGCCATCAGACGTGCTTCTGAACGAACTGATCTTCGTCTTCCTCTTGAACTCTTCGGTCCCTGTCCCTCGCAAGTGCCTTTACCTTCCTTTTTCATTTTTTTTCCAACTTATTACACAGGACTAATCGGCAAACATTAAGACCGAGTCCAGCTGAGTTCTAACCTGGCTCTTCCGTGGAGAAAACAGTGCAGGACAGTAGACAGGACATCAGCATCGTCAGGGAACCCGAGTCCCAAGCCCCACGGCCACCTATCCGCCCACCTGTCAGCTTCCTCCTGCCTTACATCAGCATCTCCACCCTCTCCCATGTGTTAAGCACGACCGAGTTTTCAACGGCAGCCGTCGCTGTTCCAATGAAATGTGTTCTCCTTCGGACCAGGCCGGAACCAGGAGACTCTAATAGTGAGTCCTCCCAAAAGAGGCGTCTTTTCCCTCCACGGCCCTTCAGTGTTCGGCGACCCGCTGGGCGGGCATCTGGGCGGAGGGGACGAACGGAACGGCTATGAGGGTCCACAGCCAGCCCCCCGGGGGAGGTGCGGACAACCCGTGAGATCACCAGGTTACCCCTGCGGCCACCGCGCACGCAAAATGCAAGGCGGCCATTGATCTGATGCCTCTCAGCAGCCCCCTTGCCACCCCAGCTCACGGTCTTCCCCTGGCAACCTCGGTTGGGGACTGTCACTCCCAAACGTGGATGAGCACCGCCCCATGCAACACAGAGTCCGGAGGAAATCAGGCAAGGCCGCAAAGAAAGAAGGCGGGGGGTGGGGGTGGAGAGGGAGGACTTCTCTCGTGGGAGGAGAGCGATGTGAGGCTGGTCTGCCTCCCGTAAGCATCAGGCACCCAAGAGCTGGTCGCTCTCGTTTCTTGTTCTGCTGCTGCTGTTGTACGTGTTGGGTTTTACCCCTTAACTCTTCGAGTTTGGACAAGTGAACCAACCCATCTAAACCTCTGCTTTCTCATCTGTCAGATGGGGTCAGGATAAGACCTACCACAAGAGGTTTTCTGGAATCAATGTTCTCTCTCATCGATGTTTCTATCTCTCCCTCTCCCTCTCTCTCTAACATCAATAAAGAAAGAAAAATTTTTTAAATAGGTTTTCTGAGGGAGAGCGGGGATAAAAAGCCCTTTGCAATACACCCAGCACATAAGAACTCTGCAAACATTTCTCCATATTAATGAATGTCCCCATGAAGCAGAAGAGGGACAAGGTGATAACAGAGGGCCCTGCACTTCCAAAATGATGAGGACGTCTCCAGGTGCAGGGGACAGTGACTTCCCCCTTCTGGGTAGAACAGAGTGATGTTTGAAAACCGGGGCGAGCCTCCATCCAGATGTAGAAAGACTGCCGTGTAACCCAGAGAAGAAGGAAGTCCCAGCACACATCGGAGTGAAGTGAGTCCTGGAACCCGTCAGCCAGGCCCCGCCGCCCCAAACCCGGCCGGTCTCGCGGAGAGGATTTGGAAAGCAGAGAAGACACTTCAGCTGTGCATGGTTCAAGTCACGCTCTATTCTCCACGCCGCCAAGACAAAGGCAGCCAAACTCTGATTAGGGGAGAAGGGAGGAGATAGGATCAGAGACATGCTTCACAAAAGCATGGAGCCCCAGTTTCTCCTCGTGACCCAAAAAAGAGCTGGAGCCGCAGCAGGAGCGCAGGGAGGACAATGAGAAGGTGGGGGAGCGGGCTCACGGGCTGGCCTGTGCGGGAGCCAGAGGCCCGAGGCGGCCGGGTGTGCCTGGGCCCTCAGGGGAGGAGGACAGCACCCAGCCCCGGCTGGATCTGCCTCCCCATCCTCCATGGCCCTGAGCAAGCTACACGCACCAGTCGGGGTCTGTGTCTGCACGTGAAAAGCCAGAGTGATTTCTTCCCCTCACCACCCCGTGGGATGCGCAGGGAATAGAGTTGACGTGTCGTGGGAAGGGCACCGCAGAAGGGGGAGCGGCAGTGAGCGGCGTACATTCACAGTCCATCTTTTTTCAGCCACAGGGGAGAAGGCCCAAGCAGCTGAACAGGTGTGTTTTAGAGTGATGTGGGGGGTGCAGAGAGGGGGAGAAGGAGAGAGGGCGGGGGACAGGGTGTGTTCCCCAAGATCCCCTTGTCTGATCCCCCTGGTGAGAACTGAGTGGCGCCCTGATAAGGAGTCCAGGCAAGCCCTGGCCGGTTTGGCTCAGCGGTTAGAGCGTCGGCCCGCGGACCAGAGAGACCCAGGTTCGGTTCCCGCTGAGGGCAGGTACCTCGGTTGCAGTTTGTCCCCGGCCCCAGTTGGGGTCCTGTAGGTGCAACCACTCAATGTGTCTCTCTCTTATCGATGTTTCTCTCTCTCTCCCTCAATCTCTCCCTCCCACTCTATCTGATGATACATGCAAAAGTGTCCTTGGGTGAGGATAAAAAGAAAAAAAAGAGGCCAGGCAATCGCTGGCCATGGAGGCAAAGGGGCACAGACCACAAGTGCGGACAGCAGTGGGCACGGTGCCCGGACAGAGCAGGGACAACACAGCCGGAGGCCGAGCCAGAGGTTCCTCCTCCCCAGGCTGGCACCCCACATTTTCTACCTGGGGTGGCTGCCCACTGGCTTGAAGATGCTGCCCATCCTTGACCCCTCGGGGCATCGCCCCACCCTTCGGAGCACCATGAATAACTAATGAGTACCTGTTGAAGTGGGCTCCGCCCACGCCACCCGCAGGCCTCGGCCACTGTTGCAGCCAGGCTTCCTCCCGCCGCCTGCCTCCCTCCCCCCCCTCCTCCTCCACTGCTTCCAAATACCGTACCCTTTGGACCTGGGCACGGGTGGAGATGGGCGATTTTGTGTTTTGAATGCTTCTGGTTGAAGAAGAGGGGGTGTTAGGACCACTCTGTATTGCAAGAGTCCCCAAAGTTCCCGGAGATCACATATCCGCTCTCTTTCCCTTTAAGTCTCCCCCCAGGAGGAGCTGGGAAGGACCTGTGTTTCTGGGCTCTTGGGACTGAGTCCCTGGGGCCATCTGGGAGTGATTAGCCCGCAGACTTCAGGTAGCTCCAGCCACACGTGCAGTCCACATGACACCCCCTGATTCCGTCCCGCAGCTCTCCTTCTCCAAACAAACAGCAGCTCGGTTTGCAGAGAAAGGAAAACGCCTGCCTTGGGGGAGCCGCGGAGGAAAGCCAGGTCAGGACGTCCCCTTCGCCGACCCCCACCCCGTGCAACCACCCCGACCGACCGCCCTGCAGCCGACCGTCAGCCACACCAGGCTGGTCCGGCAGGGCTGTGCCTCGTGCTTAGAGAAGCAAGCAAGAAAACCAGGGAGGAAAAAAAATATTTATTATCTTTGTATATTTGGGTAGCAAGGTCCCGGGGTTTTTAGAGGTTCTGATATGTTAATAATGATTTCAGTTTATGGTTTGATTGTTTTCTCAAAACCTATAAATCCAGGCCAGAAATGTACAAAGAATGCAATCTGAGCGCTTTCCATCCGTCACCCCAAATATTCTCCACTGGCGCGGCTCCAACGCCCTTTCTCAGAGAGCAAGGTCAAAGGGTAGGACATTTAGGAAAAGGTTCCAGGGAAAAGACAGGATTCCTTATAAATGGCACAAGGAGCCATCTACAGGACACATTGGGGGGAGCCTAAAGACATCTCATCTAACTGCCCCACTGTGGGCCCGGCAGCTGTAATCCACCATTAGGTCTTCATTGCTTTGGCTAAATTTTGGTCATTCATTCAATGAACATTTACTTAGCAGAGCCTGTGTGGCACACAGACCAGGGATAACACTGCCCTTGTCCTCAAAGAGATCACAGTTTAGCAGTGAGCATATCTTTACCAAGGACAGCACCGGGAGTCACAGACAGAACGTTGTAAGAACACAGAGAAGGACACAAGTCTCTCTTCCTGAGAAGACCTCAAGTCTTCACAGAGGGGTTAGCATTTGAACTGGATCTCTATCCCCCGTGAAAGTCCAGCTGCCTCGTAGACTGAGAATATACTAAGCCCTGATAGTCATGTACTCCGTAGTCTGAATGAATCTCACATCTTTTCAAAGAGAGCATCTTTTTTCTTTTGTCTGGGAAAGACACCCTTCCCTGAAAAGCGTTATAAGGAAGAGTCCCCAGTACACAAGAAAGCGAAATCTGGAAGACGGGGAATAAGTCCGTATATAAACACAGGAGCACTGAGCTCGCTCTGTCCCTGAGTCATTGCGAAGGACTCGGAAGAGACTTGAGGGGTCAGGGCTGCTCTTAGGAAGGAGCAAATGTAGGCACATCGATCCTTCTTCCCCCCTTTGGGAGTGTTGCTTGGGATTTTCCAGAATCGAAGGAGATTCTAATGTTTTTTTTCTAACCCATTCTTTTTGTCTTCCGTTACAGAGTACATTCAGTATCAGTCTGTGTGCGTTCAGGTGCGTCGCACAGTGGTTGGAAAACCGTGTCCTGCAGAGGGGTCCCCCCGCTGCTGCAGGCCCCCACCTGACCCCTCACATAGATATCATATGATTGATTATACTCACTATGCTGTAACCTACACCCCTGCGACCGTTCTAACTACCAACTTGTACCTCTTAGTCCTTCCTTCACCTCTCCACCCATCAAACCATCCTTCAGTCTCCACGGCAACCTCACCCACACTTGCGGTTTGCTCGCCTGAAGACTCGAAGTGACCCACAGAGAAGTGAAGTTGGGCCACTGGGAAGCCCAGGGACTGAGGAGGGCCAGGGGGTGTTCATTCCACCCGTCCTCTGCCTCACCTGCACAGGTTAGTGTCTTGGCTAATGATACTGACCCAAGAGTTGCTGAACCAGGTCTCAGGCCTAGCTGAGCTCAGGCTTGGTGGCAAACGCCCCACCGACACCACCCTGAGGCCTTGCTTTCCTCGGGCCGCAGTTTCTGGAGGAGGGTCAGAATCCAGAGCACCTCCTAAGTGCCAGGAAAATGAAAAGCAATTGGTGACTTTTGCTCCAGGCAGAATCTAAAGGGAGAAAAGAAGACTTGGCATCCAGCAGAACTCCACCTCCCTGGGCCTCTTCCGGAACCACAGTGTTCAGCCCACTCAGCGTTTGGCCAATGCCACTCTCTCCTCCCCCGGAAGATTTCTTTGCTCCTGGAAAATCATCTGGAAACTGTCATCACCACCGTGCTGGTTGGCAGATGCCCCCCATAGAGAGAGTGAAGCATACCACACTCTACAAGGCATTTCTGGGCTGGGACCAAGGAAGGGGGAGCGGGGTGGCAGATGATGGCTCAGCATCACCAGGGACAGAAGAGAGGGGACTCTGGGGGCCAAGGGGTGGGCAGGACTCTGACTCTGAGCCGGGAGCTCGGGACACTGCTCCCCAGGCTGTGCCTTCCCCCGGGGAACGCTGATGGAGCCACGGGACGGGCAACAGCTCTCTGTGACCCATGCATTCTTTCGGAGCAAGAGAAGGGGACTCCACAGAACAGGCAGAGAGAGGGTCTCAGAACAGTGAGCCCAGAGGGCAGAGCAGAGTATGGGTGGCAGGGGCTGAATTCTGGCGGAAAGCAGACATGGACCCAATAACAGCAGGGACCCGATCCTGTCCCCTTTGGATGTCAGGCACACAGGAAGCCTCAAGCGATTTTCAATTAACGTTGGGCTCACTGGGAGAGAGATGACAAGGGAAAGAATGACAGGGAACCCCAGGGGATGGAGAGGACAAGGTGTCTGCACTGCATTGTGCCCAGAACTCTGACCTGTCATCTGGTGTCCTCGAGCTAAGCCTCAGATCCATGAACCCTGTCCCGATCCCCGAGTCCCTGCACAGCCTCTGTCACCCACGCCTCGCAAATTTGCAAGCACCCGGTTTGCTGTCCCTGATACCTCATGCATTTAACACAGTTACGGTTCAAACCAAAGCCGCATGGGGGCTCCTTCAGGCCCCGGGTGGGGGTGGGGAGCAGTGGACCCCAGAGAAGTGGGTGGATGCCTGAGTAGATAAGTCTGAGCCAAGACCATCCACCCTGCCTTCCTCTCCCACCAGAGGTATCAACCCTCAGTCAGACATCACCTTTGCTCCAGGTGCTGAGGGACCCTTCTCCACCTTGGGGACGTCTCCTTGGCTCCCAGAAAGTGAGCATGTAAGGGGAAGATGCCGACATTAGGGTGCTCTCTCGGACAATATCTTGTTTTTGAAGAATAATAAATGCCCCGATAGTTGAATCTAGGGTGACCCTACCCCTAGATTACATCCGGAACTGCTTCTTTGTCTCTGTTTTACAAGGACAGTCCCCTCCTGCCAGCCGAAGCTGGGTTTTGTGAGCGGTCAGGGCACCCCAAAGGGGTCAGTTCTGCAGTCAGTCCCGGCCAGCCCAGGCTGTGGGCCTTCCCACAGGCTTCAGCCAACCTGGGAACTGGGGGAGGACCGGGTTCCAGTCCTAGGGCTCCCCGTGAAACAGAACACTCTGCCCTTTCTCCCCAGAGGCACACACACTTTGTCCTAAAGATAGACAGGGACGTGGTGAGATTTTTTAATGAGTTAAAGGAGGAGGGGACACACACACACACACACACACACACACACACAGAGTCTGTCCCTGCCTCCTATACCAGACCAGATTTCACGTACCACCCCCCCCAAAAAAAGGCCAGGTGGGTAGAAAGAAAAGGTATTTAAGAGTTCGCTCCATCTTTTTTTACCTCGGCGAAAGGGCCATGAGAGGAAGATGTCATAAAGAAGGAAAGGCAGGAAGAAAACCCTGCTTTCCCACAACCCCTGATATGTCCGGCGGCTGGGAGAGTACCAGAAACGTCCCTGCTTCTCTTACAGACCCAGATGGAGTCGGACCAGGGAAGCCCGTGTCTCCCGCAGGCTCGCAGACAGAGACTCGCACCAAGAACTTAATTTGAAATAAACAATGAGGAGGCAGGAAGCCCAGCAGGTCGGGTTGTTGGCCGCCGCCCCCTCCCCCACTTGGAGAAGCCTGGGGCTGTTTCACCAGGCTCAGGGGCCCTCTACCCCCTGCAGTTTTTGTGACCTTACAACTCAGAAAACCCTCCGGAGACCTGAGCCCCCACCCAAAGTTAGGGGCTGACCTCATGACCTTGGCCCTCCTGGGGCCCTGGGGCCCAACAAGCCGCCACAGGAGTTTAGACCAGAGGGCGGTTGGACCAGGCTGCAGCGCTTCTGCCCCCACCCCCAGCCCGGCTCAGCCACTCCAGAAGGGAACCCAACTCCCAGCAGGTAGGACCCCGGGTTTGGCCCGGTAAATCTATAGGTTCAGGGAACCAGGGAGATGCTCTCTGCCTGGGGGACCTCCGAGGTCCTGCTGAGATAGAAGAGAATTGAGAGAAAGACACAAGATACTTCACGTTTAATTCAGTTACCGTCGAAATTGTATATTAATAGCACGTCCCCCTTTCCCTGGTTTGAAGGAGACACTTACCCCTGTGAGATAAAGATCTGAAATAATCACCGCCCAATAGGACTTCTTAGAGGGGCAGCAGGGTAGTCCCTTCAGGCTGAGACCAAGCCTTCCTAAAGAGCCCCCCCAAGGGGAGCCATAACAAAGTGTCCTGAGCAGCTCAGCTCCTTCCCGTCCCTGCGCCCCCTGGTCCGAACACCCCAAATGGTGGCTTGAGGGGAGGAGGTGGCGCAGGTGCGAATCCGCGACCAGCAGGGGCAGCTCCTGGGACCGAAGTGAGGCCCCTGGCCCCGAGGAGTCCCCTGGGAAGGAGGAACCCCTGCTGAGCGCGTATTTTACTTGTACTTTTAAGTCAGCAAGGCCAAGGCACCTTTGGCTGTGAATGTCTGAAAAATCTGTAAAAGAGGAAAATTGAGGAAGGAGGAAAAAAACAACAAAAAAACTTGGTCTGGGAAATTCCCCGCAGGCCGTTCTAGGGGTGCGTCGGGGCTCCCTGTGCCCTGACTAAAGACAGATATTTGGGGGAAAGTGAGGATTTTAAAAAGTGGGGAGGGGGCGCACACTCCCTTTGGAACTGGAACTTCCTGTTCCCAGGTCTTTTCCCTGGAGAGCCAGCCAGTCCCTGAGACGCCGGCTGTCCTGACTCTGGCTTTGGCTCTATTCCAAAACTCCCCGCGCCCCGTGGGTCACCGCCACTGCTGCCCCAAGACCTGGCCACCCGGAACCACAGCCACTGTTCACGCCCCCCTCGCTGGACACCTCCTGTCCACCTCGTCTTCCTTTCTCCCTGAAAACAGAAAAGAAAGAAAACCAAAAAGCCCCTTGGCTTTGTGTTTTAGGGGCGCCAGAGTCATGGGTGATATATGACAAGTCATCTCCCTAAGTGGGGTGCCCATTTGGGGAGAAATATACATGTAGGACTATACGGTCGTCTGCCTGTATGGTTCATGTTTCTGGGAGGTCTGCGGCCTGTGATGACACAGACACACTCCGGGGCACAATGTGCACGTTTATTCGTCGGTCACACGCATTCATTGCCCCCCTACGAAGCTATCGGGGACTTTCCTTTTTCTTTTTGCTGTTGCTGTCCAGCCCGACGCCTGTCCTAGACTCGCCTTACCTGCTGCTCCTTCCAAAAAGAAGTGGTTCCCGGCATCAAAAGCAACTGGCCACAGAACGCGCGCCCGGTAAAAACTACCAATTACCTAGGAGCAGCTGGGAGCCGGGCTTAGAGTGCGGGGACCTGAGGTCCCGCCCGGGACTGGGGTCTTTTACCTTCAGGGAGCCGAGCCCTGGGGACTTGGGTGGAGAAGGGGTACCCCCCCTCTCTGGGCGCCTCTATAGAAAAGAAAAGAGGTTGCCCAGGGCTGAGATCTTTGGGAGACTCCCCTGCTCACCCCAATCGAATTCTCCCAGAGCGGGCATCCCTGCTGAAAACAGATCTAGACATGAGCCCCACTTTTGCTAAAGAATTTGGGGGAAGTGGTTGTGGTCCTAAATTCCTCAGGTATGGGGAGCCCTATCCAACACATCATTCACCCCCATCCCGGGATGCAACCCCCACCCCCTACACTGCGAGTTAGCACCGCCTGTTTCCAGCGCCCCGCAGAGCGGGAGAAACTCGCTCTGTGCCAACAACTCCGCGATCCTGCCTCTGCGCCCGTGTAGACGCGGAGGGAGGCCGGCGCCCCGGCTGGAGAAATTGAGCCCGGCGCCGGCCCCGGACGCCAAAGGAGAGAGAGAAGGAGAGAGAAGGGGGGGGATCCCAGACCTCGGCTTCCCGAGGTCCCTCTGGGGATCCGCTCGCACCTCCACGTCTCCGCTCTGGGCGGCAGACCTCGCGGCGCTGGCTCAGGTGTCGGGCCCAATGCACGTCCTTTCGTACGTGCGAAGTGCTGCAGGTTGCCTGTCCCTTTCTGACCAGCGCCCTTTCCCTCCCTTGGCCCCGCCAGACTGTGGACCCCGACACTTTAGCTCTTGCCAGACGGCTCTAGCTAACACGGGGCCAGTGGCCTCAGTTTCCCGACCTGTAACCTCCTTTCCCCTGGATCTATCTGCACTCAGGTCCTCAGGTAGGAGACTTGGAGAGACTTCCCGGGGCAGGGAGGGGCAGTCAGGGGCGACTGAGGAACGCTACACGGGAGCCAACCGAGCCCCTGGAGGGCGGTGGGGGAGTTGGCACCCAGTCCCCTACAGAGATACAGGACCGCCTCACTGGTTAATGGATGGTGTCCATGCGTCAGACTCCACCTGGTCCTGGCACGCCTAGGAGAGGGCAACGCTTGGCACCTTGGAGATGGGGTGGGGATGGGGGTGTCCTCCTGGTCTCGGTGTCCACGTTCTGTGCAGAGTAGAAATGTCAGGCACCTACAACACTCCTTTTATCTCCTGGGTCCTCTATAGACAAGCACCTCCCAGTTCCCCTAACAGCTGCCCAGAGGTGAAGCCTCACGGGAGGGAATATCGTGTAGGAATTTCTGCACAGATAAATCTCGGCAGCAGAGACGTTGTGATTGAGTGGAACACACCACCCTCCACCACCACTATCAAAGTTGTCCTATAGTAGCTGCGAGTTAGACAGTTTCTGGGCTTTTGGCGCCCCCTCTGGATGCAGCTGAAAATTGCAGTCCAGTTTTTAAGGCAACTGATTGTTTATCACATTTTCAAAAAGATACAAGAATACAAAATGCTTGCATCAAACGAACAGAAAATGTAGACAACGCCGTAACTTACTATTTTACATGCTTATATATTATTTATGCCCTATTACATAATTGTATAAAAATCTATTTATGTATGTACGTAATTTTCTTGACCAATATTTAGTGAAATATTCCAACATATCTTCACGTCACGATCGTCTTCACTGTCTTTTATACCGTCGACATGGGAATTACAATAAAATGCAGCTAAATACAGACGCCTTGATAAAAATGCCCCAAGTTCTACTGTCTGAGTCTCCTCCTGGGTCAGGTGTCTGAGGATCACAATTATACGAGCAAATGTCCCCTCCCCGGGACACAAAAATCAGTCCATAGTATGCGGGACGTTTTCTCCCCCCAAAAGGACGAAGTTGTTCTTATACTTTCCCAGTATATTGCAGAGCCATGGTTATCTCTTAAACGCCTAAACAAACTGGAAGATACCAAATACATCCACTGTGAGTTAACATTCGATTAAAAAGGAGATACTATTTAACAGGGTTGTAACTTACTACTTTGTGAAGAGTTCCGTTTCTTACAAGAAATGCCCGAGTTCTTCGGAAGAAAAAAAAAAAACAAGATGTTTAAAAATTCTTCAAGGGAAAGAATCTTTCAAGTCCGCAATTTGCAAATGGTAAGTAAACAAGTCTTCGAGATGGTGCGGGCCGAGTCACAATAACAATAATTTGAATCCAGGCGAATATTTGCGGGAGCCAGGAAGGGGGGGGGTGGGTGAAAATTAACAGCTTTCCACGGTTGTGCGTTTATTGGTGATTCTGACAAGGAACCCGCAGGCGACTAAGGTTTTCTTCTCCCCCAGAAAACATACCCCGGCAGACTCTCAGCATTCGTATAGATACAAAGATTGTGCCCAAATCACACTTTAAATACAGGAGACACCCCCAGCCCTCCCGCAGAACTCCCAACTGTCTGCGAGTCACAAAAGGCCGGGACTATAAAGTGAGGATGACAGGCGCTTCGCCCCTCCAGGTGTTTGAAAAGGAGGGCGAAAGCGGGACTCTGGCAGAGTGGCCTGTTTCTCTGCGGCGGTGCCCATTTGTTTGGCCTTTTACAAACCGAATGACTGGCCTCGGCCTCGCGGCCCGGGACACCCACATTCACACAGTTCATCTCTCAAAGCCAGGGCAGTCGCACACTCATTTCTGGGCAACTCTGCTGACGTTTTGACTCGGCTGGGAGGTGAAGAGCAGACGGTCAAAGCAGCTGCCCTGTCACCGAGGCGCTTTGGCGGGGTAGGGCTTGCGGGGGACTGGAGAAGGACTTGCCCCAGTTCAAGGTCGGGGTGGCGCGGGACCGCTGCGAGCGGAGGGCTACGCAGTCACCGCTGCCACGGCCGCTGCCGCCGCCGCCAGCCTTCGTGGGGACTTAGCTACGGTTTCCATTGATTCCCTTTGCAAAAGCGCAGCAGAATCCCGACCAGCCGCACCAGCCCCAAGGAACCAGAGCATGTTAATCTATTTATATGGATTATTACAGAGGAACGGCGGGCGCTGAGTCACCAAAACATTTATTTCCAAGGACTATTTCTAAGTACTTTCGGCAGAGGCCGGCTCCGGGCGCGGAGACTGGGCTGTGCATTATGGAGAGACTGCTTCTCAATACTGTAAACTCCACAGCTAAGTCTCCGGGACCGCTGAGAAAGAAGTGAAAAGAAATGCTTGGGGTGGGGGTAGACCTTAGTCTAGACACGCTCGCGTGCACACACACACACACACACGCACACACACGAAGATTAGCGCGGAGACGGCACCAAAATTCTGACATTACGAGAGTACAGCAAACTTACACACTTGGACGTCCCGGGTCCCCCGCCTGCCCCGCAGCACCCCCCTCCCAGCAGCCCGACCAGCGGCAGCGCTCCCCGCCCTGCTCCTCCCCGCCCCTCTCGTCACCCAGCCCAGTGCCACAACCCGCCTCCCCCCCCACCAAATCCGATCCAATCAGCTGCCTGCCAACCCTGTGATTGGCTGGACGTCTCTAAGGTGAGGGGGAGTATTTATTAAAGAGCGCCGGGCTGGAAGTCCGAGAGCGGAGAGCGGAGCTTGAAATTAACTGGAACTTCAGTGGCGCCGCGACTTGCCAGTTTCACCCCAGGAACTTTTCTTTGCAGGAGAGGAGAAGGGGTGCAAACGCCCCCGCTTTAGCTCTTTCTTCCCCTCCTCCTCCTCCTCTCCAATTCGCCTTCCCCCATTTGAAGCGAGCAACTGCGGGCTGGCCACCCCGCGCCTTCCTAAGTGCTCGCCGCAGCCGGGTGACCCGCCAGGCTCTCGGGGAGCCGCTTTCTCTGTGTCCGGGCAGCTGAGGGGAGAGGAGCCCGCGCCTCGAGTCCCCGAGCCGCCGCGGCTTCTCGCCTTTCCCGACCACCTGCCCCCTCCCCCGGGCCCGCGTATGAATCTCCTGGACCCCTTCATGAAGATGACCGAAGAGCAGGAGAAGGGCCTGTCCGGCGCCCCCAGCCCCACCATGTCCGAGGACTCGGCGGGCTCACCCTGCCCTTCGGGCTCCGGCTCTGATACCGAAAACACGCGGCCCCAGGAGAACACGTTCCCTAAGGGCGAGCCGGACCTGAAGAAGGAGAGCGAGGAGGACAAGTTCCCCGTGTGCATCCGCGAGGCCGTCAGCCAGGTGCTCAAAGGCTACGACTGGACGCTGGTGCCCATGCCGGTGCGCGTCAACGGCTCCAGCAAGAACAAGCCGCACGTCAAGCGGCCCATGAACGCCTTCATGGTGTGGGCGCAGGCGGCGCGCAGGAAGCTGGCGGACCAGTACCCGCACCTGCACAACGCCGAGCTGAGCAAGACGCTGGGCAAGCTCTGGAGGTAGGGCTGCGCGGCCGGGGCTGGGTGGGCTCCCTGCGGCGGGGGCACAGGCCGAGACCGCTGTCCCCGCCCCGCCTCCCACCAGGGGGGAGTCGTGGTCCCGGAGCTGGCAGGGTGGGGTCGGAGGGGGGTGGGGACGCTGTGTAACTTGGCTCAGAGTTTGACAAAGTTCTTGGATTGCTCTAGGGAAAGGGGGTGGGTGGGCGGAGGGGAAGGGAGATAGCCAGAGGGTGGGAGACGACTCGCGTCCCTCGGTGGAAAGGGGCTGCCAGCCTGAACTCCCGTTGCTGTGAAGGTCAATCCCAGATGGGGTGCTGGAGGGGAAGTGAAGTTTGCTCCTCTCTCCCTGGGACTGCACTGTGCAGCTCTGCCTTCACGGAGGTGGGGTGGAGGGTGGGAGAGAAACCGAGGCTAGAGGACCCCCTAGCCAGAAGGGCGTGGAGGAGCGAGGCTACTGGAAATAAGTGGGCGCAGTGGGGGGGGGGGGACAGGAGAGACTCCTTGCAGATTGAGTGGGGCTTTTGGAAAGTTCTTAAAGGGACTTGGGGACGGAGGAGGGCGTGTGGCTAACTCCAGTAGCAACGACATTTGCAGCAGGAGCGAGGGGGGGGCTCTTTTCCTCCGCAGGGTTTCCAAAATAGAAGAGAAGGGGAGAGGGCGGGGCACGGAGTGACCGCTCAGGTCCCACTGAAGGAACCAATATTTCCTCTTTTATTCGTTTACTTTTTTTTTTTTTTTTAAGAAAAGTTAGGAGCTGCGGCAGTGGCTGGAAAACGGGGAGGAGGGAGGACGAGGCGGAGGGAGGACGCGGCGGTGTGTGCGAAGCAGCGGAGAGGTCGCCTCCCGCCGCCCTGACAGCTCGGGATTTCACAGACCCCCCTCGCTTTTCTCTGCGCCCCCCTCCCGCCCGCAGACTGCTGAACGAGAGCGAGAAGCGGCCCTTCGTGGAGGAGGCGGAGCGGCTGCGCGTGCAGCACAAGAAGGACCACCCGGATTACAAGTACCAGCCCCGGCGGAGGAAGTCGGTGAAGAACGGCCAGGCCGAGGCCGAGGAGGCCGCGGAGCAGACGCACATCTCCCCGAACGCCATCTTCAAGGCGCTGCAGGCCGACTCGCCGCACTCCTCCTCCGGCATGAGCGAGGTGCACTCGCCCGGAGAGCATTCGGGTAAGTCCCGGCCGCCCAGCCTCGCCCAGCCACGGTCCGCGGGCACACCCCGGCCGCCACCTAATGGGCTCTACTTAGGAACCTTGCGCTCCTTGGGAAGGGAAACACCACCCCCTATGCCTAATCCTCCTCCCCTTCCTGCCCAGGGCCCCAAGAAGCCCCTAAACACACACACACACACACACACACACACACACACACACACTCCCCCCCTGCCCCCGCCCCTCCCTGCATCCTAGCAGATTGATTTTTATTGCGAGGTAAAATGCCTTTACAACTTTACAGGACGGCTCCCTTCTTTGCTTTGCTCCCCCACCCCAAAAACACACACGGGATTCTTCTGCAAGTAGCAATTTGGTCGAGGGCCCTCAGACCCTCCCCTGATAAAAGGAGACTGCCCAGTGTATACTAGCGGGTTAATCATTCAGGGTCTCATCTCTAGTACAGTGTACCTCCCTTGGGGATGCTGGGGCCCTGTGACCCTTTATCAGGAAGGGAGGTTCCCAGGAGGGTTTCTAAAACTAGGGCCTTTGCACAGCCCTTGCTGATTTTCCTGCAATTCCTTCTCTTTTATTGCCTTCAGGGCAATCCCAGGGCCCACCGACGCCACCTACCACCCCCAAAACCGATGTGCAGCCCGGCAAGGCTGACCTGAAGCGAGAGGGGCGCCCCCTGCCAGAGGGGGGCAGACAGCCCCCCATCGACTTCCGCGATGTGGACATCGGTGAGCTGAGCAGCGACGTCATCTCCAACATCGAGACCTTCGACGTCAACGAATTTGACCAGTACCTGCCACCCAATGGCCACCCGGGGGTGCCAGCCACGCACGGCCAGGTCACCTACACCGGCAGCTACGGCATCAGCAGCACAGCGGCGACCCCGGCCGGCGCAGGTCACGTGTGGATGTCCAAGCAGCAGGCGCCGCCGCCCCCGCAGCAGCCCCCGCAGGCCCCGCAGGCCCCGCAGGCGCCCCCGCAGCAGCAGCCGCAGGCGCCCCCCCAGCAGCCGCCGGCGCCCCCGCAGCAGCCGGCGCACACGCTGACCACGCTGAGCAGCGAGCCGGGCCAGTCCCAGCGAACACACATCAAGACGGAGCAGCTGAGCCCCAGCCACTACAGCGAGCAGCAGCACTCGCCAGCGCAGCAGATCGCTTACAGCCCCTTCAACCTGCCGCACTACAGCCCCTCCTACCCGCCCATCACCCGCTCCCAGTACGACTACACCGACCACCAGAACTCGGGCTCCTACTACAGCCACGCGGCCGGCCAGGGCTCCGGCCTCTACTCCACCTTCACCTACATGAACCCGGCGCAGCGGCCCATGTACACCCCCATCGCCGACACCTCCGGGGTCCCTTCCATCCCGCAGACCCACAGCCCCCAGCACTGGGAACAGCCTGTCTACACACAGCTCACCAGACCTTGAGGAGGCCTTAGACAAAGGGTGATGATTGGCGTGATGATCATAAAAATAAACGAAGAAAGAAACAACCAACCAGAATTTCCATTGGACATTTTTTTTTCTTACTCCATAAAGACCTTTAAGCTGGAGGCAACTCGTACCCAGATTCCAAGACAGACACATTAGCTATCCAAACACATGACCACCTTGCTTCGAGGCAGTGGCCAGGCCACCCTTGGCTAGAAGGACCAGCGGGATCAGGACAGGAGTCAAGCCGGAGGAGGAGGGAGAACCAATCTGGGACCAATCTGCTCAATCTCTCTGCCTGTTTGGACTTTGTAATTATTTTTTAGCAGTAATTAAAGAAAAAAAGAGTCCTCTGTGAGGAATATTCTCTATTTTAAATATTTTTAGTATGTACTGTGTATGATTCATTACCATTTTGAGGGGATTTATACATATTTTTAGATAAAAAATTAAATGCTCTTATTTTTCCAACAGCTAAACTAGTTGAACAGTGTGCCCTAGCTTTTCTCGCAGCCAGAGTATTTTTGTACAGATTTGCTTTCTCTTACGAAAAAAGAAAAAAAAAAGTGTGTTGTATTAACATAAAAAAAAAAAAAAAACCCCACACAGTTTTGTGTTATGTGATGAGTTTTGGGGGTTAGCTTTGCTTAATGCCTCAGGCTTTCTGATTCAAGGAAGAGCTGCCTTAGAAAACTAAAGGCCTTATTTTGCAAGTATGGACCTACACACGTTAGTCTAGAGAAGCATATGGTAAGCTTTATCACATATATATTTTTTAAACGAGAAAAAAAACACCTTGAGCCTTAAAACCATGCTGCTGGAAAACGCTCGCTCTCTTTTAGTGCATTTGTTCCCTCCTGCGGTTGCTTGTTCACGGCATTGAGCGCGAAGCAAAAGGCAAGGAGAGGAAATGTGATTTGGGGATGTTTCAGCAGCCAGTAAGTGACCCCCGCCCCCAGCACACTGCCTCCTGGTTGCCTGCCGGGCCCCATGTGGAGCACAGATGCTGGAGTCTTCTCACACTGTTACCTGTGCCTCTCTGAACACGGTTCACCTTCAAGACATTCCACGTGCTAAAATTATTTATTTCACAAGGAGAGGTTGTAATTAAAAAAAAAAAAATTTTTTTTTTCTTTTTAAAATTTACCTTCTTGAAAATAGGTTGTTGGAGCCTTCCTCAAAGGGCATGGTCATCGGATGTTAAATTATGTTCTTAACTGTAACCAGTTTTGTTTTTTTTATTTATCTCTTTAATCCTTTTTTTTTATTATTAAAAGCAAGGTTCTTTGGATTCTTGTCCTAGATGTGTATAAATGCCTTTTTTTGGTTCGTCCTTTTATTTTTCTTTATTTTGTTGAAAACAAACTGGAAACTTGTTTCTCTTTTTGTACAAATGAGAGGTTTCAAATGTAGTGTATCACTGAGTCATCTGCAGTGTTTTCTGCCACAGATCTTCGGGCTGCCTACAGGGTGTGCGTGTGTGTGCGTGCGTGCGTGCGTGCGTGCGTGTGCGTGACATCCATATCCGTATTCCCCTGCATGTTCTCTTGGAGACAGGGAGGAAAGGGGGAGGGGCAGGCCCGCTGGTAGACCTTACTTCTTAATTACTTCTGTGGCTGGAGAGTTTGAGGATTGCTTTTTAAAAAAGACAGCAAACTTTTTTTTTTTTTATTTAAAAAAAAAGATATATTAACAGTTTTAGAAGTCAGTAGAATAAAATCTTAAAGCACTCTTATAATATGGCATCTTTCCATTTCTGTATGAAAGCAGATCTTTAAAAAAAAAAAATATTTCTGTAACTTAAAAAAAACCTGGCATTTAAATCTTATTTTGTCTCTAGATAAGGTTTGGTTTGTGTTTGTGTTTTGTTTGTTTTGTCCCCCACCACCCCCATACTTTTGTTCTCTCTGTGAAACTTACCTTTTCTACTTTTCCTTTCTTTTTCTTTTTCTTTTTTTTTTTTTGTATATTATTGTTTACAATAAATATACATTGCATTAAAAAGAAAACTGTCCTATGGACTTATTCACCCCTTTCTCTCATTAAAAGGATGGTTTGAAAAATTCCGCCACAAAAGAGGTTGTTCTGTGCTGATCCCTGGGAGGTTTTTGTTTTTTATGTGCACTTTGGCAGTTCTACAATCTGCCCTGGGAAGACTGTGTCCTCTGAAATCTACACAGAAAAATCTTGTCAAGTGCCACCCCATTAGGGCACAAAGAGAATTACATGTCAGCAGTTGCCCGCTCAGGAAAATGTTTGTTGTGGTTTAGGGCAGAAGCTGCTGTTCGCTGTGGAAGTCAGAGGGACTATTAGACCTGAAGTCAGTAGCGTGTCAGAAGACAGATGCCAGGGGGGTGACTTGCGTGTCTGAACTCAATAGAACAAACTTTCTGTTATTGTGGACACATCCCCTGAAATGGGGTGTCCACTTAAAAGGCCAAAGAAGCCAAAGGAACCTAGAGTGTCAGAAAGGGACCCCAGGGATGTCTGTCCTTGTGACCCATTCAATAATTCAGTTTTATCTGCAGGGGCCAGGGAATGAGATGATTTTTCTGTTCCCTCCGGTTTAACTCATTCTGAGAAGATGCAAAGCCATCGTAGAAGTAATAAGACCTAATCCTGTTTTCCTTGGCCCCGGTGAGATGGGAGTTTCCAGGATCAGAGAAACGTTCAGGTCATTTTTCATTAAACAGATGAAATCACTCCTTCCCTCCCACCCCCACACAGAGACACCCCACCCCCCACCCAGCTGATTGGGGAATGTCTCTAAGGAGGCCGGTCTCCTCTCCAACCTCAGGCTGGTTTGCCTGCTGGGCCTGTGTCTCTGCCCGGCTTACCCAACACCAAACTCTCTGGTATTACTTCACATTGTCTGTTTTCGCTTATTGGATTCCTGGCCCGAGTCCCACGCCAGGATCATGGCAACCAGGAAAATGGTAGTTATCAAATCGAGGCAACATTAGTACTCAGCCTCCTTGGTAAATTCCTTCAACAAACATTGATCTAGGGCCTGGGATCTGTTGGGTGCTGGCAGCAAACTTCCCTGCCCCCGCCCCCGCCCCCACCCCAGATGTCAGATTCTGTGGCTCTTGGGGGCCACCACATCCCATTCGTTTAGGCTCAGAGCCCCTCCTCCATTTTTACAAAATCTCTATTCCCCCCCCCTTGCCACCACTCCCCAAGTCCTTTTAACAGTCTCTTAAATCCTTATTCGCCCAAATCCCTTTGTCTATTAACATCAACACACACCATCCCGGCATGATCATCTCTCCCCACCAAATCTGTTGGCAAGATTCTCTCTCTCCCAGAAACGCTGTCTTGCCCTCAGCACATGGCCTCGGGCAGACCTTGGGAGGGCCAGAAAAGGTTGTCGAGACCGAAACCTGCTAGGTGACCTAGAGCAGGCTGCTTATTGCCCGTGCCTCGGTTTCCCCTTTCGTTAAGCCTGTGTGGAGCTCTTCCCTCTCATAACAGGGTTGATATGGGAGCAGGTTTCGGCGAGGGGCGGTCTGAGAATTGACCAGCTCTGACTCTCCTGGTCCGCACAGGACTCCTACTGCTTTGGGTTAGAAGGAACATGTTTGGGGTTTTCGCAGGCTCCCCAAATGGTTTTGATACACAGGAACGTACAAGAGATGCCTGAGTGCAGAGAGTGGTGCCTCTGCATCCGCTCACCCCCACCCGCCAGATGTAGCCAAGGCCCAGTAGCACCAGATTATAAAATATTTTAAAGGAATCTTTAGTCTAAATCCAGAGATACAGGCTTATCACCCTGACAACAAGATATTTGTTGGAAACCTAGCAGAGTCCTACAGACCAGAAAAGGCTTGTATTTAGATCATCCAGGCTTATTTGGATATTTTTTGCTCTTGAAATTAAAGTCTTTTTTTTTTTTAACTAGTTTAACAAAAAGGGAGTTTTTAACGGAAGGGAATTTGAAAATCACTTAGAAGCAGCCTCATGGGCCGTAATTAACATGGCAACGCTAAGGATCCGTGTGAGAAGTGTGTTTGACTTCCCAACTCAACTCCATCCTCTTCCCTTCCCTTCATTTCCAAGATGAATATTCCTGAGGCACCACTCTGACCCTTTTTAAATTAATTGGTGACAATTGCTATAGTCAGAGATGCTAAGATGCTAAAGCTTCAGGACTTGTCACTTGCAAAGACTCCTATTAAGGCCTTGCACTTAATCTCATATTCTTTTTAATGTATATTCTTTTTCTTGAAGATGCCCCGCCCCCCCAAAAAAACCGATAAGCTTCAGACTCACGAAACCTGAGCCTACCCATGGCCACGGCTGTTGGACAGCAAGCCATGACCTCAGCAGCTGCCAGCAAGATGCCTTTTCTTCTGTTCTCAACAGTCCTGACACCTAGTAGGTGCTTAGGAAAAACCAGCCCTCATCATATCCATGGGCCTGCTGGCAAGGTCACAGGCGCATTATTAGGGGTCTCTACCATAACACCCTACAACCTGCCCTTACACACTTTACTTATCCCTCTGAGATGCAGATGCTCTTCGCTTCTCAAAAAAAAAATATTATCTTCTGGGCATAACAGAGGTTCAGTGGAGTCAAGTCCACAAGAAATGTTATTTCTTCTACCTAATTTCACTTCATCTTCCAACTCATTTCTTTTTTTCCTTTCTAAGATCATCTCTGCCCTGCGTTTTCCTAGCGTCTCCTATTCACTCTGGAAGCTGCAAAAAGTCCGCGAATGGGGCTGTTCCTTTACATTCACAGACTAGAACTCTTTTACTCTGGACACCTGGAGAACTGTGGGCAGACCAAATGCCACGCCCCGGCCCTCTCGGGTTCTCATTCATTCAAGACAACCCAGCAACACTTGGGTGACACGTGCATCACCTTGAAGCCACTGCTGGACATGTCTCCTGAAATGTCAAGATTTTACATCGAACTTAGTCCAGTGTCCACGACTTTGTGTTGCCCTACTCCACTTTCATTAGATTTCTGCTCTTCGTTCTCTCCACGAATGTTCGGAGAGCATGTCCTGGGGTCAAGCTTCAGCAGTGAGCAAGACAGACATAGCCCTCTGCCCTCACAGGCGTTCCCTTTTAGAGAAGGCGGGAAAAGCAAACAATCCTGCCCTTTTCCGGTTCATATGCTATGAGCATGAACACGAGAAGGACGCCGTTGGCTAGGGCCAGCTGGGAGGCTATGGCGACCATCCAGGTGAGATGCCGGTGGCCCAGTCGAGGACGGCAGAAGAGCAAGGTAGTTGATGGATTTGGGAATGATTTGCTCTTCTTCTCTCCCCGTCTCCAACCATTTTCCAGTAACATGGACTGTACTCTGACCCACTGACATAGAAGTGACCTAGTCTCTTACCTTAGTAACCCTCCGTAAGTGTGTCTACCCCTTGATGAAGCACAGAGTCATGGATCTCACAACCCCCATTTTGCCAGAGACCTCAAGAGGAGGGTCCAGCCCTTGGCACCCAAGAGGGTCTCTTGACCTCCAGAGATTTGAAGAATGAACCCCATGGATTTATGGAATCAGAACTTTGGGAGGTCTCTTAGTTTGGTTGCGTTCTCGTGGCGAAAATCCTTTAAAGGACATCTCAGCTGTTGAATGCTCCTCGTTCATTTATAGAGTGCTCGCTTCTGTCATGGAGATCTTCAATGGTGGAGATCTTATCTCTGCCGTGTCCATGCAATGGTCCAGGGAGACCCACCTCTACACCCCTATGATGGGAGTCTTGTCCTTCTTCCCAATGATAGCCCTACAATGATTTGTACACTCCAAATTTTTTGTTAGTTTTTTTTCCCCATGCTAAACATTTCCAATACATTTCACATCCGATATGCTTCCCAAGCTTGTCCGTAACTTGCCTTTTTTTAAAAAAAAAATATGCTCTTGACTTATGAACATTCCTCTCAAATGAGCATGTCCAGAATTATTTTCACAACTGCGGTTTTCCTTGGACTAGTGTGGAATACAAGAAGATGCATCCCGTGTGCAGTCAGAAATCGTGTTTCTATGCATCTAAATCAAAACTGTGTTCATGATGGCAGTAGCCAAAGCACCCGGTTATGTTACGGTGAGAAATTTCTCACCTAGCGTGTAATTGTGCAATAGATTTTTTTGAACTTAATTACTGAGTTTTACATTTACCTCTGTCTTAACTGCAGTGTGACATATACAAGCTCAGTGGAAGGAGAGAGGAAAAGGGATTTACGTCATCGCACTTTGCCAGGCGCTCTGACAGGTGTTTTATATACGTGATCTCATTTAATCCACTTAATAACCCTTAGAGACAGGTGTTATTATTACGGTTTTATTAAGAAGGAAACTGAGGCTCAGAGAGATTAAGCAATTAACCTGGGGTCACGTAAACTAGCACACGGCACAGACAACTACCAGCAACTCCCCCACCCCACTGCCTGCCGCCCCCCACACCCCAACCCCACTGAGTCCTCACTTTCCCAAAGAGAATCTGAAACAGAGTTCTTAACGGGGAAGGGAGAATAAAATCGTATGTCGCAAGGAATCTTTTCAAAGCAAAATCTGACCGTAGGACTCCCGCCCCATTCAAAACCTTTTGATGACTACCTAGCCACTTGGAATAAAATCCAAATTCTTTACCATAGAATACTAGGCCCCACTCCCTCCTGGGGTTTGCAAACCATAACCCACAGGCCTCCCAACATCGTTGCAAATACATTTCTCATGGGATGCAGCCATGCCCATTAGCTTACTCGTCCTGGACGCCGCTTTCCTTCTGCTGGAGCGGAATGGAGTCAGTGGGACAGAGACCGTGCCCCGCAAAGACTAAAACGTACTAGCTGGCCTTTACAGACAAGGTTCACGGACCCTTTCCCTACGCAATCTAGCCCTGGCCTGTTTCTGTCCCTGGCCATTCCCTGCCTTAGTCCCTACGCCCCTCCCCCTCTGGCATCTTTCTCCTTCTCAAATCTGTCAAGGTCTTTGCCCTGTAAGGGCCTTTGTACTTGCTAATTCCTGGACCCGGGACACCCGTTTATCCGCATTTTCTTTTTTTTTTTTATCCTCACCAGAGGATATTTTTCCATTTTTTGTACAGATAGAGTGGGAGGGAGAGAGAGAGAAACATCAATGTGAAGGGACACATCGAGTGGCTGCCACCCGCACGACCAACCAGGGCCGGGGACAAACTGCAACCGAAGTATGTGCCCTTAGCGGGAACCGAACCCGGGTCTCTCCAGACCGCAGGCCGACGCTCTAACCGCTGAGCCAAACTGGCCAGGGCTTATCCGCATTTTCCCTGTTGTCTCCCGTCCATCTTTCAGATCTCAGCTCAAGCGGCATCTCCTGCAAGGGACCTTACTTGCCCACGCGGGATCGCGGGGTCCATCCTGCCGTCACCAAAGGTGCTTCTCCCCCTGTCCTGTCTGTTTCTGGGACACCACCGCTTCCTGAAAATATCTTCATCGTTGTGTGTCTGTTTCCTCTGACGAGGGCTTTGAACCTGGTCTTATCCCCAGCGTATTCCCTAGAAAAGTGTTCGATGCTAACAAGAGCGCAATAACCATCCATGGAGTCATTGACCTAGGAAGCGGTTTCTCATTCCCCAGAATTCTCCAGTGAGAACTGAGGGTTAGGGGTTTAAAGGCAAAAAGCCCTTGCTTGTTGCATAACTAAATAATCAGCGCGTGGACATTGGGTGGGCGCTCCCTGCTGCAGGGAACAAAGGAAACCATGGGTGTTGAGTCCCACAGGTGCGCAGACCCAGCGGCCGGAAGGCAGAGGCTCCGTGGAAGGGAACGTGGCACATGGAGGGAAGACGTTTCAGGCGCAGAGAAGGGACGAGGCAAGCACACGGGGACATGAATCAGCCTCACAGTCCGTTACAGAAGAGCTAAAAAGCCTGTGCCGAGGGCCAGACAGTGGCAATATGGTGGAGAGAGGGGACGGCTATGAGATTCGGGGAGCAGATGGCAAAATATGAGGGCTGGTGGGATGTAGACCAAGAAGGGGCCAGGATGACCTCCGTGCTCTGTCATTGGTGACCAGGCGCCAGGCAGTTGTCATTGAACAAACTGCAGAACACAGGACTGTTGTTGGAACTGCTCAGTGGGCACCTGGACAGGTATGTGCACGAGTCCACGATTCTCAATATGCGCAACACGTGGATTGTGATCAAATGCCGCTTGAGTTTTGCCTTTACTCTTGAGATCCTGTTGGGGAGTCAGGAGCCTTCCCTTGACCTTGAGTGATCCCGGGGGGTGGGATTGGAGGGGGGGGGGAATGAGAAGGTGACTTTTCTCCACAGTCTCAGAACATAAAAATCCTCTGGTTACATAGTCATAACGTTGTTTAAAGTTTCGTTGCTGTCGTTGGAATGTCCCTTTCTAGACTGGCTTAATATTCATCCTTCTCTTGTCCTCAGCTCATGATTGCAGCAGGACAGAAACCTGCAGCAGGTAGACGGGCATCCTGGTGGCCCCACCTTTTGTCTGCCCAGCAGAGAGGGAGGGGAGGGGAGGGGAGGGGAGGGGAGGGGAGGGGAGGGAAGCAGAGCAGAGCAGAGGGGAGGGACATCGATCTCCATGGCAGCTCACTGTTGGGCCCCGCTGGATGGTTGAAGCTGGCATCCCTGGTGGGCCAGGCACCTGTCCGAGCTGACGCTTTGTCCCTGGGGCACTCTCATGACTGCTCATTTGTGCAGCTGTCTTGACTCAGGCAGTCGCATGACTCTTCAGGCTGGTAGTTTTCAACTCCTGCCCCGCTGCTGGGCGTGCGCGGTGCACCTCTCCCTGTGAGGTCTCCTGGCCCCTGCAGGTGAGTCTGCTAAACAGGACCCAAGATGATCCCACGCTGCTCTCCCTCGCCGGGAACCACGCTGGGTCCGTGGAAACACGTCGCTTGCCCAAGACAAGTCACCACTCCTCACACCTGGACTCTTGCGTCAGGATCTGTGCTTCTCAACTGTACAAACACACTTCAAAGCCTTGTGAGCAATGTCTTTGAAAGCCCCCTTGGCTAAGCTTGGGGTTGGCGGATCACACCTCCGCACCCCCCGGGCAGAGCGGATGGCAGTCACTCTCCAAAGAAGCCTCCCCCCAGATGTCCTCTCCCCTTGCTGACTCTGCCTCACCTTGATTGCGTTGAGGTAAAAATAAAATCTAAAATCTTACAGTGAAATGCACAGATCTTAAGTATATAACGCTGTATTTTTAATAAATGTGTACCTTTGAGCGCTGACCATGCCAATCAAAGCAGAGAAAATAACCATCACCCCAGCAAGTTCCCTTCTTCCCTCTTCCTCTCGATCCATATCTCCCCACAGACAACCCCTGGTCTGATTTCAACTTTATATACATGGAACTATGCATTATTTATATCTGGCTTCTTGGGCTCAACACGATTCCACAAAACCATCAATGTTGCGTTGATATATCAGTCATTTATTATCTTCTCTTGCTGCGTATAATCTTCTCGTGTAAATATACAACAGCGTGTCCATCCATTTTCCTGCTGATGGACATTTGGATTTTTATCTGGTTTGGGTCTACTGTGAATAAAGTTGATATAAATCTCTTCTTAGGCAAATACCTTGAAATGTTATTGCTCGGTCATAGAATAGATAAATGCTCAACCTTGTAAGAAACTCCCAAACCATTCTCCAAAGTGCATAAATCACGTTACTCTCTCACAGGCGATGTAGCCGAGTTCTGACTCCTCTACATCAGTACCAACATTTGTTGTCAGGTTTTAAAAATTTGACACCTATTTTTGCGGGTGTGAAATAGTATCTCATGCTTTTAATTTGCATTTCCAATGACCCCTCTTCCTCAACACCCTACGGAATTCCCTCGAAGAGTGTTTTGCATTATAGAATTAATGTGACATCAGATCTGACGACCCCCTACACTCTCCTGGAACCCAGATGTTTATTTCCTTTCTTTGGATGGGAAGAGTGTGGATATCCATTTTTCTTATGACTTCTCATTTTTGCAGCTGTCTCGGCACTGAATGAATCCAGCTAGACCCGTGTAGGGCGTGCCAAGCGCTTCGAGGAAGCCGACTGCACTGGTCTCCGAGGTCCAGCTGGAGACAAGGGGGCTGGGAATGCAGGGTGTCTGATCGGACCCTCAGCTCCTCACAGGCAGCAGGGGCATGCAGGAAGTCCAGAAAGTGGAGGGAAATGTGAAAGCCCAAAGGAACATCTGAACTTCTCCGTGGTGCTTATTCAAACGACCCGAAATTCTCTGAGCTGTGGAGAGCTGACCCACGTCTGTGCAGATGAAGGACCTTACAAAGACGCCGTGTGTGGCGCTTCGCACTTTATAGCTTAAAGCTATAAAGCAAATCTTACCTGAGTAAGATCATCTCAGACAAGTAAATAGGCACTTCCTCGGAGGGTTCCCCAACACAGGAAAGGAAGGAGTCTGGGGCCCCATGTGCCCTTACCCTTGAGGCTCCCCCCTCGCAGAATGACCAGGCATCAATCAGCCCCTGGCTCCTTGGTCATCAGATCTGCCTCTCTCCGGAGCCAGTTTTGAAAGTCCCTGAAATTTCTGAAGCCTTTAGTGAACATGAGCACACAGCTGACCTCTGAGTAGATTTCATCACCCAGCTGGCCCCTGTCTGAACCCCCGCCTCCATGGAGAATTCTTGAAATCCATCCTTTGCCCCACCTGCAGCTGTTGCCTGGGGTTTGGGGGGAAAAATCATAATATGGCATTTTTAAGTCTCCCCGATGCCCCTGCTCCTTCATCCCCTGTGTTCACCAAGACTCTTCTGCGCCCGGTTCTCGCCTGTGTTATCTGGTCATTTCCATTCAACCGCAACGCAAGCGGTTAACTGTTGAGCTAATCAAGCCTACACTTCATGCCAGATGGCAAAATTAAGGTGGCAGGAAACTAATTTGAGCCAACAGAGGATCAGAAATCAGCCGTGAGCAGTAGCCAATCAATGGACACGAGGCCAAATGAAAGTCAGCTGTCCAGGTAGAAGCCAGCACCCATAGCTATTCACCAAAACGGTCCTCGTGGGCACAGAGTGTGGACAGAACTGACTCTATCTGGTCCACTCAGCCACATTGCTCAAGAGGTTAGAGCCACCAAGGCAACAAAGTGTACGTTCCGCGTCTACCAGCTGACAGGCAAGCAGCAAGAAGCTAGTGGTGCAGAGGGACCTCACACCTAGTAGGGAGAGACCCACATTAAACATGTAATTTTAATACATTATGGAGAGCTATGTCCCTGGACTCAATATAGCCCAAAGAGTTAAGTCAGCCAGGAGTTTCCCAGCTTCTAAAATTCATCCTCTGAACATGTATTGCTTTTAAATACCACATGAGAAACAAAAGATCACTTAATACATGAATTGATTACCGCCCCCTCCCCCCAAAATCAGCTTCCCACTTGGTAGCACCACCTTCCATTTGAATAGCACTTAGGTTGCCCAACATGGCAGGGTGGCGCCCCATAACAGCTTCGGTGGTGCCACTGAAACGGATCACCGTTCGTCTTGGATGGTTCGTCTTGGATGGCGGGGAGAGGTGGCAAATTCCTCCCTCCCCCAGAAACCCCGTCGATGCTGATAGGAAATCTACGCTCTTCCCCCAAGTTGCCACATTTCCAATCTCAACATCTCAGAGCGACCCAGGCCGAAAGTCCCTGAAGGCAGAGTCCCACAGCATGTGAAAAGGAGCCAATGATCATGACTAAATGAATGTCTTTTCCGCCTATCCTGGTCAGTCGTCCACAAACACGAGATGGTGTGCGGACCTGAGGTTGACTTTTGTGCCCAGATCCCCAACAGAAACCAGGGTTAGGCGAAGTTGGGGGAACTGATAGGAGAGTGAAGAAGGAGAGGCCACACCGCACGTTGAACTACCAGCAGCGGGGGCGGGGGGGGGGGGGCTGTTCGCAAATCTTCTCTAATTTGTTAAAGGAGAATTCAATGCCCATTTTTACCGAGGGTCCCAAGGGGCGGAAGGGCCAGGGGTAGGCCCACTGACCCGTGGCGTGGGCACCACCCATGCTGAGGACGCTATTTTTGGTGATACCCGCCCGCCTGCCTGGGGATCTTGACAGACTGGAAGCCCCTGCGGCCGGGACCCACCCACACGCTGCCGCTGGCCTCTGTCTTGCCACAGCTGTTTCCGTTTTTTATTACGATTTTCTCCGCCTTTCATTTTCCAGGCCAAGGGGGATCTCAGGGGGCCCATCTGTTTCTCTCCTGCCCCGTTCCCTGTTCCCAGAAGCAACGCGTACACACACACGTGTGCACACAGTCCACGCAGGCCACCACAAAGGCCGTGGGGACAGAGGAGAACCGGAACCAGGCGCGAGGTGGCCCGCTCATCAGCACCCGGGGACCTGGGGGGGGCGGCCCCGGCGTTCGGGAACAGTGTGTGGAGAGGGGCGCATCCGATCCATGAAACCACAGGCTTTCGTCCCAGGAGAACTAGCTGTTCTGTTGTTGTTCTCACGTGAACTTGCCTGTTTAAGAGAAAGCCCGCAGTGCTGATTCACTCAAGTCCCGAACCCCGAAGACGGCGATCCCATCAGGCTTAAGAAAATTAGAAACATATCAAA